>NC_083316.1:118769127-119394902 GCF_963455315.2 Globicephala melas | reverse complement strand
TTCCCGGTATCACTAATCATGTTGCTTCTAGATGACTAATGTTCCTGAGAACGTGAGTTATTTTTCTTTCCAGTTACTGTATGAGGTGCTCTTGGTGAAATGGCCAGTTTCCTAGTATATTGGCAAGGGCTGACACTGGAGTTATTTCTGAGTATTGCACAGCCATTGCCCACTGCACAAAGTCCAAGAGCTGACGGAGCAGCCTCTCCAGATTCACAGCGGGCCCCTGGAATCCAGAGGCTTGGAGATTAATCATTACGAACAACAGACTTTCCCCTCAAGGTGCCCCTCCCTCTTCCTCCTCCTCCTTTCTGCTTCTTGATCCTGAAAAAAGACAAGACACACACACACACACACACACACACACACTCTCACTCACTCACTCACTCACTCACTCACTCACTCTAACTCTGTCATTAGGAAACTTTCTTCTGATTGGTCTGATGATTTAATCTGACAGCTACAGAGCATCCAACTTATATCGTCCTTACCTGGAATCTTCAGCAACAAATTACCGAGAGAGAACAAGGAAAAAGATCTCTCTAACACGTGAATAGTGCTTTCCCCCTTTAATGCCCGATTACTCCTAAAGAGGTGAAGGGATGGGGAAAGTAGGGTCGAGGTAGTATTTTCTAAAACTTGGACATCATAAAATATTACCATCCAACCAGTCTAAAATCTGGATGGACATTTTGTCAGATCCTTCTTCGACTGCAGCTCAGTCAACACTGTGAGGTGTTGTCTTTGGGGCTTAATTTGGCCTTTTGCTCTTCAGGGAATTGGAAAAGGTCACTGGCATTGCTAGTTAAAAAGAAACTAGTGTCAATGAACGCTGCCCCTGGAGACCATGGGAAGGCGGGGTAAGGCCTCTGACGCTCTCCTGCTCTCATCTGTCCTTGTAGGATTTATGACAATTACTGAGTGGAGGGGCGGGAGTAGTAACAGAACCTGCTGGGAAGGAAAGGACTTGGCAGTTAAAAATCAAGTGTCTTTTAATTTCTTTTTTTGGTTAGCTAGTTAAACCACTTCAAAAAGGAGACTTAAAAACTGAAGAAGGTGGGAATGCCAAATGGTGCAACCCCTCTAGAAATCAGTCGGGCGGTTCCTCCAACAGTTAAACCTAGAGTTACCATATGATCCAGCAAGCCCATGCCTTGGTGTATCACCAAGAGAACGGAAAGCCTACGTCCCCACAAAAACTTGTATGCATGTGTCTATAGCAGCATTACTTACAACAGCCAAAAAGTGGAAACAATCAATATGTCCATCAATCGATGAATGGATAGACAAAACGTGGTATATCCATCCAATGGAATATTACTCATCAATAAAAAGGAAAGAGGTTCTGAGGCTTACTACAGCACGGATGACATTGGATACAGTGCAAAGCAAAATAAGTCAGTTACAAAGACCACGTACTGTATAATTCCACTCACATGAAACATCCAGAGCAGGCAAATTTACAGGGACAGAAAGTAGACTAGTGGTTGCCTAGGTGGCATGGAGTAGGGTTGGGGTAAATGGGGCATGACTGCTAAAGGGAACAGGGTTTCTTTGGGGGTGAGGAAGATATTGTGGAATTAGATAGTGATGACGGTTGCACAACTTGAAATGTACTAAAACCCTGAACTGTACATTTTAAGTGGGTAACTTGTATGGTATGTGGTTACCTCAATAAAGCTCTTTAAAAAACGGAAGAAGGCTGTGCTCAGGAAGAGGAGTCCCAAACAAGCCACACACACACACACACACACACACACACACACACACACACACACACAGACCTTCTGAGAGCTTAAACCAACTCTTCCCCCGGGATCGGGGGTCCTTTGTGTTGTCAGAGTGAAGAGCTGATAGGAACACGGCAGTCCCTTGCCCATGGGAGTAGTGGACTGCGGTTTAGAGGACAGACCTTTAAGCTCTGGACTCGCCTGTAGATGTAGGCATCTCTCAAATATTGCTCACTGGTAGGCAGAAGACCCTCCCCTGTCGACAGCATAGGACACAGAGCCTGTGCATGCACCCACTCTGATTCGTCTGCCGTGCGAACTGTGTCATATTATGGCTGGGCAGTGACTCTCCCACATGGGCCTGTTCAGGGGACACTCTCCAAGGACATGGTCTTGGACAGCCTTCAGGGGACCCACTCCTACAGGTGTGCCAGTACCTAAAAGCTCTAGCTGCTGACAGGAGAGGCAGTTGGGCTGGCTGTTTGTACGCTTTGATTTTTAAAGGACCCAAATGAAAGTCAGTGGAACAAAGGTTTAAGGACAGTGCTTTAGAGGCTTTGAGAACCCTAAGCGAGGATGCAGGCCCAGAAGGCCACACGCAGTTGTAGGCTCATCCCCAGCCCTGCTGGCTCAGAAAGTCGAGGTCTGCCGAGCGGGACCTGGGAATCCCCCAGGTGCTCTGTGACCTCTTTCCCGTTCTGTCTACCCATATGCCTGATTACTATCTCTGCCATGCTGAATGCAGGGGCTGGCCACACAGGTGGGCAGTTCCTTTGCATACGGATGCAGTCAAGGCTGTTCCCCAGGAGCCCATCTCTGCTCTGGCTGGGACCTCAAGGCCCTTACAAATAACCAGGACCCAGGGTGTTGAGGTGCAGTACCTACTGCCCAGCTGGGCTGTAGCAGCTAAAAAGGAAAAACTGTCACTGTGAACGATCAGAGAGCATCAGGGTCTTTTTCTGACATGGACGTAACGAAATGATGGTCATCAGCGTAACAATAACAACACACCGAAAGCTTAATATGCGTTGAGTACTATTTTAAGCGTGTGATGCACACTACCTCAATTTTCTCTCAAAACTGTCTGGTATCTTTCTATGACAGAGGAGAGGACTGAGGCACAGAGAGGTTAAGTCACTGCTTGAGGTCACACAGAATCAAGTGGTCAAGCCAGGGCCTGCGCTACGGTGGCCTGAATCTAGAGTTCAGGCTCTCCGGTGCTACATGGGAGCCTTGGCTGCCCTGCATTTCTGGGTCTCAGGCGGGTGGTAGGAGGCACGGTCCCGACCTGGGTGGGACCGCGCAGCCGTGATGGGAAAGGAACACTGGGTAGTGTGCACTCACCCCTGCCGGGGAACCCTGCCCCACCCCACCTGAGGTCAAGAAGGGGGGCCCAGAAAATGTCCAGTTCCTGAAACCAGACAGCTGGTTTTTGCTTCCTCCTTTGAGCAAAACAAACAGACCCTTTCACCCAGGAATCCAGAAGGATTAACCCCAAAGGAGAACTACATCTGGAGGAAATCTCAACTGTAACAGAAACTTGGGCCTTTCCCCAGAATCCTGATATTTCTTGTAGGCAGATAATAAGTTATGACAAATTATAACAACAATTCCATCAAATTGCATTTTGAAAAATATTCTTGTTTTTTTTTTTTTTTTTAGGGAGGAAAACAAACAAATGAAACAAGGAAATGGTGCATCAAGTAAGTCCCAGGCTCACGGGGCAAGTGCTCCGAATCCATTTTCCCATCAGGATGCCTGTGCACCAGCTGGTGCCTGGCAGGGCTGGTTCCACTGTGGGGTCATCTACTCGCTCCCGGCAGCTGGGGGAGGACGAGCAGGAATGCAGCGCAGCTTATCTGCCCGGAGCTCGCCCAATGCCCCACCGTCTCAGAAACAGGCCTCTCCTGCCGTGGACAGTGAATCCCACCGAACCCAAGGCTGGGCATAGACCCTGCGGCTTTAGCCTCCTCCCTGAGCTTCTGACCACTGGCAGGATCCCCGTTCTCCACTCCTTCGTCTCCTCCCTCCGTCCAGCCCCCAGATGCTCAAAGCCTGTGCAGGTACCATCCCATTTCATGCCCACGACACCTCGATGACACTGGCTCTGTCACAGTGAGGAGGTGATTCCACGCGTCCTCTTTTTTTTTTTTTTCACTCGTCCTCTTTTGATAGTGGCCCCTAAAGCTCTGCCGCTGCTCTGTTATTTTGGGAAAAGACACCCCACCCCACCCCATGCTCCTTTTTAGTCTTACCTGTTCTGTTGAGATTTTCCTTAGGTAGAAAGGAACTTTGACAACTCCAGTGATTTATTGGAGAAACTCACCATTATCGAAGACCGTCCCTGCCGTGAATGAGAGCTCTGAGTCGTGTTCCGCTTTGCAGGCATATAAGGCTTTTGCCTTCCGGAACGGTGTGCTGGGGGAAAGCAGTTTATTTAGCATTTTTTAAAAACCCTCTGAAAGATATTCAATCTCTCTTCCTCCCCCTTCCCTGCAAGCCACCGAGCCTTCTCTCACGGGAAGAGCCTGACAAGGCAGTCAGATGGCAAAACACGAGGTGGAAAAGTTGCAAAGGTCACCAGAGCAGAAACGAGAAATATGCAGAGGACAGCCATAAGCCTGGAAAAACCACACTTCTCGTGGGCTCTCCTTGTGCCAAGTTTAAACCTGACCTGTAAGAGCTGAACGGTGGGAGGGCAGGCTGGACCCCATTTCTGGAGCAGGACTAGCTAGGGGGGGGGCAGTGGAGGCAGGAAAGAACCCCTAACTCTGGAGAACACTCACAGCAGACCCTGCTGAAAGCGGCCAGTGCTCAGTGAGTCAAAAGGAGAAATTCTAGCAAAGCCAGGTTTCAGCTCCAGGCCCCGGGCTGACGTTGGCTCTCCCACATGTTACTTATTTCTCATTGGGCTGGTGGAGCAGGTTTCTAGAGCTGCAACTCCCGGAACCCCAGGGTAGGGCAGGGAGCAGACAAGGTGTGGGTGTGAGCGGTTACACACGTGTGCGTATGAGCATACGTGTGCACTCGTGTGGGGAGGAAGAAGGGAGAGGGGGCATGATGCAATTTTCTTGTGCCTTTCTCATCCCAGGAGTGCTGACAGCCACACTCACTGCGAATCAGAATCACTTTAAAAAACGCAGATGTCTGGGTTCTACCCTGACTTGCAGATATCAGTATTTTTATAAAGCTCTCCAAGTGACTCGCATGAGCAACCAGGGCTGAGAACCATCCTTCCAGAGCAGGGGCTGGCAAACTCCTTCTGTAAAGGGCCAGACAGTAAATATTTTAGGCTTCATGGGCCGTATGGTCTCTGTTGCATTTACTCAACTCTGCATTGTAGCACGAAAGCAGCCACAGGCAACATGTAAATGAATGAGTGTGGCTGCGTTCCACCAAAACTTTACTTACAAAACACGGGGGGCAGGCCGGATTTGACCTAACGGCTGCAGATTGCTAACCCACATTCTAGAGTGCAAGTCGCAAGTACTGGTAAATCAATTTTTGCTTTGATATCCAACCAGTCCCAAATGAGCTATGGACTTCTCAAGGGTCACAAGAAAAATGACATTTAGCAGTCAAAAGTTGGCTCTTTATTTGCTGAAAGCAATCTCTCTCTCCCTCAAAGCCAGCACATTTAGGGGCTCTAGGGCGGAGTAACAAAAGAGGAAGTAGGTCCTCTGGGTTAGACAATTATTCAAGGGATATATATTATTTGCTTTCTCTTTATTTGGCTAATGGAGAGCCTCAACGACCCAGGGACACTAAACCTTCATGGCGCATTTATTTCTAGTGGCTGAATGAGTTTTAGCTGAGCCATGGTTGGTCTCAGGTAAATCCAGAAAGGGTCAGAAGAGGCAGGGCACTTCGGATCCTTATGGAACTGATGCTCTTGGAGTCACCAAGTCCAGCTTCCCTCTGGGAAAGAGAAGCCATGGATGTTTGGAAACCTATACCAGGGCCAGAAACCTAAAACTTTTAGCCTTGGTTCCATGAAAATTGAAGGAAAGATGACTTAAAGGGTCTGTTGTACAGATAAATGGTTATCCAGAATTTGTTGCCAGGGTACGGTTTACTGGTGTTCTCACTGGTCTTCTAGTAGCCAGGAAATGATAACTGGGTGGGAGAAAACTGGGAAAGTGGGAGAACACGAAGTGGGTTCGCTGGTAGTGAAGGGAAAAAGAGTCTTTAGGACATAACAGCTCCAACTAGAAACCAGCTCCTCCTGTGTACTTATCATTAATGTCACAATCAAGTTCAGGACAAGGGGCACATTCTGTGATCTAACTAAACCAAGTCTGTGTGTTGGCCAGCAAGGGCCAAACAGCCAATGCGCCGCTAAAATTTTGTTTTTGTTTTTGTTTTTGTTTTTGGAGGGAGTAGGGAACAGAGAGGAGGAGTCATCTGGCTGTGAAACGCGTTAAAACAGCCAAAACTCCGTACGGACAGGCAAGTGGAGCCTGTGATGACATGGAAGGTGGAAGGAGAATCCAGTAGCCATGAGCCAGGGTCATTGTCCCTTGAGGATGGGGAGAGGGCACAGGGACCAGGGACGGGGAGATAAAAGGTGAGGTGAAAATCATCTGAGGCAAGCCTCCTCCGGCTGGATTTTCACAGAGGTTACTTATTAACCTCCTCAAATAAAGGGAATGGGACAAAACAGGGACAAGCCAGGGAAACCAACTGGGGTATCTGGCAGGAAGTAAGCAGAGGGAATGGCTCAAGTGCCCAAGATTATCATTCAGGAGGAGTAATTTTCCACTAATATCCGGTTTTAGGAATTTAATAATGATAACATTCAATAAAACAGTACATTAAAAATGAAAACAAAGGTCAGGAAAGAGCTTTTTTTTTTTTCTTGCTTTTCTCTCAAATTGAGAGGTGACAGACAGTCTACAAGAAGGTCTTTTCCTCCGAGACTTCCTCCTGCCCCCTTGGGATGTGCACAGGAATGGGAGGGATGATAGAGGGGTGCTTAAAAAGGAGCTATTCCTGTTCCCCAGGACTAGGGTTGCCAAATAAGATACAAGGCATCTAGTTAAATTTGAACTTCAGATCAATGAGGAATACTATTTTAGTATGAGTATGTCCCAAATATTGCATGGGATATACTTATACTTAAAAAAAAATCATTTGCTGTTTACAATTCAAATGTAACTGGGTATTCTGTATTTTCATTTCATTTGCGAAATCTGGCAGCCCTACTCAGGGGAAAGTCTTCTCTTTGTAAAAGTTTGTCAGCCCGAGTCCTCCATCCCATGCCATACTCTCTCCCTATCAAAAGCCCTGAGCGGTTTGTGTTAGGTAGGGTTTCTACCAAAACAGATCCTGCTGGCACAGAGCTTTTGTTTGTAGGCTTTGGCTCTGATTAAAGAAATAAAAAAAAAATCCCCCCTAAGCATCTTTGGTTCTTGGGCTCCCTAGCTCCCTATTCTCTGCAAAGCATCTCCACACTGCACACAGAGAGCCTGAGGCGCCCGTGACTCTTCTGTGACAGCGCCCTTCAGACCTCAGCAGGGCCTTCAAGGGCATGAGCAAGCTTGGAACCTTCTGCTTGTTCATTGTTAATTTTCGCCTGTGAGCATGGCACAGGGCCAGGAAAAGCACTCAGAGGAGTTTCCCTCAATTGCCCTTGCAAAGCCTGCAGAATGACAACCCACTCTGCACTGCACAGGGAGCTGGGCTCAGCTAGACTGGCAGCGTGCGACAGCTTGATCATTTAGGCATAATTTCCAGGAGCCCCTGTGTGAATCCAAGTTATGAGTTCGGGGCTGGGAGCTTTTCTAGGGGAACAAGTGAAAGGAAAGGGAACTGCTCCTCCAGAGTCCCCTTTCTCTGCTGTGCTGTGAAAGGCATCTCCATTCCTGAGCTTGAACTAACAATGCTTTGGAGAGGGGAGACCAAGCCACTTCCAGAGGAGATGTTATACAGAAGTTCATGGGCCCATTAATCAGGTCTAACTAAGTTTTTATTTTTAAAAGCTCTGCCCAGGGAAGGAAATCTGAAGCTTCAGGATCTGGAAGCGGATTTGGGGGAACGGTTCATTGGACCTGAATAATGGGTGTATGCCCCCACCTCTTGGCTGTATACTGCAACAGCAATCGGGGATTTTTGCCCTCTCTGTGGGCTAGCTCCCCAGCTGTGTCCCCATCCGTGCTCAGCTTGGCACACATGGTCAGCTCAGTGATAGCCAACTGCAAGCCCTACTCTGCCTTGCCTATTTCAAAAAGGCAGCTTCCTACAGGGCTGTGGAACAGCATCAACCAAATGGTGCCATTGTAAGGACGGCCAGAGTGAACAGTACTGTGTAACCATGAACCCAAACACACGGGGTGAGCAGATTCTATTGCCACTGTCCACTGCCAATCTGGAAATATCAATACTCTGGAAAAGGTGCAGCTCAAGAAGTAAAACCTGGAAATATCCTGGAAGATGGGAGTGGGGAGGTGGAGATACTGGAGAGGCAACAGGGCCCCAAAGCTTAGAGATATAAAAAAAGTGAATACCATCCAAGCAGAGTGCACTTCAGTTTTTTTAGCTGAATGATTCTACTGTCCTGAGTCCCCCAACCCATTCTGTCCAAGGGCCAATATTCTGAAGATTTTATTTCCTTTTGAACGAATTGAAGGGGCCACATTTTGGCTCTGGTTCAGGTCTCATGGGGCAATCAATGATCTAACCAGAACAGCCCGAACCATATCTGGCGTCCTAGAAAGTTAACATCTCCCAAAGTGCCTAGAATATACCTAAGAAATACTTAGGAAATAACTTGAGTGTCAGAAAAAGTATAATCTGAATTTTTACCTTATTCCCAGGGTGAGGATAAAACAATATAGTGAAAAGCTATCTTTTCCATCTTCAAGGGAAAAGCTAGACAGAAAACCTAGAGGAGCAGGTCAGGCTCTGGGGCCGGGAAACATGGAAACTTAAATTTGGGGCCACCCATGTGTTTGGAGGAAAGAATGCTGGTTGAGGGCAAGAAGTCCTGAATTCTGGATTGGATCTCATGAGTCATGTGACCATGCACAAGTCACTTCTCTGTGCCTTAGTTTTGTTTCTCTGTAATAGGGTTCAGGTCATTTCTTCTCATTCTCACACAAAGATAGAATGAAATGATAGATATGGAAGTGCCTGGAGGAGAATTAAGTTTATATATATATATATATATATATATATTTTTATATATATATATATACACACACGCACACACATATACACACACATATCTACATATGTGTGTGTGTATATATTTATGTATGTATAAATAGCATGGGGTTTCTTTTTTTAAAAGTGAGACTCAGCTTTATAAATTATTTAAGACCCTATGCTGGGCCCACCCCTTAGGAAAAAAACAGCTATGAGAAAAGATGGATGAAAAATTACTGCCAAGGCCCAAAATACTTATGATGCTTCAACTGGGCTCTGCAGAGATTAAGTTCGAGAGACACACATGCTCAGGACCTACATAGCAGAGGGATTCTTTTTCCTGGATTTAAACAGCTTCTTTTCTCCAAAAAACTCAAATGTAAAGAATTAAGTGTCATCAAAGCAGGGAAAAACTATAGCTTGGCCCCTGGGGGGAGGAACTAGGTCAACCCTCAGAATGAGGTGTCGCCTGTTCCCGTGAGAGCTAAGGGTTCACAACACGTGGAGACAGATGTAGGCTGCGAGCACCAAGCATTCCTGGGACAACATGGGAGGTGAGGAGGCAGCCACGAACAACTTAAAGAGAAACTGCTTCATATCCCAAGCCTTTACTCTGTGTTATATTCATCTCTCTCCCAACTGGTCTGGGTCTCATCAACTAGGTGTCAGTACACAAGGCTGAAAGCCCAACCCCACAGATAAATGTTGCCTGATGCTATCTGATAAAAATGAGGGAAGAAAAGGCCGGTACGTGTCTCAGCACTGCTCCCTTTGATATTATCTTATGCTAAAGCACAGAGATCCCCATGGTTCAGAGAGTGATCCAAACAGGAGCCCATTCAAGAGGCACTCTCTCCCCAAACTCTAGGCATCACGGATAAATTCAGTAACCAGAGGAAGGGCTCAGACGGGTGTGGAAAATGCCATGCTGGTTCATGCAAATAGTCCCTCCCAGCTTTGGTCTCTGAGGCTGGAATTCCTGCTCAGCTTTGGATAAGCAGGAACGGATTGGTCACCTCCCGTGACTTTACCTGGAGTCTTCACGAACCGCTTCTTCTGGCCTGTCAAAAAGCAAGTGCAGGTTTGGATGGCAGGGAACAAAGTTGACGAGGAGGCTGAACACTGCATGAAGAGAGGACCAAGCCAATGAGAGAACAACAGCAGCAACAGAAAAGCAAACAAACCCTGCAACAGACCTGATGGGGGATGAGTCGCTGGACGTGGATGAGGTGGGCATAGGGCTGGATGGCGCCGAAAACATGGGCCAAGATGGCGAGAGGGGTGAAGTTGGGCTTGGATTCGGGGGGCTGCAAGACATAACCACCAGAAAACTCGTCAGCACACAGGGAAACCACACGGGAGCACAGGAGGTTCAGGGGAGGCCAAATGACAGGGAGCTGGAGACCGGAGGAGCACTGAAACTGTCCTCAGTGCCAAGTCACATCTCTCCAGACCAAACTCCGTGTCTTCCAAGTAATGCCTGCTCTGGAACTCCTCGGAGTGTTAACATGTCTCTTCGCCCTGCAGAACAACTGCTTCCTAGGTGGCAGGAGCTTCCTCAATTGGGTGCATTGTGCCTTTGGCCATGGGTGAAAAAGGCCCTGAACCCACGTCCATGGGTTCCCACACCCACATCCTATCACCGACCTCCATCTGGGGCAGGGCTAGCTCATAACCAGCCTTCAGCTTCCACCGTGTGAGTGTTTTTAAAGTCGTGCCTCAGCAAAAATGACCATTCTTCTGGGCCACACAGGCCATTCCGCCAGAAAACAATTTCCTGTTTACATTTTTAACGAAACGGGCCGTGTGCCATTGGAGACCCGGAGAAGGATTGCATTAGAAAAGTGATAGCGGATGGAGGACAGGGCTGGACACACACCTCTCAGGAGAGGGCATACAGCTATGGGCAGGGCATAGTTGTCCCTCTGAGGTTTGCTCTCCAGGCTTATTCTTTCTTTTTTCATGGATTTTGGGCATTTTGACGCTCAAAGAAAAAGTCTCAGATGGAAGGCAATGAACAAATGAGGAACTGAAAGCTTAAATCTGTCATTTTGTTTTATTTTTTGATGGGTGGCTGATCAAAAGTTTGGAGAGGACAGGTTGAAATTACTCACTAAAATATGGTTTGTGGATTTTAACTAGTCACGCTAGCCCTTTGACTTATTTCCACAAATTACACAAATAAACATCTTAGTAACTCTGTAAAATTGCATTAAGCCACACATAGTGCAAACAAACATCAATGACTGAGAAAACAGCCCGGAAACCACCCAGCCACAACACCACCTGCAGCCCTGAGCCCCAGCCGGTGGCTGGATTATGTGGCCCAAGCACTGTACAGAGGTGAAAATGACAGCAATCCGATTCCAGGGGAACAGACTTTCTAAACATACTGGGATTTAGCAAGAACACATAAATGTCCTGCTGAATGAGACATCTTCAATTCAGATGAGAGACTCAATAATGGCCTTAATTATCTACAGCTATAACATAAATTCCTATGGAAATATACAGTAAAACCCATTGTGTGAGTTCATCGGATAACCTCGGACTCACTGAAAGAAACATTTATTAAATGTCACTATATGCATTATATTTCTAGAATACAAATTTCATGAGCAGGGATTTTTGTTTACTTTGTTTACTGCTGTATCTCCAACGCCTAAAATAGTGCCCAGTAGGATTTCAATAAATATTGAGTAAATTAATGAATCTCATTTAACCCAGCCATCTAGCCAAGACGCACTATTATAATTCCCATTTCATAGAGGTGGGAACTTGGGCCAATTTGAGGCTTGCTAGAAGATATCCAGGCTGTAAGCGTCAGGGCCGAGGTTCAGACCCCAGTGCCCTGGCTCCAAGCCCAGGGCTGTTGCCACCACAGTGTACCACCTCTGGGGTAGCAGGACTTGCTCTGATCCTCTAGGCTGTACCAAGCTTCTTTACAGACCCCGCCAGAGCACTAGAAACCTTAACCACTGATTTATGAGTTTCCTTTAGATGCCTACCACATTTGCAGGGGAAAACGGGAATGCAGCAACAGACAGGCCCAGCAAGACTCAACACATTGTAAATTCCAACAAAATCCCCAATTCTGCCTCCAGTCTTGTGTGTGGTAGATTCCTATAGCAGATGGAATTCATATAACAGAAGAGACAGAATTCAAAGAGTATGGCTTTTTTCTCTTCGCCTCAATTATTCCAGCAATAGCTACTTATTGAACACATTGTGTGATCAAGACGGTAAGTGGTATACAGCTCAGCATTTACCAAGGTCCCCGACTTGATGAGCTTACAGCGTATTTGACAAGATGGGACAGATTAAAACACAACTGTAATATAAGACAGTAAGTCAGCTTCATCAGCTAAGGGATCAGTTACCCTATGATTAGTTTAATACCTGCTCCCACACTTGATTCTGTCCTGGGTCCCGGAAGGAAGTGCTGCCTTATTTCTACTGGGCAGTCAGTCCTCGGTTAATCCACAACTGCAGCTGGTAAGAAGGGCCTCGCTTTCTGTCCCCTCCCTACAACTGCCCCCCCTTGATGGTGACCCAGTGGGCAAGGCCTGGCTATTCCAACTGCAGCCCAGCCTGGGAACCCAAGTTCTGACCAGGGACAATCTGGAGGTTTATAAGAGCAGCCCAGGCCCAGAGGCCTGAACTAATCTGTTCCTTTGGTCAGGGGCCAACACAGGACAATTAAAAACTCCTTAAGACCTTTTTTTTTTTTTTTTTTGAGTTTTCTTTTTAGTGGCTTTTCTAAGTAGGAAACACCTCCAGCTTCCTACCTCAAGTGTACCAAGAATCATGCCTTTGGCTAAAGGCATAGTTGGAAACATATTCTATGAACACAATGTGGGTTCTGAATGTTTTTTCACATCCCTGGATATCTAAGTGGTTCTTGGCCACTTAGTACACGGCTGAAATGATCTGGGGGTGCGGCTGGAATGCAGGACGTTCATAACGATTATAAGAAGATACTCTTCAATCTCCATGTCCATTGCCATAGTATTAACTGTGAATTTTAAGAACTAATAGAATTTCATTTGTTTGCTTGTGTTTTGGTCATAGCAATAACATTTATTTGCCATAAAATAACCACAATCTAAAACTTATTACCACTATGCTTCAGTGTAACAGTAAAATGCATACTCCACAGTACTTCAATGATTTTTTAAACTACGGATTGGAATTATACTTTGTTAATTTGTGCTCCAGAGGCACGTCAACAAAACTCAACGTCAACGATACTACTGAACAGTTATACACCACAATGACTGATGCCTGTAGCAACAGAATGACTGTAAACATATAAATGTTCCTCAAAGAAACAGAGAGCACATTATGTATCAGTTTTGATGCAACTTAGAGAACACACAGGTGGAAAATAAGATGCACAGGGATGATGATAATGGTCCAAGACTGTTTGTATAATCTTATACTCTGACCACAGAAGTGTCTGGCTATAGGTTACTTAAAGTGACAACAGCACTCCTAAAAAAATCCAAGACATGGGCTTCCCTGGTGGCGCAGTGGTTGAGAGTCCGCCTGCCGATGCAGGGGACACGGGTTCGTGCCCCGGTCCGGGAGGATCCCACATGCCGCAGAGCGGCTGGGCCCGTGAGCCATGGCCGCTGAGCCTGTGCGTCCGGAGCCTGTGCTCCGCAATGGGAGAGGCCACGACAGTGAGAGGCCCACGTACCGCAAAAAAAAAAAAAAAAAAAAAAAAATCCAAGACAAAACAAACTAAAAATGGCCAGCTTTGGTACTGACTCTGAAACCTCCAATATCGAATTCTCAAAGTCTCTTCCCATTAATGAGGACAAGGATAACAAATGACTGGTGTTAGGATAGGAGAAAATAATTTTATAACTACAATCTTAGCAGATGATCCCCGAAGGCTCCTCTACAACCTCAGAGTCCAGCTGAATGCCCTAGCACATTTTTCACCCTAAATATTCCTGGGGTCCTGCCAGGCCCCCCACATCAGGGCCCAACTAGAGCAACAGCAGCTTAAACTTTAAGGAACACTTGTTGGCCTGGTTTGGGTTCAAGTGGAAGGCTTGCGTTGGCTTTAGTTTGCTAGTCCACGGTGTCCTCAAAAGGAGTCACACAGCCCCAGTCAGTCCCTTTGACATTCACTGGACAGGGAAGAAATAAGGGTTTGGGAAGATAAGGCTCAAAGGCCTGGCAGCATGCTGGGATGTGGCTGAGTGTGCAAGTACAGTGTGTGGCAATATCGTCAGCTTGACACCCTTCTGTGGTGACTCACTTGACTGATGGGGCATCTGGAGTACCAGCCAGGGCATGACTACCAGGCCGTGGACAGGGCTGTCCCAGCAGGCTCCCCATCTGATCACGGATGTGGCAGACCCTCTCATGGCTCCAGAGCATGGGAGTGAAAAACCTGAGCTGGTATAAGATAAGCAGTCGGCAGACCATTAATCTTTAATTCTGATATGCAAAATTACAGATGGCTGTGTAGGAAACTGGGAAATAGCACAAGAAAAGCAGTAAAATCACACATAATTTATACTGCTGATAATCACTGTTAACAGCTTGCCAAATTTCTTCACTTGTCTTGGGTGGGGTGGTGTTGCAGATAATACTACATACATAGTAGCGTATTTTTTTCACTTAAGTATTTTCTGATGTCATTAAGTAGCCTTTGATATATTTTAAAAACCATAAAACTCTTTTCCCACTAATGAGGCTAAAAATAACAAACAACTGACATTAGTTCAGAGAAAATAATCTTTAAAGCACAATCTTGGCAGATGACCCCCTGAAGACCTCTCTACAAACCCCATAGTATTCTCAGACCTACAGGATAGTCTACTGTATGGTATACCCTGATTTATGTACCCCTTTTCTTATTGTGTACATTCAGATCATCCCTCTTCGGCCATAGTACTGCAACTCACATTCTTGTAGAGGATCACTGCCTGTGTCTCCAATTGTTTCCTTAGCATAAATTCCTGGAAGTCAAATTAGTGAGTCAAAGGCTAGGAGCCTTTTTTAAGGGTCCTGATACATCCTAGCAAATGGCCTTGCAGAAAGGTTCGACTGAATCGCATTCCCACCAACAGCGTATGGGGGCTGCCCCTTCCCTCTCACCACGGCCCCACCAGCACAGAGAATGAGCAATTAAAAAAATCCGATGGACTTTTTTTCCCCAGTCCACAAAGGTTACCTTGGACTCTTCTCTTTCCTAGCATTTCCAATGGTAAAAACAAATACAACTCCTCTCCCGTGTCGTTTCCATCTGCAAGCGATGTTTAATTTTCTAAAGGGCATTCTGCCAAGAAGGTAGTGTGGGGAAGGAGACAGGCAGATGGTTAGAGAGACAGACAACCGCAGCCTGTGGGGGTGCTGAACCCCTGGCCATGTGGCGTGGCTGATCCAAGAGAAACAGGGAGTGGTGGGTGGCTGGCTCAGTCTAGGGCTCTCAAAGACAGGGCTAGGTAGGAGGGACGAGGTACACATGGGGAGCCAAAGAGTGTCTCGCCAGCTGCGCAGTGTGGAGAGGTCACAAAACTGGCATTGACATCTCTCTGCCAGGCAGTGGTCTGAGACCTACGGGCTGGGTTCCCGGTCACGGATCTCAGGCTTGACCTGAATGCTCACTCCCTCAGTCCCCTTTCCCCGTTAGGCCTAGAACGGGGATGGTGCTATTAAGTTCAAGGGGGACTGCCTGTATTTTTTATCTTTCCCCCTATAATGAGAGAGGATAGAAAATTCCATGAAAACCTGTGAAGTCCCATCTTATCTAGTCCTGAATTAGTGACTTCTTCTTCCTTGGAAAATATCCCTTTGTGTCTTGAGTTAAAGCGCCATAAAAAGAGAGGGAAGATCAAACTCCAGTTGGGAAAACAGGGTCAAAAGGAGTCCTGGTAAGCTGGAGAGTGGTGAATCAGAGTAAATGACACAAAAACCAATTTCTACTCGTTGAAAATTTGAACGTATTCTTTACGTGTCTGCTGAAGCTTTTACAACACAGAAAGCCTATCTATGTCCTGAATTTTCAGTATGTGCTTCACGACTTTACAAGAGGAAAAGTCCACATGCCCCCAAGTTGCACTGCTCTGTATTCTTTTCTGACTCTTACAAGTATGCACAGTATTTACAGATTCTTTCCCCACATCTAATATAATTTAATACACATTTTTATTCAGATAATAACAGAGTCCTGATTCTTATTTTAATGAGACTAGCTGGTGAAATCCCCTTAAGGCCTAAGCAATTATATGCAATTGCTTTGAAAATAGTTTTTAAATAATTTGCTTTTAAAATAGCTTGACAAGTCTACAGGGCAGTGGTTCTGTTTTTCCAGCTTTTCAAAAAAATTTCTGAAGTTTAAGTTCCAAATAAGTTTCAAACTCAGATGGAGTATGTTGGAAAAGGCATATAATTCTGAGATTAAATAAAATCCAAAATCTTAGAATAGAGAATCTGTTATCCTTAAGGTTCCTCCAAGTCAATAAATCAAACCCTCTCATGCAGAATAACAAAGAAGTACAAGGTAGAGGAAACAACTCTGGATCGGAAGTAAAGATGCCTGGACAATGGTCTCAGTTCAACTGCTCACTGCAGGGGAAAAACCCTCAAGGGAAAGAAAGGACCAGCAGGGTAAATGGAACAGACGCCTCTATTGTGCTCTGCGCTGCACAATACTAATCGAGGGGAGTATTCTTTCCTCGTAATTAAACCTGAGGATAGCCCCTCAATCTTCTTCAAAATCACATTTCAGCTACATCAGAACTGGTTCTTAAAAAAAAATGTATTTACTTTCTTTCAACTAAATAACCTCACAATTTATGAAGTTATTTTTAAGGAAACGCAGAAGCGTTTGGGGAGCACTTCGAAGGGTCTATAAGGTGACATTTGCTACTTCAAAAGATTGGAACGGTTGCCGAGAAATCCCAGCATCTCCTTACTATACTGAGTGCAGTACAACTGTCATTCTCTATATAGTGAAGATATTGCAAAAACAAATGTATTCACTGTAACTGAAACAGAAAAGCAATAGTGCCACTAGATTCAATCCTCTACTATCCTGAGGCATAACTTAGGTTTGCTCTAAAGTCACCATTCTAATGCTGGGTGTGTTTAAACTAATCTTAAAATTTACAAGCAAGAAACTGTAACTGCCTCGGGGGATTGAGAATGGGGACTGGGTACACAGGCACAGACTGGACATTCACTTTATATTTTACATTGGTTTATACTGTTTGAGTTTTTAAATCATAAGCCTATATTATTTTATAATAATAGTGGAAAGCACTCTTCTATAAATGGCACTAGGATAACTGGATATCTATATGGAAAAAGTGACACAACCTCTACCTCATATCATACCTAACAAATGATTTCCTGGTGTATTACAGGTCTAATTGCCAAAGGCAAACAATAAATGAGGGAATGCCTCTGAGAACTTGGGTTGGGATTTATCCAACAGGGCATAAAAAGCACTAAGCATAAAGGAAAATACTGATATACATTAAAATAAGAAATTTTATGTATCAAAAGACAACCTTAAAAGAGAGTAAAAAGACAGCCTACAACATAAAAATACATAAGGGCACATACAAGACTATACACAGAACTCCTACTGATCAGTAAGAAAAAGGTAGACCACCAAGTGGGAAATGGGCAAGAAACTTGAGCAGGGACTTAGAAGAGAAAATGCAAAAGAAGGGGGCTCACCCTTTCTGTAATGCAGGAAGCGTAGATTAAAACCACAGTGAGATGATCCTGCTTACCTACCAGAACGACTAAGATAGCTAATATCAAAATGCTGAAAATACCAAGTGTTTACAAAACATGGAACAACTGCAATTCTTATACTTTGCTGGAGGAGGGGTGCAAACTCCTCCACCCACTCTGGAAAACACTTTGGCCTTATCGAGCGGAAATGAAGCTATCATTCTCCATGACCTCGCAGTTCATTCCCAGATGTATACCCTAAAGCAGGGGTCCCCAAACCGGGACTGCACGCGGCCTGTTAGGAACCGGGCCGCACAGCAGGGGGTGAGTGGCGGAAGGGTGAGAGTGAAGCTTCATCCGCCACTCCCCATTGCTCCCTGTTGCTCACATTACCACCTGAACCGTCCCCCTGCCCCCACCCCCCAGTCCGTGGAAAAACTGTCTTCCGTAAAACTGGTCCCTGGTGCCAAAAAGGTTGGGGACCACTGCCCTAGAGCACAGTGTGTATATATGAGAAGACACATATGAGAATGTGTAGAGCAATTTATCTGTAAAAACAAAAACTGGAAACAAGCTAGAAGTTGAGCACAAGTAGAATGGAGAAATAATTTTAGTATATTAATGCAATGATGCATTCTGCTACAATGAAAATAAATAAATGAACTACAGCTACATGAATGACTTTTAAAACTGTTGAGCAAAAGAAGTCAGACTCAAAATAATAAAGCAAAATATTCATTTTAGGGATACACCAAGTCAATCATTGTTTGCAGATTCTGCAGTTGTGAATTCACCTATTTGTTAAATTTATTTGTAAGTCCAGAATCAATACTCCAGGTGCCTTCATAGTCATTTACGGACACACACAGAGCGATGAAAAACTTAAGTCACCCTGAGTCACCCAACATGCACATTACCAGCTGAGGTCAAGCAAAGGGATGCTCTGCCTTCTGTTCCAGCTCTGTAGTGTCCCTATGTGCAAGAAGGCTGTGACATGCCTTACAAAGAAAACATGTGCATGACTTATAGCGCTGTTCGTCCTGAGTTTAATGTTAATGTTAATGAATCAATAGTAATATTAAGTAAGGTGTCTTTAAATAGAAGCCCATGTAAAACAAGGTTATGTACTGATGGGTTGACAAAAAAGTTGTAACCAGAGGCTTGTAGGAACCTAACCCTGTATTTCCTGTAGGAGCAACGGTACGATATTCACTAATTCAGTGTCTGTGGTTACTTCATGGACTGTTACTATTGCAAATAACAAGAACCTGTATCGAAGAGCTAAAAATATAAATAAAAACAAGGAATTGATTACTGTAAATATCAGATTAGTGGTTACCCCTATGGGGAAGGAGAGGACTGTGATAGGGGAAGAGAAAGTGAGAGATGTGGGTGCTTCTGGGGTCCTGGCAAGGTTGTATTTTTGACCTGGGGGGCAGTTGCTAAACAGTAATTTGTGAAGTTGTATAATACATCTCACGTACTTTTCTATATAATAAAAAATACGTGCAAACCTACCTTAAAACACTTAGGGACAGTAAGTATATCAGTGTATTAACAGCATTCTCTGGGTGATGAGAGTAAATGTAATCTTTATTCTTTGTGCTTTTAAAATATTTTCCATATTTTCTACAATTAATATGTTACATTTAAAACCAAAACAATTAATACATGTTAACAGAAGAAATACTCTCCCTAATCATACAAATGGCTACTTTTATTCTCTAAAGGAAGGATGTTTTAATAGGGGCAAAATGACAATTCCGTCATTGTTGCACCAATCCGTGGTTTAGGTTGCACGACACAGTTGGCAGTTCCCAACTGTTTTTACTGTTTTTCTTCTTTTTCAGTCAAATACAATCAACAACTATTTACTGAGTGCCTTCCATATGCAAGAACTAAATTTCCCATCCTTCTGTCCTCACTGAGGAATTATGTTGACTCCTCTAGAGCCTTTTTTATTGGTAAAGTTATTACAGTAAATCAGTGGTGTTTTCCTTTCCCCCGCGCATGGGGAAGTCGAGGAAGGACATCTCTGATGTCGCATTCTGAGTCTGCGGACAAGTTAACAACACTGGCTGAAAGTCCTTGGCCATCTGGCATCCCTTTCTATACGGTCTGCTTTCAGGGAGTACTTCCTGTTTGGACTAGGGAGAGGAAAAGGAGGGAAAAGGATTTAATAAGACTCTAAATGTCCACTGATGAAAACAAAGGAATATCTAAAATTAGAAGTGGTGGCCCAAGATACTTGGGTGGCCTACCAGTAACCCTAGGGAAAGAGGATTCCTTGAAAAAGAAGCCTAAAATATTTCACTATGTTCACTACTCTCAGCAATAGAAAAAGCACTTCTGCTAAAGATAATATCCAGGACAATTAAATTAAACTCCTACAACACACAAAGCTTGGTCCGGATACCATGAAAGGCGTATGAGGCAAAGAGATAAGGAGACATGAACTTTGATGTTAAGGCCATTGGACTTTTCTCCCTGCAAGCAAATAGCTGGCTTCTCTCAAATTCTAGTGTTTATTCTTTAGTCTAAACATGTGGAAAATTGTTTCTGATCCGATTTTAACCTCCTCAAATGTCTTCCCCACTCCATTTGTATCATCTATCCCTGGCCTTGCTCCTTCGGTGTGACCATACCCAAACCCCACTTTCTCCCTACCACCATGCTTGCCCTCCACAATGGCTGGCTCAGGCGGCAGCCAAGAAATGCAATCTCACTGGGCTTCGTGGTGGTTTTCACCCCTTGTTCATTTGGTTCTGGGGAGCTTATTGACTGGACTGGAAAAAAACTTTAAATGATTTTCCAGCAAAGTCACCCTTTCCAGTGGAAAAAAAGAGTTTTAACATCTGTGAACAAAAACAAACTGAAGGAAAATGATTTATATATTCTCTAGTTCTTGTACTCCAAAGTCAAACACCCACTAAGAATTCAATGAAAACAGACACACCAAAGTACCATTAATTCTAATCTCACAAAATTAAAATTTCTATTTTTTTCAGATCTGAGGTAGATACAAATTTACTAGGAACAATCTATGAGTGACTAAGCCAATTTACAATGTCAACAAGAGTTTTCAATACAGAGTGCTTACCCTAAAAGAACCATTCGTGGTGATGATTTCAAAATGCAAATCTGATCATGTCATGTCTTTGCATAAAATACTCACTCAATGATTCCCCATTGTTTCTAGGGTGAAGACCAAGGCCTTCCTACCTTGACTACTCTAAGAATCGCTAGCCTGGCTTCTTTACCTTTTACCACTTGAATCCATCCTACTGCACATCATAACTGCATGAACCTCCTACGCACATAGCTTAATAACTACTTGTTGAATGTTGTTCAACAAATAGCATTTTCCCACTCATAAGCTCACCAATACCTACTGCATGTAGAATAAATGGCTTGCCCTAGTCGAGTGGGATATGTAGTTACAATTTACTCGTGCCCACCAGTTTTCCAACTCCCGTTCTTCTGGTTCATTTGGAGAAGTTCTTCGAGACCCCAAGCAATACAGGTGGGTCCAGTGTCCCACCGATGTCACCGTATTGGCAGGCATGTGATCCAGGCCGGCCAGTGAGAGGACCCCCCCTTCCTCCTGGCCACAGTGGGTCAGTGATGGACAGGTAACTGATCACAGTTCATCCATGGGGTCTAATGTATGAATGCTCTTCTTAATGGATGCAAAATCTAAATGTATTGGCTGAGAGTAACCAGAGATCCTTTTTTCCTATAACATGGCAAACATCTGTCTGCAAATGAAGTTTTGTTTTGTTTTGGTTTTTAAAAGAGGGAAGAAGAGCCAAGCAAAATAATAATTTGGGCTCCTGGATTCAATTGTGCTCGAGGTTAGATTCGCCCTGAGATTTCCCAAAATTGTAAGCTTATAACTTCCACTTTTTCCCTAAGCTACTTGGGTTTCTGTCATTTGAAGGTCTTTCACAAGACGTCCTCAATGCTCTTCTTTGCAGTCATTACTTGCCTCCAAGTCAGCAAACTTTCTTAAGGGCCATTTGGTAAATATTTTAGACTGTGGAACAACAGGCAAAAATTAAGGGTATTACATAGCTACTTACATAAACATTTAAAATGTAACAGTTTAACAATGTAAAAACCATTCTTATTTTATGAGCTGTAAAGTAAAAATAAAAACAAACAAACAAACAAAACCAAGGTGACAGGCTGGATTTGGACCATGGGCCATCGTTTTCCAACCCCTCTTGTAGTCAAACTGGTTTACACGAGCCATGAGCATGCTGTAAGCCTTTCACTGCAATGTTCTTGCTGGTGATGTTTTTCTCCCCTGGAACGTCTCTTCCCTTGCCACTAACTACTACCCAGCCACCACTCAAAGCCCATCTAAATGTGAACTCCCACCTGAGGCTTCTCTGATACCGCAACAAAGTGAGGTCTTTCTCCCCTGAATCCTCGAGGACTCTATTTCTCTTCCAGTCTTGACCCTACCTTGCATTGTAGTTCTCCTAATCCTCTTGCAGCTCTTGCACACTGGGAATGCTTAGTCAGTTTCTTTGGAATTGACAGTATCTAAAGGCTACACTGAAAAAACAAAAAAAAACCCCAAGAAACAAAAGAACTCCACAGGATCGAAGTAATCAGTAAAGGTTTATGGATCCACCAGAAGCACAGGGTAAGCCACGGAAGCCAGACATTTCTGAATCAGAATTATCTGACATCATAAAACAGAACAGCTCTCACTCCAGCGTTGCCATGACAGCTGTAGTACAGCCACTTGTCTGCTTGTCTAGGGTGGTTATGCCGAACAAGTACGACAGAAGGGGCATTTCGGACATTTCGGTCCTGGTGGGGCGGGAGAGGGGCACGCTAGTCTAGGGTTTGATGGACTCCTGTGTCTCAGTCTGCTCACTCGTGTGAGCAGTCAGCAGTCCCTTCTGACTGCTGCATAGTGTTGCCCAAACTCAGTCATCTGGGCCTCGGCCTCCAATCTTCTTACCATTGTATGTGTTTTAATATAACAACAGATACTATAACATATAGTATATAATATTAATATATAACATCTTAATGTTTTTCTCTAAATTGATCTTCTTAATAAAACAGAAGCATCTACGTTAGTCCATTCTAAATAATAAAACCTCACTATTATTAAAATGAAGAAGAAAAATTCACCCAGGCACCATTTAAAACTTTCCAGTACCTCAGTGCCACAAGGCTCACATTTTGGACATTTCTGTTCTCAGTTACCAATCTTTTTATTTCCTCTTGCAGAAACATAGCATCTATTTTCCCAAGATCTATTTAATTACCCCAAAGAGCGAAATTATTTAATAAAAAATGTGTATGTCCATTTCAGGCAAGGTGTTGACAGTCATTTAATATTTTTCCCCTCTTAACTTTGATATCATTTGTCTATACTATCATCATCATCATGTCAACATTTACTTACTGTGTTTTGCATTCCTGTGAGAGCAGGATTTTTAAAGGTAGCTTTATTAAGGGATAATGCTATGAAGTTGACTCCCTATTTTAAGTGTACAACATGGAGAGAGTTGTGTAATCATCACCCATAATCCAGTTTTTTAATGCTTCTATCAGCCCCAAAACGTCGCTCCTGCCATTTGCAGACAAGCCCTGCTCCTGTAACCAGCCACGGGCAACCACCGATCTACTTTCTATCTCTAGAGATTTGCCTTTTCCAACATTTCACCATAATGGAGTCATACAATGTATGATCTTCTTTGTCTGGTTTATTTCACCTGCAGATGTTTATAGTGGGCCAACAGCTTTCAAAAGGCAGGTGAAATGAAGATGGTAACAAACACTGAGTACTAACTTTTACTGAATACTCGGTATGTACCAGTCATTCTGCCAAGCTTTGGGAGGCATTGCCTTATTTAATTTTTCCAAACAACCTCAGGAATAGGTACTATTATTCTCATTTTTCAGATGACAAAACAGAAGCTCATAAAGTTTAAGGATCTTTGCTTAAAGTCAATCGTCTAATTAGTGGATGAGCTGGGATTTGAAACTAGCCCTAACTCTTAGCCACTGCGCTATCTGCCTGGTGTTTAAAAAAAAAGTCTCAAGATGAAACCGACTGAGATTTTCCTTTTAAAAAAAAAAAACAACCAAAAACCAAACTAACAAACAAAAACTTTTCAACTCACAGGACAAAGCAATATAGAGTTCACGGTGCTAGGGAAAAAGCCTTTGAGGGTGCCTGGAAGGGAAGGTTCACCACAGCGGGCACTCCAGCACCTGCTCAGCACAGCGAGCCTCCACGGGGCACAGACCGCACCCCCCCCCCCGCCGCCCCACCTTCCAGGCTCACTGCTCCTGCCCCCCAGGCAAACCGGAAGCGGCCTGCTCCTCGCAGTACCCTTCATTATATACGCTCTTGCCCTCAATCTACTGCAGCCTTTTCACTTTGTTTAGAAAGCATGCATTGGAAGACATAAAAAATAATATATTTAAGGCTGTTTATGAGCAAATTTCCTCCAAAAGCCTCAACCTGGTCCATTTGTGCCATCTGTTACAAGGGAAACTAGAAACCACCTGTCTGTCTGCCTGAGCTCTGCTCTTATCAAGGAAGTTGTAATTACCTCTTTGGTGAAGGATTTGAATCATTACAGTAAATCCCTTATTCAGCACATATTGTATTAGGAAGGCATTCTGACCCTAAAACCCGGGGTTTTTATCCCCTTGCCCTGCACAGATGCAATAAAACCTCAGCTCTTCAAAGCCTGGCAGAGTGAACTGTGCCTTAATCTTGTTTGTTACTCAATGCTAAATATTTACTAAACAAATATTTCCTGCACACTTAACTACACAGCAGGTGCTTTGCAGGCACCTGGAACACAGCAGAAAACAGGTGGAGAGAGGCTTCTGCTCTCAAGCAGCTTATGTTCACTCACAGTGAACTTGAAGGCAGGGTGTGAGCACAGGCTGGGTGGAGGGAAAATATCAAAACATCCATTTGCGTTCCTCATCTGATCCTTATAAGATCTGTATTTTATAGATGCTTTCTGATGTGTATAAAACAATGAGTAGGATAGGTAAATACTTTATAAATAGGTAAATAAAAACAACAGACACGTATTAGAGGTACCTGCCCCAAATATTTTTTTCTGATAGTATTTTGATCATCTTAGTGATTAAAATTGTTTAGGAAACACTATTCTTGTGTGTGTGTGTGTTAACAGACAAACAAGTAAACAACACATCACTTTAGATGGTATGAAGAGCTATGAAGAACATTTAAAAAGCAGTGTGAAGGTGACTGCCAAGTGGGAAAGGGTGGGTGGGGTGATTTGAATTCCACGGATGGGTCTGCTTCTTTCAGGAGTAACATCTCAGCTGAGAAGTCCACGCAGGAGAGTGCTCAAGCCTCCTTCTCTTAAACACCAGAGCATCTTTTAATTTTAACCATTTGGGATTAAAACAAAAACCAAGCCCCATTTCCTCCTAAGCACCCTCACAGTCTCTTTGCTTAATCATAGAGCCTTTTCCTGGAACACCGTGTGAACTTAATGGAAAGGGTCCCATTTTTGAAGGGAAGAACTATTGAAAGAAGATCAGTAGTAAAGGCTGTCCTGGCTGTAGCAGAATTCCCAGTAGTGGCTGGTAACAGCCAAACATAGATTTTCTGCAAGAAACTGTTTCCTCGTAAAGCTAAAAAGTCATTCCTTTGGGGGAAATAAGTGTGTGCTTTTTCAATGAAGTCTCTATGTGCCCTAAAATAAGTATGTTGCTTGGCTCTTTTCAGAAGAAAGAAATCACATAAATCCCAAACCAACCGACAAACAGCCTGCAGATGTCTCTTCCCTTGTGTGAACTGCCACATCTCCAGGTCCCTACAGAACCAAGCATGAGGTTAGACACCCTAGATATTACACCTCGGTTTTCTGTATCACTCTTTCACTACCTGAGGTATGTAACATCTCTGAAGTTCTACTCACTTTTTGTCACTATATGCACGTGAATTCGCCTAGAAGGGTATTTGCGGTAAGCCTTCTACCATGTCATCCTCCAAGGCCCACACCATGTCTCTGCCAGATCCTCTCCTCATCATCACCCAGGCTTATAGGGACAAGATGGTACTCTGCACATACTTAACCTTTCTCTCATCCTCCCAGGAAGCTATGGAAAGGAAAGGAGAATCTCCCCAAGGGAAGACTATTGCAAATCATACAATTTAGGAAAATACAAAAATGAAAGCGAATAAAATGTATTTTCCAAAATAAGAAGTTCTTGCACCATCACGTAGCTGAATGAGTCCAGCTGGGTTGGAGCCTAAAAATCTGTATTTAAAAAATGTTCTCCTCACTGCCCACAACTCCAACCCCAGCCCTGTGGTTCTGATATGCAAGCAGAGATGGGAACCACTGATCCTTGGCTTCTACAGAGTTCCAAGTCAGCTTTGGAGATTACTAGGAAATGGGAACACACCAGGGACTTAGTAGCATGCACCTTGGTGATTATTTTCTTCCTATAAAATTTCTGATTTATTCACATGGATCTTATTATTTTTGACACAGCAAGTATGTGTAAACTTGTTCGCCAGCGTCTTAATAAAGTGTCAGTGCTTATCTGTGATTTGGTCAAAAGAACTGAAGGAGTTCTGAGGAGACGGATCAGTTTAAGCTGGAGGAGTTTGGGAAAGTTTCCCTTGAGTTGGAAGGTTCCCATTTTCCATTTTGGGGTTTCAGATTAAGGGGGGCTGTGGTCAGCCTTGCAGCTGGAAAAGGAGAATCAGTGTCCAGGGCAAAATGAGCCCCCCGCTCTCTGCTGAAACAAGACGTGGCAACAGCATATACACAGGCTTGCTTTGAAAATAACAACTCCTACTGGTGTAGACTGCTTACAACCCTCCAGGCTCTGGGCCGAGCACTTTTGGTCTCTGCCTCGTCCCAATAACCCAAGAGGGCCGCCCTGACTTTGCAGAGGGGTAAGAGGAAGTTTGGAGAGGTTGAGTCGTTTTCTAAGAGCCAGAAAGCGGGGGTGCTGAGACTGAAGTGAGGCAGCCTGACTCCAGTACAGCCTCTTCTGAACGCCTGTGCCCGCCGCTCCCCTCCAGCCTCCCCCGGCCCCTCACAGAGTCCTGGGCATGCATACTCCACAGGCGAGGCGCACAGAAGTGCCTGGAGATGGCTGATGCCAACACAGTGAGCCCACTTAAAAGGGAATTTGCTTGAAGCGCCCTAGAATCTGTTAAAGCAGGTAAATCCCAGTTCCAAGATCAAATGTTACAAATAACATTACATAGAAAATAAAAGAAAAACGGTTTGGGAGCCTCTGAACACTTTCATTGGTTGTCTGTTTTCAGAGAATCCCTGCCGTATTTGATAAACAGACTTCTAGATGAAAACACTATCCTTAACAATAGTGAATTAACAGTTGAGTGCAAGAGTCTGGGGTCAGACAAGGCTCCAAAACTGCTTTGAATCCTGGTTCTGCCACTTATTAGCCGTGTGACCATGGGCAACTGTGCCCCTCATTTTCCTCCCCTGCTTAAAATGGGGATAATCAATAATAGCTCTACCTCAGAGGATTGGTGAGAATTAAAGGGGATCATACACATAATACACTTAGCATACTGAAGCTTGGTACGCCGTAAGCATTCACTAAATGGTAGCTATGATGATTAGGATATGCTCGACTTGTCCTGAAAAAGTGATTCTTCTATTTTAAAATGAAACGTGGACTTAAGGACGCAGTACTTGTACCATCTATAAATCCGAAGGCACTGATGCAAACAGAAGTGAAAATGAAGATGAAACTGCACCAGTACCTGCACCAAAAGGAGAGAAAAAGTAATCTGCCTCCAGTTCTAGGGCTTTCATCCCAGGATCATTTCCCCTCTTAGCATAGCCCTGTCACTTGTGTCTGCACAGCAAAGCCCCCAGTGGAAAACACACAGAGGCAAGTTCAGAGGCGCTTGGGTTATGTTACCAGGGCAGATCAGTCCACTGGGATCAAATAACCTACGCCCAAAGCCCAGAAGTTCATGTTCAAGTGGAGGTGTCAATACTGAGCTGTGGCTCATCTAGGGACCTTAATTAAGCCCCAGCCTCTTTTTCAGGGCAGGCCGACAGGAGGTGTCTGTTTTTCCGTCGGCTCTCACAGAAAAGCTGGTGGTGTTACGGAAAGTGGGCCTGGGAAGGTGGGCGGACACGCACTGCCCACCGGCCCACACTCATTCTGGGCGTGTCTAGGGAGAGGATCTGAATTCCCGGGTGCACTTGTGACAGCCGCCGGAGAAGCCCACGTGGAGAGGGCGGGTGAAGAGACAGAGTAATAGGATAACACTTCCTTCTTGGCGTGGGCCTTCCCCCAAGGATGATTACACACTCTTAAAAGCAGCACCACATAGGTTTCACACAAAAGCTGCTGGAGATGGTGTTGCTCATTCTTATAATATTCTGCAAGGTGAGCAGCCAGGGTCGCCAACATTAAGTGGACAAGGTAGGCTGAGCCAGACCCTCGGACATTAGGGCTCAATGAATGGCTTAGTTTCTTGGGATGGTGGGCAGGCCACTGCAGCAGCTTCCCTTCCTTCTTTGCCTTCTAAGCCACGGGTTTCTCAACATCTAACTTCCCCATCCCTGTCTTCACCCCTCCGCCCACAGGCTAAACACTGGTTCTTTAAATAGGGAGGCTCTTTCAGGAAGAAAGGCGTAGGGAAGACTCACTGAGAAACTTCCCACAGGGAATGCAAGGTTGAGTGGGAAGAGTTAAGGGCTCTAGGAGCAGGTGGAGTGAGGGCGGGAATCCTTCCGACTTCATCTCGCTCTCCTTTGAAAACCAGGGAAAATGTTACCCCAAAGGGCCTCAGTGAAGACTGCATGAATCTATATCCATAAAGGGCCGGGTGCCACATCCGGCACTAGAAAGCACCCCCACAATAGCAAGCATTGATAACTTCCTGAGCTTGACAAACTAGCAGAATTAAGGAAAGGAATAAATAACCTTAGGTTCTGGGCAGTTATATCTGCCTTTCCAAAGTAAAACTAACCAGGAAGAAGGATGCCAGGGCTTTGCTTAATTCACACATCCAAGGCCAGCTTATTTTCTCTCCTCCTTCCCACCCCATGGTTTTTGGTAAAAAACAAAAACAAAAACAAAAAGGGGGCATGTCCCAAAATATATATTTTTTAATACATAAACATTTATTTTTTTAAATACAGACAGAAAACCTATTGTTCCTGTTTCTAGCTATAAAAGCAATTTGTGCTCAATGCAGAAATCAAAGAAACAATGAAAGGCAAAAATAAAACTAAATACAACCCTCAAAATTAAAAATAAAACTACCAAATGATCCAGCAACTCCACTTTGAAGAAAACGAAAACACTAACTTGAAAAGATATCTGCACCCCCATGTTTATTGCACCATTATTTATAATAGCCAAGATATGGCAACAACGTTAAGTGTCCATCAATGAATGAATGGGTAAAGAAGTTGTGGTACATATATACAATATTATTTGGCCATAAAAGAGAAAGAAATGGTGTCATTTGTGACAACGTGGATGGAACTTGAGGGCATTATGTTAAGTGAAATAAGTCAGACAGAGAAAGACAAATACCATATAATCTCATTTATATACGAAATCTAAAACCAAAACCAAAAAAATCCACTGAGCTCATAGATAAAGAGAACAGATTGGTGGTTGCCAGAGGCAAAGAGGTGAGGGGTGAGGGGTGAGGGAAATGGAGGAAAGGGGTTGAAAGGTACAAATTTCCAGCTATACAATAAATAAGTCATGGGGTGTAATGTAGAGCATGGTAACTACAGTTAATAATACTTTTTGCATATTTGAAAATTACTAAGAGAGTAGATCTTCAAAGTTCTCAACACAAGAAAAAAAAATTTTGTAACTATGTATGGTGTTGAATGCTAACTAGACTTACTGTGGTGATCATTTTGTAATATATACAAATATCAAATCATTATGTTGTACATTTGAAATTAATATAATGTGACAGATCAATTATACCTCAATAAAACAAAAAACTAAACAAAACCAACTATCAACACTTCCGCCCACATGCTGACTGTTTTAGAACCTTTACATGTATACATATGCATTCATGCGTATTTGTTTTGCCCATTAAAATGGCACCATAGCTTACATACTCTTTATTCTGCTTTTTTCAATGAAGTAGTTTATTATAAAAGTATTTCCATGCCAATAAAACTGATCAACAACATAATTTTTAATAGTTGCACTGTAGTCTGTGGCTGTGTGATAATTACCAAATCATCGCCATTGTTGGACACTGAAATTCTTTCTTTTTTTTTGTTATTATAAATAATACTGCGATGCAAGTCCATCCACCTTTGCAAATACCTGTGATCATTTCCTTACGATAAATACTTACTGAGTCAACGGGTCAGGGTTAGCCCATCTGAAGCCATCTGACCCATTTCCATACTATTCCCAAGAAAGGTCATGCTGTTTCAGAATCCCACCCACAGCAGGGCAATTTGGTCTCACAAATGGACCTCCCCTTCTTCGGTCTCGGGTATATGGATTTTGTTGCTCCTGTCAAACGAGCCCATCAAATCACTGAGCCAAAAATGGGGCTGATCTAATCTAGGTTCAAATCATTCCTCCAAAATAAATGTGAGCTCTAAGAGGAGACTGCTCTGAACCACTGCAGTGTTTCAGAACAAGGGGGTGGTGAGAGAAGGCAGGGGAGGTTTGTTCTGCCTCAGCCTCTTCTCCTGAATTGAGAATTACTGGCTTCCTCCAGTCCATCAATCAGCAAGCCGTGTCTGAACACTGAACTACAGCAAGGGAATGAATGAGCTTATATATAGTAGGTACACACATGCTGAGCACAAACGTGACCCTGGAGACACTACGGCAGGTAAAATGTCCTTTCATAACCCTCATGGACTCAAGGGGGAATGTTCCTCATGCATTTTTTTTAAAAGGGGAGACAAAAGGATATGTGATAAAAAATTAATCTGGGTTGAAGGCTCAAATATTCATAATGAGTATTTCAGCTAGTTAAAAAGAGGCATTTCTCCAGCTCCCGATGGTCAAGAAGGGACAGCTGGCATTTTGGAGTTGGCAAATTCCTCCTGAAAGATCAATGTTGTCTCTGTATTTGATAGACTGATCTGGTCTAAGGTTTATTTGTTGACATAGATAATGTAATATTCAGACCATCAGCGTGTGCACACATATGCTATTTTCCCTTAACCCCTTTGCCTCCGTGAAACTTTCAGAATCTGAATGCTTTACCCACTTAGTGGACAGTCAAGAGTTTCTGACCAGGGGCAAAGGGAACTTCAAATGAGGTGGCTACCAGGGAAGAGGAAGAGACAGAACAAACAGTGTTCAAGAACTACAGGTTATCCAAAATTCTACTGAAACTAAGAAAACGGAGTCCTTCCGCAAGTGCTTTCTACCATCTCCCCCATCAGAATCTCTGCCTGCTTACAAGGACCACAGAGCGAGGCTTGTTTCGATGTCTGCGAGGAGCAGGGTCACTGCCGTGGAGCCTCAGGGCTTGCACTGGTATCTGGGGGCCTGTGCTGGACACCTAGGCTCGGGTGAGGGAAGCCATTCCGTTGGTGCGCCTTTGCCCATAACCAGAGGCAGTGAGTGGTCCGGGGGAATTTCCACTGGGGGGGCGGCTGCTGCTTTCTGGGTAAAGAAAGGGAAGGGAAGAGCTTAAGAAATGAGTTGCCTGGGCTTCCCTGGTGGCGCAGTGGTTGAGAGTCTGCCTGCCGACGCAGGGGACGCGGGTTTGTGCCCCGGTCCGGGAAGATTCCACATGCCGCGGAGCGGCTGGGCCCGTGAGCCATGGCCGCTGAGCCTGCGCGTCCGGGGCCTGTGCTCCACAACGGGAGAGGTCACAACAGTGAGAGGCCTGCGTACCACAAAAAAAGAAGTGAGTTGCCTGGAGCCAACTCATTCTGCATGCTGCTCCCCAACAGATGACGGACTGTCGGTGCGTTTTGCAACTGCTCAGGGTGGGGGGCAAACTCCCAGTGGGTTAGTGCCAAAGCCCAGGGCCTTGTGTCCTTCCAGAATACTAGCTGAGATGAGTGAAGAGTAGTAATAGTTAATATTTACACAGGGCTCATTTCAAGGCAGGTCACGGAGGGCTCTGTTCTCATTATCTCCTCAATTCCCTGCCACAAACCCAGCAGATGAGGAGCCTAGATATATGAATTTGGTGTTCTGGAAAATCACAGAAAATCTTCCAGGACATTTTTTTTTTTGCTCTGGGTCTACCCCAACCCACCTCCTGCCCTCATCTCCGGAAGTACTCGGCCAAGTGTTGTGTTTACATGTTTTGAGAGGTTACATTGCCACAAGAAACAGCCCAAATTCCCCTATAGGCCCTATCCAGGAAAAGAAACAGGCTCATGCGCCGCTTTTAAATTGCATGGGGTATAGGAGAATAACTCTAAAACCAAACTAGTCATCCTGATGCTGATGTGTTGGGTTCAGATGGAGTCAACAAAACTAGGTGAGCATATGCCCGTCAGGGCTCTCAGCAAGTGGCCGCATCAGCTCCCCAAAGGACCTGTGCTCTAAAGGATCAGGCGCACTATGATTAACCGAGGGCCACACCGTGCAAAAATAGTTTCCTTGACATGATTTATGGAAACAACTACTTACAAAGGATTTGAATTTGAGAATGGAGTGGCTAAAGATAGAGAGACTATTTACTTAGGAACTGGCATGGCCAGGCCACCATCCAGTGAGAGCAAAGGATTTGTCTCTATTTCTAGGAAACTTCAGGACATCCTGGCCTGACACATCGGGTGACGAGTACATAAAACTCAGTCGCTATGCGGCTAATTTCTAGGCCAAGTACTTCAGGCAGGTGAGAAATTATCTTGTACATCTTCCGTGTTAACGACAAGCTCTGGATAAAGGAATTCTTAGCTCATGAACAAACAAGTTTTATTTTTTTCAAAACGAAAATGGACTTATTTAACAAACAGTTATGAAGCATCTGCTCTGAGCCAGGCCTTATCCTGGGTGCTGGGGGTCCTATGATAGGCAAGACAGTACGATGCCGACTCTCATGGGGTTTAGAGCATCTCGAGGAGAGATGGACAGGTAAGTAAGTGAGTTATGAGGCAGGATAAGATTTCAGAGGGAACGCGCTATGAAGAAAATAAAACGGGGAGATGGGGTAGACAGGGATGGGTGGGGGTCAGAAGGGTCAGGGCAGGCCGGGGCATACGAGGATCACGGAAGAACCTTCTAAGGCAGCAGGAACAGCTGTTGCTAAGGTCATGTGGCACGAACGAACTGGACTTGTACAAGGAACGGAGTAAGCACAGGAGCATGACAAGCAAGGAGACAGCCATGTGAAGTGAGGCCGGAGAGGTCAGGTAAGGTAGTCAGCAAGGGCCAGGTCACGTAGGCCAGGATGCAGAGTTGAGATTTTATTCTGTGTGCAACTAGAAGGCACTGGAGAGTTCTAAACAATTTCCTGAATCTGAAGAGTTAATAAACATTTGATGTATTTATAGAATTAAAAATTAAGAAACAAAACAAAACAAAACAAAACCACCCGCCCCCGAAAATCTCAAAGGTGAGTACCATTTCCTAAGTGGGAAGCCCAAATTCTACTTTTTGCAAAACTGATTGTCCAGAAATCTTTTTCAACGTATTTTATCTGTCTACTCCTTCCTGTAAAAAACAAATTTGTATTACTAAGTTCCAGGCACTGTGCTGGGTTGCTGAGGAGATACAATGGAGGAGACATCATCGGCCCACAGAGACTGTGAGACAAATAACCAGGCGATGACAACTTGCTGTGATAACACACTATCAGGGGATACGTGCTTCCCTAATATGCAGGGGTTCCCCTACCCAGTCTAGGAGGGAGGGTAGGGGCGAGTGGTGAGAATTAGGAAAGGCTTTCTGAAAGAAGTCATGTTGAATAACACAGCTTCCCTGGAGGTGAGAAAACACAGGGCAAGGTTGAGGAAGTGAAAAAAAGTTCGGTAGGGTCCAAGCAGAGGGTTTAAACAGAGTCAAGCAAGGGTGTACCATTCAAGGCCTCTCAGTCAATAAGGATTCTGGAGTTTATGGTATCGATGGTGGGGGAGAAGCGTCAAGACTTTAAAGCAGGGGAGTCCAGATTTGCACATCCCAAGGGTTACAGTATAGAGAATGAGCTGGAGAGACCAGTCAAGGGTCAAGCAGACCAGAAGGGCAAGGCTCGGGCAGGGGTGGAGGCAGCAGGGATGGAGACAAGTGGGCTGGTGTGAGAGGGGCCGAATTGACAGGTCCAGATGACTGATGAGAAGTCAGTGATCAATAAAAAGGACCGTAAAGAAAGCTGGCCACGTTTCCAGGCACCAGATGGAGAGTGGTAAAATGCATGGAAACAGGAAGCACAGGGTGAGGAAGAGGGCTGGGCGCAGGGCTGCGAGAGAAAGCCTTCGTGCGTGGAGTCAGCTGGCATTGGGGCTCGGCAGACAGTTGGACACACGGGTCTAAAGAACAGGCAGAATATCTGGGATACGGACAGTCTTTGGCATGTTGCTGGCAACCAGAACCACAGAAAGTGGTGCGATCCGTTGAAGAGTTAAGAAGAAGAAATAACAACTTTTAAGAGCCTTCAGAGGAGACAAGCAGAGAGAGAACAAGAAAACCAGCGTGTGCGGTGCCGCCTAAGACAAGCCAAGAGAGGGTTTTAAACAGAGGGGGCCGCTGACCACGCCCAGTACTGCGAGAAAAGAAGCAAGATGGGGGCTGAGAAGGGTCCGTGAGGTGTGACAGGAAAGACACTGGTGACTTGAGCAGAGTCAGCAGGGTAGCTAGGGACAAAGCCCAGGCTGAGTGGGGAGGGTGGAGTGGGGGGGAGGGTGGAGTTGGGGGGAGGACGTGGAGACGGGAGGGATGCCTATATTTGGTCTCAAAAATAGGGATGAAACAAATTCAGCACCGAACTTTCCCCACATTAGCAAATCAAATGTGGATTTTCCAAACATTGGAAATAACTCCAGATATAAAAAATGGGAAATAAAAGGGTCATTTCAGAGGAAACTGCCTGAGGCAAGAAAAGCTGAAGAAACCCTCTCAAGATGTCTCCCTTCAAATGCCTTGTGGGGTGGCCACCCAACAGCCTGGAGCTAAGGACCCTGAGTCCCTCCCGTTGAGCTTTGCCTCAGGTCTAGGGGAGGTGATGCCAGGGAACCAGACTTCAACTGCAGCTTACTGTCTGTTCTGAGAAGCAAGGGCAGCACGCAGGGGAGGAGAGCACCGCCAGCAGAAGAGAAAGTCATGGTCATGAAAGGCATCACAGGTGGTCATGGGCTGGTTCAAAAAGCTGACACGGTTACTGATTATGCTGGGGGTGCCAAAGCTCTCTCCTCGCTGCCTCTCCCGCTTGTCTATCCAACAACTATTTTCTAAACACCACCTTGATGCCAGGAGAGGTACTGGACACCGAAGAGCAGTGAGACCCAGTCCAGTGGGGGAACCTGGTATCTACACAGCAGAATGTTCTGCAGTTAGTTAAGGGGAGCGTGGTGGGCTCAGCGGCCTGGAGTCATAGGATGGATTTCTCTGTCTGCCCTGTGCAAGCTGTGTGACCTTATGCAAGGGAAATGATCTTTCTGAGTGCCGGTTTCCCCATCCGAAAAATGAGGTCATAGCAGGCTGCCTCCTGGGTGACGGCGAGTAAACGCGAAGGTCTCAGCTCACTGTCTGGCACCGCAGGAGCCCTGGACAGATGGCGGCAGCTGTTGTACTAATGACAAAAATCGGCCCTGGCTATTGTGACAACTCAGAAAAGCAGTACCCCGTGCAGTCAAGGACAAGGGGGTCAGGGAAGGTTCCCCAGCGGTGCTCACAGTGGATCATGGGAAGGCTAGCAGACGTCAGCAAGTGTAGGTGGGGTGGGGGACACCAGGCATGGGGAACTGCAATCTCCTGTCTTTCTACGTCTCTCGCAAAGTCGTTAACCCCACACAATGAATACGATGCTGTTTTTTTCTGGTGCTGATTCCACAGCAAGAGCACAGGACTTGGAATCAGAAGGTCCAGGTTTGGAGGGCAGCCTCCCAGCTTAAGATTGCCACACCCAAGAGAACACACCACCCAAGCCCTCTCAGCCTCAGTTCCTCTCATTCACAAAAGGTAGGCGCTCGCTGCCCTCACTCTTCCGTCAGCCAGTCCCTATTTATCAAACACCCACAAACAACACTGTCAAGTGCAGGGCACACAATCACGCACCAGGGACAGGCGTGCCTGTGAGGTATGGTACAGCTCAGTGCACGAGCCAGAGCAGTAAACGGGCAACTAGAGTACAGCGTGCAAAGTGCTGTGATTGGCGAAAGTGCAAACATCAAATGAAATACTCTATACGAAGTGGCTCTGAAAAGCAGGAAGCCTCATCAATATATTCTGTAGTATTATTCTAATACTGCTAGCCAGATTCTAAATCTCCCAGGAAGTTTTCCAAACTTGTAGTCTGCTGACGGCATCTCGTTTCCAAGGCAGCTACGGGTCAACGTGTACATCAGATAGGTGTCTATGTCCACTCTATATATGCTGCTAGGCTCTCTGCGGTCTGGTAATCAACTGTGACAGAGCATCTTGGCATTCGATAAGGCCTGCCCACCCTGGGTAGCATTATGGTTGGTGATATCACATACATTTCATGGATCCAAACCCTAAAGGCTTGTGATGCAGTCTGCTATGCCCATCCCTTTATTCAACGTGCACTTTGTGGCAAAACGTCAGCTAAGAGAGGTCCTGAGAGGTGGAGGGTACAAAGACAAACAAGATGGCTCCTGGTTCAAAGATGATCAGTTTAGTTAAAAAGACACTGGACACTAAGGTGAAGAGGTGTTATAATTAATGCTATGCTGTATCCAACTGGAGGGATGATATCATCTATCACTCAAACCAGGACTGTGAAAGAGGGGTGACACTGCTAAATTTATACCTGGGCTATAAGCATAAATTGAGCTATATGGTCCCTAGATAGAATATAGGGGTCCAATTTTCACTCAAAGTAATGGCACATAAATGTCAGAATCTATATATATATATATATATATATATATATATATATATATATATATATATATATATATATATATATTTTGGCCACACCGCCTGGCATGCGGGGTCCTAGTTCCCCGACCAGGTATCGAACCTGTGCCCCCTGCAGTGGAAGCACGGAGTCTTAACCACTGGACCGCCAGGGAAGTCCCAGAACCAAAGCATACGATACTGTAGCCTGATTTGATGTAACTCACGTTTTTGCTTTCCAGGAAACTAGTTACCTCTTTTCATGCTTCCTTGCAATATATATATATATTTTCACATTGGACCCTAAAGGCATTTGGATTTCAAGATTATGAGCTGAAAATTGCATAAGGATGATAATCAGATACTTGAACCTTTTTTTTTTTAATGGCAGAAATTTACATTATAGTATTGAAATTTAAGTTTCCATGCCATTTCTACCCTTCTGCCTGATGACTTGCCACTTACGTTTATGTTAAACCCCCATCTAAAGGTATTTCCTCCTCAGGCTCCACAAGGAACTTTCTAAGTGCTTTTGAATATTAACATGTAACAGCGTTCTCCAAGCTACCCTAGGGCTAAGCCAAACTAACTTCTCATTGTTAGACTCGCTTTCTATATCCAGTGGTAAAAGGGCTTCTACTTTAATGCGTGTGAGTGTGGAGGTGATACTCCCAGAAAGATGAACTGGAGGAAGGACTAAACATATGCTGGAGACATCCATATGTTATGGGGTTTAGAAGTCACTCTCCTGCCTAAAGGGCTCCCCTGCCAGGCCTGCAGGTAATTTCCCAGGTGAAATTCACTTTCAAAGAAAAGTCCCTTTGGATTAAAGCTCACCATCTAAGAAGTGAGCTTCTGTTCAAAAACATGCAACTAGACTTGGTGGCCTGATATGCTGATATCAGATTATCTGCAGTCTACAAAGCAGCAGACGTCTCACTACACAGGTGACATGACTTTCCATCTTTCTTAAGGGACAAATGCTTGGCCAACCTTTGGCTCAGAGAAGACATGTATCTCATAAAGATGATTCTGTCTCATTTCACAGGTCATATTTCAGAGGAGAAACTTAAAAAGTGAAGAGGAAAAAAAGTCAAAGTTGGTTAAAAATTCCTTATGTCAGTTCTCTCCCAAACCTAAAAAAAGAATCAGAAAGAAACACAAGCCTGTTTTTACAAAAAAACCCTCACTCCTTCCCCCCATCAACTATACTAGACAGTATGAAATTTCTGGACCAGGTAGATATTAGGAATCTTCTACATTTTGGTATCCATAATCCTTCATAACAAGAAGTGTATAATTTTTTTCAGCCTGTTCTAATAAACACTAAAAATTTGGTTAAAAAAACAAAATCTATTCTGAAACATGTCTGAAAACACATACTTGCAAAAGAAAAACATCATGCCAAGCTGCGGAATGGCAGACATCCTTTCTTCATGACAAGATGATATCAAACAGATTTTCCGTTAGTGTCACCAGAGTACCGCAGTCCCTAGGCATTTTGCTTAATGTGTCCCATGAGTTGCCTTTCATGATGTTTACCAATCCCTTTGTTTATAAATTCTGCCAGCTGCAAGCATGACCCTAGATGCCTGAACTTTTCCTGGTTAAAATAATACAACCACTGAGGTCACTTGTGAAGCACTAGTAAGAGTTAGCCCTTATGTTACCTAAACAGGAGAGAGACTTTGGGGCTCCTTTTACATAGGAAAGGAAAATCTCTTTAAAGAGCTGGAGCAGATGTATTCTGAGCACGTGGGTTCTCTGGCATTCTTCCTGTAGCTCCATATCAAATTTGAAATGTCGTTAAATCACAGGTTTACACTTAAGCTTGCTTATCTCTCGTAATGGACTTGGACACATATCAAAGAACTTGCCCATGGGCACTTATCAGTCCCTGACAGGCATGAGGCTTAGGAGTTCAACATAGTACTTCATTGCTCACTTGTTTGGAAACTCAGATGCAGTGTATCAGCCAGTATTTGGATAAGGGCTCCAATTACCTATGATCCTAGGTAATCCTATATTGCTCCAGGGTTGCCTGGTTATAAACTACAGCTTCAAAATACTCTTATGATGGATAATTCACAGCCATGGGCTACAGGTCTGTCTCTATATCTATAAATAAAATATATGAATACCCTTCAACTGGTTTGGAGAATGGGGAGGTTTCTCTCTTTAATTTTTACATTCATCGATGGCTTTGAATGGATATTACCTCAGTTGATATTTCCAAACATTATAAAAGGGTATCAGTATCAAAGGTAGACAGGGAAAAATAAGTGTCCCTTCCCACTGACCCCCTCTTCAGAAGTAACCATCATTATGAGTTTCTTGTACTTCCTTCTGGAGATATTACATGAACATACAAGCTTATGTGTGTATGTATGTGTGTGGATGTGCCTGTACGGGCACCTGTGTGCGATTCCCCCTTCTTTTTTTTTTTTTTTACATTTGAGTACCTGTCTTTATTAGGAAAATTATAAGTCCATATACATCTTTTCATTGATATGACTTCAAAGTAGAAATTGTTGTTTCTCAAAAGGAGTTGTGACTCGTTAAAAAAAAAAAAAGCACACTGCATATAGAAAGCTGCCTTCTTCTGGACCATTTTCACATTATGTGGGAGATGCAATTTAAACAATACAAAATACAGTATTTATCACTGAACCCATCACTGCTCAGAGACTGAGAGTCCAGCAAGGTTGCAGAATAACAGCCTATGGGATTTTTCAACATGGCAATGTCAGTGGTCTCCTTAGGGGACTTGAAGGTTTCCAGGGAACATTTCCCAGGGATGGGAAATTTCCCAGGGAATATGTGTAGAGGGATCAGGATCCCACAATTCTCATCCAGCTACAAAAGGATGCACCACCTGGGAAAGGTGATGAATTCCCAGTCCCCCTTCTTTTTAAGAACAAATAGTAGCAAGTTTTTACATTGTTCTGAACACTGCTTGTTTTCCTTAACAATATATCCTGCAGACTTCTCACTCCATCAGCCCATGAGGAGATGCCCTCTTGTTCTTTTTAATGGCTACATCATATACCATTGCAGAGGTGGATCTTATTCAACTAGATCTTTACCAATGAACACGCAGGTTGTTTCCTATCTTTTGCCTTCTAATCAGACAGAATCTCTGAGCTGGAATGGGACAGAAGGGGCCCTGTATAAATACTGACGTTTTGTCCTACTCACTACCATCCTTCTTTTAAAACACACTGATGTCTAAACAACATGGAGAGACTATTTGGAAGAAATGGACGTCAGCCTTCCTGCTGCTACACACAGAAAGATAAACCCTCTCCTCTCTTCTAGAGCTAACGACTGGTTTCCAAAGCTGAGGAAGTTTTGGCGTTGCCCTTGAGCAGCAGCTGAATCCTGGTAAGAGGAGCTACTGGCTTTGCCAGAACCCAATTCATCCTGTTGGGCAGACCAGCCTGGGCACCCAGGCAGCCTCCATCAAACAAAAATTCTCTGTAAGGTAAACCTCTTAGGTTAGGGAGACTAGTGTGGAATCTAGGTCACAGTCGCCCCTCCTTTCCACATAGCATCATGCAGGACTCTCATCCTGGTGGGGCTCTAATTTAGTACTCACACAGGTCTTGGACCAAAAAAAATCCCTAAACAGCAAGGTGGTGAAAAAGTCTCTGGAGCTGGACTGCCTGGACTTTGGGCAAGTTACTTAACTTTTCCAAGGCTCAGTTTACTCTCTGTAAAATGGGAAAGTAATACCTACCTCAGAGGGTAACTGTGAGGATTAAATAAAATAATGCATAGGTAAATTGCTAAGCAAAGTGCCTGAACTTCATAAGGGCTCAAGAAAATGTTAACTACTATTAATAAAACAATCCAAAGCCACTTCTTTTTTTTCTGAGAAACATCTTGACCTCACCTTAAAAATAGATCTGTGGTGAATTTTGGCCTTGGGGTGATGTTCTGGTCTCCTGACTCCTCTCTCTCCAGGCCCCATGTTTCTTACACACCCCGCAGAATGGCTTGAGCACACAGTATCTTCGCCTCCTTGTTTGTGTTCAAGCATTTCCAATTGCCTACAAAGTCTCCCACCTTCACACGGGTAGCTTTTACTCACTTCCCAAGACACAGCCCACAGGGTGAGGCTAAGTGTCCCTCCTCTGGATCCCACCGTGTCCTGAGCCCACCTCCCTCACAGCACCGTCAAGCCGTCTAGAAGGGACCTGGGAGCAGGTCTTCGTAGGAACTGAACCCTAAATTCCTGGCACCCAGCTCAATGTTAGCACGCCATAGCTACCTGGTAACTGCTTGCTGAATTCAAACGAACTCCATGGTGACAAGGATTCCAGTCAGCCTGCTTCATTTCCTCAATAAAACATAATCTATGCTTCTGGTATATTCTTTCAATCAACAACACAGGTATCTGCACTTCAGGTGTCTATACTCTTAAAAACCTCAATTTAGAGTCACCTGTCAAAAGCAGGGCTGAGGTGACAGAGGACAGCCTTCCTCTAAGAGAGCTCCTGCTTTCTACCTGCCATCCCCGTAACCAGGCAAGCGACCACAAAACCACACATTTTGTTGAGATTGTTCTCCTCCCTGCAGCACGGTAAAAACGACCTTTCAATACTTCAGTTTAGCATTTTACTCTACAATTAGTCAGAACCAATAGGAGAAACAGCTGTATCTAGAGAGCCTGACTTATTTTTTGCATAAAACTGCTAGGAAAGATGTGGTCTATTGCCCTATTCCAAGTCATTAATGCAGAGACTCATATGACAAATTAATATCAGAACTTGCAACTCTTGCTGAACGGTCATGCTTTGCTTGAAGAGAAAACGGAATTATACATTCCGTCATATTTTTCCCTTCTTCGTCATAGCTGCTAGGTAGCTCAGGGCCCTTTGATGGTGAATAACCCTCTTCTTCTCTGAGCCTTTGTTAAGCTGCTATTCTTTATTCTCAGTTTACTCTACTGCGTCCGTATTTTGAGAAAGAGCAATGAGCCTTACGTTTTTGTTTGGTTATCAGCAATGCTTGGAGGGCAGGTGTCACCAGATACCTGGCACATGGAACACATTTGCCTGCACTGTTACCCAACTGTGCTCTAAACGCACAAACACCATACAGAACTTGTTGGCACACAAAGACTTGAAGTAAAAAACAAATGCCTGCACTTGGTAAAGGCTTACGAGTCGTGAAAAGCTGTCCTAGTTTTAGCTGGCAACAGGAGCCAACTGTGTATGTAACGGTTGCTGCACAGATTTCTGAAATGGATACGATGCCCAAGCTGTAAAGCCCTCCTTTGATAAGTGTACTGAAATCACTCCAGCCCTTAGGGGCACAGTTGTACCTTCCAAGCAATAAAAGGAAGGAAAGGGAAAAAACGAAGAGGAAGTTCAATCCCCAAATCGCAAACCTAAGAGCAAACTGGAACTGCAATCAGTATGTTCCGGGATTGTGCCGACGCCAGAGATGAAGGGTGGACTTGCAAACATCCTGCTGTCCCCTCTTCATTTTGGAGAGAAGTGTAAGCGACAAACAGATGGTCAGCTTTTGAGGGAAAGTTTTTAGTTTTGTTTTTAATGGCAGAAAACGAACAAATGAAAGGAAATCTCATGAGTATGAAAAAACACTGCTTACCTGACATTAGAGGGTTATGGAATGCTTAAGGAGAGATTAGCACCTCTGCCAAAAAACTTGCAGTCTAAAGAGTTGGCTGTAGAAAGCTGGAAACTTTAGAAGGATGCGTGCTCTAAAACTGCATCCCCTTCCCCTTCCTTCCTTGTGATGGGAGAAAACGGCCACTGTCTTCCAAGGATGGGCTGTATCAGTCTTATCTCTGAGTATCTGTCAAAGCTCCAGATCTCAAGTGTGGCTCATGTCCAGGCTACAAACCACGGGCAGGAATGAAGGACTGGTCCTCAAGACGATGGAAGACTTGTTGGCCTGGGGGCTTATACAGGCCTCTGTTCACATTCTGGTTCTGCTTCCTCCCAGCTCTGTGATCTTCGGGATATCACTTCATCTACCTGAAACCCAGTTTCCCCATCTGTAAAACGGGGATGTTGGTGGTGTTTGTTTACCTCGCTGGGTTGTAAGGAAGATTAGATAATGCACGTAAAATCCTGAGACTAGCGTCTGGCAACAGTAGACAGCCATTAAACATCCACCCTTTTTCCTCCCTGGAATCCCCCATTTTCATCCTTTATATTCTCTGTCCTTTGTTACAGCTTATCCCACCTCCTTCCTGTTCTCCTCTCCCTCCCTCCTTCTCTTAAACTTTGGGCTAACCTCTTTTTTCAGGCACTCATTCACTGCTACTTATCATCCTACATACTTCTTAGCTCCCCTAACTTGCCCAGCACCTGAACTTTAGTGATATAGGGAATGGAGGGTGAGAAAGGGAGAACCAGTGATGGGGCTGCTGCAGTCTATCTCTTTTCTAGCCCAGCCTTAGAAGTCTGTCTTCACCCAACCACCTCTAATAGAGCAATCAAGCATAGAGGTTGGTTGGGGGTGGGGAATACTGGAATCCGACTACCCGGGTTCAAATCCCACTTGTACCCTCAGGTAAGTTAGGTAACCTCTCTGTCCTCTTTCCTCACATGTAAAATTGCGGTGATAATCCCTCATGCATTACGATGATGCTATAAATAAACACGTCAAGTACCTGGTACATCCGTGCTTACTGAATGTTAGCTACCATCATTGTCACCACCATCATCCTATATTTTATGGAGACTTCACCTCCCCTCATAATATTTTCAACCCTTGAGAGCAAAATTTGTGCTCAGGCCCTAGAGGATCAGGCCCTAGAGGATCAAAGTAAGGTGGAATTTTCCAGCAGCTCTATGTGATCCTGGCAGAAGAGTCGGCTCTTATCCACTCTCGTAGGCTTTGGACAACATCACCACAAGTTGGAGACTGGCGCATAGCTCAGTGAGTCGGCTGTTGGCTGCCCTGCCGTTTCTGGCAGGGCACCAGAAGATGCCACCACCCAGTGGCCTGAGGAGCTCCCAGAGCCGCTGAGCCCGAGGATACACTGTCCCCGTGTGTTCACGGCTCTCACAGAAGAGCAGGGGCCAGTGCTTTGAGGTTCCCTTTCCTCCGGTTAATCACATGCTAGATGCACTCCTCCGCACACTGTCATTAACACTAATGGAGGCCGGGCCCTGGCACACCAGTGTCTGCCACGCGTCCTCTAATGATCTGTAATGGGCACTGATAATGAAACCTTTTCCCAGAAATTTGTTTTTTAAGTGAATCAACTTTGTCCAGAGCTAAGTAATAAAGATGACATTTTCTTCATTTTTTAAAACCAAAAACTATGCTATTCTGGAAGGAGCCAGTTAACTAGGACTAAAATAAGAAACTCTGCAACAACCATTTGGACTCAAAAAAGGGACATTTTCAGAGAACATATGAGGAACTATTGGGAACAATAAAAAGCAGTACAGATTTGCCTTCTGGCATGTAAAGGCACCAGATCCTTCACTAAATCCACGTCAGAAAGACCTGCAGAGTCGACATTTATGGTCTGGGCTGCCTCTCCTCTGGGCACCACCCCTTCTCCATTCTCACAGTCCATGTGCTCTGAGTGTCCATCCACCTCCTTCCACCCAGACAAGGAGTAACAGGCGACGCAGGCCCAGCCCAGCAGAGAATCACACCCTCTGGCCACAGATGCTGGGTAAGGGATTAGAGAGGTGATTCAGTTTGGACCGAGAAGAATCAGGCCCAAAGGACCTCACACTTTTAGGGAAGAATCAGGCCCAAAGGACTGTTCACACTTTTAGGGAAGAATCAGGCCCAAAGGACTGTTCAAACTTTTAGTGAAGACTGTTCAAACTGTTCTCTTCTCCCAGAGCTGGAGTTTTAAGGAAGTCAGTCCAGCTGGTGGCAATCATCTTACAATCAAAAGGAAAGTGCTTACCTAAGAGAAGAGTCAACATAGAGGAAAACTGAGCTGAGAGATGGCAAGAGCTGAGTCCCAATGGCAAGACGGCAAGACCTGAGTGCCTGGATCCATGCATTCCTGAAGCAGATTTTCCTGTGCTTATCAATTATGTAGGTGAACCAGTAAGTTGCATTTCAGCCTAAGGTAGCTGGGCTGAGTTTTCTGTTACTTGTATCAAGAATCCTGATGGGTAAATTTTCTCAAGCTGACACACACGGTCTTGAATATGACGACTGCCTATTCACTGAAAAGCTGTCCTACTAGGGAAGTTTATACTAGTGCTCAATTTCCAGAAACATGTGAGGAGGACAGGAATAGTCAGCTCTTAGGAGAGCTCAGAAAGGCGCAGGATTGCGAGAAATGCAAACACTCCAAAAGCAAAGGCTGGACAGTAACTTCTACAGTGCATGGTGCTTTGTGACAATGTGTCAGCTAGAGTTGAACAGCGGGGATGCAGTTTCCGTCATTCACTTATAATTTGAGAAAGAGAATGGATGTTACTGATCCGAATGAAAATAAATACCAGGCTCACTTTAGTAGGTTTAGCACAGTAACTGAAGGCTAAACATAGCAACTCTGTCTAAGGAGTAAAAATAAGCAGGAATTTTCTGTAAGGCTATGTGATCCCTATTTATATTCTCTCCTTATTAAGCCCACTAAGACTCTGGCCTGCCCCAATTCTCTTCGAGCTGCTTTCCCCATTCTGAGCTCAGAGCTACTCTCTTTGAGCTATCGCCTAACTCCAAGGTAAGAAGCTCTTGCTGAAAGCTAAAGGTGTCAGGATTTGTCTGATGTGTTTGGTGCTGGACTATAACACAGACAAGAAGAATACAGCTTATTTTCAGACCTGTTTTGTTCAGTTTTTACAACAGAAAACTCAAAGCAAAAAAGCAGCAGAGGAATGTTGTAGGGTCTTGTGTGACATTTAGAAATGAAAACAGGCCTTTTGTGGAAAAAAATTTGGCCTAAAAAAATAAAGAAGAGTTCCAGATGGTGAGGTCTATTTGACTGTGAAGCAAAAGTGGGATGAAAGTAGGGAACATCTCAGGCAAGTCAAGTACACAAGATAAATCGATAGAAGATGTTCCACTGGGATCCAGCTACCATAGAGTTCTGGAATGGGAAGACAACATTACAGGCTTTCCCAGCTGTAGCACCTAAAGAAGTAAAGAACCATATTGACATAAGAAACAAAACAACAGTAATATTATAGATGAAAAGCGTATGTTCAGACAGAGTCAATTACGAGCAGCTCCCCACATATGCCTGGTATGTTCCTGCCTCTGAGCCTTTCCCTACTGTCCCCCTTGCCCAGAACACCCCTGGTCCCTTCTGTTTAAATCCAACCCATCTTTCAAGACCCAGGTTCAAGTGCCAATCTGATCACAAAGGCTTCCTTGATCGTCCTAGCTCAAAGTCATCTCTCCTGTTGGGGAATTCCAGCGGCACCTCATCCTGCAGCATCTAGACCATTTGAGTCTTGTTTTACAGTAACTGTATATTTTATATATCAATAATATATATGATTATATAGAATGACTATATATTCTATTTTTTCTTTTAACATCTTTGAAGTCACCATGCTGTCCTTTATATCCCTAGGATTTAATTTATAAGTGGAAGTTTGTACCTTTTGACCCCCTCCACCCATTATATATATATATTTATAGATGTATATAAACTAAATTAATATATATTTATATATGTTATCTATTGCTGGGATCTCTCACTTTAAGGGCACTATCCCCATCTAGCTCATCTTTAACATTATGTGTTTACATATTGAGGACATTCAGTAAATACCATTGAATGGCTGAGGAATACTTTGGTTGCAGAAGACTGAAACACCATGAACTAGAGGAAGGAAAAAGGGGCACAGGAAGCCACCTCTCTATCTTTTGTTTCTCTATGCACATAGGAATGACAGCAACTGGACTCTCTCCTTGTGGGGGAACATGGCTTCTCACCATTCTAGGGAGTAAAATAGATTCTTAACCCAGTTCCAGTTAAAATAATCCCCATGAAAATATTAGGGTTGGCCTGGCTCGGTCATGTACCCCTACCCCCCATTTCCCCATACTATTACCAGAATTGTGGTGCAAAATCTCTATCAGTGAGGAACGAGGTTTCCCACCAAGTACCTCTACAAAGAAATCAAATTTAATTATTTAAGCACCCATGTTTTTATTATAACCAGTGGACATCTTTCTAAGATACAGCACACGTATTTTCTACTTTCAAAACCAGAATATATCAAGCGGAGTTTACTTTATTGAGGAATCAGGATTATAAATGTCAACTACTGTCTTGTGCTGTCATACAGTTGTGACCCAAGGGACTGCTGGGTATGAAGGGTGACCTGCTCTTTATCCAGACCTCTGTATTATTACCATCTTTACATATTTTTTTCTCCTAAGTTCTCTGTACCTTGCCTCATCAGTAATTATTAATTTTTGTTCTGTGAATAAAGAGAGTGAAGCGTTATATTCCAAAATACTGGAGAATGGGACATCTTGGAGTCAAGTTTGTTACAACTGTGTGCAAAATAAGGTATATATGTTGGGCAGGGCAACCTTAGAACCTGCTCTCCCCTCTGTTCCTGCTGAAAAGTTCTGTCACCCAGGCCCTGTGGCCACAGATGACTAAACTGCAGAAGCAGCTAGCTGCCTCGGGGTCTCCGCTCCAGAGGCTGGCCACCAGCCAAGGACAGGGCCCGGCACAAAGCTGGACTCAGTCAGCCGGTCTCACTCTCAGGAAATCGGGCTGGGAATCAGAGAATTAGGTAGAAGCAGAAGATGAAATTCTGTGAAGAGTGAAGCTATGGGGTACCACTGGAGCCACGGAAATCCAAAGCTGTGGACGCAGAAGCCACGAGGGGGAAAAAGATGCACACACAGAATAAGCCAGGTGTGAGCATCAAGCAGAAGCAGCTGGACGCCACAAGGGCCAACACACCTGGTAGCTGAAGGGTGGTGATGTGGAGCAAAAACAGCCACCCGACTTCGTTTTGGTCCCGGCCTTCCTCCAAGTGGCTCTACCTCCCTGTAGCCCCAGCTCTTTCCAGCCTTGCCTGGGTTCCTGACCTGTGTTTCTGCCCATCACACTCCCTTAGTCCCCTCAAGTGACCCGAGGGTAGCCAACCAGGCTAGAAACCAGGTGAAGGCGTGGGCTCTTCCAGCTATTCAGAGTGCTCTGGTGCTCGCTGTCAGGTGTGCGCTGGGACTGGTCTAGAGGGGGAGGGGCTGTGATACTCTGTAACTCAGATATGCTGGATCCCTTCTCACCCCGTGCCCACCAGGAAGCAAGACGCAGCACCTCAGTACAACCACCCAAAGACACTTCATGTCCTCAACTATTGTTAAAATGACAACTGTGACATTCATCAGGGCAGGTAACTTTTACCGAGCACTTACAACGTGCTAAAAGCCACACTTAGTGCTTTATGTGAACTATTTCATTTAATTCTCAGAACAATCGTATGAGGTAGACACTATTATTACTCCTATCAAACAGACGAGGCTTACAGACGTCAAGTAACTTCTTCATGGCAACACAGCTCATAGGCAGTAAAGTCAGGACATGCACTCAAGCCTGTCCCAGAGCCTACGCTCTTAACACTGTGACAGCCTGAATAATGAAAACCTGACTTGTACCGAGGACTTCGTGAGATGACATGGAAGAGGGGTCACATCACACACCACTTATGAGAAACTCGTAACATTTCCTTTGAGATAGTTCTGTTCCCCCAAAGCTCCCCACCCAACTGACAACGCCCTCATCTCTCTTCCCTCGTCTCTCCCCAGTCTCCAGAACTCTCAACCTGGACGCCCCACTCAACAAAGCCAAAGCCTGCCCTGAGGAGTCCTGACCCCACTTCCAGATTTGCAAAGACGCACACTCCAGTTGCTCAGCTACCCTATGGAGCAAAGGGAGCCCCGCGGTGAAGCACGGGAATGCAATCGGGAAAGGATCACATTCTCTCCATAGAAAAGGGAATGTCCTTAGAGGTGGTGAAACACAGAGCAACTCATATGAGCAGAGACAACATCTTCTTTCTCTTCTTTACTATAAATCCTTTTTTTTTTTAAAAGATTTATTATTTATTTATTTTTGGCTGCGTCGGGTCTTAGCTGCGGCACACGGATCTTCGTTGAGGCACGTGGGCTCCTCGTTGCGGTGCATGGACTTCTCTTTAGTTGTGGTGTGCGGTTTTTCTCTTCTCTAGTTGTGGCACGCAGGCTCCAGGGCATGTGGGCTCTCTAGTTGAGGCGCACGAGCTCAGTAGTTGTGGCATGCGGGCTTAGTTGCCCCGTGGCATGTGGGATCTTAGTTCCCCGACCAGTGATCGAACTGGCGTCCCCTGTATCGCATGGCGGATTCTTTACCACTGGACCACCAGGGAAGTCCCCTTTACTACAAATTCTTGTATTTCTCGATGAACCTGGAGTAAAGCTAAGCCTGAGGCTGCGGCAGGACACATCCAGGGTTCTGCTGGAAATCGCACTGCTCTCCTGTTTTGGGGGTCCCGCATACTGATTACATATTCATATTCTAGAGGAGGGTCTTGGGTTTCTGCTGAACATTTTGAACACAGAGACCCAATTCTTCCCGAGCGGTGCCAAGTTCAGTGGGTTACACGGTGAGCTTGCTTGTACGAGGTGCACCAAAAGTGAGGAATAAGGAGGGAAGCCGGCTCAGACTGCGTTTCGCCAGGAGCATTCAGGTCACTGCCGACAGAACTCTCTATGGCCCGATTCAGAGCAAGCTGTATTCAAAGTATCAACTCAGCTCAGGTTCTATTAAGCCTCCCTTTGTATCACCACTGGAATTGGTTACTGAACCACACCTTGAAAAGGATAAACTCCAGTAGTTGACATTTGTGGAAGTGGAAGAAAGGCCTGGAAAAATCAGCTGACTTTGCAAAGAAAAATACTGCAAGAAGAGTTTCTTTCTTTGCAGTGATGAATCAGGGTGCTTGCTTGTGGACATATCACCTAATTGGCTCACGCTGAAATTAAAGTCAGAATTAATAACTGGCTTGTGAGGCAGAGGGAATTTAACGTAGAATTTCCTTTGACACAAAGAACCAGGAAAAAGAGCCCTCGCCCTCCATAGAGATTTAGGTGTTGCATGAAACTTTACTAGCAAAACTTCTCTTGACCCACAGCAAGGCATAGTCTCTTTTTACTTATTTTTCCTGGCTACTCTGATACAGAGTTTAAAGAACTACTAATTCTCAAGAACTTTCCTTTTCCATATAAGGTCAGAAAACAACCCTTCGAAGTATGAATTACATTTCAATTTAACAGTATATTTGGTGTAGGGCTTTACACAAGAAATTGTTACAGGTTTTTGCAACAAGTATTAGTAAACTGCTAGTTTTGGGGTAAGAAGAAAAGTACAATTGTCCTAATGAGAAATCCTCTTGTTAGGTGTGGAAAAAATTTTTAAAGTGTAACATATTCAAACGATCAAATTCCAACTTTTCATTCCTTTCAATATTTTTTTCTCTCTACATCATTCTTATGCTCCAAATTTAAAATTCTGAGGCATCTAAAATGTTAGATCCATAGTGGAAAAAAACAAAACAATTGGGAATGGTACCATTTTCTTTCATAAGCCCAGTGCTTGAAAGTAGGCAGAGTCTGAGAGGTAGAAAGTCTCCCAGGTAAAAGAATAAAAAGGTTGGGTCATAAAACCAGAACTCCTCCCCCGCTCTCAGTAAACTGGACCAAGGCAGACAAGGAAGTTACAAACTTAAAGCAGATCTAGAAGAGATTATTGGAAACCCTGCCTATACAACGTAAATTGCAAAGGCACTTCATTCAACCATAAATATTTTTGAATGAATGACCAGACCACTCACTTATGACTTAAAATCTGTCTCTCACTGGCAGCAATGTTCCCCTCATGTCCGTAGATCTGATTTCCCCCATGTGGACTGTCAGAGATTTGAGGGGAGAGTGTTGTTCAGTCTCTTTCCTAGTGCCTGGAACGGTGCCTTAAACAGAAGGTATTTATTATGTGTTTGCTGGCTGCCTGGGAAGGGACTGTCCATCAGATCTGGCTGATTCTGGAGGCTGGTGTTGGTGGGGTCTCCAGGCGCAGGTAGGCTACACTGGCAAATATTCAACTGGTGGCGCCGTACTCTAAGAGGACACATAAAGCAGAGCGAAGTCTCTGTCCCTGAGATTTAAGAAATGGTAGAAGCTCGAGCAAAAGCAGTCAGTGGGGTTCCTCCGCTAATAATTATTTAAATTGCAGCCTTCACCTGGGACAGTGCTGGGTCTAACTGCTGTCTGCGATGATCACCTTGGCTCTGTCGGTCACTAACACGTGGACCTTGTCTCTACTGGATTAGTGTGTCCGGGAGTCCCATGATTCCACTTCTTAATTCTTGATCTTCTGCCAGTTTATTTTCACTGTGACAATTGCGCATCGTAAGTACCCCCACAGGATGACTCAGGGCATATTTCCTCTAATTCCACTTTCACACAGAGGGTCAAGAGAAGAATGGGAAAGAGGATGTGTGTGTGTGAGGGGGTGGGGGGCTGTTTCTCCCCCAGAGGAAGCAGGGAGTTACATGGCGCTCCTACTACCACGTCTGTGTTGTAAGGTAAGGTGTATGGAAGCTAGGGGAGGTGAGGGTGTAGGCTTCCTCCAAGACAGAGTTGAAGCCAACACACGTATTTGAAGATCAGAAATCTCTGCTGTGCTCCAGCTTTGGATTTCCCAACTTGCAAGCAGTACTCTTCACGTCTAAATGCTGAAGTTAGTGGGCTCCCACTCAGTGAGGTCTGACTTGATACGCCGACAGCCTTGGCAATTTCCTTCTCCCATTCCATCCTGGGTGCCGCTATCCTTGAATTCTAATCTGCCCATTTTACCTGCTTAAATCGTCTAAGGTTCTGAGTACAGTGGTGAACAAAACAGACAGAACAGGGCTTTCCAACTTGCTCAAAACCCAAGATGATTTCTCTCCTACGTCACTGCTTTAGTCACCAAAAAACTAAACACCTATTTTTAGTGTGTCTGATCCCAAACAGTATCGCTTCCTCTACTCTTACAATAGAAGCTTAAAAGAATGATAAAATTACTAAATTGTTCCTTTTTCATTAGCAGGAAGCATGTGATCTTACTATCCAGAAGGTGGGGAATGGATAGTGACGAACACAGGTGATTTAGGCCATGTGTCTGAGGTTACCAGAGCAACTGCTAATTATTATGGAGTAACTCTAGCGCAGCTCCATAAAGGTCAGGAGTTAAGGTTTTTCCATTATATATTCTGCTTTAAAATAGGGCTTTTAAAGGAAATTGGGTAGATGGCAGATGGAGAATGACAGATGAAGATCAGGTGAAAGAACTATATAGAGCTCAAGAAAATTGAAGTACTTAAACTTCACAATGTTGGTTGAGAGGATGGGAGAGGAGCTCATGAGTAGCTAGCTGACTTTCTTGTTTCCTAAGTTAGGGCTTCCTAATTTAATAAGAAATCTGAAATCAGTCCAGACGTAGAGGTCTAACTAGATCCACTCTACTTAGCTCCCTGAGACAAATTTCCTCTGCTGTCCTACAAGAGTTACCATTTGCTAAACTGACCTGGAGTCCTGGACAGACCAGCTTGGAGTGGAGGAGTCACCTGGCCATTGAATGAATGATTCAAATAGCACTAACTTCATTTAAAACATACCAAAAGCATCATCTTTCTGTAGGACCCTTATTCTTCAATCAAATAGCAGGCATCTCACTCAGATCATTAGTTACTGAGGATACAACAAATGTTAAAGGTTAAAAAAGAGAATTGTTTCTCACAAAGATGTACTCCACAAATTTAAGAGAATAAATAAAAGAATGTCAATTTCAAAAATGAGTAAATCTATTTTATTTTTTTTCTTTTCTTTTTTTTTGTGGTACGCGGGCCTCTCACTGCTGTGGCCTCTCCCGTTGAGGAGCACAGGCTCCGGACGCGCAGGCTCAGCGGCCATGGCTCATGGGCCCAGCCGCTCCCCGGCATGTGGGATCTTCCCGGACCAGGGCACGAACCCGCGTCCCCTGCGTCGGCAGGCGAACTCTCAACCACTGCGCCACCAGGGAAGCCCCGAGATCGCTATTCTTTTGAAGGATCTCTGCCATAATAATACCATCCATTATGAGAAATACATTTTCCCCCTCAAAAGTAGAGTATTTTAGAATAGCATTTCCTAAACAGTGGGATCCTGTTTTAAGAGGCTGAAGAGAAGCACTGTAAAACCATCTTCTGCAGTCAAATACATTTAGGAAATGCAGCATAAGACATGCCCCTTGGGAGATTCACAACGGACATATTAAAGGCACAGAAGTCCTCTTGTCAAGAATCGGTTGAACTTTGTCCCACTCCATTCTTTCCACCTGTCTCCCATTCCTGCCTCAGTTTGGGGAATGCTGACCCAGAAGTCTCACATCTTTTGTACATGCTGATGCTGACCCACCACTTTCAGTGTCACATACCCTGAGATCTCTTCTTCCGTCAATGCAAGGGTCTTGACTTTCTCGTGTTACACACATAGTATGTGCTCAATAAAAATACCTATTGGCTTGATTAGTTGATGTACTCACCCTCTCTTGATTTACGACCAAAAGGCAAGCATTTGCAAAGCAGCTGGCTGGCTTCCTTGGTGAGCTGTAAAGTATAGCACTGGTGAGCTAACTGGGTTCCCCTGAGGGCCAAGGGCAGGGTGCTCTTAAGCTCCACTACTGTTATCACTGCAGGGACAAAGTGCCAGCGATGACACACGCTTGGCCCTGAGTGCTTTACATTGAGGTATAGCCAGATGTTTTTCTTGTGGAAGTCTATCAGCCTAACGCATTATGACCACGGTTCTCAGACTTGAGCATGTGTCAGAATGACCTGCAGGGCTTGTTAGAACACAGATTGCTGGGCTCCTCCTCCAGAGTTGTTGACCCAATAAGTCTGGGTGGGGCCTGAGAACATGCATTTCTAATGAGCTCCCAGGTGACACCAATGATGCTGGTCACAGGGCCACACTCTGGCAAACACCGTGCTGAGCTAAGACCCTGCCCTGGAAGAGCAGCATGCAGAGACCAAAGCAGACTACAGTACATGGTTTTCTATATTCTTAATGCAGAGAAGGCATTAAAAATAAGACCCCAAGGCTGTTTCCAACTAGAAATGTGTTCCTAGCTAAGGACGCATCTGCTTTCCAGACTGACTAAGAAGGTTTAAAAAGCAGTACTTGAACTCAAATATGATTTTAATTTACCCAATTTAGGATCTGGATCAACCAATAAGATTCCTCCAAATTATATACACAGGGAGGGAGACAGACAATCTCAGATCTAACCCAAAGCGAGAAAAACAGCCTTTCAGAGTTCCTTCCAAGTCCACTTACAGGCATAATAGTGCTGAAAGCCATGCAAAATCGTAAGCCTATTTCCTTCCCTAAAGACACTACCAAAAACTGGAGATTTAAAATGCCTGACACCTACTTACACATATAAAATGCAGCTAAATCCAGAATGAAATTCGTTCGTTCATATGTTTAATTAAACCCCAAGGCTTCATCATCTACTCCATGTCATGGCAAATGGGGGAACTGTTTAAGATTATTTGGTAAGATTAATTAGTGTACAGAAGAAAATGCAGACCCTTTATATGATTTTAGCTCATAAAGGGGGGAAGAAAACAATCTGTGTGAAGGAAAACATCGTTCCATTTGTGACTTCCACTCTGCTGGAAAACGGGGATGCTGGCTGAGCATTGGAATGATGGCCAGTCCCCGCCTCCTCCCATACCCCCTCTGCTGACACGCTGGAGCGATCCAAGCCCACGGACAGCCCTGGTGCTTGGGAAAGAAATCCTGCTGGGTCATGAAGTGTGAGGCCTGCCTCGATCGATTTTTCTATGAAAAAAAGAAGAACCGCTAATAACCAAACACATTTATCCAATAAAAATCGGATGGGTCACCAGGCAGGAATCTCCACCCTCAACCAAGGGAAGCCAGCTGGGCTCCTGACTGGCCCGGAAGATCTTGGCTGGGGAATGGGAAAAGCTGACGGGAGGCCTCTCAGGAAACAAGAATGTGGGTCATGTCAGTGACGAATCTCTGAAAATGTCAAGGGAAGCTGGCCTGGTACTTGGAAGAGCTGTGGCTATGGTGGCCCCAGGAGCCTGAGACGTAAGAGGGAAGGTTCTGGGCTTGTCCAAGAGACAACCACGACCAAGCAGGCTGGAGCCACCGTGGGGGTGGTGAGGAGTAATAAGAAAAGGCACATGACTCCTTGTGAAAATCATTACGCTTTCGAGCTATTTTTCGAGGTGGGGAATGCCACCAAATTTTCAGGCAAAACTGTCTCGAGAGACCTTTTCTGCTTGGAGGTAGGTGAGAAATGGTATCCTCAATCTAACGGGAAAGATCCTCTTCCCACAGCAAACTGACTCAACCACAGAGGAAAACTTCCTCTTTCAAATCCCTGCATCCCAAAGAATGACAAAACAAAGATCACTGGAGCAAAATCATAGCTGCCTGTTTGGGTGTAACTCTTTTGGCATAAAATAGCACTTAGAAAATTACTTTAAAAAATATGCCATTAGTTACCAGTTGTCTAATGCCTTTTATTCCTTTAGTGATTCATTTGGTCCCAATAAATAACAGCTAGGCATGCAGCTTATCAGGTACCCCATGGGATGTGGAGGTTCCCACATGTCTCAGGAACAGGCTTGCCTACCCCAGCTGGTCTAGGTTTAAGGTGGGGCAGAACCTGACTCTACAGTAGAAGTCCCCTTCTTTTCACTGATACTCAAAGACTGACCTGACAGAGAGCTCCAGGCTACCAAGATAGTAAGCCTGTGCGGAGAGATGAGCAGAACAGCCTGGGACATCTCTCTGCACCCGAAAAATACACACCAGGGTTGACAGAATAGAGGGAGAGAACGGATGGTGTGGAAGAGGGCCTCTGAGTCATTACCGGTAACTGCCTTTCACAGTGCTGTACATGTAAATGATATGACAAAAGGTGATCTCACTTAACTGTCACAACACATTTTTGTGGAGGGTATGATGACCCCATTTTACAGATGAAGAAACTGAGGCAGAAAGTCCTAAAGTAACTTGCCTCCTTCCCCTCCAAATCTGTACCTCCTTTACTCTATGTTGGTTTTCTCCACAGAACTTCTCAACATTTGATATTTGAGATACTGATGTTACCTTACTAGAATATAAAATCAATGAGCGCAGAAACTCTAATCTTTCTATCACTCTATCTTCAGCACTCAGAATAACACCTGGCCCACAGTCAGTGTTCACCAATATTTGTTGAGTGAATTTTGACTGAATAAGCAAAACAGAAGTAAAGTTTTAGAGATCTCTCTCCAGGCAAGCTTTCCCCAGGTTTCAGATGAGAGCCGCTGAATCAAATGCAGCAGGAGCCAACAGTGCTTCAGAGAAACAACTCTGCCTGGAAGCAGGCCTTGTTTATCCTCTGAATTCCAGGCACTGTTCTCTTGCCGCCTCTCACTGGCCACTAAAACCAGAGAGGACGGTTGACTCTGGCAGAATTTGAAGGCGTCTGGCATGCACACATCTTTTAGGTAACTAGAAATAACTTGGAAACGCGTGTGTGTGTGTGTTAAGCGGAAAGGATGAGAAAAAATTAGTTTTATTGATGGGGCTACTGGGCAGTGAGTTATTTTTTAGGGGTGGGGACCACTTAGGCAGAGAGAACTCCAAGGCTGGGTTCCTCCATTGCTGGAATCATCCTCTGCTCTCCTGGCCTTCTTTCAATCCTAACCAGCCCCTCCATCCCTACCCCAGCGGTCTGAAAAAAGCCTTCCCCTGGTCGGTTTTAATTTGGGGGAATTACTGCAGTATCTCAAGTCCCTAGGGGGATGTCCCCTGACTACTTTCTCAGCATTTGTTTACTTCCTCCTTAAAAATCACTGTCTCCCAGAAAAGCGATGGCACGAGGCCATCTCTGTTGGTCACTGGGAGAGGAGAGAGAGACTTATTTCTGCAGTCCTTTGTAAGCACCCAGTGAATGACCTCCGTTCTTAGAGACAGGTCAGCCCCACTCCTTCCAGCACCGGCAGCGGGCATTGGGCACGTTCAGGGGCATGTTCAGGGCCAAGGAAGAGCACCAGCCAGTCGATGTTGGTGCCAGGATTAAAACCTAGGGCTTCCTGCTTTCCATGCCTCAGCCATCAGCTATGGGTTTTGTTTTGTTTCTGAACTTCTTAGAATCTCATTTACGAGTCATTTTCTTTCAAAGAAGATTCTGAAAATGGAAAGGCTAATCTCCACGTGCCACTATGCTACGGTGAGAATCTTCCATACCTGACCCAGGCAGCCCAGTGCCATCCCAAGGAAGTTGCCCATGACTCTGACTTGTGTTAGTTAACTATTGCTGAAAAAACTGGCCTAAATTCAGGGGCTTAAAACAACCACAATGTATTCTTTTTCATGAATCTGTGGGGGTAACTGGGCAGCTTTTCTGTTGGTCTTTCCTGGACTCATTCATGTGGCTGCATTAGCTGACGGTGGCCTGGGCACTGGGCTTGGCTGGGACAGCGGGCTTCCTCTCTCTAACAGTCCTTCATCCTCAAGGAGGCTCGGCTGTACTTTTTACACGGTGGCTGGGTTCCAAGAGGAGATGGGAGGCTGCAAGGCCTTGTGGCCTGGGCTTGGAAGTCATATAATGATCAAATCAAGTCAGAGGGTAAAGGCCGGCCTAGATTCAAGGACTCCACCTCTTAATGGGAGGGGCTGCAAAGATTCTTTGGCCGTATTTAATTTATCACAGGCCTTGGAGACAGAAAAGAGAGAAGATAGTGACTAAAGAGTATCATCTGTTACCAAGCAACGTATGAATTTAGTGTGGCCAAATCTTATAACTTTTCAGAAGAAGCTGGAAATCTAGATTAAAAAAAAATTTACTAATAGACTACTTTTTAGAGCAGTTTTAGGTTTACAGAAAAATGGCTCAAAATAACTTAGAGTTTTCATATAACTCTCCCCTTTCCCTAAGTTTCCCCTATTATTAACACCTTTCATTAGTGTGGTACGTTTATTGCCACTGATGAACCAATACTGATACATTATTATTATTGCTATTATTATTAACTAAAGTCCACAGTTTACATTAGGATTCACTCTTTCTTTTCTATGGGTTTTGACAAATGCATAATGTCTTGCATTATGCATTTAGTAATATCTACTATTAGGATATCATACAGAAGAGTATCACTGTCCTAAAAATGCCCTGTGTCCTTCCTGCCCACTAATCTTTTTACTGATTCTATAGTTTTTCCTTTTCCAGAATGTCATATAGTTGGTATCATACTATACTGCAGTCTTTTCAGAGTGGCTTTTTTCTCTTAGCAGTATGCGTTTATGGTTCATCCATGTCTTTTCATGACTTGATAGCTCACTTCCTTATATCACCAAATAATATTCCATTGTCTGGACGTGCCACAGTTTGGTTATCCATTCACCTGCTGAAGAACAACTTGGTTGCTTCCACGTTTGGGCAATTATGAATAGGCAGGATTTTGTGGGCCTAAGCTTTCAACTCATTTGGGTAAACACCTAAGAGCGTGATCGCTTGATCGTTTTTTTTTTTTTTTTCGGTACGTGGGCCTCTCACTGCTGTGGCCTCTCCGGTTGCGGAGCACAGGTTCCGGACGCGCAGGCTCAGTGTCCACGGCTCACGGGCCCAGCCGCTCCGTGGCATGTGGGATACTCCCGGACCGGGGCACGAACCCGTGTCCCCTGCGTCGGCAGGCGGACTCCCAACCACTGCGCCACCAGGGAAGCCCCTTTGCTCAGCTTTTAACTGGGTGGTTTGTTTACTTACTGTTGAATTTTAAGAGCTCTTTATATATTTAGTATACTGGTCCTTTGTCAGATATGTGTTTTGCAAATACTTTTTCCTAGTCTGTGGCTTGGCTTTTCATTCTCTTAATAATGTCGTTCCCAGAGTAGAAGCTTTTAGCCTAAATGAAGTCCAACTTACCAATTTTTTCTTTCATGGATTATGCTTTTGGTGTTTCTTTAAACAGTCATTGCCAAACCCAAAGACACCTAGATTGTCTTTGGGTTGTCTTCTAGAAATTTTATAGTTTTGCATTTTACATTTAGGTCTATGGTCCATTTTGAGTTAAGTTTTGTGAATGCTGTAAGGTCTGTGTCTAAATTCATTATTTTGTGTGTGTGTGTGTGTGTGTCTAGTGGTTCCAGCATGAAATCTGGATTTTTGTGTGAAGTGACCTGATCTTAACGGTTTGTTCAATCTTTTTTTTTTTTTTTTTTTGGTGGTCGTGGTGGGGGAAGAACTAAGTTCCCCCTCCCCTAACACACACATCTGTAGACTGTTTTTCTCCATCCTGGATTATCTCTGCCTCTCTCATCCCCTTACCGGAAATGCTCTTCATCCACCCATATCATCTTACCTAGTGCCCACCTCACATTTCATCTACGCCACTTTTCCCGACACTGACTGGTTTGTGTACCTAACAGATACCCAGTTAAGAGTTGTTGAACTCTAAATGCACTTCTGAGCTCTAAGCCCCATTGAGCACTGCCATTTACCACCATTTTTCCTCCTCAGCCAGAGTGTAAACTCCCGGGGAGGCCAGGAATCCTCTTTTTCTCCTTTACCCCAGGTAGCTCAGCAGAGGTCTGAGCATAAACCAGGTCAGCACTATTTGCTGACCATTTTAGATGAGCTAAACTTTGGTCTCGGCTCACCAAGTGTCCTTTGATCTTTAGGAGAGACAGCAACCTCAAGAGGTCCAGCTGAGGACCTGCTAAAGATAGGCTCCCTGCAGCCTTGCCCTGGCAGGCCTGAAATGGTGGCATCTCAGATTCTGATGCCTGATTTAGCATTATGTCCACACAAACAAGAGGACCTTCATCTCCTTGGAGAATTAGAAAAGATTTACAAAGGAGACAGCAAAATGTGGCCTCCAGAGTACCAAGGGACGCTGAGTCACAAACAAGTTTCTTTCATTATGATTGTTATGTGGTCAGAAGGATCATTCCAGTCATTATGAAAACAATGAAAAACAAATGAATGAAATAAAAAGAACACACAGTTTTCTGGTGACTGGTTTCCCCACGCTGTGCCTAATTTACAGTCAAGGTAATGGTAATCCCCCACCCCTCGACCTGGTCTTGTGTTTTCATCTGCGTCATTAAGTGTCCCCATTCAAGGAGCTCTGTGCACCTCCAAGTGAACAATGACGGAAGGAATGAAAGGGTCCAGGACAGAGGCTGAGACCCAAGTGGTCTCGGCTGGTTGCAACTGAGTCCCAGCACCATGGCAGAGGGTGCCTCAGAATTCACTGACTCAGGGAAGTACTGTGGCTTCCGCTTGCCGGGATGACCTCTCATCCATCTGTCGGTGGTCCAATCCCAGGCCAGGCCAATCCCAGGCAGAATAAATCTGGCAGGCACAAACTGGGCAACAACATCTCCTGGCCCTGGGTTTCAGAAATGGGTGGAGAACCAGCTGCAGAGTGTTTAGGGCTGCTGGCATGGCCCTCATCAGGTCCGTAGCAAACGCTGGTGTCAGCACTGCTTCCACCTCAAGAGCAGCCCTCCTGGAGCTCAAGATTTCCAGGTATCAGTTAGCTATTCACTGGGCTTGGAAGACAACAGTCTTGCGGGAAACACACCCACATTCCTACCTCCCATCCTCCACCAGAGGCAAACAAGTGGACTGTTCCTGGCCTCATCCTCCCTTCCTTGGGAAAGCCCCCCAAACATACACCAGGTAGGGATGCATCTGGCGTGAAGCAGGCAAAGTGACCCCCAGTGTTTTATGTAAAACAAATCACATCTAGATAACTGAAAAATAAAAAATCCCAAGCCCCCTCCTCCATGACCTGTTTAAAAGACCAAACCCCCCATTTCCACATAGCTGCCAAAGTAGCCTCTTTGGACACACTGTACTCAACGGTGACTTGGGGGGGCTCCCAGCCCCCAGCAGCTGAAAACAAAGATTAAAGACCACTAGTTGGTGCCGCCGGCTAAAATCAGGGAGTCTTAAGTAACCTGGGCTAGAAATTCAACCTTGTTCATTCTGAGCAACAAATAACTCCAGCAACTGCAAGGAAAACGGCTCCAGGAGTACCCTAGAGAGCCATCCATCAAGGAAGGGAGGCTCCACAGGCAAGTCTGGCCACGGAGAACCAGAGAGGACTCACTGCCCACAAGCTGAACAAGTTAAATTATTTTGAGCATTTGAGGCTAGTTCTTGGTAAAAAAAAAAAACACATCATCTACCTGATAACAGGTAATTACATTTCTTGAATATCAAGGTAGGACTTAAAGCTGCCAACAATGAAAAAGAGACCTGATTTTCTCAATGTACAATTCCATCTTACACTGTTGCTGCATTTTCTAAGTGCCTCATATCCATTTTAGAGTCATTTTTCCTTCCAAACCTTAATATCCCTCAGTCCCTTCTAAGGCAAAAATTGTTAGACCCATTTTGCAGATCTGTAACTATGTTGGCAAGATAGAATGGCGGAGCGCGATCATGCAACCACAGCAGGGAGAGGGGCAGGAAAAGGTTCTGACATCCTGGGGCCTCACCAAGAGAAACAACTGTCCTGAAGGCAATTTGTGGCTGAACCTCAAACTATTTTCACCAGAGAAAGGCAAAGTCAACTCTGTTCTTCCTGAGTCTTATACAACTGTGGCTGGAGAGTCCAGCTGTTTTGTCATGGCCTCACATTCTTTATGCAAAGGCTCTAGTGGACAAGATTTATGGGGTGGTCCGAAGAAGCAGGCTAAGTAATGTGGGATGTAACCACAAAAGAGAACTTTCTGGCCCAAGCAGAGTAGATCTAGTTTCCGTGGAGGGTTGGACAACCAGCCTCAAAACTGCCTGTCTCAGCTGTGGGTGCTCGACACCCAAGAATGAAGCAACAGAGGTTCTTCTCCTTTAGAGAATGTGCTCTGTGATCACGGTCATGCTAAGGTTTGAGGAGTTGAAGACTCACAGAGCACCTGGGAGCTATTTTCTCTGGAAGTGGACACAGAGATAGCACTGAACATACTCAACATAATCAGGGAGAAGGGAAACTGTGACAACACAAATGAGTGAAGCAGACTTAGCTACAAATCTACTGAGCTACTACAGTGCCCGGATGTTTGTAAAACTAAAAGAAATTGCTTTTCATGCCCAGCAGCCAGCACAGGCAATGAGCCGTCACCAAAGCCATCTCAGCAGGTAAATCAAACATCACCAAGGCCAAGAAGCGGTATGTTAAGAATAATGATTCCCCTTTGAGATGATGACGCTTAAAAACTCCAAAACAAACTTAGCCAAGCTTCCAAGTTGAGGGAGAAGGTTTAAATCAGGTTCATGGGACAATACTCAAAGTCAGATGGGGCCAGACAGCACATTCTGGGCAGAATGGCTGAGCAAGGGCTCCCTGTGGCCAGCAGCCCGACGTCATACTTACAGTGAGTTGGGCCGGGTGGGTTTGAGCACATCCAGGTCTGGGTCACTGGAGTTCATGTTGGGCTGTAAGCTGCTGCTAGAATTAAGGATGCTGTTTGCGTTTGATGAGACGACAGATTCCAAACTGGAGTCGATGAGGCTGTTTCTCTGTTCCTCTGGGGGAAGAAAAAGCCACAAACTCCATATTAATATTATTCCATAGGGAGAGTCTGCTCCTACCTATACCAAAGTTTACAAATAAAGAGATTAGATGGAGCTCTCTGGTGCCAATGAAGCTACGAAAAGGACATAGGAAAGGATAAGAATTACAAGTGGGAAAGGAAGAGCCCAAGAGTAACAGGTGTCTTGAAACTTTAGAGCAAAACTCCGTCCTCCACTTAACAGGACACATCTCCCTTGACAGAAGGGACACATCTCCCTTGACAGACAGGACACATCTCCCTTGACAGGACACATCTCCCCTTTCATATGACCAGCCTTTTCCTAAGAGTGGCCCCACCACCGCACCACAAATTGTGTCTTCTTTGGACTGGCAGATGGTCAGAACAGAGAGAGCCTTCAAAGCCCCCTTACAATCAATCATATCCTCTTGGTTTGGTGACATTCACCCTTTATTCTAAAACTCCTGCCCCCAGCATGGTCTTACTTGCCTAAGCCATGTCCTACCTTTGACCCTATAGTACCATGCCATAAAATATCTACTCTTTGGACATCCACTTCCTTATGGCTCTGCAGTCTAAACCCCTGACCACTCCCCAGATAGACTCTTCTGGGTTGCTTCTAGCTCCAAGTATTTGATGTTGAGCTTCCAGTTAATTCTTTGATCAATAGATCTGTAAGGACTACAGAGTAGTCTGCATATACAAAACTGAGTCCATGTTCCAAGCAGTCACATTAGTGCTTGGAGAATATTACCAAGTCAGAAGGGAGAAAACCCGAGTTCCCACCACTGACTGGCTGTATGGAGTCAGGGAATATTCCTTGACTCTCTGTTTCTTGGTTAATGCAGCTATAAAATAGGGAGCATGAGAAATGCCTTACACAGCTCGGGGAGCTGTCATGAGGATCAAGTGGGATCACAGGCAAGAATGCGTTTTGTAAACTTCAGAACCTTGCTCAAAGAAAAGAACTTTCTGTTTCTTCACATCTTTAAAAACTTGGAACCATGCACTGAAGAAAACATTTTGGGGATTATTTAGCCAAATGGCATGGGCACCACTGCTGCAGCAAAACATTAGAGACATACAATGTCATTCTTGTTCCACATTCCTTACAGATACACCATATTGGAATCAACCGATGTTTTGGGCAATCAGTTTACGTATCAAGAAATGTCACGTCTGGGTTAATCCTCACTGGACCTTTCTGAAATGAGCCAGAGGTATACCATATCCCTAAGAAGAAGACTAGGCTCGCTGATATGGTAGTTTAGAGGTCAAGAAGTGAACTCAGCTCTCTTTAGGCAATAAAAGGGATGAGGCCATGATAAAAAATACTCTTCCCTTGCACTACTCATGTATGTAAAAATATACTTATGAAATGATGTTAGAGTAATCTTCATATTAGGTACACACATACAGAAACACACAAACATACATCTATACACCAATACCACCTAGTATCTTGGCAAATTCTCAATGCCATGTTTGAAGCCCTACGGAACACTTAAAAACCCCGTAAGGCTTATGGGAGATTCCTGAACTCTAATTAGGTTTTGAGAAAAGTAGATTATTGATTCCTGAGGTTTAGAACTATTCATATTTCAAAAGCTTGAGTTCCAAAGAGAAACAACAAAGAAAGAGAAATCAAAAGAGTTACATTGAGCCACGATGTAGAAGGACTAACAGGGCCTGCAAATGGGTACTTGCTACCAGGAAAAAAAACAACTCTAAAATTACATAATTAGAGGATCATTGAGGGAATGGACATGCCATTTATCAGTATGAATCAGTATAAGTAAAATTTTCCTTTGCACAAAATACTCATATCAAGACTCCTGAAAAAGTGTGAGGAGCCCAAGACTACCTTCATTCCAAGGGGAGTAAAGATGACACATCTTTGGGGCTCAGTGGAGATGTATTCTGCTTCATATGGGAGGAGAGATGAAGAGTTTTATTAACTCTGGTTTGAGGCCAAGTTCGCAGGACATAATAATCTGAGTTCATAGGAAATAGAAGAGTATAACTAAAGCTCTTATTTCTCTGTGATTACATTTACTTGTCCATGAGAGGGTTATAATTCTATGAATTAAAAATAATGTCATACAAAAAGAATATCAGCTTTTCTAAAATATTATCAGGACTTTTTTTTTTTCTGCCTTACGATGCATTAGAAAAACAGAGTATCTGAAATGAAACCTTCTTCGATTTTCATTTTTTCAATAAATATTTATTGAGCTCCTCCTGGGTACCAAACCCTGACCCCAGACAGCAGACTCTGACACTAATTCGTTGGTATTTTAATCAGATGTATACTAGACTATTGATTAACTTGCACATATTCACTTGTTCATATGTTTACCTTTCTCAGTATAAGCAACCTAAGGTTGGGCATGTGACAGACAACACTTTGAAATCACAATTTAAAAAAAAATTATATAAAGATGCTTTGCTTTATAAAATATTTTATCAGAATCCTAATGTTCATAAAAAGATCTGATTCTAAAAAATGGACTTAGGTAAAAGTTTTAAGAACATATCTCCCGTTACAGTATTATAGACTGGGTCTCTCCACGAGCTAATGAGGAAGGCCGTAGCATGTGGAACATGATATTTGTTTTTTCTTGTTTACTTAAAAAAATTTTATGTTGGGGGGGCTTCCCTGGTGGCGCAGTGGTTGAGAGTCCACCTGCCGATGCGGGGGACACGGGTTCGTTTCCCGGTCTGGGAAGATCCCACATGCCGCGGAGCGGCTGGGCCCGTGAGCCATGGCCGCTGAGCCTGCGTGTCTGGAGCCTGTGCTCTGCAACCGGAGAGGCCACAACAGTGAGAGGCCCGCGTACCGAAAAAAAAAAAGAAAATTTATATTGGGGTATAGTTGATTTACAATGTTGTGTTAGTTTCAGGTGTACAGCAAAGTGAGTCAGTTATACATATACATATATCTATTCTTTTTCAGATTCTTTTCCCATGTAGGTTATTACAGAATATTAGGTAGAGTTCCCTGTGCTATACAGTGGGCCCCTGTCGATTATCTATTTTATGTATAGTAGTGTGTGTTAATCCCAAACTCCCGTAAACCCACAACAGAACGAGGATATGGGCGGATAATGAGGACTTGACTGTCCCTGGACTGGCAAAGTCAACAGAATAAAACAGATGGCTACGCCCAAACTGAGCCTGAGGATTTCTAGTATTCATTTACTGGAGGACACAGAATTCTTTCTGCAAAAAATAAATTCTTTTTGAGATTATATTTTGACTTATAGTTAGATATCTAGGACCTGTCACATATGGTGTAACCTACAACAAAACAACAACAAAAACAAAAGATCAGGGAAAGGAGTTTTTTGTCCAAAGAGAAAATGCCAAAAAATTAATCATAATATTCCACAGTTTTGCAGACAAGATGGCCAAAGACGCAGACTCTTTACTGATATCCCTCCATGGGCCATATGATAAGGAAATCTGAAACCTGGCACTCTCTGACTACAAGATCACTACAGTTTTCTTTGACAGGAGACCTCACGTAATGAGACTGAGAGCTTCTAAGCGGACAGATGTCTAAGCTGAAATGCTGACGATCCTTCCTGAGGGTGAGTAGGAAGGTGATTATTCCAGAGAAGGAGTGGGGAGTGAAATCAATAGCAAATCAAATGTTTAGTGGTTAAGGCAAACTATACTACGACAAATTCTACAGCATTTGCAATCCGTTAAGAAATAAAGAGAAAATGATTCAGCAATGTCACTCGAAACAGGAGGACTTTTGTCAGGTGGGCAAATGAATACTTGCTCCTGACAGAAAAACAGAATGAGAACAGGCAGCCTAAAAGATTTTTTTTTTTTTTAATTAACCAAATCATTCAAATACAGAGCTGGACTTCTCTGAGTCACTGATGATTCAAACCAGCTCTGGCATCCGCATCAGAAGGTGTAAGAAGGACCGATGGCAATTATATTGCTGAAGAAAAAAAAATTACAGGCTAGTGGGCTGAAAAAGGAAAACAACAACCAGCTATGAGTCAAACCGACAAGATCAAATGGCCAAAACAGAAAGAATGCCCCCAATGCAAGAGTCTTCTGGAACTGGCTGAAGGCAGTGAGAATGCTTGCTTTCCTCAGGCATGTTTGTCCACAAGAATCTCTCTTCATATTAGTCACAGAAAACAAGAGCTCAGAAACAAAGAAATGATAAAATAAAAGCCCAAACAATTGTAAACATGCATGGGTAACATGTTGGATGCTTTCATGAACATGTGTTCTCCAAGGAGTGACAAACTGGATGTGGACTTGGTCCTTAAAAACACACACTACCGAAGGGCAGGGCCACGTCTGCCCTCACAGACTACATCAAGCATCCATGACGATGACCGGTGAGTCAGTGTCAGCTCATACATTCCTGGTGCCCAGGCCGTGCACAGTAGAGATTAGAGCTCCACAACAGTCATGACATACATAATAAGCATAAATAAGGCAACACAAACGATCAGAACGTATTCTGTTAGCACACAGGAGGCAGTTTTGTGTGACTGAATTTTTCAGGTGCTTCGGGCAGGGACCACTAATGTCCTTGAAACCAAAGTACTAGTTACAGTGGGCAGAGTCTGTGTTTTTTTTGTACAAATCAGGAGCGGAAAAACATGAGTATGCAACCAAATCACTGCAACTAAAAAAAGCAACCGCAGAATAATTTTGGTGATATTGTACTTGTTCTGGGGGTTGCCATGGAAATCTGGGAGCTAAGCTCCTTCACTTTCCATATTTACCAAGTGATTCCCGCTCGCTCCGATGACAAGCGTGCCACATACAAGACGCAGGGTCTCTTGATCACAGAACTCAGAGGCGAGGCCAGGAACGCACATGCCAAATCCGCCTGGCTCGGCAGGCCTGAACACGTCTGGCCCACTGAATACTCAGAGCTGGAGGGTAAATAGGAAACACAGACCTTCGACGCCACTTTGAGGGAGGTTTCTCACCATGCACAGAAGTCTGTCATCATAGAGGCTGATATCTCAGCTTTCCATGAGGTCTCAGACGAGTCGTCAGAAAGAAGATCTTTAACAGCAGCTCCTGACGCCTCACAGAGCCCAAAGGAGGGAACTCACTCTCCACATGATCAAACAGGAAGAAAAGGGAATCGCAAGACAGATGGAGGTTCTGCAGAGACCCAGGGCGTTACACCAAAAATATTAAATGCAAAACGTTTTGCAAAAGCAAAACGCCCAGAGGCTTTCCCGGGCTATGGTGGAGCGAGAGGTGTACTTTCTCTTGCTTGTTAAAGTTTTGCAATGAAGCCTGTAATGTATCATCTTGACAAGACAATGATAATAGCATAGCAGCTTAATGAATTTTGCAATAAAAAATGAGTGCACAGCAATTTCTGAGTTTACCATCTCTGGGAAACACCCAAGTACACAGGAAGCTTGGAATCAGACTTTCTAAAGCAATTTTTCTCCTCTGTAGCTTTTGCTGCTGATAAGAGTGGTGTGCCAAGCCCCACTAAAATCTGAGCTGGTCTGCTTTCATGCTGACCCAGCCTCAGTCCCTACGATAAAAATAATCTGAAGAAGTAGTTTGGGCAGCATATTTGAGCACATGAAAATAGGCTGGGCAATGTTTTAAAAAATAATCTTAAAATGTAGTTGGGGCAATGATGGACTAAACAGGGAGGTGATGAGTGAAAAATGTGGTCAATGTTGTTTGGACCCTAGATGCAGGACATGATATCACAACTTCTGGCAGGTTGTCTTCAGCAAAACCACCACTGATTTTGGTCCCCTGTGGACTGACTGACATTCTCTCCCCATGGTGCCCATAATAACCCTCTGCATTGCAAAGGGAAAGAATGCCCATGAAAATGGAGTGCATGAGAGAATGGGGAAGTCATTGTGGCTGGCCCAGGACGGAAGTGATTCACTGGGATGAGACATGGAGGTACAGTGGGGAGCCTCTCTTGAAACAGCATTTCAAAAACCACGGCGTAGGAATGCGCCTCTAATTAATGGCTGGACAGGGAACTGAATGGTCACAGTTAAGCAGACACTCTGCTACTCACAACATAGCCCTCTTTCTTCCCTGAGAACTTACTTTTCAGGAGGGACAGTCTCCCTTTAGTCTATGGTTCCCCGGTATCTGAGGAAGCCTACATACAGACTGCTTACACCACTGCTCATGAGAAAGAAGAAAATGATAGATTTACTTATTTTTATGCCATGACTCATTGCAAAATGGGTTTGAGATAGTAAATGAAGTGTATGATTAGAGAGTTTTGTTTTTATCGCGTAAAAATTAGGCAATACATAATAAATATGCATTCCTCTCCAACTGAAAAGTACAGAATAGCATACAAATAACCTAGATGTATTTTGGTGTGTAAAAGTCCAGTTGTTTTTCCATACGTAGAAACAGACACCTATTTTTTTCTTTTAACAAGTTGGGATTACATAATGCCTAATGCTACAATATCTGTTTTACATAGTGATAATGCCAGAGGTGAGAGGCTGGAATATGCTCTTTTTTATTTAATGATCTACCTTGAACTTTTTTCCTGCCATGAGCTTTCCACAGCATCATTTTTTAAGGGCCACATCAACTATGCGGTTCTCACTCACACATGGTAACCATACATAATTAAGATAAGAACCACATTACACCTTACAGTCTGTGTGACAACAGGAATCCCTGTGGATAAACATGTCGTCTGCCAAAACAAACAGGTGTGTCCAGAGCGCCCAGGACCTGCAGAGGCAACCTGAGAAAAGACACATGCTGCAGCTTTGATGGCTCCGAGAGAGGTATTACATAAAGCTCTGAACAGTATGGATTCCCAGTTATTTTTCAGCAAGGAAGACACACATGTTAAGTACATGAGCTGAATTCTCAACCTCTCCCTGGGCCTGTCTGGGAGAGGGTCCAGGATGAATTAACTGAACTAAAAGAATTAATCAGAGCGATAATCCCAGCTGCCAGTTAACAAGATCCATGTAAAATAAAGCCTAAGAATCCATTCCCACCCCACCAAGGCTGCACAACTCATCCCAGGCTGCTGAAGTGCTGGCACTCCAGCATCAAATGGACTCCCTCTGGGGCCAGGGAGACTTCGCATTACCCTCACATAGGGGCCTCTCCTTTGGACTCTGCAGGCTCCAGGGGGGGAATATTTTCTTAGTCAAACATAAAGTAAGACTATAGCCTGATGATAATCATCGTAATCTGAGCTAACATTTATTAGGTGCTGAGTATGCTCTAGGCCCACTGTCAAGTACTTTACATGCACTGGCTCACTTAATCACGGTAATTCCCCTCCAAGGAAGCTATTATTAGTGATTGATTTTACAGATGAACAAATGGAGGTTCAGAAATGAAAAGTAATGGACTCAGGCTTCCCTGGTGGCGCAGTGGTTGAGAGTCCGCCTGCCGATGCAGGGGACACGGGTTCGTGCCCCGGTCTGGGAATATCCCACATGCCGCGGAGCGGCTGGGCCCGTGAGCCATGGCCGCTGAGCCTGCACGTCCGGAGCCTGTGCTCCACAGCGGGAGAGGCCACAACAGTGAGAGGCTCGCGTACCCAAAAAAAAAAAAAAAAAAAAAAAAAAAAAGATTAAAAAAAGTAATGGACTCTAGGTCTCAGAGATGGTGGGTGATAGAGATGGCATTGAAAAAAAGCATTGAAACTACAGAGCCCCAGCTTCCAACCACCACCAGCCTGCCCCAAACCCCAACAGAGAGTCTAAGAGACACTCCGCTAATGACAGAAGACAAGCAACCTTGACAATCCCTCCCTCCCCCAAGCTAGTGCTTCTCTAACTTTAGCTGGCATCAGCATCACCAGGGTGCTTTTAAAATTACAGAGGCCTGAGCTCCAGGCATGACCTGATTCAGAATGTACTGGGGAGGAGACCAGGCATCTGTATCTTTCAACAAGCTCCTTACATGATTCTAATGCACACCCAAGTCTAAGAACCACACTTCCAAGAAACATATTTTAACACCTTGGGACAGGTATACTTCGGAGATATTTTGGGTTTGGTTCCAGACCACTGCAATAAAGCAAATATTGCAATAAGGCAAGTCACATGAGTTTTTGGGTTTCCCAGCGCATATAAAAGTTATGTTCACCCTACACTGTTGTCTATTAAGTATGTAATAGCACTACGTCTAAAACAACAATATACACACTTTAATTACAAAAACCTTTATTGCCAAAAAAAGCTAACCATCATCTGACATCGCAGTGTTGCCACAAACCTTCAATTTGTGGAAAGCGCAGTATCTGCGAAGTGCAATAAAGCAAGGTGCAATAAAAAGGGGTATGCCTGTGTTAAGTACTAAAAATTCGGGACAAAATAAGTGATGCGTGTCACCCTGCAACCTTTTGGAAGAAATCTTAAAAAGTACAAGACCTGGGTGCTTGGTTCCCTCTAATCCTCTGGCTCTACCTTCTGCAGTTGCCTGGAAAAAGTATAGCTTTCACCTAGACATACCAGTCCAATCTCTGCTGCATGATGTATCTGCGTGTTAACTTGGAGATTAAACAGTAATCTCCTTTGCTACCATTCATCTGGCAGCACAGTTGAAAAACCTCCTTCCATCTGTTCTAAAGTGATCACAAACGAGAGTGACTGCCTTGGCCCAGCATATTAAGTGACTGCTGAATGCACACTGCTTGCTGCAGAGCTGGGGTGACATGGGGGGGGGGTCATCGTGTGGCTGCTGCTTGCCACCACACGTATTGAGGAACCCATTCAATATGGTTCAACTGCCTCCGTGGCAACGCTGGACTCTGGGACAGATGGTTTTTATTGCTTCCTTAACTCAGTCTAGCAAGGTTTTTACTTTGGCAGCTCAAGAAGTGGCAACATGGCATGGGGAAGGGGCATGACTTGGGTACAAATCCCTTCTCTGCCGTTCGCCAGCTGTGTGGCTGCTTAACCCTTCGAGCCCTGGTTTACTTGTTTGTAAAATGTGGATGATGAGGACCTACCTCATGGGGTGATTACCAATTATAAGGATGAGATGAGATAACACTGGGAAAAGGAAAAAGCCATCTGGAGAAGACTCCACTACCACTCTCAGATTAAAGTGGACGAGTCTTACAGAGGTGCCTGGGCACACAACTGGTCTACCCACACGGAATGAAAAACTCCTTCTGGAAAATAAAACACACATCAGTGAGCATCAACTAACATGCCAGATACTTCCATGACAATCTGAGGCCAGACCGTTGGCACAGATTCACTTCTAAGAGATAAGAATGGGCTCCAACTTCTGCACAGGGCAGGGGCACTGCAGCGAGGTGAAGGCGAAACGTATGCTGGTGGGAAGCACCCAAGGGAACTACTCTGGGAGTTCTGGGCTCATCAAGCATGCCAACTAGGGGCTGAAGAGAGGGCTGACCCATGGGTCACAGAACAACTATTAAACTGCAAGTATGCCAATGAGGAGGAAAAACATAACTGAACTCAAAAGGGAGTAGGCACACAGACATAACAGGAAATGAGGTTCTGAGAGTATCATACGAAGTCTGAAGGTAGAAGAGAGGTACATGGAGATATCGTGTAGGTGTACGTGTTTGTGTGTGTTCTCACAGGTGCGATCCCTGTAACACGATATCTACTCTACGGCAAGAATCTGAAGAAAGGTAAGGTCATGTGAAACCTGGAGAGGTGTCACAACGAACCCAGAGTGCACGACATGAAATCGACAGATGAATGGCGAGTGTCCACAGTGATATAAACAGCTAATGGACAACATCTGAACCCAGTTCCAGTTGAGCAGACAAAGGAATCTTGAGTTTGTGTGTTTAGGTTAAGAAGAAGGATCTGAGCCAGTCAGAAATTTAGAGCAAGCTCTGTAGACTCCAAACTGTGGTACGTATTCCACAGGTGGACACACAACAATTTTAAGGTCAAATGTGGATGAACATTTTTTAGCTGAACAGTTTCATATTTATTTTAATGTATATTAGAGAGTAATACAGTAAGACAATAAAATTCACGTTGTAGAAATTTTACTGAGTAGGATGAGGCCGTGTAAAGAAGTGAGCTGCTTTCAAATTGATTTATATAAATATATTAAACAAACAACAGTGCAAAAGTTATGTTTTTGTAGCCCAAAGAGTGAATGACGGCCTATGTAAATGATTCAAGTTTGGGAAGTACTGAGCTAGGTATGGAAAGAGGCCTTAATCTGAAAAACATCACTGTACGGAAATACAGCATTTTTTCCCCCCACAAATTACCTGCAGTCTTCCCCAGCATTTTAACTCCAAAGAGTAAACTCAGTGAAGTGCTTTGATAGTCTTCTATCTTTGTCCATAGACCACAGGGGAGGGTTCGTGTGTGAAAACAGTACACTGTGACCTGCTCATCTAACGGTGGCGAGTGGCTGCACCGCAACCTAGGAGGGGCGAGAGCTGGCAGAACCTTCCAGCTCCTGCTCCTATGGTGCCTTTCCAGGCCAGCCTGGACATTACTCTAATTTCCCAGGAAAATAAGGGTTTCTAAAATCAATTCTAAAAAGTATATGTATACACGCACCCCTACGTGCCTTCCAATGAAAATGTTTCTGCAGAGAAAGGGAGGAAAGTTGAGCACCCCACAAATATCTGCGCATGTGGAGATTCCAGCCCCATTTCCAGGGAGCGTCTCCTCGTGTTCAGAGGGAAGATGTAGTGCTTCACTGTCTTCCCGTCTCCCATCCTCCTGTCCCCTGTGTGCAGACAGGGACGGTTTGATCTGCAGCTTAGGCACGTCTGCTTTCACACATCCTTAACTTTCACCTGCTGCCTCGTGTGATAAAATTAATCTTGGGCAAGGATCTAATTGATTTTCTCCTAATCGCCATCTTCTTTCTTACATGCTCCCAGAATATGCTTTAAGACCTGATCCAGAGCTGCCTCTGTTTCCATCTAACCATAAACTCGGCACTATTTCAGGTCTTAGAGGAATTTACCAATATCGTCTGATCTGTCCTGATCTGCACTGGACATTGCTTAGTACAAAACCTTAGGTGACTGTGGCTGTCGTGGAAACATGAGAAGCATCTCACCCCACAGCTCGATGCTGTGTTTGTGGCAGATGTGGGTGAGGCCAGGCCTGTTCCAAGTGTTCTTTGTTACAGACCACAGCAAGAACGACCCCAGCCAGATACTTAAGGGGAACACAGGCTATTGTTCGATGGGAAGCCAATCCCAGTATGGGTCAAAGCCCTAAAACTGTGCATATCTGCTGACCTAGAAATTCTTCCAGGAATTGATCATAAGGAAATCATCATGAATATGAACAGATTTAGCTATGAGGATGATTACAGTGGCTTTACTCATAAAAGCAACATATCTGAAACAACCTCAGCGGTTGCACCAACGTGCAGCCATATTATGGGATATGACGACCTCTTTAAAAGCAGTGATCCTCCGAGGGTGGGGAAGATTTGTGTTCAGGAGTAATGATAAGGGAGGCCATTACTTCTGAATGACAAAGGGATAAAAAACATTTTCTGTAACAAAGATAGAGACACAAATCCAGATATGGAGTCTCTTTTCTCTTCAAAGCAAAGTGGGTCATTTTTCTGATTTGCGCCTTTACTGTAACTCATAGAGAATATTATAAATATTATATATATACAATAAATATCATATTTATATAAATATATAAAAATAAACATATAAATACATAAAAAATATAATAAGTATATAATAATAATAGCACCGCCACACCTCCCAGCATTTACTGAGAACCATCTGAAGTGCTTTATTCCTCACAACAAGCCTATAAGGAAACTGTTATCCCTGTTTTCCGGAAGAGGAGACTGAGGCCATGCAATGGCAGATAACTGGCCCACGTCACACAGCCAGAGAGCAGCCAAGGAGGACTCTCACCCAGGCGCCCGGTGCCCATGAGTGCTTTCAACCACCACGTTCTCCTGGCTCCCTGAATGCACACACCTGAGAGCAGTTATCCTGCCGACTTACCATTACCTATTCACCTGTCTACTTCCTTTACTCAAATGTGAGCTCCTTACAGACGAGGTCACGTTTTTATACTCCCCGGTGTCTGCGTGTGATTAAACAGGAACTAATAATAGTAGCAGCAGCTCTCCATCGATGGCCCTTGCCACGTCTAGGCCTCTGCCAGCTGCCTAGCTGCATGAGTTCATTGAATCCGCACCATTTCCCTGTGAGGTAGGCCCTATTACCCCTACTTTACAGACAAGTAAACTGAGGCTGAGAGAAGGTAGGAGGCTTGCCTGAATGCTGTCACCGGCACAGGGACCCAGGGCTGCCTGCCTTCGGGCGCAGCTGGGACCCTCGACTCCCACCCTCCACCCCTGGACTTCCTCATTACAAAGGCTGAAACCAGACTGGAGATTTGAGGGCCCAGTAACCCAACTGCTGCAAAGAACTCAGAAATGCACAGGTGAAAACAAGATTCGATACAGCTGTGGTGAGAACACTCTGCTACTTGGAGCAAGGAGGGCAATGCTCTCCTATTAACCCGTGAATTAATTCCACACATTTACCAAGCAGCCACTGTGTGTCAGGCCCAGGAGAGGTGGCGGGGAAGGATGAGCAAGCCAAACAAGGCCCCTGTGCAGAGAGAGCCCCACTGCAGTGGGGCGTGTGACTCGCACAAATAAGCACCGAGTTACAACCCGAGAAAAGGAAGGGAAACTGGTTCTAGGGGAGCCGCTAACAAAAGACGGGCCGAATAAGCGACGCCTGAGCTTAGATCTGATCGTGCAGCTGGAGGAAAAGGGGCTCAGCTGTCTGCCCACAGGGGACTGGGAAAGAGGATCCTGGGCGGCGTGGCCCTCCCTTTCATCCTCAGCACCCCTGCTTCCTGTCCTGTCGAGGTTACTCAGCCACGGAACCCGGGAGGGTACAATGGCCGATACAGTGTCCTCAAGGACACAAAAGGCAGCAACGCACACAGAGAGGCTGGAGGTGAGCACCCCGGGCAGCTGGGAGGAGGCCTGGATGTCCCCCGGGGACCACGCTGGCCCTGAGTAGTGGCACTCACGTTTCTCTGTTGACTGCATGGTGTGGAAGAGCGTCAGGGGCCTCTCGCTGCAGGATGGGGGCTTGGAGTCACTGCTCTTCTTCCGAGACAGGTGCAGCTGGGCATTGGTGAGGGGCGCGTCAGGCACGGTGTTAAATATCTGCAAAATAGTTTCATAAAAAGGTTACACGCTACTGTGAACTGGGGAGACAGCACAGGTCCAGACAAGTACGACCGAAAAGCCTGATGGAGTCTAAGAATCAGCAAGAAAAAGACTGAAAAAGACCACCAGGATTTGCTCAGGACTCTATTTTAAACATCTCTAGGAATTGGCACGAAACATCCTCCTTTGGAAGCGCATCCCAAGGTTCGGGAACCATTCACTTCCACTTCTCACCCCTTCTGCTATCATTTCCACAGATCTGCCTTTTGTTGTTCTCTCTCCGGAGCCAATGGAAAGCTGCTGTGCTAAATGTAAGCCATTGTCTGCGAAGAGGGCTTAAAGTTTTTTGACCACCTTTGTCCAGAACGGATGAACTAAAACTACTTTGCTTTCCTCATTGGTTCTGTTTCCCAGTTCTTAACAACTGCTTCACAACTTTCTGAGGCTGTGAAACGTGCATTTAAATAACATCCCCCCAAAGAAGCCCAGAACAGGGCAGCACCTTCTAGTCCTCAGTCATCCCCAGAGGGAGCATCTAGTTCAGCAGCTCTGTGTTATCTTTGATGCTGAGCATTCTTTTTCTTATTTAAAAGAGGGAAAAAAGGTTGTTTCCCCCAAATCTTGATGATAGAAGTAACATACATACTACAAACAGTTTGGAAAATGTAGAAAAGCGTCAAGAAGAAAATAGAAAAATTCTCCCAATTCCACTATTTAGAGGTAACCACTGTTAGCATTTGAGTTTTATTTTCATATGAGGTTTTTTCTTTTAAGCTTTCATTGCAAAAAAAAGTCTACGGTAAAAACTGAGAAGAAAATTACATAAAAATCATGACAATGCTCATCTTTTTTCCTACAGATCCAAGTACGACAGAATTATTATAATAGCTACCACTTACATGGCGCTTACCATGATTACAGTCACTGCCACGCAAGGTCAGCTCCCTAGGGACCAGTCACTGCGTGTATTTTCCATGTAGCTCACTCAGTTCTGAGTGACTTTGAACTTCAAGTACTGTCCTCACCATTTATAATGAAGGACTGAGGCAGAGAGGTTAAGCTGCCACAATTACAGATACACTTACAGATGATAACATAGAAACCTATGTCCCTAGATTTTCTCAGTTCCTTTTAAAATGCATATAATAACAACAACACTAATTCATTCAATCTAGAAAGATCTTTTCAGCATCTCCTTTATACCAGGCACTCTGGGTACAAAAGTGCTTGAGGCCAACATGTCTCCTGTGGTTAGAGAATTTGCATCTAGTAGCTGTGATTTACTGAGCATCTACCATGTCAAGTGCTTTGTATGAGTTATCTCATTTAATGTTAAAGCACGCTTCTCCATAATTGGAATTCTATTCTTTATACAGTTTTGTATCCTATACGTTTTCTCTAACATTATATTGTAACATTTCCCCCTTCATGAAGAAAATCTTTACACCTGATTCTTCCTGGTTGTATAACACACCCACTGTATTAAGATATCAATATTCATTGATCCACTCATTATCATCTCTTACTCTCTGGAGCTGGCCTCCTTCTGGATTTTCTCTTTCCCAACAATCACGAGTAATGAGAGCACAGTGGTGGCACCTCCACTCCCCTCACCTATGGGTGGCCCTAGACACATCAGAGTCTTTCTCATGGCTTTCTCTCCTTTGTGTGTGCATTTAAAAGCAGAACTCAGAAGCTGAGACATAGGAAGCAAAGTCATAAGAATGATAAGAATTTCAGCCAAAACAGCTGCTCTCCATGAGTTGGCAGGTCCTTGGGCTCCAATGATGCCAGCCAGCTGGTTCAGTCAGTCTTGCTCCCAAACGCAGCTGTCTGAAAACAGCATTATCATATTTTCCCTAGGGGACTGAATTTTCAACAAAATAAATTGAATCACTACATAGCTGAGTTCAACTGGGGAGAGGATGTAAGGAGAGAAGGGGACCTAAAACAAAAACAACAAAAACCTCCTGGCTGGGCTTCCCAGGTGGTGTAGTGGTTGAGAGTCTGCCTGCCGATGCAGGGGACACGGGTTCGTGCCCCGGTCCAGAAGGATCCCACATGCCGCGGAGCGGCTGGGACCGTGAGCCATGACCGCTGAGCCTGCACGTCCAGAGCCTGTGCTCCACAACGGGAGAGGCCACAACAGTGAGAGGCCCGCGTACAACAAAAACAAAACAAAACAAAACAAAACCTTTTGGCTTCCAGAGGAGTTGGAACCCCTAAAAATAAGTACCAGTGTTACACATGTCACCAGGCTCCTTCTGAGCATCTTCAAGGGAAGAAAAGAGAAATTATGGTTGTTGTTGAGCTCAAGGACCACTAAGCTTCTCAGAAGCTCTCTCCCGCTTTGTTCTGTCCTCCAACAATGCTGAGCCAGGGCTGCTCCTAAGTGACACCCCGTGCACCATTACCACTGGCACTTGCTCCTAGATAGGAGTGTTTGCCCCTGCCAGCCACTGTGCAAGGTACTTTACATGACTTATCTCTAAGTCAAAGGTACTAAGCAGGATGACCATTCCACAAGGAGAGATTTCCTAATGCCACACGGCTTAGCAGGAGAGGGGCTGGGATGGGACCCTAGGGCTGTAGTTTCTAACATCTCCACTCCCCACCTCTGCAGCGGTCCTCAGCATTCAGCTTGTCTTCTCCAGCTAATCTACACTACAGAAGCCAGTGCCCAAACCCACAAGTACAGATTTCAACAAATAATGATATCCCTTAGCACCCTTCTGCCTCTGGCCTTAAGTACAGCATGTTCGGCAATCCGAGCTAAAAAACATCTGGGAATGAATTCAGACACACTGACAGGTCCCCACCTCCTTATGTCTGGCCTCCAAATTTTTTCTTTTCCTTTTATTTTTCCTTTTTCATTTCTTTTCTCTTATTTTTTTAATACTTTTTATTGGAGTATAGTTTCTTTACAATGTTGTGTCAGTTTGTCTCTTTTCCTAAAGAGCTACTGAGAATGAGATCCTCACTCAACCACAATGTGAAGAAAGATAATGCACATGCATTTTCACTTCAACTGTCACCAGAAACGTGAGCATTTCTTCTTCCTAAAAATTGTAGTAGATGCTGGAGAAACAAAGAAGAGTGAGTCGTGAGGAAGGACCATGGATTTAGACAGATGCGTGGAAAATTGCTTTCAAAACAGTGTTTATACATGGGCAAACGGGAGGAGACACAGGAACACATGAGAATTACATTCTGCTCATGGGCTGTTTTCTCTAAAAGGAAAGCTACTGGAGCATACTAGAATCAGTTCTAGGAGATGGAGACTTTCACCATGGGCCAGAGCTACAGTCCTGAAGGCCAGCTCTCTGGGTCTCAGTGTGAGCCAGGTCCAGGCTTTTGAAGAACTCCGAAGGGCTATTCTTGAGATCAAATGCACTAATGTGCAAGTGAGGCCTGCTGCGAAATGTGGAGTGCCAGACACGGGACTGTCACCACTATGATTACACATGGTTTTCCCAGGCACAAGGGCACCTCTACAAATCAGACCAAGTCAGAACAGAAGACACAGACCTTCACTAAGGAGTCTGGGCAATCATTCCCCAAATTACTTTTGTTCCTTTAACTCTGAAACCTGAATACATGCAAGTTGTTAAAAGGCTGCTCACTGCCTGGCCACCTTCTCAGCCAGGCCAAAAGATGTGTCTGTGAAAAAAGCTTGAGTTGAATTCTGATGAGAATCCAAATGCTTCATAGTTTTGCTGGTTGTTCCAATCCTATTTTGTTTGGAAGGGATGACTTCAAGAGAATCCCATGAAGTTTCCTTCGTTCTGTTGAGAAGAGTCACTGTACAAACGCCTCTGCTGAACGATGGAAGCATGAGCTCATGTAATCTCTGTGCAATGGATTTATGGAGCTCTACCATGTGTCTGGAATAATCTCATTTCACAGAGGCTTTCCAACTTAACACAAAAGGGGGGGATTTATTCTGTGCCCCAAGTGCCCCATTAATTCTGTTCAAACTTACAAACGAATTCTGACTTAGTCAGGAATGCCTTAGAAATAAAAGTTACAAGGAAGGCTATAAGCCTTCTGGAAGCTACCAGGGAGTAAGATTGTAAAATAAAATAAAAATATGATTCTGGGGCTTCCCTGGTGGCGCAGTGGTTGAGAGTCCGCCTGCCGATGCAGGGGACAGGGGTTCGTGCCCCAGTCCGGGAAGATCCCACATGCCGTGGACCGGCTGGGCCCGTGAGCCATGGCCGCTGAGCCTGCGCGTCCGGAGCCTGTGCTCCGCAACGGGAGAGGCCACAACAGTGAGAGGCCTGCGTACCGCGCAAAAAAAAAAAAAAAAAAAGATTCTGGATAACGCTCCCAAGTGTCCCCAATTTCAAGCTTCCTATAAGTGGAATTAGCAGACCTGTAAATACCAAGCTGCTGTTTCTCCCTAAGCTGTGTGGCAGAGTGGTCAGGGGTGACTTGGCAGAGGCTGTCACATAGAACTGGGCTGAGTCCTGATCCAGCTGCTCAGTGGGCAGGACCTACAGCTACACTGACTTCACCGTCAGAGACATTGGCATCACTGCCATGTCACGGATGTCACCTATATGTGGAATCTGAAAAAAAAGGTACAAATGGACTTATTTATAAAACAGAAACAGAGTCACAGATGTAGAAAACAAGCCTATGGTTACCAAGGGGGAAAGGGAGGGAGGGATAAATTGGGAGATTGGGACTGACATAGACACACTACTATATATAAAATAGATAACTAATAAGAACCTACCTTATAGCACAGGGAACTCTGCTCAATACTCTGTAATGACCTATATGGGAAAAGAATCTAATATATGTATAACTGATTCACTTTGCTGTACAGCAGAAACTAACACAACATTGTAAATCAACTATACGCCAATAAAAATTAAAAAATAAACCTAAACACCATCCAAAAAAAGTATATATATATAAATATATATATATTTATATATATATATATAGGAAAGGAATTTACAGTCATTATATGGGTATAAAGCAAATAGGTGTTGGAGCTATACAGACTTGGGTTCAACTCGGGCAAGAGCCTTAACCCCTCTGAGACTGTTTCCCTTGTGTAAATGGGGATCTAACACCTGTCTTGCAGGGATACTGAAAAGCTAATGCATATTAAATGCTGAGCACAGAACCTGACAGAGTGGGCTGGAGGTAGTGGTGGTATAAGTGACAATAAAAATATCCAAAGTTTACTGAGTGTTTATCATGCTGTTATTCACATGGATTATCTCAGGATTTTACTCTACTATTATTCTTGTCATCTTGTAGGTGAGGAAACTGAGACTCATTGAGACTAACAGATTTGTTCAAGGTCACATAAATGAGTACAGCTGGACTGGGACTTAAGACAGCTTAGCTGGACTGTCTGGGTCTTAACCACCTGTGGCCTTTATACGTGTCAGTAATTTGAGAGACAGAGGACGAAATGCAAAGATCATAAGTTCTGGAGTCTGATGGATCTGATTTTAGTCACTCACTAGCTCTGTGACTTTGAGCAAGTTATATAACTCTGACCTTTAGCTGTCACATCTGTAAAAACTCCCGGGACTGAGGTGAGGCCTGAAGCACCTAACACTGTTTGACACTCAGTGTTCAAAAGACATGATTGCATTAATAAAAAAGTATAAGAAGGGAAATAACTGGAGACTCAACAATGAATTATCTACAGTCAGGACATGAAGATTTAATTTATAAGTGCAAATTTAATTACTGCTCTTTGTATAACATCGATCTCAACTGCTTACAACATTAGAATTTGCTGTTCTTTTCCCGTTGCATTGTCTACAAAATTCAAATTTCACTGGCCCCCCTCGGGCCCATCTTGACATTGGAGACCATTGACACTTGTGGAATTTATTCTTAGCCATGTCACATACACATTTTTATACCTTTTCCAATCCCACCTGTAACATGCTCCTGCAATTTACAAGGATTAGAAGCCTTCCCGTAACGTGTGTGGTATACTCTTTATTACGTGCTGTGATTTTTATGGGAGGAAAATTAGGTCATGATGAAGAGTTCCTGGTCTGTAGCTCTGAGACAATAAATCAATGACAGAGGCCTAGGATTACAAGGCAAAAGAGAAAGGCTTCTATAAGAGAAGAGACTAAGCATTTTCCTAAAACATAAATGTATCAGGGTTTCAAGTAACAAAAAATAATAACAAGTTATGGGCTTGGTGAGTCTGAGGAGTATCTGCTTTGGAGGTGGAGGAGTAGGCCTACGGAGCATGGCTCACACAGTGCCCACTCTTTCTATCCACAGGCTGTAGAACAGGACTGCTCAGGGCACGAGAAGCCATAAACCCAGCACCTTTCTGCTGGAAAGCCAGGCAAGTCTTAGCAGGGCTCATTTAATATACCAGTTAAGAAGCCAAATTCAGAGGCTACAGACACAGAGAGGTGTTTTTTTAAGGAGAGTTGGAAGTCCGATGTCCTGTTGATATCAGCATTTTGGCCCAGGGAACAACAATTCGGAAAGTAGCTGGAGTAGTTTTATTAAAAGTCCCTCAAAAGGAAACAATTCCATTTAGTAACTGGCAGTATATACAGTCAACCTGGGTAATCCATGGGATGCTGTGATTTTCCTTATCTCCAGAAAGATTCTATTTCCTGTTTTCTTTGCTGACAGAGAGGAATGGATTAAAACATAACAAAACTCCACCCTTATTTGAGAACCATTAAAGGAGCTCAAACAATGATTGGTTTATCTGGGGCTTTATTGGCTGGGGGTGGGGGTGCTGCAGAATACAGATGTTCAGATCCACAACCTTATGACACTAACGAAGAACTGTCTGCATGGCACTTGACACAGCAAATAGAAGAAAAGCCTGTGACAGAAGCATTCCAGCCGAGCATATAAGTAAATCTAGCTTATTTCTAAACCTAACATGGACAGGACCAAAAAGAATATACTCAGAAACCAATGTAAGGAAAGGTAACAACAACAACAATAAATCAACGAACAGATGAAAAAAGCCATGGTCACGAGGCACAAGAGTAAAGTGTGCAGGCATTCTTCATCATCATCATCATTATCATCACCATCACCATCATCAATTTTGCATATCAACAGCCGATTGAAATAACAAGGAAATGAAATACAACTGCCCAACACTTTGTCAGTTGCCACAAACTGTTCAAATCAATTGCATTCTATTAATTGATGCACATTTTGTGTACAAACCCCAACACTGATACAATGGATTCCAAAGCCGCCAACATCTTGGTAAAAGCAGATCAAGGCAGTTTGGTGGGCCCAAATCAACTCAAATCAAGACAACCTTGGAAGATACTACCATGTTAACAGGAACGCAAGTTTGCTTAGGACTCGCTGCTTACACTAGCTGTTAAGCAAGGACATCCATGGTTGCTCACTCTTCTCCTTGACATATAAGATTAAAAGTTAACATGTATTAAAAAGGGGCAAAAAAAAAAAGGGGGGCACTGATCTTTGGGCATTTCTAAGAATTAACAACTCAAAGATCACCACTCCTACCTCTTCCAAAGCCTACTGATGGACTGGAAAAAGAATCATGATAACTTATTTTGTAAAACTTCAATAGTCATTCAAAGGAGCAATACTGATAAAAGCACATGGTGCATGGGCACATGTGCACACCCAGGTCCTGCTTCATGTGCAGAAACCCTTTTGAATGTCACAGCCAAAAGAAACATCGTGGACTGTTCAAAACAATCCTACTATTACAGGTTGGAACTTAACAGGAAGATGTTAAGACATACACATAATCTGAGATTTCATGTTTAACCAAATCTATGAAAAGGTGGCAGTTTGATTCTTGACAGGATTGTTTTTCCTAGACATTTAAATTTTTCAAAGTCATTGGCAAGCTAACCTTTAAAAAGAGAAATAAAAGGAAAACCTTATAAGAAATTGCAGAATTTCTGGGCTTTTCGGTATCTTGAACAATGACAGCGTTCAGTATTTTGAAATCTTAACTAGATGCATATAAATATTGATAACTTCCACTATAACCCCAAGTATTCGGCTAATTGATGTTTTAAGGCTCAGGGTGACAAGGTGTGAGCTGGGTAAAGATTCTGTGCATACAGAAATGGTAACTTAAAATAATTATTACCCTGAGCTTCCCTGGTGGCGCAGTGGTTGAGAGTCTGCCTGCCAATGCAGGGGACACGGGTTCGAGCCCTGGTCTGGGAAGATCCCACGTGCCACGGAGCAACTGGGCCCGTGAGCCACAAATACTGAGCTCTGCGCGTCTGGAGCCTGTGCTCCGCAGCAAGAGAGGCCGTGACAGTGAGAGGCCTGCGCACCACGATGAAGAGCGGCCCCCGCTCGCCGCAACTAGAGAAAGCCCTCGCACAGAAACGAAGACCCAACACAGCCAAAAATAAATAAATGAATAAATAAATTTACATAAAAAAAATTATTACCCTAAAGCAAACAGAGAAAGAGCCAAAGTCTTTGCCCTCTGAACTTTTAACTCTGAAATCTGACTACAGATAAAAAGAGCCAGACTCTGAAGTCTGTTCTTTAGCTTTCAGAGAATCCAAGTCGAGTCCAGGGTATGGAGCTGTTGATGGGAAATGATGCCATGAGCTACTATTTCCCTTTAGGAAGTCTGGCAAAAAGACCCAAATAAAAGCCATTAGGATCCTACTCTACCCTGTAATAAGTAAAGGCTGTAGGTCAAAGGTTACAGTCTCTGGGCAAGACTTTGTTTTTATTTAGTGAGTGATTCTGATATCAGCAACCAGAGAACAACCTGGTTCACCTTCCAGGGATGTCCTTCTCAAGTGCTGATACAATCATTTTCCCTCTCTACTTGGAATCCCCTGAGAGCTCCCATTTTTCAGAAGTAAATGCCAACCTTTTCCCATAGCTTTCAAGACCCTTGACAGAGAGGCTCAGTCCAATCTCTGGCATCATCTCTGACCACTTGCTAACATAACCCAAAGTTCTTTCACAACCATTTCGTTTTAATACACACGAGCTGATTGACGTTGATTAACTGATTAATGTTCCTCTGGAAGGCTGTCCCCCCATCTCCATTCTTGCTCTGCCTAGAAATTGTCTATTTAATCTGTCAGAGCCAGGTACAAGCAGAATTAAATTATTTCTCCTCAGTGGGACCACACACTTTATTCATCTTACTGGATGCCACTTAGCACACTATATTATGGTTAGTTATATCCTGAGAAAACAGGAGGGCCTTGGAAAACACGGTCCTGTCTCATTTATCTCAGGTCAAGAGTAGGTGCTCAATAAATGCAGTCATTAGAGATTAACAAGAATAGATTTAATAGCTTGGGTTATGAAAGGAGTCCTAAGTTCAACCCTAGTTCTTCTCCTAACAAGCTGTTTTTTCAACTCTCTGGACTTTAGGTTCAAAATTTGTAAAATAGAGCTAAAAATACTGACCTCACAGTGTTGCTGTGAAAAATAAATGATATGATGAATAAAAGGCTGCTTAGCACAATGCCTTGGGGACAATAAGCTGTAAGTAAAAGTTAACTATTACTATCATTAGTTTTAGTACTGCTGGACTATGTACATTAAAAAGACCCATTACCTTCAACTGAGTAAATAAATCAGTCTGTATTACCAACATGGAAAAAGAAGAATCATCAGGAGCCCCCATGCATAATCCTTATCTTCTGGCTTTTTCCTCTCTGCCTTCACTTACGTTGGGACATATATTTTGTACAAATTGGTCCAAACATTGCTCCCCTACCCAGGGCTGTGCAGGAGGTGAAGGACCAAGTTTCTGAAGCATCACAACAGGGTAAGTATGTGGTTAGCGTACTTAATTTGACCAAATTGAATGTCTTTGAGAAACACATCACTAAGGCTCCCATGAACAAGAGACAGGTGGGATCTCTGTGACAAGAGATGATCAGCAGGGGATGTTTCTAGACAAACAGGTGCTCTCTTTTTTCTTCTTTTTGTAAACAAGCTTCTGTCTCCTTTTTTTGAATTTTTGAATTTTCTTTTATTTATTTTCTTATACAGCAGGTTCTCATTAGTCATCAATTTTATACACATCAGTATATACATGTCAATCTCAATCGCCCAATTCATCACGCCACCGCCCCCCCCCCCGCGCTGCTTCCCCCCTTGGTGTCCATAGGTTTGTTCTCTACATCTGTGTCTCAATTTCTGCCCTGCAAACCGCTGCAGCTGTACCATTTTTCTAGGTTCCACATATATGCGTTAATATACGATATTTGTTTTTCCCTTTCTGACTTACTTCACTCTGTATGACAGTCTCTAGATGCATCCACGTCTCTACAAATGATCCAACTTCGTTCATTTTTATGGCTGAGTAATATTCCATTGTATATATGTACCACATCTTCTTTATCCATTCATCTGTCGATAGGCATTTAGGTTGCTTCTATGACCTGGCTATTGTAAATACTGCTTCAATGAACACTGGGGTGCATGTGTCTTTTTGAATTATGGTTTTCTCTGTGTATATGCCAAGTAGTGGGACTGCTGGGTCATATGGTAATTCTATTTTTAGTTCTTTGAGGAACCTCCATACTGTTCTCCATAGTGGCTGTACCAATTTACATTCCCACCAACAGTGCAAGAGGGTTCACTTTTCTCCACACCCTCTCCAGCATTTGTTGTTTGTAGATTTGCTAATGATGCCCATTCTAATTGGTGTGAGGTGATACCTCATTGTAGTTTTGACTTGCATTTCTCTAATAATTAGTGATGTTGAGCAGCTTTTCATGTGCTTCTTGGCCAACTGTATGTCTTCTGTGGAGAAATGTCTATTTAGGTCTTCTGCCCATTTTTGGATTGGGTTGTTTGTTTTTTTAATAGTGAGCAGCATGAGCTGTTTATATATTGGTGAGATTAGTCCTTTGTCCATTGATTCATTTACAAATATTTTCTCCCATTCAGAAGGTTGTCTTTTCGTCTTGTTTACGGTTTCCTTTGCTGTGCAAAAGCTTTGAAGTTTCATTAGGTCCCATTTGTTTATTTTTGCTTTTATTTCCATTACTCTAGGAGGTGAATCAAAAAATATCTTGCTGTGATTTGTATCAAAGAGTGCTCTTCCTATGTTATCCTCTAAGAGTTTTATAGTGTCTGGTCTTACATTTAGGTCTCGAATCCATTTTGAGTTTATTTTTGTGTATGCTGTTAGGGAGTGTTCTACTTTAATTCTTTTACACGTAGCTGTCCAGTTTTCCCAGCACCACTTATTGAAGAGACTGTCCCTTCTCCATTGTATATTCATGCCTCCTTTGTCATAGATTAGCTGACCATAGGTGCGTGGGTTTATCTCTGGGCTTCCTATCTTGTTCCATATATATTTCTGTTTTTGTGCCAATACCATATTGTCTTGATTATTGTAGCTTTGTAGTATAGTCTGAAGTCAGGGAGTCTGATTCCTCCAGCTCTGCTTTTTTCCCTCAAGACTGCTTTGGCTATTCAGGGTTTTTGTGTCTCCATACACATTTTAAGTTTTTTTGTTCTAGTTCTGTAAAAAATGCCATTGGTAATTTGATAGGGATTACATTGAATCTGTAGATTGCTATGGGTAGTATAGTCATTTTCACATTACTGATTCTTCCAATCCAAGAACATGGTATGTCTCTCCATTTGCTGGTATCATCTTTAATTTCTTTCATCAGTGTCTTGTAGTTTTCTGCATACAGGTCTTTTGTCTCCCTAGGTAGGTTTATTCCCAGGTATTTTATTCTTTTTGTTGAATGGTAAACGGGAGTGTTTCCTTAATTTCTCTTTCAGATTTTTCATCATTAGTATATAGGAATGCAAGAGATTTCTGTGCATTAATTTTGCATCCTGCAACTTAACCAAATTCATTGATTAGCTCTAGTAGTTTTCTGGTGGCATCTTCAGGATTCTCTATGCATAGTATCATGTCATCTGCAAACAGTGACAGCTTTACTTCTTCTTTTCCAATTTGTATTCCTTTTATTTCTTTTTCTTCTCTGATTGCTGTGGCTAGGACTTACAAGACTATGTTGAATAATAGTGGTGAGAGTGGACATCCTTGTCTTGTTCCTGATCTTAGAGCAAATCCTTTCAGTTTTTCACCATTGAGAATGATGTTTGCTGTGGGTTTGTCTTATATGGCCTTTATTATGTTGAGGTAGGTTCCCTCTATGCCTACTTTCTGGAGAGTTTTTATCATAAATGGGTGTTGAATTTTGTCAAAAGCTTTTTCTGCATCTATTGAGATGATCATATGGTTTTTATTCTTCAATTTGTTAATATGGTGTATCACATTGATTGACTTGCGTATATTGAAGAATCCTTGCATCCCTGGGATAAATCCCACTTGATCATGGTGTGTGATCCTTTTCATGTGTTGTTGGATTCTGCTTGCTAGTATTTTGTTGAGGATTTTTGCATCTATATTCATCAGTGATATTGGTCTGTAATTTTCATTTTTGTAGGATCTTTGTCTGGTTTTGGTATCAGGGTGATGGTGGTCTCATAGAATTAGCTTGGGAGTGTTCCTTCCTCTGCAACTTTTCAGAAGAGTTTGAGAAGGATGGGAGTTAGCTCTTTGCTAAATGTTTGATAGAATTCACCTGTGAAGCCATCTGCTCCTGGACAGTTGTTTGTTGGAAATTTTTAACCACAGTTTCAATTTCATTACTTGTGATTGGTCTGTTCATATTTTCTATTTCTTCCTGGTTCAGTCTTGGAAGGTTATACCTTTCTAAGAATTTGTCCATTTCTTCCAAGTTGTCCATTTTATTGGCATAGAGTTGCTTGTAGTAGTCTCTTAGGATGCTTTGTATTTCTGCGGTGTCTGTTGTAACTTCTCCTTTTTCATTTCTAATTTTATTGATTTGAGTCCTCTCCCTCTTTTTCTTGATGAGTCTGGCTAATGGTTTATCAATTTTGTTTATCTCCTCGAAGAACAAGCTTTTAGTTTTATTGATCCTTGCTATTGTTTTCTTTGTTTTTATTTCATTTATTTCTGCTCTGATCTTTATGATTTCTTTCCTTCTGCTAACTTTGGGTTTTGTTCATTCTTCTTCCTCTAGTTCCTTTAGGTGTACTATTAGATTGTTTATTTGAGATTTTTCTTGTTTCTTGAGATAGGCTTGTATAGCTATAAACTTCCCTCTTAGAACTGCTTTTGCTGTATCCCATAGATTTTGGATCATTGTGTTTTCATTGTCATTTGTCTCTAGGTATTTTTTGATTTCCTCTTTGATTTCTTCAGTGATCTCTTGGTTATTTAGTAACATATTGTTTAGCCTCTATGTGTTTCTATTTTTTCCAGGGTTTTTCCTGTAATTGATATCTACTCTTATAGTGTTGTGGTCAGAAAAGATGCTTGATATGATTTTAATTTTCTTAAATTTACTGGGGCTTGATTTGTGACCCAAGATGTCATCTATCCTGGATAATGTTGCATGCACACTTGAGAAGAAAGTGTAATCTGCTGTTTTTGGATGGAATGTCCTATAAATATCAATTAAATCTATCTGGTCTGTTATGTCATTTAAAGCTTGTGTTTCCATAATTATTTTCATTTTGGATGATCTGTTCATTGGTGTAAGTGAGGTGTTAAAGTCCCCCACTATTATTGTGTTACTGTTGGTTTCCTCTTTTGTAGCTGTTAGGAGTTGCCTTATGTATTGCCTTATGTATTGAGGTGCTCCTATGTTGGGTGCATATATATTTATAATTGTTATATCTTCTTCTCTGCGCTTCCTGGACTAGGGTGGCTATTTCCTTTCCCATGTTAGGGAAGTTTTTGACTATAATCTCTTCAAATATTTTCTCAGGTCATTTCTCTCTCTCTTCTGCTTCTGGGACCCCTAAAATGCGAATGTGTCTGTGTTTAATGTTGTCCCAGAGGTCTCTTTGGCTGTCTTCATTTCTTTTCATTTTTTTTTCTTTATTCTGTTCCACAGCAGTAAATTCCACCATTCTGTCTTCCAGGTCACTTATCTGTTTTTCTGCCTCGGTTATTCTGCTGTTGATTCCTTCTAGTGTAGTTTTCATTTCAGTTATTGTATTGTTCATCTCTCTTTGTTTGTTCTTTAATTCTTCTAGGTCTTTGTTAAACATTTGTTGCATCTTCTCTATCTTCGCCTCCATTCTTTTTCCGAGGTCCTGGATCACCTTCACTATCATTATTCTGAATTCTTTTTCTGTAAGGTTGCCTATCTCCACTTCATTTAGTTGTTTTTCTGGGGTTTTATCTTGTTCATCTGGTACATAGCCCTCTGCATTTTCACCTTGTCTGTCTTTTTGTGAATGTGTTTTTTGTTCCACAGGCTGCAGGACTGTAGTTCTTCTTGCTTCTGCTGTCTGCCCTCTGGTGGATGAGGCTGTCTAAGAGATTTGTGCAAGTTTCCTGATGAGTGGGACTGGTGGTGGGTAGAGCTGGCTGTTGCTCTGGTGGGCAGAGCTCAGTAAAACTCTAATCCCCTTGACTGCTGATGGGTGGGGCTGGGTTCCCTCCCTGTCAGTTGTTTGGCCTGAGACGACCCAACACTGGAGCGTGCAGGCTCTTTGGTGGGGCTAATGGTGGACTCTGGGAGGGCTCACTCCAAGGAGTACTTCCCAGAACTTCTGTTGCCAGTATCCTTGTCCTCAGAGTGAGCCACAGCCACCCACTGCCTCTGCAGGAGACCCTCCAACACTAGCATGTAGGTCTGGTTCAGTCTCCCTTGGGGTCACTGCTCCTTCCCCTGGGTCCCAATGCACACACTACTTTGTGTGTGCCCTCCAAGAGTGGAGTCACTGTTTCCCCCAGTCCTGTCAGAGTCCTGTAATCAAATCCCGCTAGCCTTCAAACTCTGATTCTCTAGGAATTCCTCTTCCCGTTGCCAGACCCCCAGGTTGGGAAGCCTGATGTGGGGCTCAGAACCTTCACTCCAGTGGGTGGCCTTCTGTGGTATAAGTGTTCTCCAGTTTGAGAGTCACCCACCCAGCAGGTATAGGATTTGATTTTATTGTGATTGCGCCCCTCCTACTGTTTCTTTGTGGCTTCTCCTTTGTCTTTGGATGTGGGGTTTCTTTTTTGGTGAGTTCTAGTGTCTTCCTGTCGATGATTGTTCAGCAGTTAGTTGTGACTCTGGTGTTCTCCCTAGAGGGAGTGAGAGCATGTCCTTCTACTCTGCCATCTTGGTTCAGGCTCTTCTCGCTTCTAAACAGGTGCTGTCTTGAGGGTGTGTGGATGTGCCAGGGACAACATAAAGCAGTTCAGGAGTTATCTTCATTTTTAACCCTTTGTCTGAATGTATAGTGTTAATCCTTAGTAAACAATGAGGGAGAGGGAGGAGGGGGAGGAGAAGAAAGGGGAGGGGCGGAGAGGAAAGGCCATATGATTTAGCCAGTTAAAACACAGAAGCCTTTTTGCTTCTCTTCAAAAAAGATGTTTTATGAGGAAAGAGAAACTGAATTTTCTCACCAGGAAAAAACTCACTCTCTTCTAAATGTCAATTTTAAAACCAAAGACGTTTTCCCAGTTTTAGACACTGATGAGTTAGCTCTCCATACTGAGGCTTACAAAGGGTATGTGAGGACTGAACTTGTCACTACCACCAAATGTTGCATGCCCCCTGGTTATGTAAAAAATGGCAGTTCTGAGGAGAAACAGAAGACCATTGACAGAACCAAGAAGATTCAGAAAATATAAACAGACCAATCACAAGTAATGAAATTGAAACTGTAATTTAAAATCTTCCAACAAACAAAAGTCCAGGACCAAATGGCTTCACAGGAGAATTCTATCAAACATTTAGAGAAGAGCTGACATCCATCCTTCTCAAAATCTTCCAAAAAATTGCAGAGGGAGGAACACTCCCAAACTCGTTCTATAAGGGCACCATCACCCTGATACCAAAACCAGACAAAGATATCACAAAAAAAGAAAATTACAGACCAATATCACTGATGAATATAGATACAAAAATGCTCAACAAAATACCAGCAAACAGAATCCAACAACACGTTAAAAGGATCATACACCATGGTCAAGTGGGATTTATCCCAGGCATGCAAGGATTCTTCAATATATGCAAATCAATCAATGTGATTAACCATATTAACAAGTTGAAGGAGAAAAACCATATGATCATCTAAATAGATGCAGAAAAAGCTTTTGACAAAATTCAATACCCATTTATGATAAAAACTCTCCAGAAAGTGGGCAAAGAGGGAACCTACCTCAACATAATAAAGGCCATATACGACAAACCCACAGCATACATCATTCTCAATGGTGAAAAACTGTAAGCATTTCCTCTAAGATGAGGAACAAGACAAGGATGTCCACTCTCACCACTATTATTCAACATAGTTTTGAAAGTCCTAGCCACAGCAGTCAGAGAAGAAAAAGAAATAAAAGAAATACAAATTGGAAAAGAAGAAGTATAACCGTCACTGTTTGCAGATGACATGATGCTATACATAGAAAATCCTAAAGATGCCACCAGAAAACTACTAGAGCTAATCAATGAATTTGGTTAAGTTGCAGGATACAAAATTAATGCACAGAAATCTCTTGCATTCCAATACACTGAAAACGAAAGATCAGAAAGAGAAATTAAAGAAACGATCCCATTTACGACTGTAACAAAAAGAATAAAATACCTAGAAATAAATCTACCTAAGGAGGTAAAAGACCTGTCTGTGTTGAAGAAGACACAAACAGATGGAGAGATATACCATGTTCATGGATTGGAAGAATCAATATTGTGAAAATGACTATATTACCCAAAGCGATCTACAGATTCAATGCAATCCCTATCAAATTACCAGTGGCATTTTTCACAGAACTAGAACAAAAAAATCTTAAAATGTGTATGGAGACACAAAAGACCCCGAATAGTGAAAGCTATCTTGAGAAAAAAAAAATGGAGCTGGAGGAATCAGACTCCCTGACTTCAGACTATACTACAATGCTACAGTAAGCAAGACAATATGGTACTGGCACAAAAACAGAAAAATAGATCAATGGAACAGGATAGAAAGCCCAGAGATAAACCCACACACCTATGGTCAAGTAATCTATGATGAAGCAGGCAAGAATATATAATGGAAAAAAGACAGTCTCTTCAATAAGTGGTGCTGGGAAAACTGGACAGCTACGTGTAAAAGAATGAAATTAGAACATTACCTAACACCATACACGAAAGTCAACTCAAAATGGATTTAAGACCTAAATGTAAGACCGGACACTATAAAACTCTTAGAGGAAAACACAGGGAAAACACTCTTTGACATAAATCACAGCAATATCTTTTTGGATCCACCTCCTAGAGAAATGGAAATAAAACCAAAAATAAACAAATGGGACCTAATTAAACTTAAAAGCTTTTGCACAGCAAAGGAAACCATAAACAAGGCAAAAAGACAACCCTGAGAATGGAAGAAAATATTTGCAAACAAAGCAACTGACAAAGGATTAATCTCCAAAATTTACAAGCAGCTCATGCAAGCTCAATATCAAAAAAAATCACACAACCCAATCCAAAAATGGGCAGAAGACCTAAATAGACATTTCTCCAAAGAAGACACTCAGATGGCCAAGAGGCACATGAAAAGATGCTCAACATCACTATCAGAGAAATGCAAATCAAAACTACAATGACATATCATCTCACACTGGTCAGAGTGGTCATCATCAAAAAATCTACAAACAATAAATGCTGGAGAAGGTGTGGAGAAAAGGGAACCCTCTTGCACTGTTGGTGGGAATGTAAATTGATACTGCCACTATGGAGAACAGTATGGAGGTTCCTTAAAAAACTAACAACAGAACTACCATATGACTCAGTAATCCTACTACTGGGCCTTTACCCTGAGAAAACCATAATTCAAAAAGACACATGTACCCCAATATTCACTGCAGCACTATTTACAATAGCCAGGACATGGAAGCAACCTGAATGTCCATCAACAGATGAATGGATAAAGAAGATGTGGTACATACATACAATGTAATATTATTCAGCCATCAAAAGCAATGAAATTGGGTCATTTGTGGATGGACCTAGAGTCTGTCATACAAAGTGAAGTAAGTCAGAAAGAGAAAAGCAAATATCATATATTAATGCATATATGTGGAATCTAGAACAATGGTACAGATGAACCTATTTGCAGGGCAGGAATAGAAACACAGACATAGAGAATGGACGTGTGGACACAGGGGGGAAGGGGAGGGTGGGATGAATTGGGAGATTAGGTTTGACATAAATATACTACCATGTGTAAAAGAGATAGCTAGTGGGAACCTGCTGTATAGTGCAGGGAGCTCAGCTTGATGCTCTGTGATGACCTACATGGGTGGGATTGCGGGGGAGGCTGGGAGGGACGTCCAAGAAGGAGGGGATATATGTATACATATAGCTGATTCACTTCGCTTGTACAGCAGAAACTAACAAAACATTGTAAAGCAATTATACTCCAATAAGAAAAGGGGGGGGGATATGTTCACATGTTTAAAAAAAAAAAAAAAAAAGAAACGCTGAGCAGTTGCAGCCACCAATAAGAAAGGAAAGCCTGTCCAGTGGGAACTACATGCAAACCTTCCAGTGATGGGGAGTGAGGCATTCTTGGAGATCATCTGCGAAAACGGCAGCCCACAATTCCTCCCACGCCTGTGCATGCACACTCCTCCTCCCATCCAGAGGTGGGGTCTATTTCCTGCCCCTTCAATCTGGCTGGAGTTGTGACTTGCTTTGACCAACAGAATGTAGCTGAAGTGACACTTTGTCTATTCTAGGCCTAGGATTTCAGAGATCTTGCAGCTTCTGTGTTTGCCCTCTTGAGTTTGGCCTAGACTACTAAATGATGAGAGATCTCATGGAGAGAGAGGGCATGTGGAGGAGGGCCAAGGTGTCCTAGCCAACAGCTAGTACCAAGGTCCCAGACATGTGGAGTAAGGTCATCTTGGATCCACCAGTTGCAGTAAAACCACTGCAGCTTGGAACACACATGAGCCCTCCCCAGATTTCTGGTCCACAGATGTGTGAGCAAAACAAGTCATTGCTGTTTTACGTCACTAGGTTTGTAGATGATCTGTTATGAAGCAACAGATAACTGAAACAGACAACTGAAACAGACATCTTACAGTTCTCTCTCTCTCTCTCTCTCTCTCTGAGTGGCTCCAAAGGCTACATGCCTGGGTTTCTATACCCTCCATCTGTGCTGTCTTCTACTTATTCCTTGGTCCCTCCCAATTTTATTCCAAGGCACAAAGTACACATCTCATGTAAAATGTTCTTAACAACACGAGAGAGAGTATTATACCACTAACTGTGGGAGACATACAGTTAAGACCTGTATTAGGGCTTGTTCAAGAAAGGGGGCATTTGCTATCAAACGCTTGTTGGGGGACAGGATGAAATGATGCTGTTGGAAAGCATTTCTTCAAGTGAGGTTTCAGGATTTCGTCCAACTTCTGACAAGAAAGTTAGAGAAGTAGTCACTTACGACATTTGTGTGTGCATTTATATCTCTAGAAAATTACAGCCAAGCCTAAGGGAACGCTCATTAAATACTGTTAACTAAGATCTTCATATTGTGGATTTTAAAGGAAGATAACACTATTCACCTGAGGACAAAAACATGCTCTGTTGATGGATAATGTTAAATTCCCTTGGCAGGAAATTCCTCCAAAGCATTGTCTCCAGAAAGCCAGGGGCTCTCAGGGCGTGGCCATGTATGCTTTGGGTTCCTGTGAGGTGAACATCACAGGTTTCCAAAGGAGGCTAAGGCAGCATCTGCTAACTTTATACCAGATCAGGCCTGAAACGACATTTGAAAAGGAGTCAAACTGCCTTATTCTAAGTTGTTTTCACCAGAAAGGCAAACCTGATGAATATTAACGACTTTCTTCCCAGAATCATGTACGTACACAGGTCTTGCATATAACATTGGCCCATCATGGATCCCAGGTTAAAAACCTCTATCGTGGTGGTACACTAGCTCCCTCAGGACTGGAGACATACACTCTGCTGCAGCCTTCATCCTAGGAATGTTTCCACTGACACTCCTGCACTGGCTTCCACAGGAACATAAATCTCGCTGTGAATCATCTCACTCTCTCGCAGAGACTAATGAAGAAGAACATATAATGAAGCACTGTAATACTCTTTTAATATGTACCTCACCAGATACACAGCATAGAGGAACATAATTTATAATCCACCAAATCAGATGAGTATTTTCACCAGTTCCTGCCCATATACTTGCAGGCCTGGCCATGCATTTCATATTTCATTTCTATTTCTATATTTTGTGCTCAAGGCGGGATGGCTGCTTGTTTACACAAGTTTTAATATTGTTATTAGCAGTATCCGGTCTTTTTTCTATCACACTACTTTTGAATGTTTTCTGGCTTTAAAGGCCCAAGGACACCAAAAAACTGTTAAGGTTCAAAAATCATTAGATGTTGCCTGCTGTAAGCTCGTATATGCCCCTTAGGGACATGAAACATAATCAAACTCCTTAGAAATCTGTCTCAACAGTTAATATTATTTTATTTAACAAAAGATTAAGTTTAAAAATTATCATTTTGAGCAAGGGGCATATGTGACACTCAGAGATGGACTTATGCTCTATTTTCAGAGAATTCTGTTGAGACAGATTACAGTTATTGACTGTATTACAGTTATTGACACTTACTCCTGGCTGGATTCTTGGCTAAGTCTTTTATGTAAATCACCTTATCTAATCCTCACAACACAACAGAATAAGGGAGGTGGCTCACTGGCTAGCTGGTCATCAAACTTGCTTCCCTTTGCTCTGCACAGTTGGGTGCTTTCCCAGCCTCCCTTGCAGTTGGATGGGGTCACATGACTGAGTTCTGCCAATGGAACGGCGGTGAAAATAAGGAAAGCATCTTCTAGGCTTGGCCCATATAATCTTACTCAATCCTCCTTGCTCTCTCATTTCCCCCACCAACTGGTCGATTGTAGAGATCTGCAGAGCAGAAGGCAGAGCTACAAGATGGAAGGAACCTGGGTTGCTGAATCACGGTGCAGTACCCCACCCTCAGAATACCCACAGTAAACTGGTATGTGAGCAAGAGATAAACTTCTATTGTCCTGAGTCACTGATATTTTGGGGTTATTTGTCACAGCAGTTACACTGTACTGAAAGTACTTTTATGAGCATAGAGAGGCTGAGTAATCTGCTCATGGTCACATAGCTATTAAGAGGTAACAGATTTAAATCCGAGTGTTTTGTTTTTAGAAAACATGTTATTAACTGCTATTTGATTATATTCCCTTTTTCCAAGTTAATTTTCACCATACGTAACATAATCTTCTTTTATACCTGATTTACTATATTTGTGGGAAGTGGTTGGACAGAGTCCAAAGTTTGAGAGAAAGAGAAGATAATTTCTTCAAATAAATTATCTGATTGCATATCTCTTTATTAACCATGTCAGAAAAAGGCTATGTTGTTTACACAATTTTGCAGGAGATCTCTGTTACTCTGTGAAAGTTTATATTCAGAGATTCTTTAGTAATTACTAATGCTCTATAACAAATTATCCCCCAAACTTAGTGGTTTAAAGCATTTAGTATTTCTACCACTTTCTGCGAGTCAGGAGAAGGCTAGCTCAGTGGTCTCTTATGCGGTTGCACTCAAGGTGTCGGTTGGGGCTATATCATCTGAAGGCATGACCATTCACTTCCAGAGTGGCTGACTCACACATGGCTGGCAACTTGGTCTGGTTGTTGGTAGGCAGCCTCACCTTCTCTCCACTGGGCTGTGTGACCACCATCACAGCATGGTGGCTTGCTTGCCCCGGAGTGAACAAGTCCAGAAACCAAGGCAAATGCGACAAGGTCTTAGGACTGCTCAGCAAAGTCACAGACCATTACTTTTGCAATTTCCTATTGATCAATTCCTACTGATCACATTGGGATCAGTGCTGATCACTTATTCACAGTTGGAAGAGGATACACAAGGGAGCGACTACTAGGAGACAGGGGTTACCAGGAGCCACTTTGGAGCTTAGCTACCACAGGAGCCCACCCATTCATCCAACACATACACTGAGCACACACTGAGGAACTGGGGACAAAGCACAGAAGAAAACAGACTAAAGTCCCTGCTTTCATGATACACACATTCTACAAGAGGCCAGAAAGGCAATAGGTGTAATCAATAAGTAAATTATATAGTATGCCAGAAAGTGGTAAGGAGAGAGAGAGCATGATCAAGGGGAGGGGGAATGCCGGGGTTGAGACTGTTCGCAATTTAAAATAGAGAGATGTCGGTGGGCCTCACTTAGGCTTGAAGGAGGTGAAGAAGTATGCCAGGAGGAAGAGCGTTCCAGGCACTGCAAACGGTAACTGCATAGCCCTTGAGGTGGGAGTGTGTGCCATGGGCAAGGACCAGCAACGCAGTCGAGGTGGCCGTAGGAGGGAACTCAGGGAGAGGGCTGTAGGAGGTGAGACGAGGCAAGTAACAGAGGGGAGAGCATAGACCCTGTAGGACATTCAAGGCTCCTGGGAGAGCTCTGACTTTCATTCTGTGAAATGTGAAGCCACTGGACGGTTCTTAGCAGACAACTGATACTATTTGATCTAACACTAAAAAAATCTCATTCTGGTGGCTGACATCGGAATAGACAGGCCAAGCGTGGGAACAGGGAAACAAAAATTAGGAGGCTCCTGTAAAAATCCAGACGAGAGCTGATGATGGCTTATTTTGGAGTGTCATCAGTGCAGGTGGTTAGCGGTCAGATGCTAGATTTATTTGGCAGGTGACCTAGTGCGATCCATTCACCTTTCTAGGTAAAGGTTTTATTTAGGAGAAACAGCATTTTTATTATATCCCAGCACCCTGGGCTGTCAAATGGTGCCCTGCAGTTTCTGAGAAGCTTCAGAGAGATGTGCTACCAGGAACTGAGGTGGGACAGATGGGTGGAGTTTCATGTCCCTCTACCCCAGTTTTTAAGGGCAGCTGTGTTGACATACTTCATTATGTGGGGTGAGGGCAACCTTCTTAAGACAGACCAGAAACTCCAATGCCCTAAAGGAAAAGACAGACACGCCCCCCCGCCCACACACGGTATGAAACAATACACCATTTATAAAACTATAAAGAAACTATAGGTTAGGAAAAATATTTGAAACACATGAAAATAGTTTACTATTCTAATGTTTTAAAAAAACTCAAAAATTCATAAGAAGACAACCAAGTGAAAAAAAAACAAATGGGTAAAGGGCATTTTCAAAATGAGCCTCCTAGTAGTACCTCCTTCACTGCATTGTTATGAGGTTAAAAGGACAGCATATGTAAAGTGCTTAGCACACAGTTCCTGTTACAAAAGAAATGCCCAATATGTTGTCCGCCACTACCGTCACCACAACCGCCACCGTTGCCACTGCTGCAATCCCAAGATGACTATCACCGCCACCATACCACCACCAGCAACTTAGTCATCATCACTACAGTGTAAAAGCCACCACTGATGTGAACCTCAGTCAACCCTGTAGGCCAGTTTCAACTCAGCTCCCCCCCAAGTAAATTCTCCACTTGTGGTGACCAATGATATATTACCTTTTCATGATTTTCTATTAGGATCTCAATGACAATGTTCTGAAACTTGATATCCATGATGGCTGCTACCGTTTCTTCCTGAGGACGCAGCAGGGTGGGTCCGAACACCACGCCAAGGTTTGCCACCGTCATCAAATTCTGCTTGTGGTTGTTAGCAACGCTGGTAGGAAGGAAAAGAAATGGCACAAATGAGAGAAATAGTGTATGAGTGGACAGCTGACCTCCTGTACCCTTCCCATCTTCAGACGCCTCATCTGGTAGGAGCCAGATCTGGGGACATGTTCGGATGCTTCTGGAGTCCGAAGAGAGACTTTTCTGCTCCTATTTTCGTCTACCAAAGGTTCAGAAATCTCCAGTGTTTGGGCTGTTTTGCTATTTCAAGATACGACACTCCTTACAATTCCCATTTTGCCTAAAACAACCAACCAACCAACCAACCAACCAACCAACCAACCAAAGCAGCTTGCCTTCCAAAATGTGAACCTTTGCACATCTGAATCCCTATTCTGCAAATCCAGGTAACTGCTAATCCCTCTTAGTTACAACTTTTAAACTTGGCTGCTGCTTAAACCGCTGTGATCATTAGCATTTTCTCTAGTGCAAATATTAAAAACTCCTGATGGCTTTAATACATTTGCAAATAAAGGCCCAAAATAGACCTAATTTTTTTAAATGGGTAGATCTCAGTCAGGAAATTCAGCACTTTAGGCTCAAAGTATTAAAGCCGCATCATATTAGACACGTGGCTTACATTAAGCCAAACATTTCTGCATAAACAGAAATCAAAATGCACTACTGTACATCCATGTATATGGCTGTGTTTATATTGCCACTTACTCTCAAAGTCCAAGGAACACACAGGGTCAGGAGTATTGGGGCTGAGTAAACTGCTAAACACATATGCATATTTCTGGATAAACAACTACTCGAAACATATATCTGAACTCCACACCCAGGGCACCATGACCTAGCCATAAAATTTCATTGTTCATTTGCTGGCCCCATGTACAAAAATATACCAATTATCTATTGACAACAAATAAGTTAAAAGTTAAGGCCATTCAGTATTGTTAAGAAAATATTAGAGGCTTCCACCTAATATTTCCACCTGTTAGAAGAAGGAAACTATTCATTACTAGAAACTAGAGAGAAATTGGGCAGAGATGCCAGTTTGCACAGACATACCTCCCTAGCACTTAGTGCTATTTATACTGAGTATTTGTTTTTCACACAATTCTATAAATGTTTACACTGTTTCTCTTGGATACTTCTATTTTGTAGGAGGAAAAAGAGGTTCTACTGCTTTAACTGCTGGTTTTGAAACTGAGCCTTTACTGAACACTACATTAACCAATTTTATCAGCAGATGTGTATTTTTCTTTCATTTTCTAGGGCTAAACGTCTAATTTCATAAAAAGCTCCTCCTCTGAAAGGGATGGTTAAGTCTATGAAACGTGAACTGTGAAACAGCCCAGTCAGGAAGGGAACTTGCTTTCTGATTGCTAAACAATACCTGCAGCAAGGAGATGTTTCCACTGATGCCTTGGCCTGTTTCTGGTCCAAGTAATAATATTTTACAAACATTTTCTGAGTTCTAGCTGAATCTCCTGATGTTACTTATAGTTTTCCATTCTACCCAAAACTGTATCAGGTTTCTAGTCTGAAAGCGTTAAAGCAAGGGGAAAGGCTGGCAAAGGGGAAAGGCTTTGGTTCTGGGCCTCAGTCAATCAGTAAGTCTGCATGTTTACAAGCTGCTTGTAACACCACTACTTTCAACATCAGTTCCTTTGTGCAGGAAGTGAATTCCATGCCTTTATACTTCCCCTCCCAAATAAGCCAAGTCAGTAGACTTACCTTCTTGTCACAGAAGTCCCTGTGTAAATGAATCAACAAGCTATTTATGTATGAAAGCACTTTTAAATTGTAGACCAATATAAAAATATAGGGTTTGGACGATGATCACTTTCACCATCACGCTTCTCAACACAATCTGACTAAAGCAACAGCCTCTTAACGAGGCTCTCTGACTAGACTCTCTGGGTTTGCTGCACCCTGCCTGCCACCACCAGCTACCGTCTACAACTTAGCTCCACTCAAGGCAGTCCTCTGTTGAAAACTACAATGGCCTCACACCTCACTGGGTCACTGAGAGAGAACACAGTGACACAGTGTATGTGCAAGTGTTCAGCGACGCTTGCACAGCTGGAACGTTCTGATAATGGTGACCATAAACCACTGGTGGGCTCCACTGTTTTTAATGTCAAACTCCTATGACGTAGCACAGCTTTTCCAACTCACCTCTAAGCCCTCTGTCACCTCCCAGCTCTGGGTCCCTGAGCAAGGGACTCAGTGTTTAAGCTTTGGGTTCCTCATCTTTTAAAAAAGGGGATGAGGGCTTCCCTGGTGGCGCAGTGGTTAAGAATCCGCCTGCCAATGCAGGGGACACGGGTTTGAGCCCTGGTGCGGGAAGATCCCACATGCCGTGGAGCAACTAAGCCCGTGTGCCACAACTACTGAAGCCCGCGCGCCTAGAGCCTGTGCTCCGCAAGGAGAGAAGACACTGCAATGAGAAGCCTGTGCACCGTAACCAAGAGTAGCCCCCGCTCGCCACAACTAGAGGAAGCCCGCGCGCAGCAAAGAAGACCCAACGGAGACAAAAATAAATAAATAAAATAAATTTAAAAAATAAAATAAAATAAAAAAGGGGGTGAGGTGAATAATACATCTACTTCGTGAGGTTGTTGTATCAGTTAAATGTGTTACCGTGTGGGAAATGCAGTGATGATTATTATATTCATTCACTACCCATCCTCTTTCCACTTTCACATCTACCTGCCTTTGTCAATCTTCTCCCTAGAACGTTCTCTTACCCTTCTTTCTTTGCTTGGCAAACTGTTGGTCTTCAAGGCACGGCGCCAATGGCTCCCTTCCCTTCTGAAGTCTTTGTCTAGTCTCTCCCCAGTCCTCCACCCCTCAATGAAGGCAGGAGTGTTGGCCCCTGGATTTATTACATGTTATTAAGGTCTCGACTACTGCCTTAGGGTAGAGACCGTGCTTATTTTAGTTGGTAGCACCAGTGCTGAGAGCAGTGCCCGGCCCAGGAGAAACACAACAAATGTTCAATGAGGTTTTAAAAGACGACCCGAGTTTCTGAGTAGACATTAAACAATAATTCTCAACCCAACTACTTACTCAGAAAACCTCAAATTATTACTGATGATTTTTGGGGAATGTATCTCAACTCTCCCAACCTCCCTTTTCAAAGTCTGGAACTGTGTTCCATTTCTTAGATTTAATTAATGAGCAATAATTACTCCGATTTACTGGCTCAAATGACCAAAGGCATTTGGAAAAAACCTATGGTAATTGTGGATAAGCATCTCTGAATATAAATACGCTTGAGGCTACCCAATGTAACTCATTTCCTTTTTAATGATCCATTTTATTTTAGAACTTAAAAAAACACATTGATCTGAGTCTTATGAAACTTTTGGGGAAAAAGGCTATACCTTTCATGACTAGCTACCATTATCTTTCGGCACACTGAGGTAACAAATTGATCTATCACTTGGTTATTACTGCTCACAACTTGGTACAGCTATGTTCATTACTCCAGAATGAATTATTAATGGCTGGAGATTGCTATGTAACCCAGAGAGAAAGGCACAGACCTCAGTCTCTGCTGGCACCAGCCATCCATTATAACTTGATGCATTTACCCATGTGTGGGAGGAGGGCTGGCAGAGCACTGGGAAGCCTGGTCTAGCCAAGGCCACGGGGCTCATTCATTAGTGAGGTCTATAAAACACAGAGAACTTGCTTTCCGGGTTGGTAACTGAGCTGCCTGAGCTCTTCCCCACACAGCCCAGAATGTCATGTTGAGTCTTGACTTAAAATCCACACACAAGAGTCTCTTACGCATTATTGCATATTCCACTGAGGGAGTCTTTGACAGGCCTTCCCTAGGTCCACGTGGACTCTTCTGTGGAGAATTCTAAGACAACTGCCAATTCTACAGGCTTCCTCTGCAGGCGGCAGAGAAACAGTTTCCACATGCGATTTTAAGGGAAAGCCCGGTTCCTTCTGTGACTGTTAAGAGTTTGCCACACCAGCTGAGAAGCAGGGCATCTCCTGAGGGGCATGCCTTCAGGGCAGTTGGTGGGGGATCGGCACCCCATGTTCCCTGTGGTTCCCTAATGAATTACGGTTAATGAGGAAAGAGCATGTTCCAAGGAAAATGGCCATTGCCACCTTTGCTTCAAGGGAAAGTGGATGGGGACTCTGGATTGGTCTGATACCCTCTGAGAGGCAGAAGGAGGTAAATTACTTCCAGATGAAGCTGGTGGTGGGGGAGCACTATGAGGGGAGGAGAGTGGAGGCAACTCTTCTGGGGCCTGTAATGCAGAGATGCCCATGCTGTTCTGGGGATCACATCTGTCTTCCTAGCATTTAAATGAGAGTCAGAGCTCTGGAAGTGCTGAGCGGTACTTTATAACCACAGACTGGTCCTGATGTACCAACAATACCTAAGCCTGCTGCTAGGTCTGCAAATAGGTTTCATCTTGAGGCCTGCAGTGCTATGTCGAGGAGTGTTAAAGTTGCATCCTGGCTCCACTGGACACAATGTGGTGACAGATTAGCACTATCTGCGATGAACCAGATGGGTGGAGGTTACAGCACAGCAACACTTTTATCTGCCATCCTTTATTTGTTTCAGCTTCCAGTGTTAAGTAATGACAACTTAGACTTGCAAGGTGTTTTAGAGTTTACAGGAGCTCTGCAACACTTTTTAATGTTGTTTGAACTTCATATAAGTCTAGAACAGTAGCTCTCAAACTTTCTGACAATAACCCATGGTAGGAAAATTTTTTCCCATATAACACTTCACTAGTACATACATACATATATACACACATAGAGAGAGGTACACACACATACGTACTTGCATATCAGAAACACGAGTTACTAGAAGCACAAGTTTCAGAAACAGTAAGTGTGATAAATTCTGCTATTTTTTATTCTATTCTGGTCATCTTTCTGCTACTAAATCCATTTTACAATCCATTAATGTGTCATGACTTAAAATTTGAAAAATGCCATTCTATAGGTATGGAGTACAAATATTATTTCCAATTTATAAATATGGGGGAAAAAAAGCTAAAGGAGACAGGATAGCACAGGGAGTGGAGTCATACAGACATTCCCAGCTGGATGACAGGAGGCAGGTCACTTGGCTTCTCTAAACCCCTTTCTTCACCTATAAAACACAAGCAACAGTACCTACCTCATAAAGTTTAAGGATGATTAATAAGACTAGGTGAGTCAATCTCTTGGCCTGAAATAATGGCTTACTAAATGACAGCTAGTATTGTTCATGGTGGTGGTCAAGGTAGTGGTGATGACAGTGGTGAAAGGAGAATCAAGTGCCAATTTAAGTCACACTGTAAATTGGTGGTGTCACCTGGTGTCCTGCTTCTGCCTGGCGCAAGTAACCCTGTCTCTTCCACCTGTATTTCAAGGGCTATTTTTCTCTTCTGGTTATCCTTTTTTTTTTCATTTCTTCTTTTTTAAAAATTATGAAATACTTCAAATCCACAGAAAAATTCAAAATATATTATTACTTATTTTCTATCATTACCCTATAAGCACCTCACATGACAGGCTGAGCGCCTCATAGGAAGCTACAGCAAACCCACCACACTCACTTCGCCTTCAAGGGCACCAACTTGCCCCTGGCCTGCCTGGCAAGTCCTCCCCTAACCGCCCACCTGCCTGCAAAGCCCAGTTCTAGACACCTCCCTGACGGGAGGCCACACAGAGCTCTAAGTGATTATGTTCACAGTCAATGCCGTGGGACATTTCTACCCTGACTGCTTCCCTTCTCATGAGTGTCTCAGCACTGGGGGCTGGATCCAGATCTTGGAGTGCATCCCCTGAAGCACACAGGCAGGCACTGGGTAGGCCCCAGGTTACCAATCCGGAAAGTAGTTGAGTGTGTGGGCACCTAAGCTGCAGTAAATATCACTTATCTCTCTACTACCCTCTCAGGGATAGAGAAGCTCCGAGCTCTGGGGCCAAGAAGGATTAGCTGGAAAGGAAGCTGCTGGAACTTATACTTTTTTTGTGGCTACCCAAGGCAAGTTTAGTTTCAAGGGTTGTCAGTGAGGCTCCTTCCACCAACTTCAACTTCATCCTTGGTATAGAGTGGGGAAAGGGTGGGGGGAATCCTCACCACCACTGGCTGAGAGTTTTTTATTGAGTCAGACTGTGTGTGTGTGTTGCCTGGATACCACCTGAACTCGGGGAGACAGGACCAGTCTGGATGGTGCTGAGGAGGCTTCTGCCAAGGAAATCCATCAGAGCCATAAATACAGCTTTGCTGGGCTGTCCTGATGGCTGGCACCAGAATGAGCGTTTAAAATAAATTTTTCCGTGCACTTACTGGGGTCATGCTCACCAACCATATTTAATATCTTTCTGGGAATGGTTATCCAGTGAAGCCAGATTGGAAGCTTTGAATAACTGAATGCTGCTTATGATGGATACTTTTACCCAGTATAATCTTCAAGACAGCTCCTTGAGACAAGTAGGTGAGACTATCACTGCCATTTAACAGAGGAGAAAACTGAAGCACTGAGAAGTTAAGTAATTTGCCTGAGGTCACACAGCTAATGAAGGGCAGAGCCAGGAAAGGAACTCAGGGTGGCTGCAGAGCCCATCATCTTCACCTTAGCACTCTGCTGCTCCCACACAACTACGGGTCAGTTCAGCTGGGCTGAAAGAGGCATTTTGTTTCCTCAGAAGATCCAACCACAAATGAATACATGGAGCAGTTCCACGCTTGGGCACGTGGGAGAAAAAGTAGTGGTTATAATAGAGGGAAAAAAAGCCGCTCCCTCATTCACCACCCAAATCACTAAACCGGAAGAAGGAAAGAAAAAGCAAGAGAGAGGAAGAAAAAGCAGGTATGCCTATGAGAGTGATACTGGGCTAAACATCATTTCTACTCCCTTCCTGAAGTGGCTTCATGCTTGACAAAAACATGAAAATGACGAAATAGCCCTCAAATATGACAGCATTCCATTTGCAGTCGGCTGGCAGAGTCAGAGAGCTGCAATAATGAAAGAGTAAACACTTTAAGACTGAGAGAGAAGGATGAATTAAAAGGAAGAAAGGAGGACGGGCCAAATGGATGATTTCGAGAGCCCCCTCAAAAAGACAATTATGGCCGCATGTGCAGCCCGGCAGGCTGCTCCGCTTTCATCCAAGGGTCTCAAAGCTCTGTGAATAACTACCAATGTCTTCTCTGTTTCTGGTGAAATGTGTAAAACTATATTTCAGACGGAAAAACTTCACTGCTAAGATGTTAAGTATTGACAAGTATCATATACATCGACTTTAACGCCCGCTTACAGAAGCCCACTTGGTACCGAAAATCCTTCAGAGAAAAGGAAAAAGGATTTGGGTAAATGCAGCAAAGCCAAGGTACCTCTTGGCATATAGCTTGCAGTCTAAAGTGGAGACTGTTCTAAAATCTGAGCGTGCAACCAGCTCTATTTCCCCTCTGGTCTCCTCCAATCCAATACCACCACCTGTTTGAAACCGACCAAAGGCTTCTGACTGTTTTTAATTACAGGTTAAAAACCCTCGGCCTGCAAGATCCCACATGATCTAGACCCTTCTCCACCATGCCCCCCTTGGCTAAAACTGGGCTAAAACTCTCGTTAGGCCTGGGTGCCTTCCTTCCTAATACTGATGCTCCCTGACGGGGAAGCCCTGCAGCCCCTCTTGATCTGGCTCTCTCCTAACTTATCACTCTCACTTCCCAAAGAGGTCTTTCTGGATGCCCCATACCAGGTCAGATACCTCATTACAAAACTAATTCCTCAATTCTCCTTCCTAGCACTTGGTGAATTATGTCATTATTCACGGAATTGTCATTGTCTGTCTCCTCCACTTACTAGAAGTTCCAAGAAAACTGGGATGGCATTATCCTCTCTTACTGTCCCATCGCCAGGGCCTAGCACAGAGTTTGCCCTTATCAGGTGTTGGTGAAAAAAGAGAACACGCGCATGCTTTGGGAGGCCACCTTCCTCTGAGGCTCTCAAGGCTCAGCCGCACTGAATGCCTGGTTTAAACTTCCACATAATCTACTGGTGTCTCAGCACCTTTGCTAAGTGGGACAGTGGTCAGGGGAGTGGCCAGAGCAGCTCACCCTGACATCGACAGCGTGGAATAAACCAGGCAGCTCTCATTGGCCACAGTGCTAATCTGGAAGGTACGAAGGCCATAAAATACTCATAGGGTATAATTATCATTATCACATGAGTGATCTAATAAGCATTATAAATTACAGCATAAGCTTACCATATTATACCAGTCTCTTTCCAATATACTTAAACCTTCTAGCATAGTGTCTCCTGCATCTCACTCTTCCCTTTCTTATCCCTTTCTGAAATCCCTTTATTTCCTGCCTGCCTTAGATTATTAACATCGTCATCAACAACAGCAGCAACTGATACTGACCGAGCGAGCACCTCCTGTGAGACGAGCATTAAGCACTGCAGTGATTACCCCATTTGATCTTGACAATAACCCTATGAGGTTAAGTTCCAATCCTATCCCACAGGAAGAAGCTAAGGCTCAGAAAACCCAGAAATTTGTCCCAGGTCACATACTGAACAAGTAGTAGGGCTGGAATTTGATGCCACGCAGTCTGCAGTCCAGAGCTACTTACTGCTCCTAGATGCTCTCTGATACAATGCAGTGAATATATGTGTGTGTGTGTGTGTGTGTGTGTGTGTGTGTGTGTGTGTGTAAACATGTGTGAGATATAATATATACAGTATATCATCTGCCATTTTTATCTCACTTGCCTCTCTTCTCTTCTACATAGCCTAGCCTTAAAGAGAACATGGGTATAAGGAGAACCGGATTATTTTTAAAAGGATGATTTGAAAGCAAACAAGGATATTAGGTTCATCTCTGCCCATCAACAGTGTAAAACCCCTAAGCTTTTCTACTGGGAGAAAACTAATCTGGGTCACGGGAATTACTGGCCTCCTCCGGAATAGGCCAGGTTTCATTAACAATAAGAATTATACTTTTGCTGCTAAGCTGCTTAATTTTTCTAAATTAGTCACAGCTGTTTAGAGACTAACAACAGGCCAACCTGAATTCTATTTGCCCTACGTGGTCTCAGCTACTTGGTATTTGAATAGTTTTGTGCACATGGAAGGCACATCCCTTCAGTCTAGGGGTTACTGGATGGACTTCCCCACTCTGGTCCTGGCTGGTTCAGGCTCTGGCCTGTAGCTGTATTCTTGGACCCAGTCCACAGGCCCAGATGGGGAAGCACAGCACTGGTCCAGGGAACCCTGCTTCCTGGAAAATTACTTAACTATTTCAAATTACATAACAATCCATTATAAAGTCCAGTGTCATTGTCATTTCCAAAGCATTTTACAGTTTTTAAAGTCCTTTCACATGATCATTGATTGACTGATTTTGAGGCTTATGTTCTCCAGTCTATAGAGAGATGCTGGAGCACAGAGGAGGCATAATAGTTGCACCGGTGCATGCCAACCTGATGTCACGGAGCACTGCAAATATATCAGTTCCTGCTGGTGGTGACACTTCCTTCAATGGCTCAGCCTCTCACCTTTAGGTGAGCACTGTCCAAAAAGGCAGGCCATGGAGGAATTGCCTTAGGACTTTCTACTGCCTATTATGTGCCAGGGACTTCTTTAAGTGCTGGGGATACAGCCATGAGCAAAACAGTCACCCCCCACTCCCAAATACCCTGCTTTAAAAGCTTACGTTCTTTTGGGATTGGACAGACAATAAGCAAATAAAATCTAGGGTGGAAACGGAGCACTTGCGGACTGTCTGCAGTTCTAGGCACAGTGGTGAGGGAAGGGATCACTGAGAGGGAGGTATGTACTAGCGACCTGAAGGAGGGAAGGAAGCAAGCCACGTGGATCTCTGGGAAGAGCGCTCCAGGGGAGCAAAGAGCAGATGCAGATGCCTCAGGGAGCAACCTGTGGGGCACGTTGGCAGCACCAGTGAAAGCCAGCGTACCTGCCGCAGAGCCATCAAAGGGGAAGGTATCAGGACCAGTCAGGTCACAGACTCAGAGGCGGGAAATCCTTGCAGGCCACTGTAGGAGCTTCCCTCTCCACTCAACGAGATGAAAAGCCATGAGAAAATTCTGATCAGAGAGATAACATAATTCGCTATGCCTCTCTGCAGACTCAGAAAGGTCTCACCTACTAAGACTTAAATGCCCCAATTCCACGGGCACAAGAGATGTAAGAACTTCACAAACTAGCACAAGGCCCCGTGAGAGAATTCAAGACACGCAAAACCCAGAATATGCTACTTTTCATATTTATTTAAGTAACTGAAATGTGTAAGGCACCGTGCCTTTGCATCTATGTCTGTGTTAACGTGGTAGGTCTCTGAAGTCGTTCCACATTTTTCTCTTTGTCATTGTGCTAAGTCTTCCCCTGGCTTCCCCACTGGGAGGTTGTAAAAGAACAGAATGTTTAGCCAATGAACTGGAGGCCTAGAGTCTAAGTAACAGCCTCTAGGTGCTAGTTACCTGCTACCTAGCTAATAGTCACCCACAAAGAACACCAATATTAAACGTGTTATGTAAACCTTTATAAAGCCCATCGAACTGAACCATCTTAACAACCTTTAATTAACTACAAGAACAGATCCATATTACTACACCCATTTTACAGATGAAAGGTCAGGGACAAAAGGAACCACATCAAAGGTTAAGGGATTGGCCCCTTACCATGTGACTTAGCTCCAGTAAGAATAATGGCTCTAAGACTGAGCAGTCAGGGGTTCTCACTTTCCATGAAATGCTAACCTCGTTGCTGCTTCTATGAAATGACGATAATCCTTTCAGGAGGTAGAATCAAGATTCCAAATCCACTGATGGGATTATGGGAAATGTTACTGACGGAGAAATTGACAGACTGAGAGAGAGAGAGACAGAGAGAGAGAGAAACACACATCTATACATGCAAGCACGGACACACACACATATGCCCTGGGTAATCTATCCCCTTTCGTGAAGATTTTTCAAATAAGGGAAATAACCCATCTGATTGGCACAGTTTTGAAAAGGAGTGTACCTTCACCTCAAAAAGGAAACAGAAAATTACATTCCTTGCCATGAGTCTGAAACAAATCAAGAGGCTTAGGTTGAAAAAGCTGGCTTTATATAGCAAGGGCCAATGTACCAAAATGACTGTAATTTATAAATCTATATGTACTATCAACGAACTTCTGAATTACATGTGGATAGGCAATTAATAGAGAAAACAATTATTTCAAGGTGTCCTGAAAAGTTCATGGCAGTTCATGTACAAGAGTTGACACTCCTTTGAAAAGTTCCAGAGGTCAATTAGTACTAACCATGAAAGACGAAACCCCAGATCTCTAACATCCATGAAGAATTATGTGGGTAGAACATCAACATTTTTATATATGTTGACATGTCTGATGCTAAAGAATAGAATTCTTAAAAAAAAAAAAAAAACAACCCCAACAATATACATTTCACAACCCACAAAAATTAGAATAAAAATATGAGTGAATGACATCTTACTACGTCTCCCCATTCCTGAAGTTCTATACAACATCTCCTAGCTCCTTGCTGCACCTGAATTGTTATCTCCCAAAATTTTAATGTAGTCCAAGTCCAGCAGCTCATCTTATTTATCTGTACATATAAAATAACTGTGTTTATATATAGTGGTACACGTTAGAATAAGAGTGAAGAAACAAACCCTTCTGTTACATTTATTGCCTTAATTACAAAAATAGATTCATCAGGGAATTATGCCAGGAGACTTCTTTTTTCAATGCATGCCAGGCAAAACCTGATTTATCCTCCTCATAGACAGAACAAAACTGGAAACTCACTGAATTCTGCTACTTTGGGAGCAAATTATAAAACAAAGTACAGTGTCGACAAACAGGAATTACAGATCCAATGTGTGAAAACCAACATATCATTAGGCAGAGAACAGCATATAATGTCTAGAAACAGAGACACAAATGATTCAAACAGTGCAGTTGAGATCTGGGCCCCGATCTCCCGTCATTCAGGCTCTTGGTGAGTATCATCTGCAAAGCTCAAACCCAATACTTTTCAATGGGGAAGTCAAGGTGTTTAATGACAAACTTCCGGAATGCTTCCAATTGTGCAGGCATCAAACCCCGATACCTTAGCTCTTGTCATCTTGCTCTGCTGGGCTTTTCGGAAAGGTGGGTGAAGAATGCCAAGCTGCTGGCAGTGGAGACGGGGGAGAGAATGCAGCACAGGCTGAAGAAATACTTTGAGGACCCAGTGGTGCACAAAGCCCAGGAGAAAGGCCATTAAGGGGTGACTTTAGCAGACCAAACTGGGTATGTGGCAACCCGCAGAGATGAAATAACTTAATGAACATCAGGTTCTCAGGTAACTCCAAACCCCTCACTGTGGCCCATGCGATTTGACCCTGCCTATCTCTCCAACCTCTTGTCACGCTGTTCTGCCCTCACTCTAAAGGTCCAACTTCCTTGGCCTTCTGCAGGCCCCTACACATACCACGTCTGCTCATACCCAACTATGACTGAACACCCATGAGATCCCACAGCCCCTTCTAGGCATTGCAGCAGGGAACCAGATAGGCAAGATCCCTGCTTTCCATATGTTTCCATTGTATTCCAATTGGGAAGACAGTACACAAATACATCAGTAATAATATCTGACTGTGAAAGTGGCCAGAAGAAATGAACAGGAGCATGCGATAAAAAGCAGTGAGGAGCGCTATTATTTAACATTGTTTTGGAAGTTTTAGCCACAGCAATCAGAGAAGAAGAAATAAAGGGAATCCAAAACGGAAAAGAAGTAAAGTTGTCACTGTTTGAAGATGACATGATACTATAAATAGAGAATCCTAAAGATGCTACCAGAAAAATACTAGAGCTAATCAATGAATTTGGTAAAGTAGCAGGATACAAAATTAATGCACAGAAATCTCTTGCATTCCTATACACTAATGATGAAAAATCTGAAAGTGAAATTAAGAAAACACTCCCATGTACCACTGCAACAAAAAGAATAAAATATCTAGGAATAAACCTACCTAAGGAGACAAAAGACCTGTATGCAGAAAACTATAAGACACTGATGAAAGAAATTAAAGATGATACAAACAGATGGAGAGATATACCATGTTCTTGGATTGGAAGAATCAACATTGTGAAAATGACTCTACTACCCAAAGCAATCTACAGATTCAGTGCAATCCCTATCAATCTACCAATGGCATTTTTCACAGAACTGGAATAAAAAATTTCATAATTTGTATGGAAACACAAAAGACCCCGAATGGCCAAAGCAATCTTGAGAAAGACAAACGGAGCTGGAGGAATCAGGCTCCCAGACTTCAGACTATACTACAAAGCTACAGTAATCAAGACAGTATGGTACTGGCACAAAAACAGAAATATAGATCAATGGAACAAGACAGAAAGCCCAGAGATAAACCCAAACACATATGGTCACCTTATTTTTGATAAAGGAGGCAGGAATATACAATGGAGAAAAGACAGCCTCTTCAATAAGTGGTGCTGGGAAAACTGGACAGCTACATATAAAAGAATGAAATTAGAACACTCCCTAACACCATACACAAAAATAAACTCAAAGTGGATTATAAAGACATAAATGTAAGGTCAGACACTATCAAACCCTTAGAGGAAAACATAGGCAGAATACTCTATGACATAAATCACAGCAAGATCCTTTTTGACCCACCTCCTAGAGAAATGGAAATAAAAACAAAAGTAAACACATGGGACCTAATGAACTTAAAAGCTTTTGCAAAGGAAACCATAACCAAGAAGAAAAAGACAACCCTCAGAATGGGAGAAAATATTTGCAAATGAAGCAAATGACAAAGGATTAATCTCCAAAATTTACAAGCAGCTCATGCAAGCTCAATATCAAAAAAACAAACGACCCAATCCAAAAATGGGCAGTAGACCTAAATAGACATTTCTCCAAAGAAGATATACAGATTGCCAACAAACACATGAAAGAATGCTGAACATCATTTATCATTAGAGAAATGCAAATCAAAACTACAATGAGGGCTTCCCTGGTGGTGGAGTGGTTGAGAGTCCGCCTGCTGATGCAGGGGACACGGGTTCGTGCCCCGGTCCGGGAAGATCCCACATGCCGCAGAGCGGCTGGGCCCGTGAGCCATGGCCGCTGAGCCTGCGCGTCTCGAGCCTGTGCTCTGCAATGGGAGAGGCCACAACGGTGAGAGGCCCGTGTACCGCAAAAAAAAAAACAAACAAAAAAAACCACTACAATGAGATATCATCTCAAACCGGTCAGAATGGCCATCATCAAAAAATCTACAAACAATAAATGCCGGAGAGGATGTGGAGAAAAGGGAACCCTCTTGCACTCCTGGTGGGAATGTAAATTGATACAGCCACTATGGAGAACAGTATGGAGGTTCCTTAAAAAACTAAAACTATAACTACCCTACGACCCAGCAATCCCACTACTGGGCATATACCCTGAGAAAACCATAATTCAATAAGAGTCATATACCACAATGTTCATTGCAGCTCTATTTACAATAGCCAGGACATGGAAGCAACCTAAGTGCCCATCGACAGATGAATGGATAAAGAAGATGTGGCACATATATACAATGGAATATTACTCAGCCATAAAAAGAAATGAAACTGAGTTATTTGTAGTGAGGTGGATGGACCTAGAGACTGTCATACAGAGCGAGGTAAGTCAGAAAGAGAAAAGCAAATACTGTATGCTAACACATATATATGGAATCTAAAAAAAATGGTAATGAAGAACCGAGGGGCAGGACAGAAATAAATCACAGATCTACTAGAGAATGGACTTGAGGACACGGGGAGGGGGAAGGGTAAGCTGGGAAAAGGTGAGAGAGTGGCATGGACTCTGTGTATAGTGTATATATACACTACCAAATGTAAAATAGATAGCTAGTGGGAAGCAGCCGCATAGCACAGGGAGATCAGCGTGGTGCTTTGTGACCACCTAGAGGGGTGGGATAGGCAGGGTGGGAGGGAGGGAGACGCAAGAGGAAAGAGATATGGGGATATATGTATAGTTGATTCACTTTGTTATAAAGCAGAAACTAACACACCATTGTAAAGCAATTACACCCCAATACAGATGTTAAAAAAATAAATAAATAAAATAAAAGTTAAAAAAAAAAAAAGCAGTGAGGAGAACCAACTTAGGCAGGCTGGGGAAGGCCTCTAAGGGGGAGATGTGTGAGCTGAGCCCATTCATCAGAGTACAGTCTGGAAGTCTACAGATGAGGAGAATACAAAGTGCACGTGCAAACACACAGGCAAGTAAGAAGTCCTATCTTCAACCACAAACATCAGAGCCTGCCTGAGACCTCTTTAAAAGTTACATGCTAGAGGAGTTTGCTTCCTTTTCCACAGGAATTCCAAAGTCTGTGTCAACAGCTCTTTAGCACAAGCAGAAGCCCTGGGATCCTTGCCACCCCTTTGGTTTCCCACAGAATGATGAGAACCTCCCGCGGCCTTCAGCGGCTCACCCCACCCCATCCACCTCTGTGGCCCCAACCCAGTTCGGAAGCGGCTCTTCCTGAAAACGCGTCACTAGTAGACCTACTGCTCAGTCTTGCAAACAGAAGGCCACCTTCCAGGAATATACGTGAAGGAGAGAACCACACTGCAATCTTGGTGATAGACGCCAGCATGTGGTTGGGCTATGTGAAAAGCTAAATAATCATTAAACAAGAGTGGGAAACAAACAAAAGAGGAACCCTTTAGAAAGATGAAATGTGTCTGGCAAATTTGAAGGGAGAAAGTAGCAGGGTTCAGGGAGCCCTGCTACTCTATGGAAGGTAGGATTCAGAGTGTTCACTATATAAATGTCAAAAAAATCACTTGAACAAGTCTTCTCTATGAATTGGCATTGGTATTGGTGCTTAAAAAAACAAACAGCAAATGGCTTCAAGAAACGAGCGCATCAGTTCTAGACTTGACTGTCTCACGAAGCCTCAGTGCAGCTGAAAGTCTTTTAGACTCCTGACCCATCGAAGGCAGGATGCCTGCAGGTGCACCTTGGGCATCAAACGACAGAGCACATGGCCATGAGTCAGGGGTGTGAACCACAATGTCAGCTCAGCACAGGCAATATCTTTGGATATGCAGATCTCTGCGACTCCCGCAAGGACCACGGCCTTGTGAGGCTCTGACACCTGGCTACACACATACACACACACACACCCCTACTTGGATGCACACTCCCTTAAACATATACACCCCCATGTATGACTCCCCCACTCTCAGTACAGACACAGAGTGTGTTATTTACGAAATAAAATGCTTCTATCTCCCTTAAGACAGAATCAGTAAATGTCATTAGATGTCAGTTTGGTCTTTAAGGTGTAGTGGCCATTTAAAAATAGCTATCCTTTATTCTTTCTCTTGGTGTTATCATCAGGGGAAAAAAACTAAGACTTATGCCCCTCCCCCTGCTTTTTTGTATTATAAGTGAAAAGCATCCGTTGTGGTACAATTGAAAAAGACAGAAAAACACAAAGAAAATAAAACTCACTCATAATTCTACCAATCAGAAATAACTACATTTTATCCAGTTAGTTTTTAAGGTTTACATGTTATGTCCTATGCTTTTCCTAGGCACACACACATACATGGACACACATATCTTAAAACAACCTGGAATCATACTGTATGTACACAGTTTTATAACCTGTTTTTACTGCTCTACTACGAATTTTTCACATATCATTCATTCTGATGTTCCTCATACTTAAGGTTTACAGTATTCTACTGTATGGATATTCCATAATTTATTTAAGAAATCCCCTTTTATTGGACAATCCAATTGTTTTCAGTACTGGCACATCTTTCTTTCTCTAGAATAAATTCACAGACGTGGAATTTCTGGATGAAAGGGCATAAACACTTTTAATACACATTTCCAAACTGTCACCTAGGAGAATTCTACCATTTACACTCTCACCTAGAATGCTTTAGCATGCCTATTTCTCTGAGCCCTAAGGCAATACCATTTTGAAATTTTTAATAAGTAGTAAACAATATTGTACCTATCTTATTTTTTCCTATGAATTTTACTTTATATATATATATATTTTTAAACATCTTTATTGGAGTATAATTGCTTTACAATGGTGTGTTAGTTTCTGCTGTATAACAAAGTGAATCTCCTACATGTATACATATATCCCCATATCTTCTCCCTCTTGCGTCTCCCTCCCATCCTCCATATCCCATTCCTCCAGGTGGTCACAAAGCACTGAGCTGATCTCCCTGTGCGATGCGGCGGCTTCCCACTAGCTATTTTACATTAGGTAGTGTATATAAGTCCATGCCACTCTCTCACTTTGTCCCAGCTTACCCTTCCCCCTCCCCATGTCCTCAAGTCCATTCTCTACGCCTGCGTCTTTATTCCTGTCCTGCCCCTAGGTTCTTCAGAACCGTTTTTTTTTTTAGATTCCATATATATGTGTTAGCATACGGTATTTGTTTTTCTCTTTCTGACTTACTTCACTCTGTATGACAGTCTCTAGGTCTATCCACCTCATTAAGTTGCATTTCTTTGATCAGTTAGGATATGAAATTTTTGCAAATGTTTATAGACCCAATGACTTTATTAAGGGTCCAGACATAACAACTAGTCTCCTACAAAGAAGACCAAAAGTATCTGGCAAGGATGGAAACTTATTTCTATGTTTTTAAAAATAAACACAGTTCTACACCTATTAAAGTATTCTTGTAATTATAATTCATCTATTTTTCATGAAATTTAGTGGGCAAGAAAAAAAGAAAAAATACCTGAGATCAAATTCTTCTCTATGAAGCCAGGCAAGGGTGAATTTCCCTGCCTCCGCGTTTGGCGCAGGAGAACAACTGTGTCTACAGGAGGGTAGTGATCTGCCTTGCTCATCAACGTATGCCCAGTACCTGGCAGGACATGTGCTTAATAGATATTTGTGGGCTACCCGCAGGCTGATGACCTGAGGTTCAGAATATCAGCCCCGCTGATTTCAATATAGCCCACCCATGCCAATGGGTACCAGGGCACCTGGAAGGCAGCATATAAACGTTTGCGGATGACAAAGAGGCCAAAAAGGATCATCGTACCTCTCTAATCTACTTCACAGGGAGGTTGTAAGGACAAAGCAAGAGAGGTGAAAAGCGTTCTGAAAACTATTTGGTGCTGTGCAAAGTGGGATGAGAAGGAGGGGCGGGGAGAAGGCAGAGAACAAGTTTAAACAGAAGACTCAAAGAGACAGGACTGATGAGCACACGCAGACACCGTTATAGTGAAGCAGGCCTTGGTACGAAATGAGTCTTTCTTCTCTGGTATTCTGTAAGCTGTGCACGGACATAGCCTGTCTCCCTGGAGCCTGGGAGGGTGATACAAGAGGCAGGGAGGGTAACCAGGCCACCAAGTCCCGAAAACCAACTTTTAATTGCGGGCCATGGCTGTTGGGCTCTTACTGATTATTCAAGGGTTCTTCTTTATAGATTTTTCTTTCCGTCTAGAGTGTTCTGCAGCTTCTCTAGGATGTGTATGTGTGTGGATTTAGTTTTGTTTCTCCTTTTGGAATTTGCTGTGACTAGTGAATCTGATGTTTCAGATCTTTCAATTTCAGGTCCAGCAGGAAGTTAGCAATTAGCAGAACTAAGCATTGTGGTGCAAGTTTTATGAGGATCAGCATTCTGACTTGGGAGAGAAAAAAATTCCCTACGATAAGAACTTACTCTAGGAAAGAGTCAAAAAAAAAAAAAAAGAAAAAAAAGGAAGAAAGAGAAAAAAGCACACAGTTTCTGCATGTTCGGGGGCCAGCATAGCAGGCTTTGGTGAAGGTGAACCTCTGAAAACAACTGAGGTGGCATTTCTAGTAAGACCTGACAGGAAAGAGCCACACTCTGGTAATTCCTGATCAAGCAGATTGGAGTTTACCAGGCAGGAGCCCCACGCCTGAGACGCAGGAAGAGGCGGTGGTGGTTTGCAATGGGCTGGAAGGGATCAGGCCTGCTCCAAGAGCACAGCAGGCACCTACAAGATGGGGACAGAGAGGGGCTTAAAGCTCGTGCCCTTGATTCCTGGTTCTGCTGTCTCCCAGCTCCCTGTGTAGCTCCGAAGCAGAACCACTAACAACCTGGCCATGTATATATAACATACAGACTCAATTATGAAACATGGCAGTAATCACTGGAAGGAAGCCTGCTACTTCAAGCTCCTGTTAGAAAGGCTACTGCTGCTACTGATTTCTGTTCCACACCCTCCAGACTCCTGTACTACCAGAGCCACTAGAGCCCTCCTGGAAACTAGAACCTGTTGCCATGGTAGCTGTTTTCCCCACTCTCAGGAAGGGCACACTCCAAGCTATTATGATAATAAAAAGCTTTTATGTTCCACCTCCCCTCCAGCTTCTCTCTCTGTCTTGTCCAGTTAAATCCTGAGTAGTGCTCACAGCAGAAATTGAAATGTGGGCATTTCAATGACAGCAATGACAGAAAAATTAATAATCCCATTTCCACAAAGAGGGAAAGTACAAAATAACTGTTCAAAGCAACAGTGTGTGTGTATGTGTGTGTGTGTTTGGGTTAGGAAGAGAAAAAAAAAAAAAAGAATGGAAAGTAATTAAAGAAAGACGTTCTCTGAAGAATATTAGACCTGAGAGACACCAAAGCACTGTCTGGTCGGATGTTGAGGAAAAGAGAGGGAGAAAAGCCAGTAATGGTAATGGCTGATGAGAAAGAGTCCCCCAGAGGGCTGAGAAAACAATCTCCTTTTGTTAACAGAAGCCAAAGGAAAGAGTAAGAGCTGTCTGGAAGCCCAGCCACAGACACATTTAAGGACTAGTCCCCTGGAGAGAAATCAAGGGTGATGTATCAGTCACAATCCTATATTATGGGACTTGTTGGTACCCAGCATGGAATGCAAAATGAAAAATAATGAGAAAGAAATAAGGACTATTATACCATGATTGGAGCAACCTTCTATATTGTCCTTATCTCTAAAAAGGCATCCCTTCGGCTAGCATTCATTCTCATTCTCATTCTCTCCTAACTCTGTTGTTATTGTCCATGAGTGAGCCGTCCTGGCATGTGACTCCCTCCCGGGGATGCTTCCCAAGTGAGAGAAAGCTTCAGACCTCTATGAAGTCCAGAAAATGGAGATAGGTGTATTGATTCACATGCAGAAATGAGAAGCAAAGGAGAAGCTTAGGAAAGTCAAGCCCACACCAAAGACACAGAGATTTCCTTTCCTCTTCACAAAGCCAAGGGAGTCCCCAAGGCAACTGCCAAGCAGCAACTATTCTGGTTTGATGCCCAGAATACCTAAAGCTGAAAGAAAGAAGGTTAGCCCCCTAAACTTAGACCATTGGAGGTGATTAAGCCTAAGATTAGAGGTGACAGTAAGTACAGAACAAACAACGTTCAGCTATAAAATGGCATGCCTAATGGATAGCAGTCAAAAACCATTTTCACAACAGAGAAGTTCAAAGAGAAGAAAGCCAGCATCACTGAACTTAGTTGTACCAGGACTTACGGTGCCAAAGGCAAGGTTAGTGACAGGAAGTGCATTCACTACTTCCTAATGCCATGTGTGCCATGGCTGTTTGGCCCTTCTTTATTGTTCAAGAATTCTTTACAGATTTTCTCTTTGTCTAGAGTGTTCTGCAGCTTCACTGGGATGCATATTTGTGTGGACTTAAGTTTTATTCCTCCTTTTGGAAGTTGGTGTGATTACTGAATCTGATGTTTCAGGTCTCTCAAGTTAAGAAAATTCTCGGCCGTAATCTCTTCAAATATCTCACCTTCTAGCACATCCTATAGGCATTCTCATTCTATCTTCCAGGGCTCTTCAAATATTTTCTATTTCATTATCTCTCTGGATTGCATTCTGGCAATCTTCTAAAGTCTATACTGTTCATTAAGTCTCTCATGAACTTTGTTTAATCTGGTATTTATTTGGAGGTTTTAATTTTAATAATTTTTAAAAATTTATTTCTATAAGTTCTTTTTGGTTCTTCCAATACTGCCTGTTCTTTTGGGTTTAATCCCTTCTTTGTTTTTAATTAAACACATTTATTTTATGGTCTCTGTGGGATTTTTCCATTATTGTTTCATTATTTGAAGTTCGTGAATTTTGATACTCGCACTTCGATACATTACTCCCACTGACTCTAGTTGATAAAGGATTATTTCCTTGTGTTTTTATGATTCTGAACTCATCTGCAGTGGAGTTTTAGTTATGGAAATCTTAGGTACTTCAGGTCGAACAGGTACTCTTTAGCCAGTACTCAAGGAGTATCAACGAGTGATATTAGTAGAATAAATTTGAATGTGGTCACAAGTTTCCTTACAGATCCCAGGCTTGAGACAGAAAAGTAAAGTCCACATTTTCAATGAGGGTGAAGCCTGTCCAGAATCCCTGATTAATGTGGGGGTCTCATTTCTAACTCCTTCCACCCTCAAGTGGCCCCCAGGTCTCACCTCCATCCCCACATGATTTTAAAACCCAAGGTAACTGACACTGATTACCTGAGATTTCTCAACCTCCCAACCCCTATCTCTACCTTCCCAGGACAGCTACAATGTCAGAAGGCCCTAATTAATTAATTTTCTAGGGAAATGGAACTTTTGCTTGACTTACTGTTTACTACTGATGAAGACTCAGTCTCTGGAAAGATAGATTTCAACGTGAGTTAAAATTGATATTTGTAAATATTTTTGTCTGATAGAGATGTAAATAAGTTCTGTCCAGGAGACAGGATAATCTCAAAAGTTAAGGTTTTATTGCCCTACTGAACATTAACCAGTTACCAGTTTTGAATCTAACTCACATGTTATTTTCAGTGTTCTTTTTTTCATCAACTATGTAAATAAATTTCTCCTATCCTCTTTTGAGTCAGCTTTATATTTCTACTGGCAGCCTCAGAAATCTTTGGTATGTGCTCATTCTATACTTTTTAAAGAGTCAAATTAAAAATTTTTTTGAAAGTTATACATGAATTCTATTGAAAATCTATCAAGTATAAGGCAATGTGTTAACTTCTTTATATATGCTATATTATTAAATTCAATTCCCAGGAGGGAGGGGTGATTATTCCACTTTGACAGATGAGGGAACTGAGGCCCAGAGAAACTGAGTAACCTGTTCAAGGTCACCTAGCCAAGAAGGAACTGAGCCAAGAAGGAATATTCAAATCCAATGCTCATGTTCTTTTCTCTTCATAATATAATGAACTGAACAGTATTTTCCTATAACATCTACCCATTGTTGTTAATACTGCGAGTTGTTCCTTCCCTTTTAAAGACAGAATGTTCCAGCTAATGTAGATTAAAATCACACTAGCCTTTTATTTATTTATTTAAGCAATTACAAGTTTATTCAAATTTTAAATAGAGGACATTTATCAAGTCACTAAGGTAATAAGACTGTCTAACATATCAGCTCTTGACACGTGTGTCTACAAAAGCCCACAACTTACATACATTTATTTGATATTAAATATTTGGTTATTTACAATAGTTAACAATGATTACCATATACTTAAGCCTCTTTTCTCTACTTTCTTACTAAATTTTGCCAAATTGCTTTCCTTATGGCCTTTAGCCTTGTACCTTTTTTTTTTTAACATCTTTATTGGGGTATAATTGCTTACAATGGTAAAATCACACTAGCCTTTGAAGGTAGATAATTCAATCTGCTGTTTCCCATTTACCTTACACTCAACTAAACCTCCTATTGATTATTCCCATGAACTGATTTTATGTTAAACTTGAACTCACACTAAAAGTAACATAATTATTAAAACAGTAACAAAATTAAAAAATAAAAGCATATCTTACGATATTGTTAAAATACGACTGGAAATTTTATGCTCGGAAGAAACTGACAGTTAAAAGAAGTCACAACAGGGCTTCCCTGGTGGCGCAGTGGTTGAGAGTCCGACTGCCGATGCAGGGGACACAGGTTCGTGCCCCAGTCCGGGAAGATCCCACATGCCGCGGAGCGGCTGGGCCCGTGAGCCATGGCCGCTGAGCCTGTGCGTCCGGAGCCTGTGCTCCTCAACGGGAGAGGCCACAACAGTGAGAGGCCCACATACCGCAAAAAAAAAAAAAAAGTCACAACAGGTATGCTATCTAACACAAAGATGAAGAAAGACTACATGTTTGGTACTCTAACATTATACCTCATGGTCAAATATACCAAGCACATTTCTATAACAAGAAGAGTTTAAAGGAAACTTAAAATGAGAATTCTGAACTTTGAAGTCTAAGTTATTTAATTAGACAGGTTCTTACATTAAAAAAACAAAAAACAAAATAAGAAGAAAGCTGTAAAGGACTAGCTCTTCTCAACAGCAAAACAATTTATAGAATTCTGAGAAGTTAGGAATCCGAGTTTGAGCTACTTTTTAAAAATTGAAATTCTACAAAAATCAATTTTCGAGAATCTCCAGATTTCTGTAAGCTATAAAAAATATGTCCCAATGAAACTGTCATCAAACAAAATATACTGAATATATCTGAATCAAAAAATATTAGATATTAATAGGCAACATAGGGGAATATTCAGGTTAGTTCTGCAATGATAGAATTTGTCAAATTCTCAGGGTACTACTTTTTATAGAATTAAGTAAATTTGCTTTAACATACTCACAGGGAAATTTCTTCTAATTCTTACCGTGTACTCCTGTAAAGAAGTGGCTGAAATAATCAGATTTAATGGAAGGCTATTTTGTGATTTTTATTTTAGCTAGGACAGTGGTTCTCAAAGTGTGGTCCACGGACTCCTGAGAGATCTCCAAGACCTCTTCAAGGCTTCTATGAGATGCAAAAACAGTATAGGTAAAACTGCTGATGCCTCAGCACTAATCTAGCAGCGGCACCGAGCTGCACCAACAGTCACTGTATTCTTCACTACCACAAACCCACATGTTAAAAAAAACAAAAACAAAAACACAATTTTACTTTAAAATACCCTAAAGTAGTAAAAATTATTAATCTGGTTAAATCTTGACCTTTTAGCACACATCTTTTTTATATTGTAAGGAAATCGACACAAAGCCCTTCTGCTGCATACCAAAACTGACTTGAGGAAAAGCAGTTGTGCAATTATTTGAGCTGCAACCAAACATCTTTTTTTATAAAACACCATTTTAGCTTCAAACAACAACTGAGAAAACTGTGGTTATTCAGACTTTGGTATTCGGCAGACATTTTCTCAAAAACGAACCAAGTGAGTCTGTCACTTCAAGGAAAACAACTAACAGTATTTGGGGTAATGATAAAATTCATTCTTTCAAGCAGTAAGTATAATTTTAGAAAACTTGGATTTGCCACCATGAGCTTGACAGCTTCCCAATACTTAATGATCTTTTAAAAAATGAGATTAGTGGTGATACGAATAATATGATTTAAAAAAAATATTATATGATGAAATATGTCCACATTGGAAGATGTGAATCAATATTTTCCAAACGACCAATGTGCATTTTAAAAATCATGCATGGGTGAAGGAGGAAAAGTTTCTACACACTAGGAAGCCCCTTCACGGGCGGAGACTGCGGGTGGTGGAGGGGGGAAGCTTCCGAGCCGCAGAGGAGAGCACAGCAACAGGGGTGCGGAGGGCAAAGCGGGGAGATTCTTGCACAGAGGACCGGTGCCGACCAGCACTCACCAGCCTTAGAGGCTTGTGTGCTCACGCGCCGGGGCGGGCGGAGCTGGGAGCTGAGGCTCGGGCTTCAGTCTGATGGCAGAGAGAGGACTGGAGGCGAGAACACAGCCTGAAGGGGTTAGTGCACCACGGCTAGCCGGAAGGGAGTCCAGGAAAAAGTCTGGACTGGCCAAAGAGGCAAGAGACTTTTTCTTCCCTCTTTGTTTCCCGGTTCGCAAGGAGAGGGGATTAAGAGGGCTGCTTAAAGGAGCTCCAGAGACGGGCACGAGCCGCGGCTATCAGCGCGGACCCCAGAGACGGGCATGAGATGCTAAGGCTGCTGCTACCGCCACCAAGAAGCCTGTGTGCAAGCACAGGTCACTATCCACACCTCCCTTCCCGGGAACCTGTGCAGCCCGCAACTGCCAGGGTCCCGGGATCCAGGGACAACGTCCCCGGGAGAACGCACAGCGCCCATCAGGCTGCTGCAACGTCATGTTGGCCTCTGCCGCCGCAGGCTCGCCCCGCACTCCGTACCCCTCCCTCCCCCCGGCCTGAGTGAGCCAGAATCCCCAAAGCAGCTACTCCTTTAACCCCGTCCTGTCTGAAAAAAGAGCAGACTCCCTCCAGCGACCTACACGCAGAGGCGGGGCCAAATCCAAAGGTGAACCCCAGGAGCTGTGCGAACAAAGAAGAGAAAGGGAAATCTCTCCCAGCAGCCTCAGGAGCAGCGGATTAAATCTCCACAAACAACTTGATGTACCTGCTTCTGTGGAATACCTGAATAGACAACAAATCATTCCAAAAGGGAGGTGGACTTTGAGAGCAAGATTTATTATTTTTCACCTTTTCCTCTTTTTGTGAGTGTGTATGTGTATGCTTTGGTGTGAGATTTTGTCTGTATAGCTTTGCTTCCACCATTTGTCCTAGGGTTCTGTCCGTCCGGTTTTTTTGGTTTTTTACTTAAAACATTTTGTTGTTCTTAATAATTATTTTTTATTTATTTTAATAACTTTATTTTATTTTATCCTCTTTCTTTCTTTCTTTCTTTCTACTTTTTCTCCCTTTTATTCTGAGCCATGTGGATGAAAGGCTCTTGGTGCTGCAGCCAGGAGTCAGTGCTGAGCCTCTGATGTGGGAGAGCCAATTTCAGGACACTGGTCCACAAGAGACCTCCCAGCTGCACATAATATCAAATGGCGAAAATCTCCCACAGATCACCATCTCAACACCAAGAACCAGCTTCACTCAACGACCAGCAAGCTACAGTGCTGGACACCCTATGCCAAACAACTAACAAGACAGGAACACAACCCCACCCATTAGCAGAGAGGCTGCCTAAAATCATAACAAGGGAACAGACACCCCAAATCACACCACCAGACGTGGACCTGCCCACCAGAAAGACAAGATTCAGCGTCATCCACCAGAACACAGGCACTAGTCCCCTCCACCAGGAAGCCTACACAACCCACTGAACCAACTTTAGCCACTGGGGACAGACACCAAAAACAATGGGAACTACGAACCTGCAGCCTGCAAAAAGGAGACCCCAAACACAGTAAGATAAGCAAAATGAGAAGATAGAAAAACACACAGCAGATGAAGGAGCAAGATAAAAACCCACCAGACCTAACAAACGAAGAGGAAATAGTCAGTCTACCTGAAAAAGAATTCAGAATAATGATAGTAAAGATGATCCAAAATCTTAGAAATAGAATAGACAAAATGCAAGAAACATTTAACAAGGACCTAGAAGAATTAAAGATGAAACAAGCAATGATGAACAACACAATAAATGAAATTTAAAAAACTCTACATGGGATCAATAGCAGAATAACTAAAGCAGAAGAATGGATAAGTGACCTGGAAGATAAAACAGTGGAAATAACTACTGCAGAGCAGAATAAGAAAAAAGAATGAAAAGAACTGAGGACAGTCTCAGAGACCTCTGGGACAACATTAAACGCACCAACATTCAAATTACAGGGGTTCCAGAAGAAGAAGAGAAAAAGAAAGGGACTGAGAAAATATTTGAAGAGATTATAGTTGAAAACTTCCCTAATATGGGCAAGGAAATAGTTAATCAAGTCCAGGAAGCACAGAGAGTCCCATACAGGATAAATCCAAGGAGAAATATGCCAAGACACATATTAATCACACTGTCAAAAATTAAATACAAAGAAAACATATTAAAAGCAGCAAGGGAAAAACAACAAAAAACACACAAGGGAATCCCCATAAGGTTAACAGCTGATCTTTCAGCAGAAACTCTGCAAGCCAGAAGGGACTGGCAGGACATATTTAAAGTGATGAAGGAAAAAAACCTGCAACCAAGATTACTCTACCCAGCAAGGATCTCATTCAGATTTGATGGAGAAATTAAAACCTTTACAGACAAGGAAAAGCTGAGAGAGTTCAGCACCACCAAACCAGCTTTACAACAAATGTTAAAGAAACTTCTCTAGGCAAGAAACACAAGAGAAGGAAAAGACCTACAATAACGAACCCAAAACAATTAAGAAAATGGGAGTAGGAACATACATATCGATAATTACCTTAAATGTAAATGGATTAAATGCTCCCACCAAAAGACACAGATTAGCTGAATGGATACAAAACCAAGACCCATATATATGCTGTCTACAAGAGACCCACTTCAGACCTAGAGACACATACAGACTGAAAGTAAGAGGATGGAAAAAGTTATTCTATACAAATGGAAATTAAAAGAAAGCTGGAGTAGCAATTCTCATATCAGACAAAATAGACTTTAAAATAAAGACTATTACAAGAAACAAAGAAGGACACTACATAATGATCAAGGGATCGATCCAAGAAGAAGACATAATAATTGTAAATATTTATGTACCCAACATAGGAGCACCTCAATACATAAAGCAAATACTAACAGCCATAAAAGGGGAAATCGACTGTAACACATTCATAGTAGGGGACTTTAACACCTCACTTTCACCAATGGACAGATCATCCAAAATGAAAATAAATAAGGAAAAACAAGCTTTAAATGATACATTAAACAAGATGGACTTAATTGATATTTATAGGACATTCCATCCAAAAACAACAGAATACACATTTTTCTCAAATGCTCATGGAACGTTCTCCAGGATAGATCATATCTTGGGTCACAAATCAAGCCTTGGTAAATTTAAGAAAATTGAAATTGAATCAAGTATCTTTTCTGACCATAATGCTATGAGACTAGATATCAATTACAGGAAAAGATCTGTAAAAAATACAAACACATGGAGGCTAAACAATATACTACTTAATAACGAAGTGATCACTGAAGAAATCACAGAGGAAATTAAAAAATACCTAGAAACAAATGACAATGGAGACACGACGACCCAAAACCTATGGGATGCAGCAAAAGCAGTTCTGAGAGGGAAGTTTATAGCAATACAATCCTACCTTAAGAAACAGGAAACATCTCGAATAAACAACCTAACCTTGCACCTAAAGCAATTAGAGAAAGAAGAACAAAAACACCCGAAGGTTACCAGAAGGAAAGAAATCATAAAGATCAGATCAGAAATAAATGGAAAAGAAATGAAGGAAACGATAGCAAAGATCAATAAAACTAAAAGCTGGTTCTTTGAGAAGATAAACAAAATTGATAAACCATTAGCCAGATTCATCAAGAAAAAAAGGGAGAAGACTCAAATCAATAGAATTAGAAATGAAAAGCGAGAAGTAAAAACTGACACTGCAGAAATACAAAAGATTATGAGAGATTACTATAAGCCACCCTATGCCAATAAAATGGACAACCTGGAAGAAATGGACAAATTCTTAGAAATGCACAACCTGCCAAGACTGAATCAGGAAGAAATAGAAAATATGAACCGACTAATCACAAGCACTGAAATTGAAACTGTGATTAAAAATCTTCAACAAACAAAAGCCCAGGACCAGGTGGCTTCACAGGCGAATTCTGTCAAACATTTAGAGAAGAGCTAACACCTATCCTTCTCAAACTCTTCCAAAATATAGCGGAGGGAGGAACACTTCCAAACTGATTCTACGAGGCCACCATCACCCTGATACCAAAATCAGACAAAGATGTCACAAAAAAAGAAAACTACAGGCCAATATCACTGATGAACATAGATGCAAAAATCCTCAACAAACTACTAGCAAACAGAATCCAACAGCACATAAAAGGACCATGCACCATGAGCAAGTGGGGTTTATTCTAGGAATGCAAGAATTCTTCAATATATGCAAATCAATCAACGTGATACACCATATTAACAAATTGAAGGATAAAAACCATATGATCATCTCAATAGATGCAGAGAAAGCTTTCGACAGAAGTCAACACCCATTTATGATAAAAACCCTGCATAAAGTAGGCATAGAGGGAACTTTCCTCAACATAATAAAGGCCATGTTTGACAAACCCACAGCCAACATCGTCCACAATGGTGAAACACTGAAAGCATTTCCACTAAGATCAGGAACAAGACAAGGTTGCCCACTCCCACCACTCTTGTTCAACATAGTTTTGGAAGTTTTAGCTACAGCAATCAGAGAAGAAAAGGAAATAAAAGGAATCCAAATCGGAAAAGAAGAAGTAAAGCTGTCACGGTTTGCAGATGACATGATACTATACATACAGAATCCTAAAGATGCTACCAGAAAACTACTAGAGCTAATCAATGAATTTGGTAAAGTAGCAGGATACAAAATTAATGCACAGAAATCTCTGGCATTCCTATACACTAAAGATGAAAAATCTGAAAGTGAAATCAAGAAAACACTCCCATTTACAATTGCAACAAAAAGAATAAAATACCTAGGAATAAACCTACCTAAGGAGACAAAAGACCTGTATGCAGAAAATTATAAGACACTGATGAAAGAAATTAAAAATGATACAAATAGATGGAGAGATATACCATGTTCTTGGATTGGAAGAATCAACATTGTGAAAATGACTCTACTACCCAAAGCAATCTACAGATTCAATGCAATCCCTATGAAACTACCACTGGCATTTTTCACAGAACTAGAACAAAAAATCTCACAATTTGTATGGAAACACAAAAGACCCCGAATACCCAAAGCAATCTTGAGAACGAAAAACGGAGCTGGAGGAATCAGGCTTCCTGACTTCAGACTATACTACAAAGCTACAGTAATCAAGACAGTATGGTACTGGCACAAAAACAGAAATATAGATCAAGGGAACAGGATAGAAAGCCCAGAGATAAACCCACGCACATATGGTCACCTTATCTTTCACAAAGGAGGCAGAAATGTACAGTGGAGAAAGGACAGCCTCTTCAATAAGTGATGCTGGGAAAACTGGACAGCTACATGTAAAAGTATGAGATTAGATCACTCCCTAACACCATACACAAAAATAAGCTCAAAATGGATTAAAGACCTAAATGTAAGGCCAGAAACTATCAAACTCTTAGAGGAAAAGATAGGCAGAACACTCTATGACATAAATCACAGCAAGGTCCTTTTTGACCCACCTCCTAGAGAAATGGAAATAAAAACAAAAGTAAACAAATGGGACCTAATGAAACTTAAAAGCTTTTGCGCAGCAAGGGAAACCATAAAGAAGACCAAAAGACAACCCTCAGAATGGGAGAAAATATTTGCAAATGAAGCAACTGACAAAGGATTAATCTCCAAAATTTATAAGCAGCTCATGCAGCTTAATAACAAAAAAACAAACAACCCAATCCAAAAATGGGTAGAAGACCTAAATAGACATTTCTCCAAAGAAGATATACAGAGTGCCAACAAACACATGAAAGAATGCTCAACATCACTAATCATTAGAGAAATGCAAATCAAAACGACAATGAGATATCATCTCACTCCAGTCAGAATGGCCATCATCAAAAAATCTAGAAACAATAAATGCTGGAGAGGGTGTGGAGAAAAGGGAACCCTCTTACACTGTTAGTGGGAATGTAAATTGATACAGCCACTGTGGAGAACAGTATGGAGGTTCCTTAAAAAGCTACAAATAGAACTACCATATGACCCAGCAATCCCACTACTGGGCATATACCCTGAGAAAACCATAATTCAAAAAGAGTCATGTACCAAAATGTTCATTGCAGCTCTATTTACAATAGCCCAGAGATGGAAACAACCTAAGTGTCCATCATCGGATGAATGGATAAAGAAGATATGGCACATATATACAATGGAATATTACTCAGCCATAAAAAGAGACGAAATTGAGCTATTTGTAATGAGATGGATAGACCTAGAGTCTGTCATACAGAGTGAAGTAAGTCAGAAAGAGAGAGACAAATACCGTATGCTAACACATATATATGGAATTTAAGAAAAAAAAAATGTCATGAAAAACCTAGGGGTGAAACAGTAATAAAGACACAGACTTACCAGAGAATGGACTTGAGGCTATGGGGAGGGGGAAGGGTAAACGGTGACAAAACGATAAAGAGGCATGGACATATATACACTACCAAACGTAAGGTAGATAGCTAGTGGGAAGCAGCTGCATAGCACAGGGAGATCAGCTCGGTGCTTTGTGACCGCCTGGAGGGGTGGGATAGGGAGGGTGGGAGGGAGGGAGATGCAAGCGGGAAGAGATATGGGAACATATGTATATATATAACTGATTCATTTTGTTGTGAAGCTGAAACTAACATACCATTGTAAAGCAATTATACTCCAATAAAGATGTTTAAAAAAAAAAAAAAGAAATCTCTGGCATTCCTATACACTAATGATGAAAAATCTGAAAGTGAAATCAAGAAAACACTCCCATTTACCTTTGCAAAAAAAAAGAATAAAGTATCTAGGAATAAACCTACCTAAGGAGACAAAAAACCTGTATGCAGAAAATTATAAGACACTGATGAAAGATATTAAAGATGATACAAATAGATGGAGAGATATACCATGTTCTTGGATTGGAAGAATCAACATTGTGAAAATGACTCTAGTACCCAAAGCAATCTACAGATTCAGTGCAATCCCTATGAAATAACCACTGACATTTTTCACAGAACTAGAACAAAACATTTCACAATTTGTATGGAAACACAAAAGACCCCGAATAGCCAAAGCAATCTTTAGAACGAAAAATGGAGCTGGAGGAATCAGGCTCCTTGACCTCAGACTATACTACAAAGTTACAGTAATCAAGACAGTATGGTACTGGCACAAAAACAGAAATATAGGTCAATGGAACAGGAAAGAAGTCCCAGAGATAAACCCACGCACATATGGTCACCATATCTGTGATAAAGGAGGCAGGAATGTACAGTGGAGAAAGGACAGCCTCTTCAATAAGTGGTGCTGGGAAAACTGGACAGGTACATGTAAAAGTATGCGATTAGATCACTCCCTAACACCATATACAAAAATAAGCTCAAAATGGATTAAAGACCTAAATGTAAGGCCAGACACTATCAAACTCTTAGAGGAAAACATAGGAAGAACACTCTATGACGTAAATCACAGCAAGATCCTTTTTGACCCACCTCCTAGAGAAATGGAAATAAAAACAAAAATAAACACATGGGACCTAATGAAACTTCAAAGCTTTTGCCCAGCAAAGGAAACCATAAACAAGACCAAAAGACAACCCTCAGAATGGGAGAAAGTATTTGCAAATGAAGCAACTGACAAAGAATTAATCTCCAAAATTTATAAGCAGCTCATGCAGCTCAATAACAAAAAAAGAAACAACCCAATCCAAAAATGGCCAGAAGACCTAAATAGACATTTTTCCAAAGAAGATATACAGACTGCCAACAAACACATGAAAGAATGCTCAACATCATTCATCATTAGAGAAATGCAAATCAAAACTAGAATGAGATATCATCTCACACCGGTCAGAATGGCCATCATCAAAAAATCTACAAACAATAAATGCTGGAGAGGATGTGGAGAAAAGGGAACCCTCATGCACTGCTGGTGGGAATGTGAATTGGTACAGCCACTATGGAGAACAGTATGGAGGTTCCTTAGAAAACTACAAATAGAACTACCATATGACCCAGCAATCCCACTACTGGGCACATACCCTGAGAAAACCATAATTCAAAAAGAGTCATGTACCAAAATGTTCACTGCAGCTCTATTTTCAATAGCCAGGAGATGGAAGCAACCTAAGTGTCCATCATTGGATGAATGGATAAAGAAGATGTGGCACATATATAATGGAATATTACTCAGCCATAAAAAGAAACGAAATTGAGCTATTTGTAATGAGGTGGATGGACCTAGAGTCTGTCATACAGAGTGAAGTAAGCCAGAAAGAGAAAGACAAATACCGTATGCTAACACATATATATGGAATTTAAGAAAAAAAAATGTCATGAAGAACCTAGGGGTAAGACAGGAATAAAGACACAGACCTACTAGAGAATGGACTTGAGGATATGGGGAGAGGGAAGGGAAAGCTGTGACAAAGCGAGATAGTGGCATGGACATATATACAGTACCAACCGTAAAACAGATAGCTAGTAGGAAGCAGCCGCATAGCACAGGGAGATCAGTCCGTGCTTTGTGACCACCTAGAGGGGTGGGATAGAGAGGGTGGGAGGGAGGGAGACGCAAGAGGGAAGAGATATGGGAACATACGTATATGTATAATTGATTCACTTTGTTATAAAGCAGAAACTAACACACCACTGTAAAGCAATTATACTCCAATAAAGATGTAAAAAAAAAAAAAAAACAGATCACGTCACTCACTCCTGAAAACCGTCCAGTGGCTTCCTAATGGAACGGAATTCAAAATTCCTCCCATGGCTCCCCAAACCCTACCTGGCTGGTCCCTGCTTAGCTGTCCAAATTCATCTTGTGACACACTGACATTATTCCTTGAAGAAGCCATTTATGTTTCCAGGTCAAGCAGGTCCCCTTTCTCAGGGAATTTGCACTTACCGTTCCCTCTGCCTTGAAGAATCTCCAATTCTTCACATGGCTTTGCTCTCCCACTTCATTCAGGTAGTGACTTAAATGTCACACTCTGACCATCTGATCTAACAGTTCCTTGCCCACTCCCATCATTCTAACTGCATTCCCTTCCCTGAGAGCACTTAACACTTTCTAAAATTATCTTTATAATAGATTTAGTCTGTATTTTTATACCATATTAAAAAAAAAACAAAACTCACTGCTGTGTTCACAGGACATAATAGTGAGCAGGTGCAACTAACAGGCACTCCCTTACTGGAATGGCCATCTGAACTCATGATGAAGTAGTTCAAAATGCCCTGTTATATAGAGCTAGGTCCCAATCCTGGGGCTTCACATTAGAACTTCCCCATCCAGATGTCCTGAAGCTGAGTGACAGCTGGCTTGGTCATTCAAAATGGGAGAAGACAGCATGAGGCAATAAGAGCCTAGGTTTTGGGCATCAAGAGAATTCCGCATCTTATCCCCTATCTCTAGATCCTACCCAGGCCCTGCAAAGCCTGCATCAAACAAGCTTATTTTCCCCAGACAGGTTGCACCCCTGGGTCAGTTCCCACAAACACTACCTTGATAAGGCTATAAGGACATGAGTCCAAAAGTAAGACAGGCTCTCTGGGCATCCTAGCTCGACCCCAAGGAGCCACCAAAACGATGCAAGGAGTTGCTCCAAGGCCCAACCAAGGCACATACGCTTAAAAACACGTTCATTTAATTCAGTCTGACAGTGAGAAGGGTTTGTATGGGGCCCACACTACCAGGCTGGCTGTACTCTGACAGCCCCTGCAGGTGTTTTCAGTTAAATGTTGATAATCAAATTAGCTGCACAGCACAGTTAACTCTGAAATGGCAAACAGAGCTTCCCGGGTGATCTCCCCATATGTCTTACTCTCAGGCTAAGTGCAAAGACCGAAGAACAAAGGCTAAAGTGAAGGGCAGCAAGTGGAGGTGCTTACAGGCATGCAGGGTGGAGAGAGAGAGGGGAAAGGAGAAGGTGGGAGGTGGGTTTCTGCTCTAGCAGTCCCCAAAGGAGAAGGCGCTTACTTCAGAGTGTCAGGATAATTTTTTTTTTAAGTTTACAGGCTCACCCCACCTAACTTGTTTTGTTGTCAACTATATAAATCCTTGTGCCCTCCCACACCTTTACCCCTGCCAAGTTGACTTGGCACCCAGATGTGGCTAAGCTTCTCAGTACTCCCAACAGAACATAAGCTGAAGGAGGGAAAGGTCTTCTGCAGGACTGGTTATGAGAAACCAAAGGAAAAGTTAAAACTGTGATAATTTGGTAATCCCAGGACCTTTTCCATGACCAATGTTATTCTTGCCGACTTCAGCTGGAAATTGCCTTTGGGGTCCAGATTGGCAGAGCATGGTGAGGAGATAATGTGCGTGAGTGGAGGACTGGTTCCTTGAAACAAAACTGTCATGTAAATTTCATTTATTCTATTACCACTGATTCCCTTAAATGGCTCCACCACAACTACCTGTTTCACCAGCCAGCCATGGACAAAGTACTTAAGAAGCCCAAAGAACTCTGATGTTGCAGAAGTCTCTAAGGTGGTTTTCTAGTTCCTAAGCAAATCAAACCCACTTGTTCCTATTTCGCCACAGTGGTACCCAGAGCCAGCTTTCAATTACTGATGTTAATAGAGGGGCTGGGGGGGGGGCACAATTTTCAATTATCCACGCTAAGCTGCAACATACACATTCCTGAAAAGTCCTCTCTAAACTGAAATTCTGTATCTGAAACCCCCCTTTCCCGTTGACTGCTATAAAATATCAGATGTAATCTGAAATGGCAAACTAATGACACACTGAACCAATGTCTATTCTTTAGCCTTGTTAATCATGGCCCATAGATGAGCGAAATGAGAGGCAGGACTCAGGTCTGGATGCTGACAAAACGCCCAAAATGGGAATTTAAACCCAGCCAGGGCCAGGACTAAGTGAGGCAAGAGAGACAGGTGGGGTGCACAATTTTAGGAGGCGATGACATACAACCAGCCTGAGAGGGAGCATCTCCTCAGCACTTCCTTATTTATTTCTTTTAAAAGGTTAAGATTAAAACTTTATTTTAAAATATTTTCATTTTTTTCCTTCTAACCTTTCTTATTTGAAAAATAAAAAGGTGAAATAAAAGTAATACTAATCATCCATAATTTTGCCGCATTTTTGAGAAATATAATCTCCCCCATTGTCACCACCATGAAGTCTGGTCACCGTTACTAACAATTTGGTGCATGTTCGAGGCCCTTTTCCTTATACACACAAACTCATTCACAGATATTTTTACTTAAAAAAATTGATCATCTTTAGCACTTACTTAAATTTAAAGAGGCTCTCCCTCTCAGGATTGTTAAGGGTCATCGTCTCCTTAAATTGTACATCCCAGGTGTCTCTCTTCCCTCACCCTAGTCCCAACCCTGCTAGATACATCATCTTGGTGTCCTGGCTTACTTTACCTACTGGCAAACATTTTTTATTGAGTCACCATAATGTTATTGGCTGGTTAATGCAGGAACCAAGTCTTTGTTAAGACTTTTCTTTCTCTCTTCATCAACCTCCTTGCTTCCTTCCTTCCACTTCCTGTTCATTCACAGGAAGTAGGAAACAGAGTAGTTATGTGTTGGTTCACTTTAATGGTGGTAGAATAAACAAGGCAGGCAGACACTAATTGGCCTTTAGAGGCTGGTAATCAGGGGCCTAAAGATATTCCTGGCAACCAGGGTTGGGGAAAGAGAGATATTCTCAGCCTGTACCCCAGAAGATGAGAGCCAAGGACCAACAGCTAGAGCCCCTCTCTCATCACTGAGAAGCCACAGAGCAATGAGTGGTCCTGGCCTTAGACCCCTCTGGGCGGTCCAGATGGCTAAACAGACCCAAAGTCTGCGCAGTTTGCTGTTACAAATTCCTCATACCAGTTAGAAATTTTGCACTCATCCTCAAAAGACACTTCCACAAAGAAGTTGGCAGGGCCTTATCATCTTTGCAAGCAGAAAACATGGCTCCCCACAGCCATGGAGACCTGTTTAAGCTAGGAACCCCTGGAGCCCACTCACCTGCAGTGAGGCCTTTATGACTTGTAGCTTCTTGGTCTCAGGGGTGCTAGGGCTATTTTATGGAGGCTGTGGCACATGTTAAAAGCCTTCACATTTTAGAATAAACAGGACCTAAGACTATACTTCCAGGGATCATTTCTATAGTTTGTTATTGTAGAAAAAACAGGACCTGCCAAGGCTGCAGGGAGGACAGTGAGAAGGGCAGGTGCTGGGGTATCTCTATGTCAGATCTCTGGGTGGTTCAACATCAGCTGGTCCAAAAGCCTATGAAGAGATTCGCCCCTTTGGTTCTTTTCTCCTCCCTGATACTCTAGGCCTCCACTGCACCACCTCCACTCCAACCTCCACAGCCTAGCTAACTTCTGCTTAAATCTTTAACAGTTCAGGTTAGATAGTAACATACTGGCTCCCACACACTGAATGCATTCAAAGAACTGAGAGCACTGCCTGGGACACAAGACATGCCACATGCAGTATTCTGTATCTATATGAACCTACTGCTCCAAATGAAAACTATGTCAGGCAGATAAACCGATTCAGTCACTGTGGAGAATGACTTGCCAATATCTAAAAAAAGCAAAGCTGCACATATGCCTTCACTTCCAGTGCTAGGTATACATCATGTCAAAACTCACACATGTGCAAAAGGATGTCTGCAAAGATGTTCACTGCAGCACTGCTTACAATGGTAAAAAATGAGAAACAATCCTAAGTGTCTATCAATAGGGGAAAGGGATAAATAAATCTGTCATTTTTACACAGCATTTACAGGACTGAACTAGCATTTATCTCAAAAAGATAAAACTGAGTGAAAAACACATGAAAAATGAGAGTACACTCTGATACCATTTACGGACAGTATGAGACACACACACACACATACCAGATGGTTATATGTGGACACAAAAAATCAATTTTAAGTATGAAAACAGAGTTCAAAAGGATACACATTAAAATTCATGTTAACTTTCCACTGGAGGGCAAAGGGAATGAAACTGGGGAGGACCCCAAAGAGGATTTCAGGGTCAACATGAGAGAGAACAAACAAGAAAAATGTTAACTGTCACATCAATACATATACATGTCTAAATATACACATGAAAAATTATTCCAAATATATACATTTTGCTCTATTTTTTTTCCCAAAAAAAAAAAAAGGAAGAGAAGAGGGACAGAGGGCATGCTTTAGGAAATCAGAAGGATTCCTTCACTTGTCTTAGGGAACTTGAAAAAGCTCTGTGTATGTCAAAGGCTGATAGAAGGTGATAGGAAAGAGAAAAGAGTTTTAAAAAATGAAGTTAAAAATAACTTTTATAGGGCTTCCCTGGTGGCGCAGTGGTTGAGAGTCCGCCTGCCGATGCAGGGGATGCGGGTTCGTGTCCCAATCCGGGAAGATCCCACATGCTGTGGAGCGGCTGGGCCCATGAGCCATGGCTGCTGAGTCTGCACGTCTGGAGCCTGTTGCTCCGCAACGGGAGAGGCCACAACAGTGAGATGCCCATGTACCGCAAATAAAAATAAAAAAAAAAATAACTTTTATAAATGCATCTTTAATCAATACTATCCTTAGTAGTAGTTCCCAGACTTTAGTGTAGGTGGAAGTCACTTGGAAGTTTATTAAAAATAGAAGTCTGTAACCTCCCTACCCCAGCCCCCAACATTATGAATCAGGAAATCATGAATGGAGCCCAGTACTCTCCTTTTCATTAAGAAAAAAATATATATCCTTAGTACCGTAAAGCCTTTTAGTACTGAGAAACATTTAAAAATAAACTTAAAGTAAATGAAAACTGCAATTTTAATGTAAAAGCCTATTCCCCTTTGCCCATAAGTAGATAGCTAATAGTGGCTCTTAAAAGAAAATTTTATATTTTGATGATGATAACCTAAAGTCATTCTATACAATGTTTATTTACATAGCTCTATAAAATGTTGATCCTGTAACAGGATCAACATGTACATTGTACAATGTACAATTGAAATGTTAAAGGCACACTCGTTAAAATTATGAAAACTTTCGTTCTAGGTAACAATTAACTTTAGTGGAACAATTCGAGAGTTTTCACTAAGGAATCTGAAAAAGAATACATACATGTGGGACTTCCCTGGTGGTCCAGTGGCTAAGACTCCTCACTCCCAATGCAGGGGGCCCAGGTTTGATCCCTGGTCAGGGAACTAGATCCTACATGCCAAAACTAAAAGATCCCGCATGCCACAACTAAAAAAAAAAAAAAAATCCCACGTGCTGCAACTAAGACCTGGAGCAGCACCCGCCCCCCGCAATAAGATACATGTATGTGTATAACTGAATCACTGTGTACACCTGAAACTAACATAACATTGTTAATCAACTATCCTCCAATATAAAATAAAAATTAAAAAAAAAACTAAATAAAAGTCACCAATGTAGAACAACACAGCTTTAAGCTATCAAGACTGTGTTATCCATTATCTGCTGATGACCTCCTCTCTTCCTGCTTTCCCAAGCAGAGTTAGGGCACCCCCCCCAGGGTTCCCATAGCCCTTACCTCACACCTGGCACTAGCACACAGATCTGTGCTGTAGTTTACCTGTGGTCATATCCATGCTCCTCTCTAGGTTGTGAGTTCCTCCTAACAGGGAAGGCCTCATGCTCTCTTTGCTACAGTGTCTAGCATAGTGCCTGGCAAGCTGTAGGCACTCAACAAATAGCTCTTGAATGAGTTAGCACGTCTGAACAGGTCTTAGACTTGAAGATATCCAATGAAAAAGGAGGCCCCAGCGTAGAGTTGGCAGACCTGTTCTCTAAAGAACCAGACAGTAAATATTTCGGGCTTTGAGGGCCATATGGTTTCTCTTGCAACTTCTCAACCAGCCAGCGTAACTCGGAGGATGCCAGAGATAATACATAAATAAAGAAATGTGCCTCTGTTCCAACACAACTTTGTGAACACTGAAATTTGAATCTCATATAATTTTCATGTGTCCTGAACTGTTTTTCTTCTTTTGATTATTTCCAACTATTGAAAACTGTACACAACCGTTCTGAGCTTGTGGGCCGCACAAAAACCAGCAGCAGGGTTTTCCAACCCCAGCTCTAGCAGATCTGGGCACATAGGTAGGAGGAAGAAGCTCAAGATACCAGATAGGCTGGAATAGACTGAGTCTAAGAAGAGAAGAAAGGGGTCTATGTTGAATGAAAAGCCAGTGGACCCTCACAGTACCTAAAAATGGGACAAAAAGATACAATACAGAAACAAAAAACAATGCAGTTTTTTTGCTGCTGTTCTTTTATTTTAAACCAGTTCTACCCTAACAGTAAAGCTCACATTCAATGAACTAATGGCTAAGGAAGTCAGAAAAAAAATTGGTATAGTTAAAAGTCATTAGTAAGACTAGTTGGGAAAAAAACAAAAGCTTTTTACCCCTATCTCAAGCATTGCTAAGATATATTCTCCTTTCTCTCTGATGCCCACTCTCAGGTAGAAATGCAAATGAGCAGGGAAGTGGACAAAAGATGGGGAGCAAAAGGAGACCAAAGGGATTCTGTCTCAGAACGCCCAAGCATTGACTGTCCTGTCCTGTTTTACCAAGTCTTGTGCATAAAATCATAGATGTCTTCAAAGTTAAAAGAGGCTCAGAATCAAAGAATCTGCGCCATTCATTAAAAACAATTATAACTTTGTAAATAGCACACATTTTATAAAAATTCAAATATAAAGAAGGCAAGAGAAGAAAACATAAGCACCTACAGATAACAACAGTTAAGATATTGCTGGGTATCCTTCTAGACTCTGTTTTCCTTAACTGCACTGTGTGTATGTATGTGTGTGTGTTTTTTTAATGCAAAAATAATCCTCTTTATTTTATAGATGGAGAAACCTGAGCCCTGGTACACTTGCTCAAGATCATGAATAAAATGAGTTTGTAAAAACTCAAGATCTGTACCTTTCACCTGTTGGGCCAATGCTTTCTCATATCACCTCCTAATAGAAATAAATCATCAGCATCTTGGATAAGTTAGTGCCTTGTTAGCACAGGTGCTCAATAAATTAATACATGGTGGCATGAATGATGCCAACTGGGCTGCCCTGTTTATCTCAGCTAAGCTCTGTTCAAGCCAGCTTCATCAGAGAAGCTGCTAATTATCAGTAACACCAGAGAACACAGTTTTTAACATGCTGCCAAATCCCAAAGAGCACAGGGATACAAGGACAGCCTCCTTTAATAGGAACTGACATAGAGCTTAGAATCTTTGCTACTGAAAGTGCTTCACTTTGGAATATTCTTTTGGTTTTACTTTAAAATGAGGCACAGTTCTGGGTCTTTTGTAGGTTAGTTTATCCAGCATTCATTTCTGGATTCTCCACATGTCATAAGGGGGACATTACAAAGAACAGAAAGCCGCATGACGTTTGCATTAGGTTTGCCTTACATTTCAACTGAGTAAGATCAGACTTAACCATGAATAAAACAATTTCTGATACGTCTATTCATGTCAAGAATCATAACACCTTACATACTCCAGGTCTAGTTGTTCTGCCAGGGTGGCCCGTGTGCCCTGGGATCCCACCCCAGTCCACTCCCACTCCAGTGCCAACCAGCCTGCCAAACCTGCCCAGCACATGCAGTCTGCAAAGGAAACACTCCTACACAAGGCCATGCCTTTAAGACTGGGAGAGGTAGCTGTTTTGCCTAACTCTTAGAAACAAACACAGAAAGAAAGAAAAAAGAAAGAAACTAGAAGCAGAAGGGTATGTTCCAAATGAAAGAACAAGATAAAACCCCAGGAGGAAAAAAAAACTTAATTAAATGGAGATAAATAATTTACCAGATAAAGAGTTCAAAGTAATGGTTATTAAAATGCTCACTGAATGCAGGAGAAGAATGGAAGAAGACAGAACTTCAAGAAAGAATTAGAAAATATAAGATAGAACAAATCACAGCTGAAGAATATGGTAACTGAAATGAATCAGCAGATTAGATGATACAGAAGAAGAGATCAGCAATCTGGAAGACAGAATAGTGGAAATCACCCAATCAGAATGACAAAAAGAAAAAAGAATTTTGAAAAATGAGGATTGTTTAAGGGACGTCAGTGAGAACATCAAGTGTACTAACATTTACGTTATAGGGGTCCCAGAAAGAGAAAAGAGAGAGAAAGAATCAGAAAACTTATTTCAAGAAATAATGGCTAAAAACTTCCTTAACCTGGGTTAAGGAAAAAAGAAATAGGTATCCAGGTCCAGGTCCAGGGAGTCCCAAACAATATAAACCAAAAAGGGTTCACACCAAGACATATCATAATTTAAACGGTAAAAGTTAAAAACTGAATTTTTAAAAGCAGCAAAAGAAAAACAACTAGTCACATACAAGGGAACCGCCCCATCCCAACAAGGCTACCAGCTGATTTTTCAGCAGAAACTTTACAAGCCAGAAGGGAGTGCTAAAAGGAGAAAATTTACAACCAAGAATACTCTACATAGCAAGGATTCAGAATTGAGGAGAGATAAAGAGTTTCCTAGACAAGCAAAAACTAAAGGAGTTTACCACTACTAAACCGGTTTCACAAGAAATGTTGAAGGGTCTTCTTTAAGTGGCAAAGAAAGGTCATAACTAGAAATTTTTTAAAAATGAAAGAAAAAGAATCTCACTGGTAAAGGCAAATATATAGTAAATGCAGTGGATCAGGCACTTAAAAAGCAAGTATGAATGTGAAAAGACATAAGCAGTAATTTAAAGTCAACTGTAAGTAGTTGAGGAATACACAAAATTAAAATATGACATAAAAAACAAAACATGGAGGGGGAGGAAATATTTACTGCTTTTAGAATGTGTTCAAACTTAAGCAACTCTTAGATTCAAATAAACTGTTACATCTATATAGGTCGATATATATGAACTTCATGGTGACTACAGACCAAAAACCTACAAGAGCTACACAAAAAATAAAGGGAACAGAACCTAAATATAATGCAAAAGAAAATGATCAAACCACAAGGGAAGAGACTAAGAAAAGAAATGAACACAGAAGAACTACAAAAACAACCAGAAAACAATTAACAAACTGGCAATAAGTATATACTTATCAATAATCACTTTAAAAATCAAAGGACTAAATGCTCCAATCAAAAGACACAGGGTGGCTGAATGAAGACCCATCTATATGCTGCCTACAAGAGACTCACTTCAGATCTAAAGACGACTGAAAGTTAAGGGATGGAAAAACATATTCCATGCAAATGGAAACAAACAAACAGAAAAGGCTAGGGTAGCAATACTCATATCAGACAAAACAGACTTTTAAAAGACAGTATACAGGGCTTCCCTGGTGGTGCAGTGGTTGAGAGTCTGCCTGCCAATGCAGGGGACACGGGTTCGAGCCCTGGTCTGGGAAGATCCCACGTGCCACAGAGCAACTGGGCCCGTGAGCCACAAATACTGAGCTCTGTGCGTCTGGAGCCTGTGCTCCGCAGCAAGAGAGGCCGCGACAGTGAGAGGCCCGTGCACCACGATGAAGAGTGGCCCCCGTTTGCCACAACTAGAGAAAGCCCTCGCACAGAAACGAAGACCCAACACAGCCAAAAATAAATAAATGAATAAATAAATTTATATAAAAAAAAGACAGTATACAACAAAAGATAAGGGCATTACATAATGATAAAGGGGTCAACCCAAGAAGATGATATAACATTCATAAATATTTATGCACTCAACATAGGAGCACCTAAATACATAAAGCAAATATTAACAGAAACAGAGGAAGAAACTGACAGTAACACAATTATAGTAGGAGACTTTAATACTCCATTTACATCAGTGGATAGATCATTTAGACAGAAAATTGATAAGGAAACATTGGCTTTGAATGACACATTAATCCAAATTGACTTCACAGATATATACAGAATATTCCACTCCAAAAGAGCAGAGTACACATTTTTTTTCAAGTGCACATGGAACATTCTCCAGGATAGATTACATGTTAGGCCACAGAACAAGTCTCAGTAAATTTAAGAAAACTGAAATCATATCAAGCATCTTTTCAACCACAATGGTATGAAACAATACATCCATTACAAGAAGAAAACTAACACATGGAGACTAAACAACATGCAGCTAGACAACCAATAGGTCAACAAAGAAATCAAAGAGAAAATTTAAAAATCCCTGGAGACAAATGAAAATGGAAACAACTTTCCAAAATCTATGGGACAGCAAAAGCAGTTCTAAGAGAGAAGTTCATAGTGATCCAGGCCTACCTCAAGAAACAAGAAAAATCTCAAATAACCTAACTTTACACCTAAAAGAACTAGAAAAGAACAAACAAAACCCAAAGTTATCAGAAGGAAGGAAATAATAAAGATGAAAGCAGAAGTAAATGAAATAAAAACTAAGAAACCAATAGAAAAGGTCAATAAAAGTAAGAGCTGGTTTTTCAATAGATTTTTTTAAATGACAAACTGTTAGCCAGACTCATGGTGGGGTGAGGGGGAGAACCAAATAAATAAAATCAGAAATCAAAGAGAACTTAAAACTGATACCAAAGAATAATAATGCTACTAAAACAACTATATGCCAACAAATCAGACAACTAGAAGAAATGGATAAATTCCTAGAAACATTCTATCTCCCAAGACTGAATCAGGAAGAAACAGAAAATCTGAACAGACCAATCACTAGCAATCAGTCATCAAAAAACACTCACGAAACAAAAGTCCAGGACCAGACAGCTTCACAGGTAAACTCTACCAAACAGACAGCTTCACAGGTAAACTATCAAAATACTCATGGCATTTTTCACAGAACTAGAACATATAATCCTAAAATTTGTATGGAACCACAAAAGACCCCAAATAGCCAAAGCAAACTTGAGAAATAAAAAAGCTGGAGGTATTACACTCCCTGATTCCAAACTATACTACAAAGCTATAGTAATCAAAACAGTATGGTACTGGAACAAAAGCAGACACATAGCTCAACAGAACAGAATAGAGAGCCCAGAAATAAACCCATGCTTACATGGTCAATTAATTTACAACAAAAGAGGCAAGAATACACAATGGGGGAAAGACAGTCTCTTCATTGAATGTTGCTAGGAAAACTGGACAGCTACATGCAAAAGAATAAAACTAGTCCACTTTCTTAGACCATATACAAAAACAAAACAAAAACAAAAAAACCTCAAAACGGATTAAAGACTTAAATGTAAGACCTGAAACCATAAAACTCCTAGAAGAAAACATAGGCAGTAAGCTCTTTGACATCGGTCCTAGCAATACTTTTTAAGGTTTGTCTCTTCGAATAAGGGTAACAAAAACAAAACTAAGCAAGTGGGACTACATCAAACTAAAAAGCTTTTGCACAGCAAAGAAAACCTTCAACAAAATGAAAAGGCAACCTACTTAAAAGCAGAAGATATTTGCAAATGATATGTCTGATAAGGGATTAATATCCAAAATATATAAAGAATTCATACAACTCAATATCAAAAATCAAAAAATCTGATTAAGCTATGGCCAGAGGACCTGAATAGACATTTTTCCAAAGAAGACATACAGATAGTCAACAGGCACATGAAAAGATGCTCAACATCACTAATCACCAGGGAAATGCAAATCAAAACCACAATGATATATCACCTCACACCTGTGAGAATGGCTATTATCAAAAAGATAAGAAACAAGGCCTTCCAAGATGGCCCACACTCTGTCTATAGAGAGTGTATCTCCCTGAATAAACCTTCTTTCACTTTACTATGTCTTGCTCTTGAATTCTTTCCTGCACAAAGCCAGGAACCCACACTTGGCGGCCATTCCAGGGACTCAGACATGACTTGGGATGTGACCATTCTCTCGCACCCCACTCTCTTTCCTGCAACATCCTTTCTGGCACCCAATGCGGGGCCTCAAAGGCCATAATCTCGATCCGCCTATTGGGCTAGGGCTTCCCTCTGAAGGGTGGCTGGGACTTACCCTGAGCCATGTAGATTCAAGCAGCCGGTTAAGTGGCAGCTGACGTCGCCTGCAGGATCTGGCAGAGACCAGTTCTCTGGCCGTGAAGAAGCGCACTGAGGCCAAGGCTTTTCCCCCTCAGTCTTTCTCATTCTCCTATTGCTCTATCTCTTTGGGCTTGAAAAGATCCACCCAGACGACCACCAAACATCCAAATTAAGACTGTGCGGCAAGTAATTGACAACTTGGTTGGGTCTAAAGAACTCCTGCCTCGGGGCTTACCTGGTGGCACAGTGGTTGAGAATCTGCCTGCCAATGCAGAGGACATGGGTTTGTGCCCTGGTCTGGGAGGATCCCACATGTCGCAGAGCAACTAGGCCCGTGACCCACAACTACTGAGCCTGCGCATCTGGAGCCTGTGCTCCGCAACAAGAGAGGCCGCCATAGTGAGAGGCCCGCGCACCACGATGAAGAGTGGCGCCCGCTTTCCACAACTAGAGAAAGCCCTCACAGAGAAACGAAGAACCAGCACAGACAAAAATAAAAAATAAATAAAATAAAAGATAAGAAACAAGTGTTGGTGATGATGGAGAGAAAAGGGAATCCTTGTGAACTGTGGTAGGGAATGTAAATTGGTACAACCACTACAGAAAATAGTATGAAGGTTCCTCAAAAAACAGAACTACCATATGATCCAGCAATTCTACTTCTGGGTATTTAGCCGAAGACAACAAAAACACTAATTTGAAAAGATACATGCATCTCAATGTTCACTGCAGCGTTATTTACAATAGACAAGATATGGAAGTAAACTAAGTGCTCAGTGATGGATGAATGGATAAAGAAGATATGATACATACACACACACTGGAATTTTTACTCAACCATAAAAAATAATGAAATCTTTCCCATTTGTGACAACATGGATGGACCTAGAGGGTATTACGCTAAGTGAAATAAGTCAGACAGAGAAAGACAAATACTCCAATTTTTCCTTGGATTGCCCCTCTCCCATTAGATGTGGTTCTACCAAGAATGTCAGCTGAGTACCCCACTACTGCCTCGCCACAGAAGTGAGTGCATTACCCAAGGGAGGCCATTATGCTCTCTTCATTAGTAACGTTAACCTGTAGTGGAATCATAAGAAGACAAAGGTGTTCAGAGTTGAGACATTCAAAAGGTAGTGCTCCAGGGCCCCCCATTAGTTCCCCGGATATTTTCCACCCTTTATTTCATTCACTATTCAACAAATATTTATGGAGAGCTCCTCCTGCTACGTGCAAAGCTTTGTTGCAGGCAGTGTACAGACAGACAAATTTTCATCCTCACAGAGCTTACATTTCAGTGAGAAGAAAACAATAAATACATAAGTCAAATATACAGTATATTAGATGGTGATACATGTTATGGAAAAAAATTAAACAGTGCTAGTGGGTAGGGAGCACTGGGGCTGGAGGTTGTAATCCTAGAGCAAGACCTCACTGGGGAGAGAGAGGATGGAAAGTGGGCAGAGCAGGTCTAAGGATCAAAGGAGCAAATAAATCCTAGGGCACAGAAAATGAGACTGAAAAGGAGCAGCCAAGGAGGTAGGGGGAAAAAACAGGAGAGTATGATGACCTGGAAACCAAGTGAAGAACGCATTTCAAGGAGGAGAGAGTGTGAAACTGTGTTAAGTCCTTCAGAACCATCAGGGAAGGTAAGTTGAAACTGACTTAGCAACACCAACAGGAGGCATTTCAGTGGAGCAGTAGGTGTAAAAGCCCGAGTGGTGGGACTTCCCTGGTGGCACAGTGGTTAAGGATCCACCTGCTAATGCAGGGGACATGGGTTCGATCCCTGGTCTGGGAAGATCCCACATGCCGCGAAGCAACTGGGCCCGTGTGCCACAACTGCTGAGCCTGCGCTCTAGAACCCATGAGCCACAACTACTAAGCCCGCGCGCCTGGAGCCCGTGCTTCGTAACAAGAGAATCCACCACAATGAGAGGCCCATGCACCGCAGCAAAGAGCGGCCCCCGCTTGCCGCAACTAGAGAAAGCCCATGCGCAGCAAAGGAGACCCAGCGCAGCCAAAAAAACAAAAAAATAGCCCGAATGGTGTAGGTTCAAGAGAGGATTTGGACACGGTGACACAGACAACTATTTAAGACATTCTGCTGAGAAGAGCACAGAGAAAAGGAATGGTATCTAGAAAGGGATGCAAGATCTAGAAAGGTTTCTTGTTTCATTGTTTTTGTTCTTCATTTGTAAAGGATCACAGAAATTATAAGTGCTGATGAGAAAGATTCAGCAGAAACTACAAAGTCAATGATGAAGGAGATAGAGGGCAAAACTACTGGAGCCAAATCCTTCTGGATGCAATCGGGGATCGGCTCTAGTGCCCCAGTGATGGGACTGCCTTTAGGTAGAAGCACTGAGTGTTCTTCTATCACCCATGGAGAGAAGACAGGAACATGGGCGCAGGTGTGGTGGCTTGCGGACGTTCTCCTGTCGCATCTATTTTCTCAGTGAAACAGGAAGCAACATCTGAGACAATCATCTAGAAGAGAAGAGTGAATGGTGTAGGGACGTGGAGTAGAATGTGAGGCATGTAAGGGCCCTTGAAGTTGTGTTCCAATGTCTGATGGTTCAACTCTGCTTTCAATTACTCCAAGAAGGTTGTAAGTAAATTCTCTTCTTTTTTGAAAATTAGCCACAGTTGACGTCTGTTTCTTACAACCAAAGACCTAATACACCAATTCTTCCTTGGGGCCTTAGGGTTACCCCATTTTCTCACTGAAATCCTGACTTTAATAAAACAGTGATTCTGTTCTATCAAATCCTATGCACCTCCAAGTGAACAGGAAGAGTCTTGCAGTAGACCAACAAGCCAGACATGTTGGGTTCCTCTACCACCTTGCACAGAACCAAGAAGATTATACTTACACTACCAAAGTGGAAACACTAAATCAGCATGCTAAACTGCTTAAACAAAAGCATTTCAATACATGTGAGAAAGCAGAAAAGATAGATACCAAAATTCAAATCGCCTTAACATTTCTTCAAATGCCCTTTTTGAGTTAAACTGCCAAAGTGTTTACCAAGACAGAATGAAGACAAATACATGTACAACTGTTCTTAGAGCGTAGATTAATCCTTCATTACAGATTTCAGTGACTCAGGGAGGGGGACCCATGTGAAGACTACACTAAGGGGTAAACCGGAGGCAAAGAGAACCGTTCTCACACTGGATGAGACTCTTTAATCTGGGAATGGCATCTGAAAGGCAGTCACACTGAGCAAGAAAGAAGATAAGTCAGACTCTTCCACAAAGAGAAACATTTCAAAGATCACAAAGATGAGTGGAAATTTCCAGACCGTGCAGACTAAGATGACTCTTCATGATAAAAACGTGTCGCTCCCTCTCCAGGAAATTAAGAGTTATTAAGTTGCAGCAAAGACAGCTGCTTCTGAGATGAAATCAGCCTTGCGACACCAAGAAGCAGGAGGGTGAGGGTGAGAAGCTGCTGACCTCCCGTGGAAATCAGCACCACACAGCTTGTTTCAAACAGGTGCACCACTCCACAGGGCATGTGACTCATGAAAAGCTCCGAATACTCACAGGGAACTGTAAGGCTTGGTGTAAGGTGTGACCTGAAAGCAGATAGCAATGGCTTTCTCCCAGCTGACCCAATGCTGGCTCACCCTTTGCTACGAAGACTGAGATAGATGCTCAGCCCTTTGGCCCAAACACACACAAACTGCCAAGAAAACAAAAGCAAAGCAAAAGTAAACATATGCACACATGCAAATCTCCCAAGTGGGTAAGAGCCATGTGTGCTATGTTTTCGGCATTCAGCCCTAAGGGTTTTGCTTGCCAAGAACAAAACTGTGAAGAGAGCCCCATCCCTTCAGTATGAATGCCTTGTTTTGGTTTAATCGTTAGAACAATTTCTCCATCTTCCCTCACCTTCAGGTACAGTTCCATGACCCTCCTTCCTCCATCCCCTGATTTCTCTGAAAGCCTACATTATACTACTTGCCAGATGCTCATCTAAGAGATTTAGGTGGATGAATTAACTTAACCCTCACAATGACTCTAAGAGGGTAGGTGCTATTGTTGTCTTTAGGTTTCCCAGAAAGAAGAGTCTGAGGTGAAGGCTTATATGACACTATTCTATTCTACTTGGGGGTTCTCAGGAGGAAGGAGGCAGAGAAGCTAACCCCTACCTGCTTCAAGCACCAATACCTGCTCCATCCCTTGGGACCATCTTCCGAGAGGCTACCTAATGACTGCTATTCAGTATGCCCAGCTCTCACCTCCCATTAGTCAAAGTTTTATTTTTTTAATACTCCTTTGCTTTTTTTCATACTCCTTTGCTTCCAGGTTGTACACATGTGGACGGCACTTTGTGTCATGTCTCCCTCGGGTGGGCGGTAAGAGGCAGGAGGCACATGGTAAGGGCATGAGGCTACCAGCTATCAGGCTGCACCTGCGTGAAACGAGTTGGAGGCTACACAACTGGTCACCACAGTGGTGGCTGAAATACGCACAGGAGAAGCCAAGAGAATCTGATGTGCTAATTTAAATGTTTCTAATACAATTATTATATCTCCTTATTCAGATGAGGAAACTCAGGCATGAAGAACTGAAGTACTTCACACAGGTTTCAGAAGAGATGAGCAAAACTAGGCAGTCTGGCTCCAGAATGTTCTCTTTATCACTGAGCTCTCAAGCACCTACAGATGAACTGCAATTACCCTGAAGTCTGCCAGCTGCCTCGCTGCAGCTGCCACATTTGAGCTACAATAGCTGTGAGCTGGTTGGAAAACCAGTCAGTGTAAGAAAATAAATATCACAGATAATGCTCACCATGCAATGCAAAGAGGATACGGCAAGAGAGGGCTTCAGTGCTCAAAACAGTGCAAGTGAATCAGTTAGTCACTGACACTCCACCGAAGAGAGACACTTAATGAAACCACCCCCATGGCCAACACATAAGAAATCTGGCTCAAAAGAGCGGAAATAAATGAAAGAGAGACTAAAAAAGACAAAGAGAAAAGATCAATGAAACTAAGAACTGGTTTTTAAAAAGATAAACAGAACAGACAAACCTTTAGCTAGACTCACCAAGAAAAAAAGGGAGAGGACTCAAAATCAGAAAAGGAAGAGAGGGAGGGAAGGGGGGAGGGAAGGAGCAGGGGAGGGAAGGAGGGACGGAAAGAAATCTGGCTCTGATAAGGTTGGCAAAGAAGAAACAAAGTCGTGTCCATGCTTGTTAATACTCTCATGTATATAAGACCCTGAAGTAAAAGAGGGCAGCCACTAAGAGAGGAAAACATAGCATCCTCTCCTTTGCTCCTCCCTGAATTTGAAAGGGAACTCTATAGGTGACTCCATGGGTTCAGAAAAGGAAGTATCAAAGGTGTATCAAAAACCAGGAAAGTCACTGAAAAAATTCACCCAAACAGAAGCAGAACAAATCAAAACAAACAAGAGACCCAAATCAAAGGGGCTCTAAGACTGCTGAGTGTTCACAGCTTGAAGCTGAGCATTTCCCCTTTCACGATGGGCATTTCTTATGATGTGAAAGATTTAGTTCCCTGAATTCAGGAATTTTGATTTTTTTTTTTTAAAGCAAAAAATTTAAACTGAACTTGTGTCTTTCCTTCTCCTAACCCTGAAGGCTGGAAGGCCACAAAAGAGAGAAATTCCTGGGTTGAAAGTAAGTGAAAGTCTGGCAAGTAGGCTGAATAGGGGTTGAGCTCTGATTTCTTCTGCATTTCGATTAATTTAAAGTGCTACGTTGCCTGTTTGCTTTAAAATATGTGTTTGTCCTCTTTGCAGTGTCCCTTTAAATAGATTTTCCTTTGGCTCTGCCAACAATAGCTAGAGAAGGTCCTTTGAGAATCCCATTCTTAGTCTTAAAAAAATACACTCTTCTCCCTGCCCCAAACACATAAACAGGCCTGGAAGCAGTATCTCTCACTTCTTCCAGGGATCTCCAATCTATCAAAAATAATAAATCTTTCAGGAAGAAAACAGAGCTGGTCAGGGAAATAATTCTCCCAGCTCATTTCTGTTTGTTCATGATGTGATCACCAAATATCAAGTCCCTTTTTTGGGATCAGCAGACAGACAGGTCAAGGGCTGAACACCCTAATGTCTACCCCATGGCCAGGCACAACAGGGACTACTAGGAACTAGGCAAACTGAAGAAGGCATGCCCAGGGGGATGTGGTGTGGCCCTCACTTACTTCCAGCCAATTGCTAGCAAGGAGATCTGAATTTTTCCAAGTAAAATGACCCCTGTTAAAAATGTTGGAAACCTGTCCAAATTTTTAAAACAACGATGTGGGGGACAACAATACTAAATCGAGCACATGTGTGGGTTGCTCTGGCTAGAGGCCCTTGTTTGCAACCTCTAGGTAAGACACAAAGATAAAGGAAGACAGACTGCCTGTCCCCCGGGAGCTTATGACCTAGTAGGAGTGAGAAGATACATACCTTGTAAACTGTCCCACAGGTGGAATGTGACACACGTTGAAAGACAGTAATAAGCAAAGGCTATGGGAGTTCAGGAAAGCAAGAGGGCACCTGAGGCAGAAAGGATTCTTGTAGGCAGTGGCATTGGAGCTGAGGCTAAAGAATGAAGTAGACTTTGGCAGGCAGAAGGTGGGGAGGGGCCGTTCCAAACAGAGGGGAAAAAAAAGAGAGGGAGCGGGGAAGAGGATAGCTGAGAGATGGTTAAGAGATGCTTCATGCTTCTACCCAACAAATACTCATGCGCGTCCACTGTGCACCATGCAGCAGCGATGCAGTGTGATCTTGAGGGACACAGACGAGGCTGCAAAGTCTGAAAGGGTCCAGTCCGGAGAAGGTCCTGGAGGCCATATCCAGAGTTCTGTCTTAAGAGCAAGGGGAAAGCTGCCTTTGATGTTTTTTTAAGCAGGGGAATCACAAGTTGGGATCCACAGTGTTCCAAGTTCCCCTGCTACAGAGCATGCATTCTGCGGCCTGGCGGGGAGCCAGAGCTCCACCAGCTAGAGCAAGCCAGCAAGAGGCCTTTGCAAACAGCCTGGGGAAGAGATGATGACAGCTCGGACTAGGGACGTAGTGATGGACACGGAAGAAAGTGGACAGATTCAAAAGATAGTGAGGGGGCTCCCCTGGTGGCGCAGTGGTTGAGAGTCCGCCTGCTGATGCAGGGGGCGCGGGTTCGTGCCCCGGTCCGGGAGGATCCCGCGTGCCGCGGAGCGGCTGGGCCCGTGAGCCATGGCCGCTGGGCCTGCGCGTCCGGAGCCTGTGCTCCGCGGCGAGAGAGGCCACGGCAGGGAGAGGCCCGCGTACCGAAAAAAAAAAAAAAAAAAAGATAGTGAGGGGTTAAAATCACCAGAACTATCGGTCCAGGGTAGGAGTCAGTGGGGCAGAAGCCAAATGGACCTGGAGAATGTGGTCAACGTGGCTCTGGGGGGCTATCAGGCCACAACACCCGTGGCCCGGCAGCCAAGCAATTCTGTGCCAGCAGCCGTGGGTGTCTAGTGGTTACTAGAGAAAAGAAAGGTTCCGAAGCCAGGGTGTATGGCCAAGGGAAGGCTGCCAGAGAAGTTCACCGGAGCTTTCCATCTTAGAAAGACATCATCTCAAAAGTACTGTTTTCTTTCAAATGTGCTTTGTAAAATTCCACGGCTATTTTGTTTGGACTACGCTTGATGGCAAGGAAATAAGAAGCGCTTCTCGTATGTTCAACAGCTCTCCAGTAAGCTAAATCTTATCGTCTAGACTTGGGATGGAGGAAGAAGGCATAGTAGAGTATGTATAAGATATATGCTAATGCCAAGTAGTCACTTCCTTTTATTTGGACCCTTTCTTGAGAACTTTAAGGGATGCTAGTCAACTACCAGGGCCCATCCTCCTTGGTGCCAAAGCCTAGCAATGATTCTTTTTTTTTAATAACCACAGGCATCTTTACATGAACCCAATTCACTCTGCATCTAGATCATGAAGGAAATGTGAATACGTCCTTCCTGACTTGCAGGGATGCCTGGAAGTACTCAAACTCCAGTCACAGGACGGAGAAAACAGCCAAGCCACTGGATGTTCAACCATGGATAACTTACAGCAATGGCGTCTACCTATTATTTTGATAAGGTCTCACTTGTATGCCAAGCCTTTGCCCCACAATATTCCTTCTTGATCCTTGCAATCTATAGAATTTTGTCCTTTTGGGAAAGTCACACGTAACAGATTATCCAAGTAAACATTAAGCAATTGGGTAATGAAAAGAACAGTAGAGAATCAGCAAGTGGCAATGGGACTCAAGTTGATTTTGCCCTCTTCATTTCTCTCTCTCACCCTCCATCCCCACAAATCTTGGTGTTTCAGGGTATATGTGCCCACATGGCAGGTGTATTCATCTCCCCTCCCAAATTGGTCTTGTCCCACATGTCCTGATCGAGTTAGCACACCATGCAAAGATCATTCAAGAGACTTAATACTCTTTGTTAAATGTTATTTTACCTGGATTACTTGCAGTAGGCACTATGAGTTGCCTACTCAGAGCCCTGCTTTTATATGGGTATCCATGCCTCCCACAAGTGACCCAGGTAAATCCTGTTTGGGGTAAAAAAATCACAGTGGTCCCATTCCCTTTGCTAGTGAATGCTTCAAACCAATGAGATGGGATAGGAAGTCTATTGGAGAACTTCTGGGAAAAGTATCATCACATCTCTTAAAAAGAGACTCAGAGAAGAAATACAGTTACCCCTGAACCATACTTCTGCACAGCTGCAAATCCTAATATAACTTTATAGTTGGCGCTCCATATCTGTGGTTCCGCACCCATGGATTCAACCATATTGCATTATGCATACAAACAGTGCATATTTATTGGGGAAAAAAAAAAAAACCCATGTATAAGTGGACCCCCACAGTGCAAACCCATGCTGCTCAGGGATCAACTGTAATACCTTACTGCCCTGGACAACCGCTCAGGTGCAGATATGCAACACAACATCTTATGATCCTAAAAGGAGCTAGCCAACACAGTGAAGCTGGCTGTGAGCAGGACCGTGGAAATAACACAAGTATTTCATGAGCCAAGAAATTAACCAACCCTCAGGACTGATTTTGTGTAATGACACAACAGATTCCCTTATTGTTTAAGCCACTGTGAATTGGATTTTCTGTTTCTTGCAGCCCGAAGCATCTAAAATGATACAATTCTTCTTTGGAGAAGCAAGAAAAGGGCTCTGGCTTCCTGACACCACCAGGCAACAAAGGAGTAGCTGCCTCAAAAAAGAAAAGAGACTAAGATTTATTTCTCAGTAAGTGTTTCGGGAAAACCAGCTGTGAAAAGGTATTGTTAATAGCCATTCCGGATGTATGAAGAGCTCTTTGAAATCCTCCCATGCAGCATAAACACTGTAATAAAGTTCCAATGAGCCACTGTGAATGGTATGTGTGGGGATATACAGCGTACTTGGAGTCATAACGGTATGCAAACATTGGGGAGCTACCATGAAATTAGTCTTTATTACTCATCTACTCTTATTTCCTTCTACAATTATAAGATTGGGAATTTTTTTCTTTTTTTGCCCCCTTTCTATCTGACGAAAACACAGATTCACGTGATTGGAAGGGAAGTCACAAAACCAGGCTCAGAGATGTTGAATGATTTCCACAAGGTCCCAAAGCCAGCTGGGGGCAATTTTCTTTATTATTAAAAATGCTTTGTGTGTGATTTTAAAACAAAGTCATTTGCTGAACACTCAAGTTAATGAAAGGCGAATAATTGTAGAGACGTGGGAAATCACAACCAATTTTTTTTAGTAATTTAATTATGCAAATAAAATCTCCTTTTCTGAACTCACTGCTTTGAGTTTCTTCTTCTCTTCTTCTAATAACCTCCTAAATTCCAATCCATTCCTCTCAATACCATTTCTCCCTCCTAGAGAATCCCTGCATATGGCCCATTCTCTAGGCCAGTGGTTCTCAAAAGACTGTTTGCCTGGGAAGTAAATTAAAAATGCAGAGTCCCAGGCAGAGTCCAATTCAGCAGATCAAGGCGGGGGCCCAGCAATGTAAATGTCAATGCAAACAAGCACCCCAGGTGAGTGTAACCATCCTTTGAGGTACATGACTCCAGACTGTATACTAGATTCCAGGTTCCAAATAGAAAACATCTAATTTTCATAGTAGATTTAAGCTGGGACAACAAAAATATGTGCAGAGTTGCCTATAATTTTTATGTTCCCTCTGAGGTCTGAAACAAATCCGAGAGCTCTGCGATTTGGATGTACCCTGGTAATCATTTGCGTGGAGGTCTGGAGTTTTTATTCTTTCCCCTCTGAATGTATTTCTACTTGGGATTAAATATAAAATGTCTTAACTCTTCGTCCACAGCTAAAGGAAATCAATTTCGTAAAGTGTTTCAAAAGAGTACTTAAAAAAATACACAAAATATCTTCCCTTTGAACCAGATGCCTGGGATGTACAGGGCAAACACAGTAAGTAATGAGAGAAGTAAACACCAGGTTTTCCAGCAGAACCAACCCTGAAACCAAAACTTAGGAAGGAAGCTGACCATTAAGTAAGTAGACCAGAGGAACAATAGCTCAGGCATATCCTTGGGTAAGTCTGAACCTGAGAAAACAGGAATGAAACAGACAAACCCCTTGTCCCAAGTTAACTTTCCCTTCCTGTTCGATTTTAAAATAGGACAGTGCTGTAAATGAGAATAGAGAGTTTACGTAGAATCTTAGAACTCCTCTGGGTGCCAAAACATTTTTTCAAACTGAAGTAAATACTCCTTACTGAATTCAGCAGTGCTCATTTATACTCATCTCCTCCAGGACATTTTAAATCTAGAGGCTCCAGAGACCAAGAACACAGCCCGCTGATAACGGGAGTCTGTGTGTTCTACCATCATGACCAACTCACATTACAGTCATGAGAGCTTGTCTATATGTAGACTTCTTAAGGATCACATGAACAAAGGAATGCCACTTAACCTCACAGAACCAAAGAAAATCACTGTTAAGTATCAAAGATAACACACAATGCTCCAGAAATGCTATAAAATAAATACTCCAGCAACAACATTGGTTTAAATTCTTTAGAAGGCAAAAAGTCAAGGCCGTAGCTTTAACATGCACATTCCAGCTGTACTTCTCCTGGGCTTAGGGACAAAGACTGAACTTAATGGGGTTGGGAGAGAAGAGGGTGGAACCAGAGGGAGAAAGTGAAGCGTCCGCCAGGAGATGAACAGGTTCATTGGTCCAATACCCACCTTAAGGGTTTTGGATTTTTTTATTTCTATTTCTTTTTCTTTAGGATTCCTAACAATCCTCAGGGCATTTTAAAAATGGGAAGATTCAGTTCTGGCTTTACTGCATCACCAATGACTCTTGCTCTCTCTCAGTCCAATTAATCTCTCATCACACTGCACAGCCTGAACAGCCTGACTGCCTTCAGCTGCTTCCTATCCCTTCTTCAGCTGCTCCCAGAAGCCATGGAGGCCTCCCTAAGACCCAGTGGGCACTAAACAGTCAGCAGCATCGCCACACGTGCTTGGCTGGACGATGTACCTGGAACTTCCTCTGTTTGGGTGCAGGCCCTTCAAGTGTGCAACTAAGATCTAAGCCAGCTTTCCCGTTTCACAAATGCCTGACTGGGTTTGTGTGGAACAGGCACCACACCGTCATGTCAGAGCATCTGGAGTTACTTTTTAAAGCCCAGTTCCCATTATTTTAAACACACTCATCAGGATTCTTTGACATTAGCGGGGGAGGTGCATATACTCCTTGAAAATTTGCAAGTTCTCAGCTACACTTAATTGTTTCTAAACATGCAGTTCAGAGATGGCATGGCAAGAAAAAACATGTGACCTGGAATGGAGCAACCCTTTACTCAGCCTAACTGCTTCTCACCAGCATGCAAAACTCTCGTTCCTTCATCATTAAGACCTATGGAAATCTTTACGGTAACATCTATACTCTCTCTCCAAAATATCAAGTGCTTGCTAGAAACATGAAAACAAATGATAATCTCCCTCGGCAGAGTATCAAATTATCCCAAAGACATGACTTAACGCCAGAACAAAGTGCGGGTAAGCGCTGAAATTATAACACGTCAGTTCCACAGCATGCAGAGTTTAACAATTTCGGTTAACTGTTACAGTCTGTCTTTTCTTATGCGCTAGTCTCCAATAAAGAACATCCATCAAAGTTAAGAGAAGGTTAGAACATCCACACATGTAGTGCCTGATACAGCAAGGGGTATCATCAGCAAGGCCAATCCAAAGCAGCTCAGGCAACAGTAAATACACAAAAAATCCAAACCATTCCAAGAGTATAACTATCCCGAGCAGGAAAATCAGGCCCCCACTGACTTTCTTTGATTCTCCTCTATTCTTTATACTTCTTCAAAGGCTTTAATACATGTAACATTTAAAATCAATGACATTATAGAGAAGGGGGAGCCTACTATCCATATTTGACAGATGAAGAAACTAAGGAATCGAGGGGTCAGTGGCTTGTCCAGGGCTAGTTAAGTCGCTTGTTAAGAACAGAATCAACTCTAGAAGCCAGGCCTCTTTATTCCAAATCCAAGGTCTGTAAACTTGTAACATATTCCTGTTTGCTCTTAATCATCACAAGAACATGTAACTCCTGAAAAATCTGTTTGGTGATCTGGTATCATGGAGGACACACTCCTATTGGCCTTGATCATCACAAGAACACAAACCGCCCTGCAAACTCTGCCTGGTGGCCTGGTGGCCTGGGCACCTCCCCAGCCTCCGCTGCAAAGCCCATCTGGCATGTGCTGCTGTTACCCACTGCAGTTAATATTTCCCACATTTCTTTCCTGAGCCTCCAGCATACCTGATGCAACAGTGGGAGAAGGAAACATAAGCAGAACTGAGACCAGCTTTAGTGCTAAGATAAGAACTTTCCAGGGTTGAGAGAAAGGCCAGCAATCAGTCTTAAACCTACTTTGCCAAGTGGTTCATGAGCAGCTGTAACATCTGCCTATTTTTCTCTGGGAGCCGATGAACAAGGCTGTGGATTTCAGAGACCCGTGACTCCTGGTTCTCCAGCTCTGTGAAGGAAGGAGGGAGGCGATACTGGATCAGGGCCACAGTTAAACCAGTTTATAAGACAAAAATCAGAGGAAACCAAATGTTGGGAACAAGAGACTGAGGATTTCTCAGAGGTATAAGATCCTGTTCTGTGTACTTGTGACTAGACTGAGTAGATCTAAAAGTGCTTTTAATGCTGCTTTCCGTAACAGAGTTCATTAAGAAACATGACTGCTCTCACTTAAAAAATCAGAAATTACCTTCTGAGACCAACAGGCATCAAAAAGTTGAGGTTCTCAGCAAGGGACTTGTAGCAAGTCAGTTAACACTTCTGGGCCTCCATTTTCCCTTCTAGCCAGTGCCTAACACGGTGATAGGTATGTGGCCGGTGCCCAATAAATGTTTGTTAAATAAAGATGTGAACAAGCAACTATGAAAAACAAATGACCGTCAAAAAGTTCACGCCAAAATGATGACGTGATGAAATGGAGCCAGTCAACTGCATACTTGGAGCAGGAACAAACTCGGGAGCAGCTGGCTATACAGAGTGGCAGCTTCGTTTCAGGGAAGGAAGTAACTTTATGCACTCGTCAAGGGATAAACAAATTGTACATGAACAGCCTTGCAAGGGTCTCAAATATCAAAATAACACCTCAAGACAGCATCAAAGACATCAAGGGAAATGTCCAGTTATTCTCAAGTCATGTGTGACAACCAGCCTGGGAGAAGAAAGGAATGGCAGATAAAATAAGGAAATATTTCTGCCAACCTATAACCTAAATCACGGACTGTCACGTTCCCTTGGTTGAACTTGGGTACGTGGCTTCGTTTCTCTGGGAAATACATTGATGGCACTCATCACACCTATTTATAGGACTGAGGTGAGGTTTAATTAGAGAATGGTTGCTATGGGTTTGGAATTTCTCAGAGAAAGAAATCACATAAACAGCACCTTCACTTCCAGCTTTCTCCCAGGTCTTTCTCCTGCTTTACGGGGACAGCTGTGTGTGGATAAGGCCACCAGAACAGAGGTACTCCTAAATTAGGCCAGTAGTAGCTACCAGGGTAAACAAACTCTGACGGCTTAAAGGAACAGGGAGAGGCACAGGCTATGGACGTAATAGCACGGCGGGGATTCATGCCAGACTTAAATCTGATAGAGAATCTTACTGCCCCTTACAGGTGGCCTGCCCCACATAGACAGAGTCCAGTATACTTAGGGTGGCTTGCACCTAAACCCTATGTATTTTAATACCAGTAATATGGCGCTCAGGGCTTAGATGATATAGCTGAAGAAAGATCAGAAGCTATAAATGCAAGCCATGATGGAAAGAGGACTGGGAAGTTACATAAATGGTGCCAGGTTCAGGGAAATACGTCCGATGCTCAATTTAGGTAACGGGCAGAGTCTGATTCATTCCGAAAAATGCTACTCCAGGGCTGGAAAAAACCCAAGGACTTAGAACTCCAATAATCAAAATGAAAAAGGCAAACTTGCTTTTCTCACCTCTCTGTCACTCCCAAACTCACTTCTGACGTTTTTCCCCTCGACTGTAAATTCAACGTGCTAACAAGGCCCTTAGCAATCTGACTTGGTTTCGCTTTTATTCTGTGACAGTCTCAGGAGTGTTTATGTGGGTAGTTGACAAGCAGAATACGAGGGATTAGGTAATACTTATTTTGGGACACTGACTGTTCTTTGAAATAGCAAAATCTATTCCTTTCCCCTTAAAAATGTGGTGAAAAGAAAACTTACTTGCTGCTTTGATGAAACTTCTTTGAAACTGGTACATCATGAGTGGTCCTGGAAGCATTCTGAAATAAAAGGATACACACTAGTCAGCTTAATGAAAACAATCCTATTCTCGCTACCTAGCAGCCTAGAGGCGGCCAGACTGTATTACATTTCTCAAAGACAAAGATCACAGGCAAACAACAGCAACTCAGTTTAGTCCAACTTAGTTTCCCTTTTGAAAGGGTCCTGAGATTTCACCTGAAATGTTCATTCTTTCTCCTTTTTAAGGGAATGGATACAACTTATGTCTCATAGAGTCACAACCAGAAAAGTGCAAATGCAAAAGTCTAGCACAAACTGAGAGATTTCCTTTTCAGTCAGTGACTCGCCCTCCACAAGAGCATTTTAAGATGTGTCTGAGAAACAGGCAACTAACCCAACATTTGCAATCACCTGTTCTCAAACTCTCGTCTTCCTGGCACCTTAGGCACTTCATCTGGATACACTATGCAAGACTTTTGTAGGTGTTTTTGTGGAAAATTCACTATGGAGTGTTGCTCCAGAATGCCAAAGGACTAGAACCCTTAATATTAGGCATGACACAATCAAATTTTATCTGCTATTTAAAATATATTTTATACTTATTGTCCATTAGCTAATCAATATCAACATGCACAAATAAGTACCAAATACAAACCTCTACCATTTGGTTTTGTGTAAACTACAATGGTAGTATTTGGGATATGAATATGTTTTATGAATATGTTTAACTGTAAACTTGAGGGTTTTTTACTGATAGTCTAAATGATAAGCTTCTCAACAGACGATCCATGAGTCTTGGTTCAGATTTTATTTTATTCTCATCGGATCCCCTGATTCAACTCTTAGTCATCACTTGCATGACATCTCACTCTTGACTCCAAGAGCCTTCCAGCAATTCCCCAACAGCCAATAAAACCTGCATCACCAATTCCTTTTCTGTGGCTTTCGAGACAACTAAATCTTGACAAACCTGTACAAAGGCTTATGCAATTCGTGATTATAGTTCTCCTCTTTGTTTAAGACTAGACCCCCACTTTCCTGTGTGAGAAGAACTACAGTGGAGAACTATCATACTCCTATACTTCACATCCAGCATGGCTTTCAGTCTACTCGGGAAACTGAGATGTGAGCAGCTGGTCAATCACCCACTCCCTTAATAACCAAGGGAGGGGTGGGAGGTAGCAGGAATATTACACGTATTATTACAAGGAAAGCAGTCTCCTCTCCAATGAAGTCATATTCTCCAATCTAAGCAGAAGGAATCAAAAAGGAGTGCCATAAAGTTCTCATTTTTGAGGAACAATGTCAGCAGTATACTCTATCTGTGCAAGGCGCAGAGCTCCCCAGATACGTAGGGTACGTAATCACGCATTCTCAACAGAATAGGATACGCAATCCCTTGTTTTTTTAGCAGATTATTCGGGGATTGCAGGGAATTCCACATTTGAGGTTCTGTTAAAGGCTAATCATCATAGTGGCTTCTCAAAAAGAGCAAAGCTTCCTAAATCACTCATAGCACCACTGCACAATGGCAACCCATCAACTAGGGATGATTTATAATCGGTTTGACCAGCTGAGCTAATTGCACCCACACATAAGCTGTTTCCACATCTCAAACACCCACCCAACAGCTCTCTGGAGGCTGAAAATAAAACTTTCTTCCTGATTGCATGACAACAAGCTGGCATCATGCACCGCAAATGGAAAGTCCCTACCTTAGGTAGGTTTTCAAAGCACTAGTGATGGTCTTTATCTCCCACTCGGCGCAGATATCCGTTTCTGTTTCAGAAGCTGTTTTGGGGTCTAAAATGAAGAAAAGACAATGGGTAAAACAGAGCAGAAAATACAGCTAAACACCAAGCATACATAAAAGCATTCAACCTCCCTACTAAACAAAGAAATCCAGAGTAAAAAAGGACACCTATTTTTTCCTCATTAAATTAGAAAAATGTTTACAAATCCAAATATTTACTGCTGGCAAAAATGCAATGAAACTAATCCTCTAAGAAACTGCTGGAAGCAGATGAGATAAATGCAACAGATTTGAAAAGCAATTTGGCAATACGTATCCAGTCCTAAAAAGGTTTAGACACTTTGAAGCAGTAATCCCACTTCTCACAACCCATCCTCAGGAAATAAGATAAGGCATGAGAAAGTTACACACATCCCAAATGTTCAACATACACTGCTCTTGAAAACAGCAGAACAATTTTTTTTTTTTTTTTTGGAGCAGAACAAATTTTAAAAGAACAACCTATACAGCCCATGATAGAATGATTAAGTTCATCATGGTATATTCCTGATGGAATATCATGTTGCATTTACATGATAATGATAACTATATAGCAAAATGGAAAATGCCTGAATTATCATGTAATGTCAAGCAAAAAAAAAAGATTTAAAAGTTTGTGAGAAACTCAAGTGAACAAAGGCTGAAAGGAAATACTCTACATTGAAAAGAGTGGTGAGGTTAGAGTGGTAGAATTGTGGGTTTTATATTTTCTAAACTATGACTTGATTCCATTACTTATCTATTTTAAATGGCCCTAAACCAAGACGTGCAATAAAACCACCATAATGATATCAACTCCTGATCACTTCTTCCTTTGTTTCCTCTCGTGTGGACTTGCAAACAAGTGTGTGTATTTCAGATAAATGTGTACTGTAAAAGAGAAATAATCCTTGCAGTCGTTCTGAGCGGCACACAGGCAGGCGAGAGTACGAGGCAGAGGCTGAACTGTTTCACAAACCAGCAGACCTCCGTCTTCTGGCTGGCGAGGTGGTTGGAAGTAGAGTCTCTCAGGGCATTGAAGGGGGAATCCAGCTTCTGGCGATGTGCCTCCCAGCTCCCGTTCCTCTTTTCAGCTGGGCGGCTACCCTTTTCTCACACCTACTCAGGGGAGGCCCCACCCTTCCAGGGGTGGGGAATGAGATGTCTCTAGACCCCGGGACTGGTTCAAGGTGGTCCAAGACTGGGCAGCATGAAATCCAGGACTTATCCAGGACTTTTCCAGGACAGGGGAAAAGACACCTGCTGTGCTTGCACTGGGAGGTTATACTGCTGCTCTAGGTGCCACAGCGTGAAGCGTGAGAGGAGAGCCTGACAGACACAGCCAAGGTGAGAGAGGCAGAGAGAGCAGGTCTGGGTGACATGGTTTGAGCCATTGCGTCTCGCCATGCCTTTTTAATCACGTAAGCCAATAAATTCCCTTTTTCCTTAAGCTCGTTGAGGTCAGGTTTTCTGTTTTTTATAATTCAGAGGTCTAAATAATATAGTAGAGACAGCCACCAGACTGTCTCTTTCTGGACAGTCTCTGAGAAGAAAGAGGTTCCTTCTGCAGGGCCCACAGCCTTTCAGCTGGGAAGGGAAATGAGTCACAGGTGGGCACAATACATTTTCTATTAACTGGGAAAGAACCCACTTTCATGAGTGGCTTAAGGATTTAGGCCCTAATCCCCAAGTAAGGACACAAATCCAGCTGGTACCTACTGCTCTCTGTGTGTTCCCCTAACACACAATGCAAGATGAGAGGATAGGGCCCTGGCTCAATAAGTGTTTGGTTCCTAATGGCAGCATGGCTGTTTGTTTACAGGTGATCCTGGGCAATAATGAAGCCTGTCTTGTCATATGAAACAAACAAGGAAGAACCTAAAGAGCATGATTTTATTTCTGGGGCCATAGAATTGTGAACTCCAGAGTTCAGTCACAGCAAATTTCTGAAAAGTAACAAAGTATGGTTTTCCAAATATCCAAAACCTCTCCAGCTTTAATTCTTTTCTTGCTTTGCCATCTCCCACTCCTTTAATGGTTTCTTCCTGTGGAAGTGTATGTACCAAAAAACTTTGCTTCATGTGACCTTTTTCCCTCTGCATCTCCAAGAAGCATGGAGAGCTGCCATAGTTTGTGGTTCCTGGACACGAGACAAATGTTACTGTACATTTTTCTGTGAAACAAATCAACTTCTACCCAAGAAGAGTGAACAGGACACTAAACAAGCAGCATTTGGCAGGTCTGGGAGTTGTGAACTGTTCCATGAACCACATTGAGCAAACTAATGATTAGCTTCCACTTATACAGGCTCTGTAACCATAGGAATATTGTACAACATTACAGAGAGGAGAGTCAAATTACAGCCCGGCTAAAGGGGTTTTTATAGCACTGATGAGGCAAGGGTTCGTAACTTAAGCACGTCCATTTTAATTCATTTAATGTCCAAACTAAATTGAATACAGCCTCCCAAGCTACCCCGTTTTCAGAAACTGTTGCCAATTGCCATCCCTCCCTATCGATGCTCCCTTCACTTACAGAAGCTTCCTGGCATACGATGCAGAGACATATTTGACAATTTTCTTCAGAACTCAGTACGTATCTCCTAACCGGGACACTTGACTACGGTGGACTTAGTAACACTGACCAGAGCTAGAGGAGCAGTCCAATGTACAAAAAGGTATCACGTGGATACAGCGAAATGAGTGCATTTCCTTCACGAGCTACTCCCACATGAATTCAGAAACACAGGAGATGTGGACTGGAAGTGGTGGTTACAAGGGGAAGTAGTCTTAGAAATGTCACAGTGGATCAGACAAGACCCAGGTCCACTGTTGTGCTCCTGACAGAGACACTAAGAACCTTCTGGAGGAAGGGATTAGGAAAGTCGCCTATGTACTCCTACTCTCCTAATGACACACTATAATGTATCAAAATTAAAGTGGATGTGCCCTGAACCAAGACGGCGGAGTAGAAGGACGTGCTCTCACTCCCTCTTGCGAGAACAACCAGAATCACAACTAGCTGCTGGACAATCATCGACAGGAAGACACTGGAACTCACCAAAAAAGATACCCCACATCAAAAGACAAAGGAGAAGCCACAATGAGATGGTAGGAGGGGCGCAATCACAGTAAAATCAAATCCTGTAACTGCTGGGTGGGTGACTCACAAACTGGAGAACACTTATACCACAGAAGGCCACCCACTGGAGTGAAGGTTCTAAGCCCCATATCAGGCTTCCCAACCTGGGGGTCTGGCAACGGGAAGAGGAATTCCTAGAGAATCAGACTTTGAAGGCTACGGGGATTTGACTGCAGGACTTCGACAGGACTGGGGGAAACAGAGACTCCACTCTTGGAGGACACACACAAAGTAGTGTGCGCACTAGGACACAGGGGAACGAGCAGTGACCCCAAGGGAGACTGAACCAGACCTACCTGCTAGTGTTGGAGGGTCTCCTGCAGAGGCGGGGGGGCTGCAGCTCACCGTGGGGACTAGGACACTGGCAGAAGAATTTCTGGGAAGTACTCCTTGGCGAGAGCCCTCCCAGAGACGGCCATTAGCCCCACCAAAGTGCCCAGGTAGGCTCCAGTGTTGGGTTGCCTTGGGCCAAACAACCAACAGGGAGGGAACCCAGCACCACCCATCAAAAGTCAAACGGATTAAAGTTTAACTGAGCTCTGCCCACCAGAGCAACACCCACCTCTACCCACCAACAGTCCCTACCATCAGGAAACTTGCACAAGCCTCTTAGATAGCTGCATCCACCAGAAGGCAAACAGCAGAAGCAAGAAGAACTACAATCCTGCAGCCTGGGGAACAAAAACCCCATTCACAGAAAGACAGACAAGATGAAAAGGCAGAGGGCTATCTACCAGATGAAGGAACAAGATAAAACCCAGGAAAGGGCTTCCCTCGTGGTGCAGTGGTTGAGAGTCCGCCTGCCGATGCAGGGGACACGGGTTCGTGCCCCGGTCCGGGAAGATCCCACATGCTGCGGAGTGGCTGGGCCCGTGAGCCGTGGCCGCTGAGCCTGTGCGTCCGGATCCTGTGCTCCGCAACGGGAGAGGCCACAACAGTGAGAGGCCTGCGTACCGCAAAAAAAACCACAAAAAACAAAACCCAGGAAAAACAACTAAATGAAGTGGAGATAGGCAACTTTCCAGAAAAAGAATTCAGAATAATGATAGTGAAGATGATCCAGGACCTCGAAAAAAGAATGGAGGCAAAGATCAAGAAGATGCAAATGTTTAAGAAAGACCTAGAAGAATTAAAGAACAAACAAACAGAGATGAACAATACAATAACTGAAATGAAAACTACACTAGAAAGAATCAATAGCAGAATAACTGAGGCAGAAGAACGGATAAGTGACCTGAAAGACAGAATGGTGGAATTCACTGCTGCGGAACTGGATAAAGAAAAAAGAATGAAAAGAAATGAAGACAGCCTAAGAGACCTCTGCGACAACGTTAAACGCACCAACATTCGAATTACAGGGGTCCCAGAAAAAGAAGAGAGAGAGAAAGGACCCAAGAAAATATTTGAAGAGATTATAGTAGAAAACTTTGCTAACATGGGGAAGGAAAGAGCCACCCTAGTCCAGGAAGTGCAGAGAGTCCCATACAGGATAAACTCAAGGAGAAACTTGCTGAGACACATAGTAATCGAATTGGCAAAAATTAAACTCAAAGAAAAATTATTGAAAGCAGCAAGAGAAAAACGACAAATAACATACAAGGGAACTCCCATAAGGCTAACAGCTTGTAGAAGCTCTACAAGCCAGAAGGGTGTGGCATGATATACTTAAAGTGATGAAAGGGAAGAACCTACAACCAAGATTACTGTACCGTTCAAGGATCTCATTCAGACTCGATGGAGAAATCAAAAGCTTTACAGACAAGCAAAAGCTAAGAGAATTCAGCACCACCAAACCAGCTCTACAACAAATGCTAAAGGAACTTCTCTAAGTGAGAAACACAAGAGAAGAAAAGGACCTACAAAAACAAACCCATAACAATTAAGAAAATGGTAATAGGAACAGACATATCGATAATTACCTTAAACGTGAACGGATTAAATGCTCCAACCAAAAAACACAGGCTTGCTGAATGGAGACAAAAACAAGACCCATATATATGCTGTCTACAACAGAACCACTTCAGACCTAGGGACACACAGAGACTGAAAGTGAGGGGATGGAAAAAGAAATTCCATGCAAATGGAAATCAAAAGAAAGTTGGAGTAGCAATACTCATATCAGATAAAATACACTTTAAAATAAAGAATGTTACAAGAGACAAGGAAGGACACTATATAATGATCAAGGGATCAATGCAAGAAGAAGATATAACAATTATAAATATATATGCAACCAAAATAGGAGCACCACAATACATAAGGCAACTGCTAACAGCTATACAAGAGGAAACCGACAGTAACACAATAATAGCGGGGGACTTTAACACCTAACTTACACCAATGGACAGATCATCCAAAATGAAAATAAATAAGGAAACATAAGATTTAAATGACACAACAGATGAGATAGATTTAATTGATATTTATAGGACGTTCCATCCAAAAACAGCAGATTACACTTTCTTCTCAAGTGCGCACAGAACATTATCCAGGACAGACGACATCTTGGGTCACAAATCAAGCCCCAGTAAATTTAAGAAAACTGAAATCATATCAAGCATCTTTTCTGACCACAATGCTATAACAGCAGATACCAATTACAGGAAAAAACCTGTAAAAAATAGAAACACATAGAGGCTAAACAATACGTTACTAAATAACCAAGAGATCACTGAAAATCAAAGAGGAAATCAAAAAATACCTAGAGACAAATGACAATGAAAACACGACGATCCAAAACCTATGGGATGCAGCAAAAGCAGTTCTAAGAGGGAAGTTTATAGCTATACAAGCCTACCTCAAGAAACAAGAAAAATCTCAAATAAACAATCTAACCTTACACCTAAAGGAATTAAAGAAGAACAAACAAATCCCTAGTAGAAGGAAAGAAATCATAAAGATCAGAGCAGAAATAAATGAAATAGAAACAAAGAAGCAATAGCAAAGATAAATAAAACTAAAAGCTGGTTCTTTGAGAAGATAAACAGAATTGATAAACCACTAGACAGACTCACCAAGAAAAAGAGGGAGAGGACTCAAATCAATAAAATTAGAAATGAAAAAGGAGAAGTTACAACGGACACCACAGAAATACAAAGCATCCTAAGAGACTACTACAAGCAACTCTATGCCAATAATATGGACAACTTGGAAGAAATGGACAAATTCTGAGAAAGGTATAACCTTCTAAGACTGAACCAGGGAGAAACAGAAAATATGAACAGACCAATCACAAGTAATGAAATTGAAAGTGTGATTAAAAATCTTCCAACAAACGAAAGTCCAGGACCGGATGGCTTCACAGGTGAATTCTATCAAACATTTAGGGAAGAGCTAACAACCATCCTTCTCAAACTCTTCTAAAAAACTGTGGAGGAAGGAACACTCCCAGACTCATTCTATGAGGCCACCATCACCCTGATACCAAAAACAGACAAAGATACTACAAAAAAAGAAAATTATAGAACAATATCATTGATGAATATAGATGCAAAATCCTCAACAAAATACTAGCAAACGGAATCCAACAACACATCAAAAGGATCATATACCATGATCGAGTGGGATTTATCCCTGGGATTCAAGGATTCTTCAATATACGCAAATTAATCAATGTGATACACCATATTAAGAAAATGAAGAAGAAAAACCATATAATCATCTCAATAGATATAGAAAAAGCTTTTGACAAAATTCAACACCCATTTACAATAAAAACTCTCCAGAAAGTGGGCATAGAGGGAACCTACCTCAACATAATAAAGGCCATATATGACAAACCCACAGCAAACATCATTCTCAATGGTGAAAAATTGAAAACATTTCCTCTAAGATCAGGAACAAGACAAGAATGTCCACTCTCACCACTATTATTCAACATAGTTTTGGAAGTCCTAGCCACGGCAATCAGAGAAGAAAAAGAAATAAAAGGAATACAAATTGGAAAAGAAGAAGTAAAGTTGTCACTGTTTGCAGATGACATGATACTATACATACAGAAGCCTAAAGATGCCACCAGAAAACTACTAGAGCTAATCAATGAATTTGGTAAAGTTGCAGGATACAAAATTAATGCACAGAAATCTCTTGCATTCCTATACACTAATGATGAAAAACCTGAAAGAGAAATTAAGGAAACACTCCCATTTACCACTGCAACAAGAAGAATAAAATACCTAGGAATAAACCTACCTAGGGAGACAAAAGACCTGTATGCAGAAAACTATAAGATACTGATGAAAGAAATTAAAGATGATACCAACAGATGGAGAGATGTACCATGTTCTTGGATTGGAAGAATCAATAATGTGAAAATAACTATACTACCCAAAACAATCTACAGATTCAATGCAATCCCTATCAAACTACCAATGGCATTTTTTAAAGAACTAGAATAAAAACTCTTAAAATGTGTATGGAGACACAAAAGACCCCAAATAGCCAAAGCAGTCTTGAGGGAAAGAAACAGAGCTGGAGGAATCAGACTCCCTGACTTCAGACTGTACTACAAAGCTACAGTAATCAAGACAATATGGTACTGGCACAAAAACAGAAATACAGATCAATGGAACAGGATTGAAAGCCCAGAGATAAACCCAGGCACCTATGGTCAACTAATCTATGACAAAGAGGCAACAATATGCAATGGAGAAAAGCCAGTCTCTTCAGTAAGTGGTTCTGGGAAAACTGAACAGCTACATGTAAAAGAATGAAATTAGAACACTCCCTAACACCATACACAAAAATAAACTCAAAATGGATTAGAGAGCTAAATGTAAGCCTGGACACTATAAAACTCTTAGAGGAAAACATAGGAAGAACAATCTTTGACATAAACTACAACAACATCTTTTTTCATCCATCTCCTATAGTAATGGAAATAAAAACAAAAATAAACAAATGGTATGTAATGAAACTTCAAAGCTTTTGCACAGCAAAGGAAAACAAGACAAAAAGACAACCCTCAGAATGGGAGAAAATATTTGCAAACGAATCAACAGACAAAGGATTAATCTCCAAAATATATACACAGCTCCTGCAGCTCAATATTAAAAAGACAAACAACCCAATCCAAAAATGGGCAGAAGACCTAAATAGACATTTCTCCAAAGAAGACAAACAGATGGCCAAGAAGCACATGAAAAGATGCTCAACATCACTAATTATTAGAGAAATGCAAATCAAAACTACAGTGAGGTATCACCTCACACCACTTAGAATGGGCATCATCAGAAAATCTACAAACAACAAATGCTGGAGAGGGTGTGGAGAAAAGGGAACCCTCTTGCATTGTTGGTGGGAATGTAAATTAATACAGCCACTATGGAGAACAGTATGGAGGTTCCTTAAAAAGCTAAAAATAATATTACCATATGATCCAGCAATCCCACTACTGGGCATATACCCAGAGAAAACCATAATTCAAAATGACACATGCACCCCAATGTTCATTGCAGCACTATTTACAATAGCTAGGTCATGGAAGCCACCTAAATGCCCATCGACAGATGAATGGATAAAGAAGATGTGGTATATATATACAATGGAATATTACTCAGCCATAAAAAGGAACAAAATTCGGTCATCTGTTGAGACGTGGATGGATCTAGAGACTGTCATACAGAGTGAACTAAGTCAGAAAGAGAAAAACAAATATTGTACATTAACACATATATGTGGAACCTAGAAAAATGGTACAGATGAACTGGTTTGCAGGGCAGAAATTGAGACACAGATGTAGAGAACAAAGGTATGGACACCAAGGGTGGAAAGCGGCAGGGTGGTGGTGGTGGTGTGCTGAATTGGGTGATTGGGATTGACAATGTATACGCTGATGTGTATAAACTGATGACTGATGAGAACATGCTGTATAATAAAATAAAATATAATTCAAAAATTTTTTAAAAACTTTTTTCTCTTCAATTGAGAAGGTAATATATGAACACGGCCAAAAAAAAAAAAATTCAAGCAAAACAAATAGATAAACATCAAAAGGTAACGCTTTCCTGTGCTAGAGATGACTCAATAATGGTTTTGTGCATGTATGCAATCTCTAACAGTATGTACATAAACAAGGAGTTTTATGAATATGTACAGCTTTCTGAAAACACAAATGGAAGCACATTATAGATGTCGTTCTGTGCACTGCTATTTTCATTTAACAATATCTTAAGAAACTGCTCCATATAATAACACTACCTTACAGTACTTCACTGTACCATGGTTAGTGCCCCCATTCATGGAGATGAAGGTTGTTCACTGGTTGTTGCTATGGTAAACAATGATATAAACCACTGTTACACTGTATATGTCTTACCTAGAGAAAAAATTCCTATAAGTGGAATTTCTGAGTCAAGAAGTATGTGCATTTTTAATTTTGAAAGATACTGCTCAACTAACCTCTCAAAGGTTGTACCATTACATTTAAGCATGAGTGTGACTCCTTCCTCAAATCCTTGACAACAATGTGTAATCAAACACTTTGATCTTATAGGTTAAACAAAAAGTTAAAATAGGTTAAAAAAAAAAGTCATCTGCTTTAATTTGCATTTTTTACTGAGGAGGAAAATTGAGAATCCTCTCCTATGTGTGTGTTTTAAAGTCAAGTTTACTGAGATATACTCAACCTTTTAAAGTACACACTTCCATGATTTTTGACAAATATATATATAGTCATGGGGTAACCACCACCAGAATCAAGATGTAAGTCATTGTCATCACCCCCATCCCCCACAAAAATTCTCCTGTGCCTCTTTCTCCATAGCCAATCCCCTCTCCCTCCATCTCTAGCCCCTGGCAACCACTTTCCATAGCATAATACTTGTGAAATCCATCCCTGTTGTTGCATAGGCCAGTAGTTTGATCCTTTTATTACTGAGTACTATTCAATTTTATGGACATATCCATTGACTAGTTGGTAGACTTTGGGTCGTTTCCAGTTTCTGGCTGTTACAAATAAAGCAGCTGTAAATATCTGCATTCAGGTCTTATGGACTACATTTTCATCTCTTGGGTAAATACCTAGGAGTGGAACTGGGTACAAATATGTAGGAGTGGGTCATATGATAAATATGTTTAACTTTATCAAAACGTCCAAATGTTTTTCCAAAACAGTTGGGCCATTTTGCATTCCCACCAGCCAATAGGAGAACTCTAGTTGCTTCACATCTTCATCAACACATGATATGGTCATGTGTTTAATTTTGAAATTTTAGGTATTCTAGTAGGTGTGTAGAAATAACTCATTGTTAAAATTTGCTTTTACTTAATGACTACTGATGTTGGTCATCTTTTCATGTACTTTTTGGCCATCTCTGTATTTTCTTTGGTGAACTGTTTGTTCAAATCTTGTGTCCATTTTAAAAACTGGGGTGGTTACATTCTGACTACTGAATTGCAAGAGTTATTTTTAATACATTTTGGATACAAATCATTTATCAGATACATATTTTGCAAATATTTTCTCTTGTAGCTTGTCTTTTCTCTTTCTTAATATATTTTTAGGAGTAGAAGCTTTTTTTTATTTGGGTAAAGTTCAGTTTATCAGATTTTTCTTTTATGGTTCCTGCTTTGTGTGTTTTCTTCTTGAAGTTTAATAGTTTTATCTCTTAGGTTTAGGACTATAATCTATTTTGAGTTAGTTTTTGTATATAGTTTAAGATAAGGGTTGAATTTATTTTTTTCTCATATGGATGTCCAGTTGTACTAGTACCATTTGTTGAGACAAATGTCCTTTCCCTATTGAATGATTCTGACACCTTTATCACAGATCAATTGACCATATATGAGTGGGTCCTAGTTCTAGATTCTCCTGTCTGTTCCAGTGATCTATATGTCATTCCAAAGAAAATATCATCTTGCTTTCCTGCATTTAAACATTAGTTGTATTTTGTTTGTCTTTATCTAAAATCTTCTTGAGCCTTTCACATCCTCCATCTCCATTACATCTTTGAGGAAGTTGTTCATGTAAGTATACTATCCTCTGTGTAAATTAAGACTTCGTTTTATTTATCCTACAGGCAATTCTTGCAAGGCTAGATTTAATACTTGGCAATTTGATAAGCAAATCTGCTTATCAATTTTTTTCTGATTATAAAAGTTGTACCTCTTAAAAACTTTAAACACCTTCCATATCTAGTGCCTAAGAATCCAGAGTACTTACAGCCACTTCTGTTCTGAGATCCAAAAGCTACTGCTGTCTCAAGTCCCTGTCTTAGGAGAACCTGCCTGAAGCATCCCTATAAGCAAAGATGACAGTGGAAAGAGCAGACAGGAAGATGAGCATCCATCTGTGGTCTCCATTCTCTGGCAAGTCCAGATTGTGGTTAATAGTGACCTTACTAGTTCCCAGAAGGATCAATCCTTCATCCAAGCAGTCTACTCTCTCCCAGTCCTGGTCATCATTTGTCTGCTCCTCTTTACTGGTGGCTAAAATTGGAAGTATACAACGTGCATGACTCTGCTGCTTCCACAAGACTAGTCTTCAAACCTTGGGGCTGTTTCTGCAAGCCTTTAGGTCTTAGAAGTTGTCATGAAAAATATCTATTACTTTAGGGTTTCTTAGGGAAGAAGCTCTTGCTTGCTTTTATTTATGCTGTGCTGTGAAAGGGTGTGAGAAATGAAGGTCCCAGAGGAGTCAGAAGGATGGTTCATGGCTGGATCAGATATCAGTGGCATTCTACTGTAACTTGGTGCTTTAAAGCATCGTAATTTAATACCTTCCATGTGTTCTCTATAGCACCAACCTTACTTTAAACATTAGTAAAACAAACAAAAACTAAAATCAAAACAAAACCAGAAAAAGTTACAGGATAAGAAGAGAAAAAATAGCAACACTAAACTTTCATTCCTTCACCACCACTGTGAGAAACTAATAAAGACACACACACATACACACACGAAGGGACAGAAAGGTTCAACAGCACAGAAAATGAGGCTCACAGTGAACATTCTGCCTGTCCCCAGAGGAATATCCACCAGGCAAAGCTCAGGTGAAGCCCGGAGGAAGACCCACCTGGGGGAACAATGTGATAGGCGACGGCCTTTCGCCCACCCTAAAGTATAGCCGAAGCCACCCCAGGGAGGGGTGCCATGCTGCACTGCTCCTACCCAACCAGAGCACAGCTCAGTATCCTGAGATTACAATCCGGGCAGTGAAATGAGACTGGGACAGAAGTGGAGGGGTGTCTGCTTATATAAAGGGAAGTGAATTCAGAAGGGGAAAGTCCTAGAAGAAACATGACAGTGACAAGTGAAGAACCACAGCACACTTCAGATTAACCAGGAAGTAACTCCACTTCTCCCAGAACCATGACCAAATAGCAGAACCAGGAGAAAACTTTTCATGAGTACAGGTAGGTCCACACTAAATGAAAGATTTAAGAGCGCCAGAAAGTTGGATGGAACCACGTACAACAGTGCTCTAATATCATGTGAGAGAAGGATTCTAACAGGACTCAGGAAAACTGCAGCAGAGCAAGGAGAATCTACCCACAGTGAAGTTAACTGCAAAGATTTATAAACGTCTCTGTGTTTAGGTTTAATGAAAAAGAAGATAAAAAAGCTGATAAAATACTTGTTTTCATGAAACACAGAAACCAAAGCACTCTAAAAACACTTCAGAAAGCATCTGTTCTGTATTATAAATAAAATTCAGAAAAATATGGATGTTGTGAAATAAGAAATCAAAGCAAAAAAAGAAACAGACTGAAATAATAAAGGTGATAGCTGAAAGGCAGAAATGAAAAGAGCTAAATAAGTTAGTAAAAACACTGAAAATTCAATTATGCAATTAAAATTTGCATTATAAGCAGCAAAAAAATCAGCCCAAAAGAAATTTAAATAAATGGCATGGATATAGAGTGCAAGTTTTAGAATTTTGCTATAATGCAAAGAATCTAGAGAAAAACAAACATTAAAAGATGAAAAATGAAGACGATTTATTTTTTTAAAGACTGAGAATTGCAGAATAACAAACAGAAAAAGAATCTGTTTTCCTTTAGAAAAATATGTGTGAAAACTCCTTCACTGGACCCCAACATGTATAAGAGAATGACTATATGGTGATATTTAAAGTAGTGGAAAGGGAAAAATTTTCTCCTTACATGGTTATTTGTCAATCAGATAAGTATTTGAGGAAAAGGAGAGTTAGTTTCCTTTTTGCGTGAATATATTCCAGATGGATTTTAAGGAAAATAAAAAGGTTTTGTAGTCCTGAAACGGATAAGGTCTTTTAGGGCATAATCCGTATACGAAAAAGACTGACTTCATAAAAGATTTGAATTCATGAAAATTTTAAATATTCATAAGACAAAACAAAAACAAAAGTACCATAAATAAAGTTCAAGATGATAATCTGAAAAAAAATACTGGTAACATAGCCTCCATACCTAAAACGGTTTTAAATTCAAAAGATGAATACATCAATAGAAAAATAGGGAAAGAACACAAACAGGCAATTCATGAAAGAATAAAAACCGGCAAAAAACATAGGAAAAATGGTCAGCTTCCACCAGAATTATTTTCAAAAAGTACTTACAATTTAAATGCAAAAAAGTAATAGAGTATGGCAAGGATGTGTGTGGTAAAGGATACTCACCTCAGACTTTGCTGACAGCAAATTTGGGAATATCAATTAAAGGCCTTGAAAACATGTACATACCTTGACCCAGCAATTCAACATCTTAAAATAAACCCTAAGGAAATAATTAAATATGCATATAAAAATTAAAAATAGGGACTTCCCTAGTGGCACAGTGGTTAAGAATCCACCTGCCAATGCAGGGGACATGGGTTCAAGCCCTGGTCTGGGAAGATCCCACATGCCACGGAGCAACTAAGCCATGCACCACAATTACTGAGCCCGCACGCCACAACTACTGAAGCCCACGCGCCTAGAGCCCGTGCTCCGCAACAAGAGAAGCCACCGCAAAGAGAAGCTCGCGCACTGCAACAAAGAGTAGCCCCTGCATGGCAACGAAGACCCAACACAGCCAAAAATAAATAAATTTATTAAAAAAATTAAAAATAACAACAGCTAACATTTAGTGACTAACATGTGGAGGCTCTGGACTCAGCAACCCACATGCATCTTTTCATTTAATCCTTCCATTATTACAGAGGCAGAGGCTATTACTACAGATAATGAGATAGAAGACTAGACGGGCTTAAATAATTTGTGTAAAGTCAAATGGACAAGCAGTTTAATTATAACTTGCTTAACTCCAGAATGTACACTCTAAACCTCTGCTATCCTGTCCCATGGGGATGTTCACCTGAGTGCTTTCTAGAATGATGAAGAACTGAAATCAGTCTATGGATCTGGGAATAGGGGGCTGACCTACACAATACATGACCCAAAAAAGTCACACTTTAGAGGAACCTGAGTAACATAAAATAGACACTGTATTGTTATGTGAAAGAAGACTGCTAAAAGCATTATATATGCACAGTGTGATTCCAATTTGTATTTTTTATGTTATATGATAGAATATTATATTTAAAAGGTGACAGTCATATGATGAAATGGTCAGTAAAGACTGTCTCTGGTCTGCCCGACTTTTATTTTTCTTCTTTCTACTTTTTCTATTTCTCCAAATTTGCTACTATGACCACTCATAACTTTTAATCAGAAAAAGGTATTTAAAAATCTATACATGGGACTTCCCTGGTGGCACAGTGGTTAAGAATCCACCTGCCAATGCAGGGGACATGGGTTCGAGCCCTGGTCCAGGAAGATCCCACATGCCGCGGAGCAACTAAGCCCGCGCACCACAACTACTGAGCCCATGTGCCACAACTACTGAAGTCCGCGTGCCTAGAGCCTGTGCTCCGCAACAAGAGAAGTCACCGCAAAGAAAAGAGGCTCCCACTTGCCATAACTAGAAAAAGCCCACACAGCAACGAAGACCCAATGTAGCCAAAAATAAATTAATTAATTTTTTAAAAATCTCTTATAAAAAACTATACAGGGAGAGACAGACATGTACTGAACATGCATAGACAGAGCTGTCTGTATTTTTTAAATGTTGAGCTAAACTTTAGAAAGATTTATCTTTACTTAACATACCGGGGGAGAAAAAGTAAACAAACAAACAGTACACACATGGAAGCCACGCTATTTCTAGGAATCTACAAGTCTTCCTCCTCTTCACTCTTCAAAGACTAATGACCTCTGTTGCCAGGAGGAAGGGATGAGGGGCAGCACTTGGTATGGCACTAGCAGGAAGCCACACCGCATATGCTATGAGAAATTCTGGCAAGCTTTCTTAAGGAATCCTAATCAGCAAAATACGATGTTCTCATAGTCGGGCTCTTCTATTCTTCCTCCTACCTACAGTCCCCCAATGTATCAAGAGTACACAAAGCCAACTCCGAGTGATCAAAGGAAACCTCTGGTTTTACTTAATTCTAACTCATATTTTCAGTAATAAAAATGCACTATTCCATTTCTGAGAGACTGACCAATAATCCAAAATCTTAGTACCTGGTACATAATAGGGCATCCAGTGAATATAGAACCCAGAATAGGGAATGAATGGTTCACACTCAACCCAGCCATGTCAGGGAGAGGCTTTGGAGTATAGGAGCCATATTTTTTACACTCTTGGCTAACCCAGTATAGGACAAGTACCAAAAACTGATGAAGATGAGAGCATGTTCACAAAGGGGAAAGGAGACAGGGCTCTGCCTTCAGGTCTGGAGTTTCTCTGACCTAATGGGTGATCCCTCAATTCCAAGATCTCACGTTTAACTTAATTGATCCCTCAATTCCAAGATCTCATGTTTAACTATCTCATGTTTAACTTAATTGATAGTAAGAATCCCAGATACCATTCTCAACACTTCTGATTAGACCTTGCACTGTGGTCATCTCTCAACTCTGGTTGAACCTCAGTTTGGGATCCAGTCTATCTGTAATGTCCTCCTGGCAGAGACAGCTGGCCTTGTGACTTTTCAGCTGCTGGTTTTTATTTCTCATGACATTTCTGAGATGTTCATGATTATTTTGTCTGTCCCTAGGAAAACTGAGGAAGAGAACAGGACAAATATCTTGTTCAAAGGTCACTAAGGGAAGTGATAAAAACAAGATCTTTTCATACCACTCTTTGCTTAGCACAAATGAGCTAAGATAGTTCTTTTTTAAATTAGCAAACCCGTCTAAAATGTCGTATTTCTTTTCATTAGTGTCACCTTACATAATCATCTGCTGCCTCTGAAATCTCTCTGCCCCTTCGACTCCCCTGTACCTAGTTGGTTACAAAGGCCCACTGATTCTCTTTCTCCAGTCATTTTGAGCCTGTCCTTTTTTCCTGACCTCAGAGCAGCTATCTGGCTCAGCCATTGATCAGGTATGCTCTGCCTAATCTATACCAACTGTCTTCTTCCTCCATATGATTCCACGATCAGATGTGTGCTCCACATTGCTGCCAGCATTATCCTCCTAAAACTAGCATCTGATAGAGTTACACCTATGTTGGACATACTTTTTTTAAAAAATCACCCAGTAGCATTATTTCAGAAAAGCACTCCTCTATCATTCTATTAATAATCCTGCTCAGTCCCCAGGGTTCTATGGACTAACCCCTCACACACCCTACTTGCCCCCCACCCACCAACCTCCTAGAGGTGGCATGGGATCACCAGAGACAGGCACAGGATCCAGGCCATCGGGATCAATCTTCTGTACGTCATGTGACTGGCCTGAGACTGTGAAATGAATCATGTGAATGGCCCCCACATGGACCAATCAAAGTCCACCCTGGGACCTTCTGTCGAAACCATCAAGAAAGACACGCTTCTTTCAGTGATACAAGCTTCAAGGACCACTGAGGCTGGATTATCTGGGACCTTCCCACAGAGAATATAGTCAATATGAAGACAAGTAGAGCTTACAAATAATGAGAAGCCAGAAGAAAGGAGTGGGAAAGCCTCCAACAAATGTGGAGTCACCAGACCCTGCCATGCTTCTGCCATCTTGGACTCACCAGTAATGTGAACAAATAAATGACTATTCTGAATTGTCTTCTTGACACTTTTGTGTAAAAAGAGTACTAACACATACAACTCCACTACTTTGAAATTTTAATAGCATCTTACTTCCTACAGAGGAAAAAAAAACCAAACTCCTTAGCACAGTATTCAAGTTCCTCAACCAAAGGGGCCATTTCAGCTTTTCAGCTTTCACTCTCCTGTTGCAGCCTCAAGTACTTTCAAATATTAAAATACTACTACTACTAGTGAAATCAATCCTCTTGGTTCATGACATGTCCTGAATCTGAATTATTCTTCTGTTCTCTCCTTCACTACTCCGTCTTCTAGATCCAGCTCCCACTGGGTGCCAACATCATATTTTACGTTACAGTTTTCACATACATACATAACTCCCCCTACCTGGATACTCTGCAAACAAAGAATGACTCTTTCTAAAGTTTCATCTCTAGCACCTGACAATCTGCTTCAGAGAGCAGACACTCCACAAATGTTTGCAGCTCTGATTGGAAATGAACGACTGAGGACTGATACCTGTTAGACTGTTCATTCTTTCTTACGTTAGAACTTTTCAAAAATTAACCATATCACTGTACAACGCAGCAACAGCACTCTTGGGCATTTATCCCACAGAAACAAATTAATCTTCATACAAAAACCTGTACACAGTGTTTACAGCAGCATTATTCACCCCCAGACTAGAAATAACCCAGCTGTCCTTCATAGGGTGAATGGCTAAACAAACTGATCTCACTGCAACTACCATACACGAGACTTTTGCTTACAAGAGGCAAGTAACTCTCTCGAAAAGAGACAGCTTTTCTGATCAACATGAGAGGTGAGATTTCTATACATATAAAAATTATTTTCAGAAACTGGGATGGCAAAAAAAAAAAAAAAAGACAAATACTAACAAAGAGCAGTGTCCCTGCCCAAAACACTGAGCGGGGACCCTGAGCGACAGTCTCTCTCTAACACTGCATGGCTAGGCTTCCATGGGGATGAGTAACAGCCAGGGACCTGTGAAATCTGATCTGTTTGCCATTTAGATCCACGTGACTCACCGAGGCTGCCTGCATTCATGTCTAAAAATACAGGAAATGTGCAGCCTAGGCAACTTTGGCTCATTGGCTCATGGGTTTTTGATTCAAATGCTGCACAGTTACAGACAGTGGTTGTATATTTATGCCAGCCAGCTGCAAAGGAGCTTCTGCTGCTCAAACGACAGAGACTAGGTGGGAATCTAGAAGCAAAGAGGATCAGAAGACTTATCTGCTGCTACACATTTTATCTGGGAGTCATGGGATGACACCTCCTCAGTCACTAGGAACATGAGATCTGAGGTCCTCTGCAGGCTAGAAGGACTGAGCTTCCTTGGGCCATGGGTGTGCCCCATGAAGTGCCGGTCTCCAAAGAGGACAGAGGGAGTCATGAGCTATTAAAGACAGAGTAGGCTGTGGCGGTCACATGAGTGGTGGAGCGCTACTTGGACTGGTGGTAACCAGGTCCACAGAGAGGGTGTGGAGCCTTGGACTGGCCATTTTTTGTTTTGTCCAATTCCATGCAATGTCTCTTCCAGTAATGCCCATGGCCATGACCGCTGGTGAGTGCGTCAGTTGGTTTCTGGGATTTACCTCTTGGACACCCAGATTCCTTCTCAAGAGGCTCCCCCTTCAACCATTGGGAACTGCCTGGCAGAGCCACTGCACTCACCCATCAGGATACTCAGCAGCTTCTGCACTCTGGAATTGACCCCCACGATTCGGTAGAGCCCTTGCTCATTGATCCCTGAGAAGAGAAACAGTGATGATTTAATTAGAGGCATGTCAGAACACAAGTCAGGCCAACCCAGCCAAATGCACTTTTTTTCATTTTCTCGGGCCTTCTAAAAGCTGCTCTAATTAAAGTCCCCTGTCACTCAGCTCTGCTCTTAGCGAAGGAGTGGGATTTGGTACAACTGTCTAGGATTTCATGGATGTGCTGCACACTTCAGCCCTCGTATTAGTTCAGTCATCAGAGGGGCAGGAAACCTCCCTCTTCTCTTGCCAAGGCAGCATCTGAAGAGTTTTGAAAGATGCTAAATATATACTTTTAAACATATCATATTTAACCAGTTTTTTAATTTAAAAAGACAAAAATGAAATGATAAAAAAATTTTTCATACTACAGAAAAGGATGAACACTTTACAAATTACTTTCACATAGAGAAGGCAAATATTGAGGTGTTGGGGCATTTTTAATTTTTGACAATATTAGCCAAAACTGAGAAATGAGAAAATCCATTCATTTGTGGTGCAAATATTCTTCATAAAGAAAAAAGAGGGGCTTCCCTCGTGGCGCAGTGGTTGAGAGTCCGCCTGCCGATGCAGGGGACACGGGTTCGTGCCCCGGTCCGGGAAGATCCCATGTGCCACAGAGCGGCTGGGCCCATGAGCCATGGCCACTGGGCCTGCGCATCCGGAGCCTGTGCTCCGCAACAGGAGAGGCCACAACAGTGAGAGGCCCGCGTACCCCAAAAAAAAAACGAAAAAAGTGGGTCAGCTTTCTTAAATCCAAGAAAACATTCAAATAGGCTAAAAGGGGTTCACCTTCAAACACCCAAACAAAGAACCAAAACGAACTCGCCTCAGTACTTTGTTCATTTAACTGCAAGGATTAGATCATCACTGTATCATTTACATTCAGACCAAGTGATATGAAATGACTTTTCTCCTGCTGGTCCTAAGCCCATCATATCTGACACCTCTCAACTAACTGGTCTCTTGCTGCCTCTTATTCCCCTGATGTCCATTCTCCACCCAGTACCCAAAATGAGCTTCTCAAAGTATCAATCAGTTCAAACCATCTCTTTTCTTAAAAACCTTCCAATGGCCTCCCATTGCATCTGGATCACAATCAAAACTTACCACGGCCTGGAAGGCCCTACAAGGTTTAGCACAGGCCCACCTCTGACTGCTTTATCAACCACCTTCATGCTGCTCCAGCATGAAGCAGCCTTCCTGTTACTCCAATATACAAAGCTCATGCCTCCAAACCTCAGCCTCTGAACAAGATTCCCTCTACCTGTAACACTCTTCTCCCAGATCTTTTCATCATTCAGGTCTCAGCTTACATGCACCCTCTTCAATAGAAAGCATCCCAATGACCAACACTATTGGCCACTGCCTTACCCAGTTGTCTTTTCTTTATAGTAGTTAAGAGTATCTGAAATCATCTTTCTTATTTGGTTTCTTGTTTGTCTTCCCCCACAACTACCATGTAAACTTTAAGTACAGTGATTCTGTCTTCTTCACCGTTATATCCCCAGCACCTAGATCAGTCTACAGTACAGGACAGAATGAATAAAACATTCGTCAGTTTGGGGTCAAAACAAAATTTCCTGGAATAAACTTGGGAAAAGGCTGATTCTGCAGTGTCTTCAACAAGACCTCTACAAAAGTGGAACTGATAAACAAAAGGAAGTGGTCTGGAATGAGAGGATTTTACAGCTCAAATGGATTGTAAAAGCATGTACATCAGGACTTTCCTGGTGGTCCAGTGGTAAAGAATCTGCCTTCCAATGCAGGGGACATGGGTTCGATCCCTGGTAGGGGAACTAAGATTCCGCATGTGGCGGGGCAACTAAGCCCTCGCGCTACAACTACTGAGCTCGTGCACCTCAACAAGGGAGTCCACGTGCCACAAACTACAGAGCCCATGCACCCTGGAGACTGGGCACCACAACTAGAGAGAGAACCCACATGCCACAACTAGAGAGAAGCCCACGCGCTGCAACCAAGACCCGACGCAGCTGAAAAAAAACAAAACAAAAAAAAAAAAACGCATGTACATCATCCTGCCTGCTTCACCGGCTAGGAGACCCCGGGTCTCCTAAGGGATGGGCCCCAAGTTACTGAGTAGCAGAACCATTATTCATTCATGGGGTGGCTCGAAGGGCTTATCCTTTCTGAAACATCTCTACTTCTTTTGTCCTTGTGCTTTCCTGGAGCTTGACACACTCCCAGCTCCTGCTGGATGATTAATGGACCTCAGAGAGTACGGGAAGTCTGTTCACCTCTGGTCACCACCAATATGTGTGTACATACACGTACTGCAGTAGGGAGACAACCCACTTCCTTCCAAGCATTTATGCAAAAATGGCATTTAACACACACCGTCCTCGATTCCTCTTTGTGCTAAATGAAAACTTCTCTAGCTGTTAAAATACATCATCTTCATCCTCATTTTAGGGGGGGGGGAGGAGGCAGAGGTTAAGAGACCAGACCAAGTGGTGACCCTCTTCTTCCTCTACTGCTTATTGCACATATTTTCTGGTTTTATATCAGAAAAAGTCATCCTCCTGAGCTATGCGTTTGCATTTATCACACAGATTCTGTGAAGGATTTTAAATGATTAGGTGGCCCTCTTGGTTTTGGCGGCTGAGAACTGAGAGACTAAGCGGTCAGCCCACCTCCGGCATGTACGTGAACTTCATCGTAAAGGGGAGGGGACTTCTGTTTTGAACTCATTTTTAGCTCCATTTTTATGCCTTTACCTTTGTTAAGCCTGTACCTCTGATTTCTCATTCTTTTCTTTTAAAACGATGAGCAAAAATCAACTGGCTGTTGAAAAATTACCTTAGTAATACACACTTAAAAAAATGTAGAAACTGCAGTTACGGAAAATAGACAAATCCATGGAAGATAGTGAAAACCAGCAGAGACACCCACTGACAACCTGTGCAGGTATGATCTCTCCCCTCCCCACTATCCCCAGAACCCGTTCAGAGTGGGCAGGCTGGTTCGTAACTTGCATTTTTCACTTGATATATAATAATGAAAATCTTGGATTTCAATAAATGTATTTCCACTGCATTTTTAGTGATTCAGTGTTTCACTGCATGCATGGAGCACACTGTTGATGTAACCAATTTTTGAGACATCTGGCCAGTTTCTGATTTTTTTACCTTAACACCATAGTATAAACATCTTTGTGGCTCAAGTTGGCCCATGACCTTATTTCCTCAAGATCAGTTCCCAGAAATCTCGCCTACTACTTTACATTCTCTGCCTATATTTTACATATCTTTGCAAGCTACCTTAACTCTTCATTGAAGGAAGGTATAGCAGAAATAAGGAAACATCTATAAGAATGTTAGCACACATTAAAATAATTACCTAGGAAAGAATACTTTTTGACTAGATACCTAGGAATAGAACTTATAAGGGTATTTTTTTTTCTTCCCCTCTACTCAGTGCTTCATAGCCTTTACAAACATGCTTATACTTCTGAACTGGCATATTTCTGTTTTAAAAGACAGAACTTCCTCAAACAAATAAAAAGGGCTGGAGGGTTGAGAGGCTGTAGAATAAGTAAGATTCCCATCTTTGACAATGGTTCAAATCAAATCCAGTGGAAAGACAGTGATCAGCTTTTCTCTGCGTACAACAGACAGTGCATTCAAAGCTCGAAACTGCCGGAACTGAGGAATCCCCTCTGCGAAGATCTTTGCGGAGGGGATGGAGATCACGGGGATGAACCAGCTTCCCTGACCTCAAAGCGCTGTTCCTACGGACCCAGGAAAGGTCAGTGTTTGACAGGCAGGGCCTGACCACAGCACCACGGCAGGAAAACAGGGGCCTGACCCCTTCTCCCTACCCAGATAGTGCCCAGGGCAGGGTTCCTAACCTGGGGTCTACAGACCCCCAGTGGCCCACTAGAGAATTCAGGGTGTCTATCAACTTCCATAGGAAAACAACCACACCTTTATTTCCACTAATCTATAACTGAAATTAAACATTTCCTTCCACTGCAATATAAGCAACAAATCACAGCATTAGCAGTACCTGCAACTTGGTCAGAAACCACAGATATTTTCCGAACACGTTACCGTTGTTACAGATACCCTGAACTATCACTATTTCTGAATTATGCTAGTTATCAGACCCACCACTGTAACTGAAAGTGTTAGCAAAGAAACACATATATTATTATATCACAACCATGGTTTTAGTATTTTAACTGAATTTCAGTAACTGGATTCCTTATAATCCTATGTATTTGATAAGCATGCATTTAAAACAATCTTCTGATCAGCCGAAGAGGCTGACAACTAAATCAGTTGAGAGCCTCTGCACTACAGAGCAACAGGTCTTGTGGAAACACACCGCCAATGGCATTTGGAGAGTTAATGAGTCACTTGAAATTGGGAAACAGCAGGTAGCAGGTCTGCCACCTCACCAGATGTGTAACCTTCACTGAGAATAATGCCATCTGTTTAACTACTTTACCTCTGGTTTCCACAGCGTGGATGCATTTCCTGATGATGCTGAAGCCAATGCTGTCCAACTGTGCAGCTGAAAGAGGAAGAAAGGGGCAGTCAAGTTGCTAGCCGAGCACACCAACCCCGGAACAGTGCTTGACCAACCCAGAATGACTCAGTCCCATGGTGTGGCCATGTAGCCTTTTCATTTTTTCCACTGAAAGTACAGGAATGATTCAAAATGTAAAACTGCTGGCATTCATGAGGAGCTTACCATATGCCAGGTACAGTGCTAAGTACCATTTTGCACATACTATCTCATTTAATCTTCATGGTAACTCTCTGCAAGGTTATCCTCTATTTACAGCTGACGCAACTGCAGCACAGTGATGAGCACTTTACTGAAGGAATAACTAAGCAAACTTTAACTTGTTTTGTTATTATCAGGAGCTGTAGGACTAACTGCTTGTTGGTCTCCTTCAAAAAGCATAAAGTAAATGCTCGATAAATGTCAGGTAAGTGCTCCACAGAGCTCACCTTGTTTAATCCTAGCAAGTCCTCTAGGTTGAGTCCCAAATTACACATGAAGAAACTGAGATTTGGCAAAGCTAAATATCTTGACCAAAGTTGCAGAGTTAATATGTGGGAGACTTGTTCCAGAGCCTGTACAACCTTAACTGCCTTAAAAGTGACTGAAAAATAAAATAAAAGTAAACATTAAAATAAAAAGTGACTCTGAGTTAAAGAGAGGAATAAAATTCTGCTCAGATGACTAGAAAAAAGGAAAAGTGACCAGGAGGAAAATCAAAATAGCCAAGGACAAAGAAGTTATCTAAGGAAAAAGCAATAAGGCAGAAGAGCCATCCTCTGTGTGGTAAATCAGCAGGCGGTGACAGGTTCTCCATCTGCTCCAAAACCCCCTAATGTCACTCAGAAAATAAATGGCAAATAGCAGCAACTTTTTCCACAGCACAGAACCAACTGCCCACTTGGCAACAGGGCTGGAAACCCACCAAAATTCATCCCCATGCTTTGGTTACCCAATGATTAGACGTGGGTGGTAATCTTCAAGAATGGGTTCACCTTTGACCTCCTTAGGACATCAGGACAAGACATTCTACAAACCAGTGTTCCAAGTGGAAAAGGGAATGGCAGAAAGGAGGAAGGTATTTATAAACATTTGTCATCATCCCAGGGCAAGAAATAAACTTGTAAAATATGAGAACTGAGCTGAACTTGAACTCAGCTTGGATCTAACCCAAATGGAATCTCTCCAATTCTTAATATATACGGGTGAATGTAGGTCCAATGAAGAAAATAATCCTTTAAAAAAATCACTGAAAATTCCCCAAATCAAATTAAAAAGGAATTCTAATTTCCCCAAACTTCTCTTCCCAAAGCGAATCAGCTCTTGCTCTTACATGTGTACTTATCACTTGGTGGTACTTATTAATAAATATACTTGGCCTCTAGGATGGTAAGTAAAGTACCAGACAGGGAGGAAAACAATGTTCTTCTTCCTGGAGACCACCTGCTATACAAACCGTTGTTCTTATACCCTTAAAGCTATAAGGAGCCTACTAACTCAATCCCTTGCTTCTTCTAGTATGAACCAAGTGTTTACTCTGCAAATCGGTTGTATCAAGCTTTCTGACTCAGATCGAGATCACTCTTCCAAATGAAATTCAACTCATACCACAGACTTTTCCCAAATTTTATAACAAACTATAATACACAGCCTAAAAATCTGTTGGAATCTAGGCAAGATTTTTTTTAAATAACGACCTTATTGAGATATAATTCACATATTGTAAGGGTCACTCATTTAAAGCTTACAATTCATTAATTTCTAGTATATTTACAAATATATAGATCACCACTCTCTACATAACATTTTCATCATTCCCCCATGAAAAACCTCATACATGTTAGCAGTAACTCCCTATTTCCCCCACTCCCTCAGCTCCTAGAAACCACAAATCTACCTTCTGTCTCTATAGACTCGCCTACTCTGGACATTTCATATAAATGCAACCATATGATACACTGTCTTTTGTATCTAGTTTCTTTCACTTAGTATAATGTTTTCCAGATTCCTCTATGTTGTAGCATTAATACACTTCATTCCTTTTTATGATTAAATAATATTCCATTGTCTGGATATACCCCATTCCATTTACCCATTCATCAGCTGTTGGTTTCTGCTTTTTGCCTATTATGAATAATGCTACTAGAAACACCCACATACAAATCTTTGTGTGGACGTATATTTTCATTTCTCTTCAGTATGTACCCAGGAGTGGAAGTGCTAGGTTATATGGTAACTCTATGCTTAACTTTTTGAGGAAATGCCAAACCACCTTCTAAAGCACTGGACCACTTTACATTCCCACCAGCAACATATGAAGGTTCTCCACATCCTTGCCAACATCTGTTATTGTCTTTTTTATTACTGCCGTTCTGGTGCGTGTGAAATGGTACCTCATTGTGGTTTTGACTTGCATTTCCCTAATGACTACTGATGTTGGGCACCTTTTCATGTGTAGGGGAGAATTTTCATTCCTTTATACAACAGTCAGAACAGAGCCTACTGGCAAGTATTTGTTAGAGGGAAAATTACTTTCTATACTAAAGGAGGTTTCCCAAATGTCCATAATGTGATTCAATAGTCAGTTGAAGCCTTTTGGTTCTTCTTTTGAGATGTGCTTAAGAGGATCCTTGCATAGGAATGATAGTCAAAGAAGTTTGGGAGATTAAGAACTGCAGTTGTGGACAGTGCTCTGGGGAGCTGCTGAGACAGATTCCAAATTTGGAAATTTTAAGAGTAGGTTTGTGAACATGGTCTTGTTCTAGGCATTGATGAACTTCTGTTCTGGACAAAGAGTATTTTGCTTCCTTACCCTGAACATGGGTAAAAGTTTTGAAAAACTGGAAATAACCTGGCAGCTGACAGTGATGACCCCAGTGGCCAGAAGATATGTGCTCATAAAGCCACCAGCCCAACTAGCAGAAGAAATACGGACAAAGCTAGATATAACCCTGTAGAGACAAATCAGTCCTTGACCTTTCCTCATGGAACTGTGGGAAGCTGGATTCTTTTCTAGGTAAGTAACTGCTAATGGAAGAGAACACAATGGAACCTCCCAAGTATATCCAGAAAAAAACTAAATTCCACTAACCTACATTAACTACAATTATTTATTTTGGAAAATGGCAAAGCAACCCCCCGCGCTCCCCCCACAAATCTCTGAATAAATGTTCCTTCTTTGGTTTTCCCAACATTAGAAGTTCTCCATTTTGTTTTATACCAGCAAACCCCTTTTCTTGAAATAAATCTTACACAGATGCTACACATAAAGGCCTTCCACATTACACATGTAACAGTATTTATTAGTATATATTAGTTGTCTAAGTCCAAATACATATAACAAATTCACATACTGCAAAGTCAAATGCTAAGAGCGCAAGGTAACTCTCTATTAGCCTCTGATGTGTTCAAGTTGCGTACTGATAATTATTGCAGTTTTATAAACAAAACTGTGTTAAGAAATGGAATTCATATCAAACAACAGTTCCCAATAAGGAACTCATGAAATACAGTTTACCTATCATTATTCCAAATCTCTGAACTGGAACTGGTATAAATTATTACACTGCCCCCTGCACTAGCACTTCCCTGTATCTCTCTGTCTCTGGTACCCCTCCACCACACACGCACACAGGCACACGCACACGCCCACGCACGTACACAGGTTTGACTGCTACTCTCATCAACCTGAGTTTCCTGCTGATGTTATGATTAGGTTACTAATGATGAACAACTGTTTTCTCATTTATCATGTACCGAGTACCCCTGATGTGATAGGGACTACAGTGCATCCATACCCAGATCATTAGTCCTGATCTCTGTCCAGCAGGTACATAATCTAAGTTAATTGAGATCTCCTACTTGGAAAATCCAGTTTCCACTAAAAGGTTTAGAACACCACCACCACCAAGCAGAGTTTGCTAATGACAGAAAAAGTCTGAGCAGCCCGCCAGATGGAAGCGGCTGTCCTTAATCCCTTCAAGCAGGTGATTCAGCTCTTTTACTGAGCCCAGGCTCAGAAAAGGTCAGGGATTTATTTGCAATTGCTGTATCCTTATAATCTCCAGAAATAATCTCTCATCAAATATCTACTTGCATTATTCCCTTAATTTGACTGCTGATGAATTGTTGCAGGGCCGGTGGCTCCCAGGCCTGACACCCACCGTCTGGCAGTTAAGGCTTGGACCAGCTTACCTTCCTGACTCACCCTCGAGTTCACCTCTGCCCAGGTTTACGCACAGGGCAGGCCAAACAGTTGTCGTATAATGAATGTTCACAGAGCTCGCACCAAACACCCAGGCTGACCCACCAAGTTAGAAAAGGGTCATCCTCTTAAGTGTCATGTCAACTTTTGAAGCATTATTTGTCTGCTTTTAGAGAAAGGAAAGGGCCAGGGTCACACAAACCTATTTTCTCAAAGCTCTCTGGAGAACAGGAGGACATGAGACAGGTGGTTTGACTCTCAGCCAACCTGGAGAATATTCGGGCTGAAGTGGGAGGAGGATGCCTGGCCGACCTTTGGGGCTTATGTTTATCATGCCCAGGGTACGCACTCAGACAGGAAGGAGGCAGGTTAAATTCAGGAACTGACTGTCTTACTGCAATGGGCTTAAAACAACAACATACTGTAAGGTTCAGTCAAATTGTTTAAAAGAAGGAAGCTGGTGGGCCAGGTACACACAGGATTTTACCATAACCTTCAATGCCCTGTTCTGTAGCTTCTAGTACCTCACACTACCTCATCTGACACTGCCTGGCCTTAAAAAAAAACAAAACAAACAAAAAAACCCCAAAGAGGTATATGGGTGATGGTAGAGGGTGAGAACTCCAATGAAATCGTGAGCCTCACCCTCAGCACTCCCCTTCTTTCTCACCCCCCATATCCAAATGATCACCTCAGTTTTACCTCCTACTGAGTCTCAATTGTATCTAGTTCTCTCTGCCTTCACCACACCCACCCTGGTCCTGGACCAGGTCCTGGTTATCTGCTACCAGGATGGTTGCAAGGCCCTCCTAACTGGTCTCTTCACACCTCCTCTGGCTCCCTCCAAGCTGCCCTCCACCCCGCAGCACCCATGACCTTGACAAAACCAGACCACATCACCTCTCTGCTTAAACACTCAGTGACACCCCACTGCTCTTGGGACGATAACCCCAGCCCTTAACATGGCCCACACAGCCCTGCATGGTCTGGCCCCAGCCTCATCTCAGTCCCTCCCCTATGTCTCAGCATCCCAACCACACTGGCTTCCTCTCCGAGTATCCAACTGACCACGCTTTCTCCTCGGCCTTTGCACAAGCTGTGGATTTCACCTGGGAGCCCCTTGGCCCAAATAACTCAGAATTCTCAGGTCTCCCCCATCAAGTATCATCTCCTCAAAAAAGCCTCTCTGAGCCCTCCACCTGGATTAATGCCTCCATCATGCACTTGGATATAATGCCATCAACCTCTCTTTCAGAGTATGCAGCACAATTACAGGTTTACCTTTATTAGTATAATGCTGGGAATTCCCTGGCAGTCCAGTGGTTAGAACTCTGCGCTTTCACTGCCAAGTGCCCAGGTTCAATCCCTGGTTGGGGAACTAAGATCCCACAAGCTGCATGGTATGGCATGAATGAATGAATGAATGAATGAATGGTATGATCCTGCAAAAAATGTCTGTCTACCAAACCAGATATGCGTTCATAAAGGCAATGGTCCATGTATAACTTTACTTATTTATTTTATTCACTACTATATCTCTGTCTTTCACTGTCCCCTATAGTGCTAGAAATGAAGTGGAAGCCTGTAACTTTTCATTTGGTGTAATTTTTCATTTTGGATGCAAGGATAGGTAAATTGGTGACTGAATGGCAGGAAGAGTTGCTGAGGGGCAGCGTCTTAGAGTCAAAATTACCTTTCAAACTTCAACTGATGTACACCCTATGAAAGTAGATGAGTTAAGTAAGCTTCTGGTCCTCAGCTAGTCCATCTTTTGTGAGGATACAGAGGTTAAATAAAGAAGTGAATGGCTTAATCTAACCGCTTCCTTCCTTCCTGTATCAGTACAAAGAGGTATTACCACCAAGCAGTACAGCCCCAAGAATCAGTCCTAGAGAAGGGAAAAACGAAAGCTGTGCAAGCCAAGACATGGAATAGAAGAGATAAAACCAAGTTTAGGTTTCCTGGACACTCTGAGAAATCTTTTGCTTGCCCACTGAGGCATCACTAGCACTGTGCTGCGTGTGGTATGAAACTAGGCTGGCTACTTCTTTTCACGTCACACTAACTGAGCCATCTGAATAGTCAGACAGGCCTGAGCATGGAGAAAGCTCTAGAAGACAAGAGCATTCCCCCCTAGAATTTGGTGCTACCCACTCTTCAGGTCCAGGAACGCCTCTGCTAAAAATTACTGACCTGCTGTCGCCTATCTCCAAATCCTCAGTATTCACAACACCCAGAAACTAGGCAACAAGTGGCCAAATCACCAATTCTGAATAGAAGAGACCTTTCCATATCACAGGTTGACTGATGGACATGTAGTCTGAAAAAATGATGCTTTGGGATATGCCCAAAGTTACCCCATATGTGCATCCCAGAAATTCTAACAGACCTCAGACCTCTCCTCAAAAGGAGAGGAGCTGACCTACATGAATTAGATGGAATTACCACTTTGCTAAAGCTGGTATTTGACAAGTTTTTCCTAGTCTGAAAAACTTCCCTAGGAAATTTATTCAACTTTCCTTTGATCAAAAAACCACCTTTCAAGGGTTTTTTATGGGAGAAATGGAATTTGCTAGAAAGAAAAACAAGAGAACTGAGACGTAAAGGAAGTCACTGCTGTGCTTTTAATGTGGATGGATACAGGAGGTTGTCTGGAGTTGCTGAGGGCGGCCCACCATTTTATGGACAGTTCCCGGGGCATGTTCTCACCACAGAAATTTACTCAATTTCCCTACGTGATTTGCTCTTTAAAGCTCGGCCTGCCTCGCTCATTCTGAATTTAATCCATTTCAGCATCATTAAAAGCCATGAAGAAAAACACCCACATTGAATTCTCCCATCTGGAGAAGAGATTTCCAATTGGCTCACACACTCAGAGGGGCTCACACCCTTTCTCCTCAGCATGTGAAGCCCCAGAGTTGCCAGGGCTCCCTGGCTGTGGCCCCTGGAAAACCATCTTCATGAAGCTTCCAGTGGACCCAGGAAAGGTGTGAGTTCTCTACTTTGGCAGTTACCCAGAGCCAGTTTTTAATCCCAGATCAGCTCCCCAATCCTGTGTCCCATCCCATTCCACTGCCAACTGCCCTATACTCTGCTCCCCAGCGAGGTACTCAGGGAATACGAATAAACTTTAATATTAACTGAAGTCACACAGACAGAAGTGGTATGTACTGGAAAAAGAACAATGAGCTCTAAAGCCAGACAGACCTGGCTTAGAATCCAGCCTCTGCCACCTCTGGCTGGATATGATCTTAGGCGAGAAGCTTCACCTTCCTTACCTGTGTGGTTGGGATAACTCGCAAAGGTCAAATGAAATGCACAGCAACTGAGACTTACTTGATATTCAAAAATGGTCACTAACAGTACTACAATATTAGGATGTAGTAACTACAGCACATCATAATATTTGAATCAAACTTTCCAGTTGATGAAAAACTCTTCATACCCAAGTTCATGTTAACCTTACAATAATCCCATGGGGTACCTATTATTACTATTCTTACTAATAACTTCTTGCTGTGTTTCCACACAAATTAAGTATGATGAAGGACAATACATTAGCGTTTATGGAATAAGTTAATAAATTATAGCTTACTTGATTTTTCCAGTATATCTGTTAAGTTTTTATGATGAGAAAAGCCAGGCTCATGATGTTAAAGTGGTACCAACAATGATGATGGCAGTAGTAACACTTACTGAGCACACAGCATTGCTCCGGGCGAAGCACTTAATTGCATCATATCATCATCATCACCATCCCTATTTTGTACCAGGAAACCTTGGCTCAAACAAGGCTAAGGAACTTCTACGTGATTACGGCGTTAGTGAGTGGTGGAACCAGGATTCTAACTTGGGCTGACTCCAGGGCTCATCCTCTTCTACTCCCTGCTCTTCCACTGAAGTTCACATAATTAGTCAGAAAAGGACTGGGGCTGGGGTCACATTTTCTGGATTCTGCCCTTTCTGCTCCAGTAGCAGTTCCCAAATCTAGCAGACCACAGACTCAGGGGCATGCTTGTTGCAATGCAGATTCTGGGTGCCCTCCCAGAGGCTATGCTTCAGTAGGTGTGAGAATCACACGAGATAACACTGTACTGCACACCAAGCAATTAAAACTATTATCAGTAAAGACAGATACAAACGCTTACTGACTATTAATTAATGGGTAATATCTATTCCACAGTCCCCATCTGATAATAAGGATTCACCAGTGCTATGTACCTCAAAATGTAATGTTGGCTTGTGCCATTGGGGTATATGAAATGATTCTAAGTAGTTCACAAATAAATATTTGCGATAGTTATACACTTATTTTAATAAGAATTATAAATTTATTGGTTTATCACACAAAGCATGATACGTTTTTTAAATAAATGTAGTCTAAAAAGAGTGAATTGATTTTAAAAAATAGTAAGTAAATAATATTACAGGTGGCATATGTATATGTTAAAAAAATAACGAAGGTGACAAACAACACATTTGGGAACTACTGTCCTAACTTGTACCACACACCACCTTCAACTTAGCTGAAAGGACAAGACGGGAGGGTACCACATTCTACCAGCAAGCTGTCCTATTTCAATAGTCATCCTTGATTCCTTGCTGTCTTTCACACCCCATATCCAATCTGTTAGCCAGTCCCATCAGTAATAACTTACACCTAGAATCCAACTACTTCTCACCATGTCCATTGCTAATACCTTGGTCCAAGCCACCATCATCTTCTGCCTGGACTGCTCCAATGGCCTCTCAACTGTTTCTCCTTTTGCCCCCTACAGTTTATTCTCTGCCGGCAGGCAGAATCATCTTTTAAAAATATACATTGGCTCATGTCACTCGCCTGATCACAACTCTCCAGGGACTTCTCATGACACTTACAACACAATCCTATCTCCTGACCACAGCCTCACATAGTCCAGCCTACCCGACCACTCTCCCTCTGGCCTCTGCCTTTCTAGTCACAAGGGTCCTTCCTGATACTCCTTGAACACTGCTAGTTCATCCCCTCCGCCACGGGGGCCTTTGTACGTGCTGGTTCCTCTGCCAGCTCCTGACAGGCCACCCTCCCTCTGTTTGTTCAGGTTTCTCCTCAAATGTCACCTCTTGGGGGAGGCCTCCTCTGTTCCTCGTATCTAAAATAGCCACCTTTCAGGGGAGGGATGGACTGGGAGTTTGGGATGAGTAGATACAAACTATTACATATGGAATGAATGAACAACAAGGTCCTATTGTGTAGCACAGGGAACGATGCTCAATATCCTGGGATAAACCATAATGGAAAAGATTAAAAAAAGAATGTGTGTGTATATATATATATATATATATATATAAATAAACTGAGCCACTCTGCTGTACAGCAGAAATTAACACAACATTGTAAATCAAGTATACTTCAATTAAAAATAAATTTAAAATAAAATAGCCACTCTTCCCTTGTTACTCTCTATTCCTTTGCTCTTACTTCATGGCCCTTCTCTCCGCCTGGAAGCCTCCCTCTGTTTGCTTGCTTACTGTTTGCTGTCTGCTTCTCTCAACAAGGCAGATAAAGTCCCTGCCTGACAGCTTTACTGTAGCTGCAATACACATTTCCTGAATGAAGCAACAAATACAACCCACATTTTCACCAGCAGAGACACCAGAAATCAATAGGTAAAGAAGTCCTCACACTCTAGGAACATCAGTGGGGAGCCGCTGGCTGAACACTAGTACCTTCTAGAGTTCAGGGGCTCTGCAGGGGGAAGCACAAGACCAACAGGACTGACAGGGATCTCATTCATCCCCCGGCCTCTACGCATGAATGCCACCAATCAGAATTTTCTTCCCTAGCTAACCACCTACACAGGAACCTATCTTCTTTTTCATGGTTTCTGGGGACACACATAAAGAAAAAATAAGCTGAGAGGGACTGAGAGTAAAGCAAGTAAAATAGGTAGCAGGAGGAGAGATGAAATCCCTGACTGGCCTGGAAAATAAACCTGCCAGCTCTCAGCCTGAGTCAACGGAGGCTCGAAGACAGCTGTAAATTGTTCCAGTTCTCAGCCAGACACAGGCAGCCAAAGTGGCAGCGTCCGGGCTCTTGCACAGTACAGGCTGAGGCCTGCAGATCAGCTTGGAGGGGTGGGGTAGGGAGGACTGTTTCCTTGTGGGCTTTTACATCTGCAATCTCCTAGTCCCCCTTAAAATTCCTAATCAGGATAGCAGCGAAGGAGCACAGCTACACACAAGCCTGGGTAACGCGAACCATCTTAATCAGGACCATTTGTCGCCTACCTGGGACTCTGGACATCTGAGAATGAATTACAGTCCAGTGGCCTCAATTCCTTTCTGCCTTGAGGCCTGGGTGGCTGTGCACTGATTTCTCAACCAATAGAGATCACCGCCAGCTTTTCAAAGGTGGAAGTGTTTCAAGTGGAAAACCAATTGCCTCTGTCCAGCTAGATCCCTTTCCGGCCTCTACCTAACCGTCCTCCCATCTTATCTGCCCTAGGAACAGTTTAGCTATTTTTTGATCACAACAAACTCTGAGGCAATAAAAGGCAGGGAAAGAGATCCATTCAGAATCTGAGGCCTAAGAACTGCACCTGGAGTCACCATGAAGTTGTATGACATGGGCATACGTCACCTCTCTGACCCTTTTCCTCATCTCGAAGATCAGGCATGGTAGAAATCAAATAAAGCAATGTCTGTGAAGGCACTGAGGAAGTCTAAAAGAAACTGTCCAGTGTCAGGCTTTTATAAAAATAGCCTCTGGTTTCGGATAACGATGATGTTATTGATAATAACAGCAGAGGGCAACATTTAATGACTGCTTAGAATACCAGGCACCACTGATTTAAGAATTTCCATTCTAATCCCATTGGATCCTCTCAACAAACCAATGATGTAGGCGGTAAAAGTATCCTCATTTTACAGATAAAGAAACCAAGGCCTGGAGAAAGTAATTTCCCAAGGCCACACACTCAGCAGGCCACGAGGCTGGGATTCCAACGCATGCGTGTAATAATACTCTAGAGCCAAGGTTCCCAACCATTACTCACTGTTTCCCCACACCCCTCCGCTGTGGGCAACAGTACTTGATAGCCTCCACTAAATCCTACATGTTGAATGGGAGTTTCACACTCTGAACACTGATTAGGGTCAGAAGGAATGATCTTGAGTAACCACAAGTTTGCACTTAGGATGAAGCCTCAGTTTTCTCATCTGAAAATGGGGTCAATACTACCATCCGTCTCACAGGGTTCTTACAAAGATCGAATAATATAATGTAGGTCAGACACTGAGCACACTGCCCCCTACAGAGTATGTGCTAATGATAATGTTTACCATTAATGATATCATTAATCAAGAGCCTGCACTTGGTGGCAGTGGGGAAAATCTTTCAGTCTCTGTCTCAACAGCCCTTACACTGGGCTTTAAGAGTTAAAGATGCCACCAGGGACCTGCTCACTGTTGCTTGGCTGAAGCCCAAACTGGGATGCCAAGGGGCAGCTGGCACCTGCCAGGCAGCAGCCTGCTATCTGTCCAGAGCCCACACCACTGAGCGGAAGGGGATGTTAGGCCACAGCAAGGTCACACACTGGCTGCATCTGTCAGTCTAAAGTTGGCTGAGGAGAGGATGGATTTGTGAAGTGTCCTCTAGGACAAGCAGAAAGGCTCCGGACTGTCCAGGTAAGTCTGAGGAGCACCACAGCCAGCCATGTCCTTGGGGGATGGGGTGTCACCCAACAAAAGGGCCGGGAATCCAAAGAATAGTATCTCGGAGACAACAACCCGTTCCTTCTCCTTCCTCTCTTGCTAGACCCCAGCACACTCAAGCTGGGGTGTTGCCAGGCCACAAGGGCCACAGCAACCAGCTGTGCCGCGCACACAACTCATAAGGAAAAGCAGGGTGCAGGCGGTCAGCACTTGGGGAGATAGAATGAGGCCATCTCCCCTGACTGTGGCTCAGGAGACGAAAGTGGTGGTTAAGGAAACCTGCCATGGAGGGGAAAGGAGAAAGAAGGGCCGAGAGGGGCTGGGGGCAGTGGGAAGGGAACACAGGCCAGGGAAGGAGTGAGCACCTGTCTTCTATCAGCCTGGCCTGGCAGGCGCGGAAAAAAACCTGGAGGGGAAGGTGCCCTCAGCTGACTGCCTCGTGGGCCAGCGCACAGGAGGCCAGGCTGCCATGCCCACTAATGCCGTCTATCCTTCCCAGGTTTAAGAGGGGAAATGTTCTATTTATAAGGCATCGACCAGTGGAGACCTGGCAGTCGCTGGATGGCTCTGATCCCATAGGGATCCTGGTTACCCGTGGCTGCCTTCCCCGGCCTCTCAACTGTGGGTGTTCTCACAGCAAAAGACTGAAGGCAACTGGAAGCAAAAGGCAAAAGAAAAGCCTCTTTCCTGCCCTTCGTTGCTTTCATGAGACTGCTGGACTTTTAGCGATGGCTGAAGGCTTTAGAACATTTTAAAAAGAGTGACCCATGTGATCCCGTCAAGCCTTCCCATGTGAGCTTCAAGACTCAATCTCTTTTTCTGTTTTACAGATCAAGGGAAGCTGAGGCAGAGAGATGAAGGGAATGCAGACACCACAGGCAGGGCAATGGGGAAGCAGAGCAAAGGTAATGATGCCCTTCCCATCTCCTCCCCCAGTGCTCAATCTTGTCCTCATGAAAAAAGAAAATCCTTGACCCAGCACCATCAGAGAGTCTGACCTGAATAACGGCCGAAAGAACGAGCATGTGTAACAGAAACAACATATAAAGCAGCTTTGGTTGTGTTGTCAAAGGCCCATGGGAGAGTAGTGCGTCATGTTACAGTCCTGTACCTGGGAAGCTCGAGTCACTGAAACATGTGACTCTGGCTCTCCCAGCATCATGCGTGACATGTGAGGAACAACAGATGGCTCTCAAGAGGAGGCTCACTAAGAAGGAACACGGGATGGCCCCTCAAAGAGCCAGGTGGGTTAGGTATTGGAGACTGATGATGAAACTCCTTCCAGCCCCAAGGGGTTGGCCACACAAGGACAGATGGCATGGCAGAGCAAAGATCTCATGCGTATCAAGAATAGTGGGGGAAATGATGCTGGCAATCAGGCAGACTCTGGTTTGAACATCAGCTCTACCACTTCTCAACTCTGGTACCTTGACTTCTTTAAGCTTGTTTGCTCACTTGCAACTCACCTCTGAAAAGCGTTTCTGCGAACGGTACCCATCCATGTACCACACTCAAGCTCCCTGCCACAACCTCATGCTGTCTTGAATAGACTAATATTTAAAAACCTATGTTTGTATTACGCTAACGGTTAACAAACTTATAGCCCATGGGCCAACTTCACCACTGCCTGTTTTGTAAACAGAGCCACCCCCTTTGTTTCCATATTGTCTACGGCTGCATTCACACCACCATAGCAGAGTTAAACAGTACCGCAAATCTGAAAATCTGGCCCTTTCCTGAAAAAGCCCACCCCTGGCGCTAAGCAGTACCATTTAGAAAACTGGGGTGGAGGGCGGGGGTATGTTTACTTGTGTCCCTCACCACCAATACACATTAAATAAATATATAAATTTAAATGGCAACTGAAAATGTTTGTCCAGTCCTATCCAAAATGATCTTGGGTATCACCAGCAGTGCACACACCCCACTTTGAAAAATGCAGTCGAGAGGATTCAGTGAATTAACATAAGGCATCAAGCCCGAATCAGCACGGGTGTTGGCTGCTGCCCTTCGTTCTCCTCCCCTGCTCCCCTCAGAAGCAGTTCAGCCAATCCAGTGTGCTCTTTCCTCCTCATATGGGAGAGGCATGACCAGATAACAATAAGGATAACAACAACGGTAATTAGGCACTTATTCACTAATAGGCCAGATAATGTGCTGAGTTGTTATCCTCACAGCAAGGCTATGAGGTAGGGGTTGTGATTTATCCCCATTTACAGACGATGAAACAGAAGCTTAGAGAGGCCCAGCACTGACCTGCAGCTCCATGGCCAGTGGGCCCGCACGATAATCTGCACCATCAAACGGTACCCTTCACGGAAACAAAAGCTCTCCCAGTCCACCCAGCAGGACCTTCCCACAGGAAATAACCTGAAATATGCACAAAGACTGATGCACAAGGATGCTCAGCCTGATGGCATTGGTAAAAGAAAAACTCTGCAAAGGACATTCAAGACCACTGACAGGAAATGGTTCAAAAAATTAGGATGTAAAATTATGACAGATCATTCAACAACCATTACAAATAATAATGGTTTTATTATTTCTATTTTTTATTATTATAAACATATTTGTAATAAATAAATATATAATATTTATAATATAACATATTTGTATGTTTTATTATTATAAACAGGTTTCATCAACTGGGATAATGCTTGAGACTTTTTAAAAGCAGAATCGCAACAGCATATTCAGTACAATGTCAATTAAGTCAAAATACATACTGACATTCGCAAAATAAATATAAGACATCATGAAAAAAAAGGCAAGGAAGAAAAGAAGTATCTCTGGGGATGATATTATAGATGAGTTTTACTGAATTTTTGAAAATCCTTACAATTTCCTTTATATTCCACAAAGAGTTCATAATATTTTTATAATAAGCAAAAATACAACACTGCCAACCCCCTTAGGAATGAGGTTCAGATATTCAATGTCTGCACCCTACAGATAACTAATCCTTCTTCCAACTTTGCAAACTTTCTCCTGTCACTGCTCTTCCCCTCACTGCCACTGTGAATGACAAGTTGGCAAACTGCAGTGGGTTCTTGAGCATTATGCAAATACAAAGGTTTGCTGCCAAAGTACTAGGTTAAAAACAAATTGGAAGGGACAAGCCTCTTAGATAGCCTCATCCACCAGAGGGCAGACAGCAGAAGCAAGAAGAACTACAATCCTGCAGCCTGTGGAACAAAAACCACATTCACAGAAAGACAGACAAGATGAAAAGGCAGAGGGCTGTCTACCAGATGAAGGAACAAGATGAAACCCAGGAAAAACAACTAAATGAAGTGGAGATAGGCAACTTTCCAGAAAAAGAATTCAGAATAATGATAGTGAAGATGATCCAGAACCTCGGAAAAAGAATGGAGACAAAGATCGAGAAGATGCAAGAAATGTTTAAGAAAGACCTAGAAGAATTAAAGAACAAACAAACAGAGAAGAACAATACAATAACTGAAATGAAAAATACACTAGAAGGAATCAACAGCAGAATAACTGAGGCAGAAGAATGGATAAGTGACCTGGAAGACAGAATGGTGGAATTCACTGACACAGAACAGAATAAAGAAAACAGAATGAAAAGAAATGAAGACAGCCTAAGAGACCTCTAGGACAATATTAAATGCAACAACATTCGCATTATAGGGGTCCCAGAAAAAGAAGAGAGAGAGAAAGGACCCAAGAAAATATTTGAAGAGATTATAGTAGAAAACTTCCCTAACATGGGAAAGGAAATGGCACCCAAGGCCAGGAAGTGCAGAGAGTCCCAGGAGGATAAACCTAAGGAGAAACACACCGAGACACACAGTAATCAAATTGACAAAAATTAAAGACAAAGAAAAATTATTGAAAGCAACAAGGGAAAAACGACAAATAAAATACAAGGGAACGCCCATAAGGTTAACAGCTGATTTCTCAGCAGAAACTGTACAAGCCAGAAGGGAGTGGCATAACATATTTAAAGTGATGAAGGGGAAGAACCTACAACCAAGATTACTCTACCCAACAAGGATCTCATTCAGATTTGACGGAGAAATCAAAAGCTTTACAGACAAGCAAAAGCTAAGAGAATTCAGCATCACCAATACAGCTCTACAACAAATGCTAAAGGAACTTCTCTAAGTGGGAAACACCACAGAAGAAAAGAACATAAAACACAAACCCTTAACAATTAGGAAAATGGTAATAGGAACATACATATTGATAATTACCTTAAACATGAATGGATTAAATGCTCCAACCAAAAGACACAGGCTCGCTGAATGGAGACAAAAACAAGACCCATATATATGCTGTCTACAAGAGAAGCACTTCAGACCTAGGGACGCATACAGACTGAAAGTGAGGGGATGGAAAAAGATATTCCATGCAAATGGAAATCAAAAGAAAGCTGGAGTAGCAATACTCATATCAGATAAAATAGACTTTAAAATAAAGAATGTTACAACAGACAAGGAAGGACACTACATAATAATCAAGGGATCAATCCAAGAAGAAGATAACAATTGTAAATATATATGCACCCAACATAGGAGCACCTCAATACATAAGACAACTGCTAACAGCTATAAAAAAGGAAATCGACAGTAACACAATAATAGTGGGGGACTTTAACATCTCACTTACACCAGTAGACAGATCAGCCAAAATGAAAATAAATAAGGAAAACACAAGGTTTAACTGATACATTAAACAAGATGGACTTAATTGATATTTACAGGACATTCCAACCAAAAACAACAGAATACACCTTCTTCTCAAGTGCTCATGGAACATTCTCCAGGATAGATAATAGCTTGTGTCACAAATCAAGCCTTGGTAAATATAAGAAAATTCAAATCATATCAAGTATCTTTTCAGACCGCAACACTGTAAGAGCAGATATCAATTACAGGAAAAATATCTGTAAGAAATAGAAACAAATGGAGGCTAAACAATACATTACTAAATAACCAAGAGATCACTGAAGAAATCAAAGAGGAAATCAAAAAATACCTAGAGACAAATGACAATGAAAACACGACGATCCAAAACCTATGGGATGCAGGAAAAGCAGTTCCAAGAGAGAAGTTTATAGCAATACAAGCCTATCTCAAGAAACAAGAAAAATCTCAAATAAACAATCTAACCTTACACCTAAAGGGACTAGAGGAAGAAGAATGAACAAAACCCAAAGTTAGCAGAAGGAAAGAAATCATAAAGATCAGAGCAGAAATAAATGAAATAAAAACAAAGAAAACAATAGCAAGGATCAATAAAACTAAAAGCTCGTTCTTTGAGAAGATAAACAAAATTGATTAACCATTAGCCAGACTCATCAAGAAAGAGAGGGAGAGGACTCAAATAAATAAAATTAGAAATGAAAAAGGAGAAGTTACAACAGACACTGCAGAAATAAAAAGCATCCTAACACTACTACAAGGAACTCTATGCCAATAAAATGGACAACCTAGGGCTTCCGTGGTGGCACAGTGGTTGAGAGTCAGCCTGCCGATGCAGGGGACACGGGTTCGTGCCGTGGTCTGGGAAGATCCCACATGCCGCAGAGCGGCTAGGCCCATGAGCCATGGCCCGTGAGCCTGCGCTCCGCAACGGGAGAGGCTACAGCAGTGAGAGGCCCGCGTACCGCAAAAAAAAAAAAAAAGGACAACCTGGAAGAAATGGACAAATTCTTAGAAAGGTATAACCTTCCAAGACTGAACCAGGAAGAAATAGAAAATATGAACAGACCAATCACAAGTAATGAAATTGAAAGTGTGATTAAAAATCTTCCAACAAACAAAAGTCCAGGACCAGATGGCTTCACAGGTGAATTCTATCAAACATTTAGAGAAGAGCTAACACCCATCCCTCTTAATTTCTTCTAAAAAATTGTGGAGGAAGGAACACTCTCAAACTCATTCTATGGGGCCACCATCACCCTGATACCAAAACCAGACAAAGATATCACAAAAAAAGAAAATTACAGACCAATATCACTGATGAATATAGATGCAAAAATCCTCAACAAAATACTAGCCAACAGAATCCAACAACACATTAAAAGGATGATACACCATGATCAAGTGGGATTTATCCCAGAGATGCAAGGATTCTTCAATATACGCAAATCAATCAAGGTGATACACCATATTAACAAGCTGAAGAAGAAAAACCATATGATCATCTCAATAGATGCAGAAAAAGCTTTTGACAAAATTCAACACCCATTTATGATAATAACTCTCCAGAAAGTGGGCATAGAGGGAACCTACCTCAACATAATAAACCCACAGCAAATATCATTCTCAATGGTGAAAAACTGAAAGCATTCCCTCTAAGATCAGGAACAAGACAAGGATGTCCACTCATGCCACTATTATTCAACATAGTTTTGGAAGTCTTAGCCATGGCAAACAGAGAAGAAAAAGAAATAAAAGGAATACAAATCGGAAAAGAAGAAGTAAAACTGTCACTGTTTGCAGATGACATGATACTATACATAGAGAATCCTAAAGATGCTACCAGAAAACCACTAGAGCTAATCAATGAATTTGGTAAAGTTGCAGGATACAAAATTAATGCACAGAAATCTCTTGCATTCCCATACACTAATGATGAAAAATCTGAAAGAGAAATTAAGGAAACACTCCCATTTACCACTGCAACAAAAAGAATAAAATACCTTGGAATAAGCCTATGTACGGAGACAAAAGACCTGTATGCAGAAAACTATAAGGCACTGCTGAAAGAAATTAAAGATGTAACCAACAGATGGAGAGATGTACCATGTTCTTGGATTGAAAGAATTAATACTGTGAAAATGACTATACTACCCAAAGCAATCTACAGATTCAATGCAATCCCTATCAAATACTAATGGCATTTTTTACAGAACTAGAATAAAAAATCTTAAAATGTGTATAGAGACACAAAAGACCCCGAATAGCCAAAGCCGTCTTGAGGGAAAAAAACAGAGCTGGAGGAATCAGACTCCCTGACTTCAGACTATACTACAAAGCTACAGTAATCAAGACAATATGGTACTAGCACAAAAACAGAAAAATAGATCAATGGAACAGGATAGAAAGCCCCGAGATAAACCCACGCACCTGTGGTCAACTAATCTATGACAAGGGAGGCAAGGACATACAATGGAGAAAAGACAGGCTCTTCAATAAGTGGTGCTGGGAAAACTGGACAGCTACATGTAAAAGAATGAAATTAGAACACTCCCTAAAACCATACACAAAAATAAACTCAAAATGGATTAGAGACCTAAATTTAAGACTGGACACTATAAAACTCTTAGAGGAAAATATAGGAAGAACAATCTTTGACATAAATCACAGCAAGATATTTTTTGATCCACCTCCTAGAGTAATGGAAATAAAAACAAAAATAAACAAAGGGGACCTAGTGAATCTTAAAACGTTTTTCAAAGCAAAGGAAACTACAAACAAGACGAAAAGACAACCCTCAGAATGGGAGAAAATATTTGCAGACAAATCAACAAAGAATTAATCTCCAAAGTATATACATAGCTCATGCAGCTCAATATTAAAAAAGCAAACAACCCAATCAAAAAATGGGCAGAAGACTTAAATAGACGTTTCTCCAAAGAAGACAAACAAATGGCCAAGAAGCACATGAAAAGCTGGTCAACATCATTAATTATTAGAGAAATGCAAATCTAAACTACAATGAGGTATCACCTCACACCATTTAGAATGGGCATCATCAGAAAATCTATAAACAACAAATGCTGGAGAGGGTGTGGAGAAAAAAGAATCCTCTGGCACTCTTGGTGGGAATGTAAATTGATACAGCTACTATGGAGAACAGTATGGAGGTTCCTTAAAAAACTAAAAATAGAGTTACCATATGACCCAGCAATTCCACTACTGGGCATATACCCAGAGAAAACCATAATTCAAAAAGACACATAAACCCCAAAGTTCACTGCAGCACTATTTACAACAGCCAGGTCATGGAAGCCACCTAAATGCCCATCGACAGATGAATGGATAAAGAAGATGTGGTACTTATATACAATGGAATATTAATCAGCCATACAAAGTAACGAAATTGGGTCACTTGTAGAGACGTGGATGGATCTAGAGACTGTCATACAGTGTGAAGTAAGTCAGAAAGAGAAAAACAAATATCGTATATTAACGCATATATGTGGAACCTAGAAAAATGGTACAGATGAACCGGTTTGCAGGGCAGAAATTGAGACACAGATGTAAAGAACAAACATACCGACACCAAGGGGAGAAAGTGGTGTGGCGTGGTGGTGGTGTGATGAATTGGGAGATTGGGATTGACATGTGCACACTGATGTATATAAAATGGATGACTGAGAACATGCTGTATAAAATGGATGACTGAGAACATGCTGTATAAAAAATAAACTAAATTAAATTAAAAAGAAAACCATAAAAAATAATCTCAGCTATTTAAAAATGCATAGGAGTGATTATATTAAGAAAATATACTGGGCTTCCCTGGTGGCACTGTGGTTAAGAATCCGCCTGCCAATGCAGGGGACACAGGTTCGAGCCCTGGTCCGGGAAGATCACACATGCCGCGGAGCAACTAAGCTCGTGTGCCACAACTACTGAGCCTGTGCTCTAGAGCCTGCGAGCCACGACTACTGAAGCCTGTGCACCTAGATCCTGTGCTTTGCAACAAGAGAAGCCACCGCAATGAGAAGCCCGTGCACCCCAACGAAGAGTGGCCCCTACTCACCACAGCTAGAGAAAGCCCAAGCGCAGCAACGAAGACCGAACGTAGCTAAAAATAAAATAAATATGTACAAAATGGATAACTAATAAGAACCTGCTGTATAAAAAAATAAATAAAAAACAAACTGGAAGGAATGAAGGAATTAAGACTGGGAAGCAAAGAGGAAGAATTATATTTCCTTCTTCTGGAGAGAAGGGAGGGCACTTTTTAAGCCTTTCTAGCCTAGACTGAAGCCCATTCCAGTTGGCTGTGGGCACCTGTCTGCACATGAGTGCATCTGCAGAGAGCACAGGTACTACACACACACACACGTGTGATGGGCCATTGGTCTATCATCTCCCAGGGGTCTTAACCCCATCAGCAGACCATATACTCCTTAAAGGTAGAGGCAACTGTAAAGCTGGTTGGTGTCCTCACCCCTCAGTACTCATGTCACCCAGCGCCATGGTCCTTAAGAATTCCAAGAGGTATTAGTTGAATGAAGCCTGGACTCCTACAGTTAAGTCTAGTGAGAGGTTCAGGTCGATGCAAAGAACATGTTCAACAAGAGTAGGAAGCAGAGAAAATGGCTGCAATATTCTTCTGAAAAGCCCTCTGGAGCCAACAGTGTGTGACAAGGCACACCTAGGGCAACTCGGGCATATTCCTTTTAAATGACCCGACTGACCCATGGAATTCGAGTTAATACTCACAGTAAGGGAAGTGGCACTAGAAGCCAAGATTAGGAGACATCCCTCTCTGTCTCAGTCTGTCAGTCTCCAAACAGCTGGCAAAGCAGCGGAAGAGCAGCATTTCTGTAAACAAGCTAATCTTTTCAGAGCTAAGCTGGCGGTGACATTTATTATTTAAAACTTCAAACTTGGTAAAGACGAACTCACCCTAGAAAAGCCTGCCTTTCCCTTGCTCTCATGCACCGGACTGTGTACCCTCTCTGACAAGTTCTCAGCTTCCCAACTGTCTCTCAGGTGGGACTACAGGACCACAGCAGCGGGGCTGACAATAGGTCCCTTCCTAGCTCCCCCTTCTGCTTCTGACCTGGGCTCATTTCAAAGGAGAATGAACCAATTCTCATAGAGCCTTTGGGGAGTAAATCTCACAACTGCAGCCAACGTAAAGCAAGAAACAGGACATGTAGACTCAGGAGATACACATTAAGGTGGCAAAGGGTAAGATGGGAAGAGGAGGGGTCCCTGCCCAGGGAAGAGTCCTGTTCTTTGTAATAATAAAGGGGAAAATCAACGACAGTCATTTGCCGTTTAGAATGATTGACACTGGTGTGATCACCTCAGTAAAGAAGCTTAGGAAGCAACAAACCAGACTTTCTTCTTCTCTGTCTATTCTTACTCCCATCTTTTCCCTTCCCTCCACTACTGGGTAAGAATTTGACCAACTAGAGAAAACTCAGTGTCACTGATGTATATTCCTGACATTCCAGAAACAAAGCAAGGTAAGGTTCCTGATGGCAGCCGGATCCACGGTTGAGCAGCTCACACGACTGCCAAAAATAGCAGATCGGTTTTTGAATTTAGTATGTAGAGATTAACCTAACCAAGAAAACAGAAGACTTCTAGGCAGAAAAGTAAAGGTCTGAATAAATGGAAAGACATTCAAAGCTCTTGAAGGAGGTGACTTAGTATTATAAAAGTGTCAATTTTCCCAGCTGTATGTAAACCAATGAAGTTAGAACATTTCTAAATAGACATTTCTCCAAATAAGACATACAGATAGGGACTTCTCTGGTGGCGCAGCAGTTAAGAATCTGCCTGCCAATGCAGGGGACACAGGTTTGATCCCTGGTCCGGGAAGATCCCATATGCCACGGAGCAACTAAGCCCGTGCGCCACAACTACTGAGCCTGTGCTCTAGAGCCCGTGAGCTGCAACTACTGAAGCCTGTGCGCCTAGAGCCCGTGCTCCGCAACAAGAGAAGCCACCGCAATGAGAAGCCTGTGCACCGCAACAAAGAGTAGCCCCCGTGTGCAGCAACGAAGGCCCAATGCAGCCAAAAATAAAACAAAAATAGGGCTTCCCTGGTGGCGCAGTGGTTGAGAGTCCGCCTGCCGATGCAGGGGAGGTGGGTTCGTGCCCCGGTCTGGGAAGATCCCACGTGCCGTGGAGCAGCTGGGCCCGTAAGCCATGGCCGCTGAGCCTGTGCGTCCGGAGCCTGTGCTCCGCAACGGGAGAGGCCACAACCTGCGTACCGCAAACAAAAAAAAAAAAACCACAGGGAGATAAAAGATACTCATTGTCCAAGAATACACTTGAAAGGTACACATTAGAACGGTGAAGGGGAGGACAGGAATAGGAGGTGGGAAAAGAACTAAAAGGGAGTGAGTGAATGAATAAACGAATGAATGAAGGGCGGAAGGGAGGGGCCTGTGATGATCATGTGTCACAAACCGGGGATTATTTCAGTCACTGTACCTGAGATCCAAACAGAGAAGAAAGAGGAGGTGAAAAAGGCTCTGCAAAGAAGTGTGCATGTATTTATCTGCTGCCATCCTCTCCTGGCAACTGGGCCACTTGGAAAATACCAGCAGCTGCCAGACATTATTTATGGTCCTGTCTTATACCCCACAGGCACTGTACGGCCTGAGAGAAACTTCAAGAGAAAAGCAACAAATTCAGAAGTGTCCCCAACGGAATTCCCTTTTGCTACCTGTCTCTTGAAAACATTCTGGTTCTGTGATAAAATGTTGGCATTGAAATTCCCACCAAAATATTTTCTAGAAAGGAAAATGCTAGACATTTGTAAATGGCTATTAAAGGTGAAAAGTGCGATGTCCCGCTCTTAAATTCCTATCAGATTGACTTCTTACCTTTAAAAAAGTTTTGACTGTCATATAAACAGAGTTGCAGAACAATCAGACCCTGGGCAATAGCACCACCTGTGGCGATGAGCGCAGTGAAACTGCAAATCACTGCCATGAGGAATACGAAAGGGACAAGCGCTCTGGAGGGGAGGGGAAGCAAAGCTAAGGCTTGTGTGATGTGAAGAGGGGTTCCTACTGCCAAAGGACGGGAGGAAGCACCAACCCAGAACAGTCCTCTGGTTTTGCCAGCTTGGAAATCAGTGAACAGAACATCTTTTAGAATTGTAATACCCGGGACTTCCCTGGTGGCACAGTGGTTGAAGAATCCACCTGCCAATGCAGGGGACATGGGTTCGAGCCCTGGTCCAGGAAGATCCCACATGCCGCGGAGCAACTAAGCCCATGTGCCACAACTACTGAAGCCCATGCGCCTAGAGCCCGTGCTCCGCAACAGAGAAGCCACCGCAATGAGAAGCCTGTGCACTGCAATGAAGAGTAGCCCCAGCTTGCCGAAACTAAAGAAAGCCCACAAGCAGCAACAAAGACCCAACACAGCCAAAGATAAATAAATTTATTTAAAAAAAAAAAAGAATAGCAATACCCTAGAAAAGCTGTTTCTATCAAAAGTACTCCTGGAAAAGTGGGCAGTATGTTTAACACATTTTTCTTTCCCACTTCCTAAATGAAAGTGTAATAAGCCATTGAAGAATCATCAGAGACTCGAGGCAGCCAACTCTCTGCACCCTGTGGATAACGGGATGCCGGAAGCAAAATGTTGCAAATGTCTGTGTTTCCCAAGATAGAACTTTCTGTATCGTTCTTTTCCTAGGGAGGTAGAATATTCTCATGGTTGACAGCAAAGATGTTAGAATCAGACAGAACTCAGATTAAATCATATCTCCTGAGTTCACCAACCTCAATTTCCTAATCTACAAAGTAGGTCAAAAGCACCTACCTCAGTCAGTGCTGTGAGCTTTAAATGAGCTAATGTGGATAAAACACGCTGAAACACAGTAAGCAGTCAATAAATGCTACCTATTAATCGCCATTATTGTAAAATACATACTCTTTGTCGACAATGCAAAGTACACAGAATATTTAAAGTAGAAGGTCAGTGTCTCGCAATAATCTGCCCTCTATCCTGAGTAAGAGTTTAATGATAAATGTATTTCCAGACTTTTTTTCTATCAATGTATCTAGATGAGTCAACTAATTTATTTTAATAAATGCATGGTTCTACCACCTGAATTTTTTAAAAACTCAATGAACAGTATACTGTGGATACCATTTCTGCAAATATACCAAGATCTCTCGTTCTTTTTGAAGGCTACATAGTACTTTATGATATTTTTAATGGACTTCCTATTGAACATTTAGATGGTCTCCAATTCTTCACTATTATTACCGATGCTCCAGTGAACTTTTTTTACAGAAACATCTTTGCACTCCAGCCTATCCTTTAGGACAAATCACTGGGTCAAAGGATATTTACATTTTAAAGGCTTCCGACACATATGCCCCAAAGGCCTTACAAAACAGTACAACCAGCTGCTATGGCCACCAGCAGAGTCATGGTCATCTTTCAAATCTAGTGGCACTTATCTCAAGGAGAGAGAAGTAGGTTCGTAAGGTCAAAAGTTACAGGCAAACTTTTGGTGTGGGGTGAAGGGGGGGCTGGTTCTCCATTCATATGCATCTCGTCCCCCACAGTTCCTGGGTCCTTCATGACAGAAGTGTCTCCCAGGTTAGGGCATGGTGTGGGCATCTGTTATTTCACCCTGCTTGGCATCTATACTCTCTTGTCCCGGTGGCTTCCCCGATCTCCCTTTGGTAAACCACCCTGCTCCCATTTTATGAATACTGTTGAAACCATCGATCAAGGTGTGTTGTCTTCCCCTGGGTAGGCCACAGCTAGACCACCTTGATGCTATCTTTCCTGGGAACTGGACCTTCAGAAGAGTGAGGTAAGGACTAAAAAAGAGTTTAAGGGCTTTATCATCCTGCAAATATCACCCAGAAGACCCTTTCTCATTGGTCCCTGGGTCTCCAGAACTGGTCTGTTTTCAAGCCTTGGTTCTTCAGGTCTTCCTACCTTACTGTGAGTTACACTGAAGCCTTCTGTATTCCTTCGTTATTATTATTATTATTATTGTACTGTTATTTTAGGCCAAGTTAACCAGAGTTGATTTCAGATATTCTAAAACAATCCCACCTGACACGGGCGGGGGGCGGGGGGAATGACTTGTTTCCTTGAATATTTATTTGAAAAAAATTTCCCCTTGTTCAATTCCTGAAGAAAAAAAAAGAAACATTTTTTCCTCTCCCAAAGGCCTCTTAACCTACCAATAGCAACCATTCCAAATTACTTAATATTTTATTTAAAACTTCTGGTAGAATCTGTATTTTGGAAGGAATGAAAGAGAGAAAATCTCTGTCCTATAATGGATTTCACACACACTAAAAACAGCTCATCCTTTTGTCCACATGAAGAGGTACTGTTTTACTGACACTATTGGAATTCACGGTAGGGCTATCTTGGAATTTTTTTTCCAAGTGGATCTTACAAAGCAAATCTGAGGCAAGGGGACAGAATTTCCTTTGTACTCTGGTAGCAACGTGGCAGGAATTTGTTTTTTCCCCTGTGCACCAAGGAGATAATCAGCCCAAACACTCTAGCAATAGCGGTTTCATTTTAATCCCATCATCTTTACAAGGTTACAGGTGCCCTTGGAAATCATGATTAACCAGAGTGCTCCGAGCCAGTAGCAGGGGAAATGTGCTGTATATTCTACACAGGCCGCCCAGAGTCACTCCCAGGAAAGAGGAATATTATTACAGAGTTCTTCGTCTCCACTCTTAGCTCCCCAAAGTGGCAACAAGGAACACAGAGTTAGTTACTAAGCGATCACTAAGATGGTTCTGGCTCTCCAGTGCTTGGAGCGAGACTGTGAGGGAGGCAAAGTCAATTCTGGCTTCCCACAGGACAGGGCGCTGGGGGAGCTGGGTGTTATCGGATTAAGTGACTTTTAAGTGGTGACTGGAGCTACATTCTTAAGACAACAAAGGATTAACTGAGATAATGTACATAAAAATTCTTTGTACAGTGTGAAGGGTTATACAGTGCAAGATGTCATCACGGCCTTGCCAGTCGGGCTCACTGACCGTCCTGGAGTCACTGACGCCGTAAACTGGAGCAGAAGTAGCTCGGCTGCACTGGAGGAATGGGGAGACCCAACATGCCCACAGCACCTCCTGGTGGTTCTTCCCCAGAATAGCAACTTCTCCAGGCCCAGGCCCACCCCCACCCGTAGAAAAGTATCCAAGCAATATACTTACTCCCTTCGCTCTGGCTGTCTTTGTTCGAGTTGTAGACCTGGAAAACAGAAATAACATTTACTTGTGTGAATTTTATACTACCCTACAGGTTCGCTGAAGAAAACCATTACCTCTTCCTTTTCCCTGGTTTGTGCTAGACCAATGGAAGGCAATTCTGGCCCCCAAATAGAAATCCCTTCTATAATTACCTACATCCCAGTATTTACTTCAGCTCTTAAGTGTGTGCACATCAGAACCACCTCTGGAACTTTATTGTTAAAAAAAAAAAATCATATTCCTCCTTTAATAAAACCCCAAATTTATGTTTGTATATAAACTAAAAAGGAAGAAAAAAATGTAATTAGTTACAAATCATTAAGCATTAACTGCACACCAGGCAACGTGCTAAGCAATTCACATGAATTATCTCAAATTATCTATGCAACAATTCTGTTGGGTAGGAACGGTTATTATCACTGTTTTACAGATGGAGAATTTGAAAGGCTTAGAGAGGTTAACTAAGGTCTCACAGCTAGTACGTGGCAAAGTCTGGACAGAGATACATTACAAACTCTTAAGTGCTAACACTGGGGAATGAGACCAATCATTTTTTACTTCATATACTTCCATAAATTTGAATGTTATAAGGAGAATATATTACTTTTACAATAGAAAACGCTTTAATGATTTACAGAATTCATAAAAGGGAATGTACCCCAATAAAAAACAATGACACACTGAAAGAGCTGGCAAGCTTTTTCTTGTAAAGGACAGGTTGGTAAATATTTTAGGCTTTGCAGGCCAGGAGGCAAAAGTCAAATCAATGATATTATACAGGTACTTGTAAAACAAGAGAGAAGACAAATTTCCGCAATTTTTTCTTGACAAAATTCAAAATATAGTAAGTTTTTGAGATATAGGTATAATATTCCTAGCAGGTGGAAATCAGGGTTTCATGGCTCTTTTCAGAGATGCTTGGCTTGGTTCATCCAGGGGTTAAAGAACTGGTTCTCAGGCAAGAGTGGTCAGTACAACCACTTGGAGTATCTTTTCCAAGGAGTACAATTTTTTGAAATACAGATTGACTAATCAGAAGAATAGAATTTTTTATAGAGGAAGGATAACATTTAGCTTAAATAGAGTTCAAAATGTTTTTCATCATCAAGTCAATTGCAAATGTTCATCTGTGAATACCACGTTGAGCTCATGGGCCATACAAAAATAGGTGGTGAGCTGGAGTTGGCCTGTGGGCCATAGTTTGCGAATCCCTGATATGCTGACATTATTAAATAAGATAATAAAGCCTTTGCTTTAGAAAGAAAATCATAGTGCCCAAATCTTTCTTTGGTGCTTATGATTCTGTAGGTATGAAAAGGCACAGCATGAAACTGGTCATAACTTAAAAAAATAAATAAAAAAGGATATTCCAAATGATTGTGATGGCCACTGTTGGTTGAGAGCCACTTATTTAACCCTTTGAGGAACAGAGCCAAGCATCTCTGAAAAAAGAGCCATGACACCCTAAGGGGACTTTTTACCTGCTAGGAAATATGGGTGAGACGCTGGTCAAGAGCTGGGCAATAGTTCCATCACAGCCCCCCGACTGCCTTGTGTCACTGGGTTAAGTTTCTCACCGTCTGCAGGTCTCTACTGCCCCATCTATAAACTGAAGGAGTCAGCCAAGAAGGTCTTTGAATTATCAAACAGATAATTTAACAAACCACTCCATTTTATGATCATTATTCATTTCCTGACACACAGGACACTTACTGAAGGTCAGAAAGATGAGAATAAAGGGGTTTCTGAACTTCAAGCATTATTGTCTGATGAATGAAAAGGCATCAGTTTATATGCATAAAAGGAGTCAAAAGACTGTGAGCCTGGTATGGCCTTTTTATTTTTCATTGCGGTATGCCGGCCTCTCACTGTTGCGCCCTCTCCCATTGCGGAGCACAGGCTCCGGACGTGCAGGCTCAGCGGCCATGGCTCACGGGCCCAGCCGCTCCGCGGCATGTGGGATCTTCCCAGACCGGGGCACGAACCCGCGTCCCCTGCATCGGCAGGCGGACTCTCAACCACTGCGCCACCAGGGAAGCCCTGGTATGGCCTTTTGGAGGGAGGAAGGCCAGTGCGCTTGGCAACTAGTGCACAACAGAGAAGGGCAGGAGATGAGGATGTGGCAAAGAGAGAGGCAGCGGAACAATCCTGCAGAGCAAAGTGAGTAGCCTCGTAATAGCGAGGACCAGCCATTCACGGTCAATGGCATGCACTAAAATGGGACAGGTAGGTGAGGGAAACACAGGGGAAGAGACAATATTTGGGCAAGTATTTTTTCCAGCCATCCCTGCTCACTTCATGTCTCCCATTAAATTCAAACTTCCTATCCCAGAGAAACCTGCTCCTGTTTCTAAATGGCAAAATCCAGAAGGAACAACAAAATACAGGGCTTTCAGCCCTCCTTAACTAGGAGGTGAATTTGCAGCAAATTACTTTCTTTTCATGTTTCCTGGGGCTCAGGAGGCCCAGTCCCGGAACACCCAGGCATTCCTCAAATCAGAGAGGCGATATCAATGAGCCAAAGGCACCAGGAACGTGTGCCGCCCGATCCTCCGAGGCCAGGCCATTAATCTCTGTCTGGTTTGGGTAAATGAGCCAAGGAGAATGAGTCTGAAATGAAGCTAGCAAACCATGCCTGCCAGGACTGCGTGACTACATGGCCCAGCAAGGAAGGCCCGGGGTGGGGGAGCAGCCTCACCGTCACACGGGCCAGATGCTGGCGTGGGAACAGCACTAAGGGGCAATGGCTTTGTTCACCCAGCACTTACCAAGTGCCATACGTGACATCATCAAATCTTTTTAACAACCCTGTGGGTTAGGTACTAGTGTTATTCCCATTGTACAGGTATGGAACCTGAGGCCCAGAGAGGCTACATAGTTTGTCCAAGGACACAAAGCTGGAAGGTGGTGTACTAGTCTATCTTGCCGTTGTAGGGATGTTCCAACTGTCATTTACTTTTCCAGGCAGTGGCAAATGCACACAACTACCAAGCCATACCAGCAGCCTATGGTTTGTAAATACCTTCCATTCTGGCAGAAGCAGAGGGCATGTGATTTGCCATTTAGAAATGCTCTGTCTGTTCTGGGGAAACCTTCTTTAGATCTCATAGCAGCCCACTAATGTCAGACTGAGGTTCAGAGACAAGGGCAATTTCCTAAAATAAAAGGTCTCTTTGGCAGTGGCTTCTGTCTTAGGATTGATTAGTAGAGTTATCTTAGGTTTGTATGCCTTCAAGTAAGCCTCTCAAGAGCCTCTGTCTTAAAAGGACAGAACTCAAGTCTCCAGGATCAATTCAAGGGGACATGAGTCACTCAACAATTCCTGAATTATGGCTCCTAGGAAGAATAAATCAGTTAATACACAGTTTCAACAACCCAACTTAAGCTAAAGTCTAACCATCCTGTTTAGCCAGAGTACTCTAAGACCTGGCCACATGCAAGTCTCTGAGCCCTCTGGCTTTCTATAGTACTTTCATTCAGAGATGCACTAGTTTCTGCTGAACACTGTGCATGAGAATTTGTTAAATATCCATAGCAATGAACACTTGTTTTCAAGTGCATGTTTCCAGAGAATACAAATTACATATGTTTACTTTATGTTATCAGGGTCCATCTGAGATTCATTATAAAATAATTACAACAGCAATAACGGATTAATACAAACGATGGTGACAAAAGCCTTATTATGTGTCAGACACCACTCTGAGCACTCTATATGCATTTATCTTGTTTAGTCCTCACACCAACCTAATTATTCCTGACATATAGATGAGAAAACTGAGGCATTAGAGAGGTTAGGTCACTTGCCCAAGGTCAGGCAGCTGGAATTGGGCAGAATCCAGACAGAAACTCCTACAGTCTGTCTCCAAAGCCCAAGCTCTTAACCACTAACCACGTGATACATAAGACATGATGATAATGATGATGATGATGATGATGATGATGATGATGACGACGACGACGCTAAAGGTGATGAGATGTCTGTGCAGCTAGGGAAGGTGAGTCACTGGAAGAAAGAATCTGCCACGAGTTGGAGAGAAAATGAAACTGGGAATGGCCTCTGATTCCAGCCTGAAGCATTCACCACTAACCCACGTGACCAGCTGGCACCTAACACAGAAGTAACACTTCATATTCTTTGAACCACAGGGCTCGATTCTGAAGATAAACACCAGGGCAGGAAAGTAGGTCTCTGATACAAATCACAGGGTACTGCAATTCTATGAGTCCTCACCCAGAAGCTATGATGGGAGTACAATTTAATTAAATCAAAGGAGGGTGAGGAAAGCTTTGATATGCTCCCTCTGCACTAAGACGTGATTTTGCAATCAATTCTGTTCACTGCTGAGCCAATTCAATTTACGTGTCCCTAGAGAATTAAGAGAGACTACAGAGTCATTTGGGTTCCCAGAATTTTTCCACGGGTGTCCTTTATTACCATTATCCAGGCCTTACCAAGAAAGCACAGAAAGGAAATTTTTTTAAACTTATAAATTAAAGGCATAAATAGAGCAATAAGCAGAAAAAGCAATCTCACTTTTCCATCTGACACACAACTGCATTAGCACTTGGCTACATCACGCTTTGGATCAAAATCAGCACAAAATGAAAGTGTTGGAGAAATATATTCATGGGCAAATTCACTAAAATCTGTTGCTCATTTTTCAACTGCACTTGAATTCACACCTAAGCTTTGTCATTCCCAGAGGTCTCTTCCAAGTAGCCTGGAACATCTAAACCCCTCCCACCGGCTTGTTCCTTGGATGTGCACATGTGGGAACACACAAAACAGAGCTACGGGCCCACACCCCAAAACACTGCCCAAGCTGGTTCTACACCATCAGATATAATTTTTGTCCCTCCGCTCTGTGCGACACAATGGATCCACCATCACTAGGATTTGCTCTTTTAAACTGTTTGTCAGGGGTAACAGATTTGTGCTTATCTGCTGCTTCGGTTCAAAGTCCAGATCTACCAGTTACTGGCTATACAGTCCAATCACTTCACAATTCTAAACCTCAGTCTTTGCTAGTGTAAAATAGGGACATTAATGTTCCCTATCTCTTAGGGTCGCTGTGAAAATTAAATAAGACAATAAATAGAAAACATTTAACACAGAGAGTAGAATACAAATTCTGTGGCCCACAGAGCATTCTGTAAAGATGACCCTTCATCACCATCACCAGGCCAGATGTTGGCATAGGAAGAGCACTAAGTGGGAATGGCTTTGTTTACCCAGCACTTACCGAGTGCCATACGTGACATCACCAAATCCTCCTCTTCCCTTCTCTTCACATCAATACTTATCCCCTACGGGATAAACGGCTAAGGATGGGTATGTGGTTTGAGGGATACAGTGACATTGGCCTCATTAGCATTGAAATTTAACCAAATGAAACTAATTAAAGGATTAATGGAAAGCATAAAATCTAAAGTCAACTTTAGCAAGAGTTCTCAATGTTTTCTTAAATGGCAGTTAAATATAAAAGTAACTACTCACCACAATCACTTTTCCACCACCGATTATGTGCCAGGCATCATACTCAGCATTTACATGAATTATTTTATATCATACTCCAGCTGATGGGGTACTACCACTGCCTCCGCTTCACACCATCTTGTAGGCTAAATAACTTTCCAAAGGGTACAAAGCCAACAAGTGGCAGAGTCTTCTAGACTAGATCTGTATTGAACCACAACTTCATAGACCTTCCCCACCCAGTCGCACTTTCCAAAGGAAAAAAAAGCTTGGTGACCAACAAAGAACTCAAAAGAAGCTAAGCAGTAATTAAAATTGTAACAACACAACCAATATGTAAGAACAGAATTTCCACCCAATTTAACAGTAATTCTACAAACTTCCATTAATACAAGTATAGTAGTAACTGAAAACCACAGCCAGCTTGAGACACTTTGGGACACCCAAAAAACACCCGTCAAGCAAAGAGCACACAGAGGGCAGACAGCAGAAGTAAGAACTACAATCCTGCAGCCTGTGGAACAGAAACCATATTCACAGAAAAACAGACAAAATGAAAAGGCAGAGGACGATCTACCAGATGAAGGAACAAGATAAAACCCAGGAAAAACAACTAAATGAAGTGGAGACAGGCAACCTTCCAGAAAAAGAATTCAGAATAATGGTAGTAAAGATGATCCAGGACCTTGGAAAAAGAAAGGAGGCAAAGACTGAGAAGATGCAAGAAATGTTTAACAAACACCTAGAAGAATTAAAGAACAAACACCTAGAAGAATTAAAGAACAGAGTGAACTATACAATAACTGAAATGAAAAATAAACTAGAACGGATCAATAGCAGAATACCTGAGGCAGAAGAATGGATAAGTGACCTGGAAGACAGAATGGTGGAATCCACTGACACAGAACAGAATAAAGAAAACAGAATGAAAAGAAATGAAGACAGCCTAAGAGACCTCTGGGACAACATTAAATGCAACAACATTTGCATTATAGGGGTCCCAGAAGGAGAAGAGAGAGAGAGACGACCCGAGAAAATATGTGAGGAGATTATAGTCGAAAACTTCCCTAACATGGGAAAGGAAATAGCCACCCAAGTCCAGGAAGTGCAGAGTCCCAGGAGGATAAACCTAAGGAGAAACATGCCGAGACACATAGTAATCAAATTGACAAAAAATAAAGACAAAGAAAAATTATTGAAAGCAACAAGGGAAAAACGACGAATAACATATAAGGGAATGCCCATAAGGTTAACAGCTGATTTCTCAACAGAAACTCTACAAGCCAGAAGGGAGTGGCAAGACATATATAAAGTGATGAAGGGGAAGAACCTACAACCAAGATTACTCTACCCAGCAAGGATCTCATTCAGATTTGACGGAGAAATCAAAAGCTTTACAGACAAGCAAAAGCTAAGAGAATTCAGCACCACCAAAACAGCCCTACAACAAATGCTAAAGGAACTTCTCTAAGTGGGAAACACAAGAGAAGAAAAGGACCTACAAAAACAAACCCATAACAATTAAGAAAATGGTAATAGGAACAGACATATCAATAATTACCTTAAACGTGAATGGATTAAATGCTCCAACCAAAAGACACAGGCTCACTGAATGGAGACAAAAACAAGACCCATATATATGCTGTCTACAGGAGAAGCACTTCAGACCTAGGGACACATAGAGACTGAAAGTGAGGGTACAGAAAAAGATATTCCATGCAAATGGAAATCAAAAGAAAGCTGGAGTAGCAATACTCATATCAGATAAAATACACTTTAAAATAAAGAATGTTACAAGAGACAAGGAAGGACACTACATAATGATCAAGGGATGAATCCAAGAAGAAGATGTAACAATTATAAATATATATGCACCCAACATAGGAGCACCTCAATACATAAGGCAACTGCTAACAGCTATAAAAGAGGAAATCAACAGTAACACAATAATAGTGGGGGACTTTTTAACACCACATTAACACCAATGGATAGATCATCCAAACATAAAATTAACAAGGAAACACAAGCTTTAAATGACACAATAGACCAGCTAGCTTTAATTGATATTTATAGGACTTTCCATCCGAAAACAGCAGATTACACTTTCTTCTCAAGTGCACACAGCACATTCTCCAGGATAGATCACAACATAGATCAGAATCAAGCCTTACTAAATTTAAGAGAACTGAAGTCATATCAAGCATCTTTTCTGACCACAGCACTATGAGATCAGAAATCAATTACAGGGAAAAAAACGTAAAGAAACACAAACACATGGAGGCTAAACAATAAGCTACTAAATAACCAAGAGATCACTGAAGAAATCAAAGAGGAAATCAAAAATACCTAGAGACAAATGACAATGAAAACATGATGACCCAAAACCTATGGGATGCAGCAAAAGCAGTTTAAGAGGGAAGTTTATAGCAATACAAGCCTACCTCAAGAAAAAAGAAAAATGTCAAATAAACAATCTAACCTTACACCTAAAGGAACTAGAGAAAGAAGAAAAAACAAAACCCAAAGTTAGCAGAAGGAAAGAAATCATAAAGATCAGAGCAGAAATAAATGAAATAGAAACAATGAAAACAATAGCAAGGATCAATAAAACTAAAAGCCGGTTCTTTGAGAAGAGAAGCAAAATCGATAAACTGCCAGACTCATCAAGAAAAAGACGGAGAGGACTCAAATCAATGAAATTAGACATGAAAAAGGAGAAGTTACAACACACATCACAGAAATAGAGAGCATCCTAACACTACTCCAAGCAACTCTATGCCAATAAAATGGACAACCTGGAAGAAATGGACAAATTCTTAGAAAGGTATAACCTTCCAAGACTGAACCAGGAAGAAACAGAAAATATCAACAAATAAATCACAAGTAATGAAATTGAAACTGTGATTTAAAATCTTCCAACAAACAAAAGTCCAGGACCAGATGGTTTCACAGGTGACTTCTATCAAACATTTAGAGAAGAGTTAACACCTGTCCTTCTCAAACTCTTCCCAAAAATTACAGAGGAAGGAACATTCCCAAACTCATTCTATGAGGCCACCATCACCCTGACACCAAAATGAGACAAAGATACTACAAAAAAAGAAAATTATAGACCAATATCACTGATGAATATAGATGCAAAAACCCTCAACAAAATACTAGCAAACAGAATCCAACAACATATTAAAAGGATCATACACCATGATCAAGTGGGATTTATCCCAGGGATTCAAGGATTCTTCAATATACACAAATCAATCAATGTTATACACCATTATTAACAAATTGAAGGATAAAAACCATATGATCATCTCAATAGATGCAGAAAAAGCTTTTGACAAGATTCAACACCTATTTAGAGTAAAAACTCTCCAGAAAGTGGGCAAAGAGGGAACCTACCTCAACCTAATAAAGGCCAAATACGACAAACCCACAGCAAACATCATTCTCAATGGTGAAAAACTGAAAGCATTTCCTCTAAGATCAGGAACAAGGCAAGGATGTCCACTCCTGCCACTATTATTCAACATAGTTTTGGAAGTCCTAGCCACGGCAATCAGAGAAGAAAAAGAAATAAAAGGAATGCAAATCAGAAAAGAAGAAGTAAAACTGTCACTGTTTGCAGATGATGATACTATACATAGAGAATCCTAAATATATCAACAGAAAACTACTAGAGCTAATCAATGAATTTGGTAAAGTTGTAGGATACAAAATTAATGCACAGAAATCTCTTGCATTCCTATACACTAATGATGAAAAATCTGAAACAGAAAGTCAGGAAACACTCCCATTTACCACTGCAACAAAAAGAATAAAATACCTAGGAATAAACCTACCTAGGGAGACAAAAGACCTGTGTGCAGAAAACTATAAGATACTGATGAAAAAAATTAAAGATGATACCAACAGATGGAGAGATATACCATGTTCTTGGATTGGAAGAATCAATAATGTGAAAATGACTATACTACCCAAAGCAATCTACAGATTCAATGCAATCCCTATCAAATTACCAGTGGCATTTTTTACAGAACTAGAAAATAAAATCTTAAAATGTGTATGGGGACACAAAAGACCCCGAATAGCCAAAGCAATCTTGAGCTCACAGCTCATGCAGCTCAATATTAAAAAAACAAACAACCCAATCCAAAAATGGGCAGAAGACCTAAACAGACTTTTCTCCAACGAAGACAAACAGATGGCCAAGAAGCATATGAAAAAAAAAAAGCTGGAGGAATCAGACTCCCTGACTTCAGACTATACTACAAAGCTACAGTAATCAAGACAATATGGTACTGGCACAAAAACAGAAATATAGATCAATGGAACAGGATTGAAAGCCCAGAGATAAACCCACGCACCTAGGGTCAACTAATCTATGCCAAAGGAGGCAAGGATATACAATGGAGAAATGACAGTCCCTTCAATAAGTGGTGCTGGGAAAACTGGACAGCTACATGTAAACTGGACAGCTACATGTAAAAGAATGAAATTAGAACACTCCCTAACACCATACATAGAAATAAACTCAAAATGGATTAGAGACCTAAATTTAAGACTGGACACTATAAAACTTTTAGAGGAAAACATAGGAAGAACAATCTTTGACATAAATCACAGAAGATCTTTTTTGATCCACCTCCTATAGTAAAGGAAACAAAAACTAAAATAAGCAAATGGGACCTAATGATACTTAAAAGCTTTTGCACAGCAAAGGAAACCATAAACAAGATGAAAAGACAACCCTCAGAATGGGAGAAAATATTTGCAAATAAATCAATGGACACTTTGTCCATTAATTAATCTCCAAAATATATACACAGCTCATGCAGCTCAATATTAAAAACACAAACAACCCAATCCAAAAATGGGCAGAAGACCTAAATAGACTTTTCTCCAATGAAGAGAAACAGATGGTCAAGAAGCATGTGAAAAGCTGGTCAACATCACTAATCATTAGAGAAATGCAAATCAAAACTACAATGACGTATCACCTCACACCAGTTAGAATGGGCATCATTAGAAAATCTACAAACAACAAATGCTGGAGATGGTGTGGAGAAAAGGGAACCCTCTTGCACGGTTGCTGGGAATGTAAATTGATGCAGCCACTATGGAGAACAGTATGGAGGTTCCTTAAAAAACTAAAAATAGAATTACCATGTGACCCAGCAATCCCACTACTGGGCATATACCCAGAGAAAAACATAATTCAAAAAGACACATGCACCCCAATGTTCACTGCAGCACTATTTACACTAGCCAGGTCATGGAAGCAACCTAAATGCTCATCGACAGACAAATGGATAAAGAAGAAGTGGTGCATTCATACGATGGAATATTACTCAGCCATAAAAAGTAACGAAATTGGGTCATTTGTAGAGATGTGGATGGATCTAGAGATTGTCATACAGAGTGAAGTAAGTCAGAAAGAGAAAAACAAATATCGAATATTAACACATATATGTGGAACCTAGAAAAATGGTACAGGTTAACCAGTTTGCAGGGCAGAAATTGAGACACAGATGTAGAGAACAAACGTATGGACACCAAGGTGGGAATTGCAGGGGTGTTGGTGGTGTGATGAACTGGGAGATTGGGATTGACATATATATACTAATATGTATAGAGTGGATAGCTAATAAGAACCTGCTGTATAAAAAAATAAATAAAATAAAATTCAAAAAAAAAACCAAGAGCACAGACAGAGAGAACTGACAGCTTTGCCCAGGACTGTGTGGTAGGCAGAGTTTTGAGTAGAGCACCACATTCGAACACTAAGCAAACTCTATTAAACAGGATTAATGTAGGATCTTTTAGTAACACCCACCAGAAGTTACCAGTAAGACACCCTTGGCCTGTGCAACACCAACCAATCACGGACATGAATTTTTGGATCGAGGAGGCCCTCTCTTCTCATGGTGATCCACAGGCCACAGTTAGAAAAGCTTTCAAGAATGAACTGTTTGAAATACAAGACATGACACCATAAAACTCCTAGAAGAGAACATAGGGAAAACATTCTCCAACATAAATTGTACCAATGTTTTCTTAGGTCAGTATCCCAAGGCAATCGAAATAAAAGCAAAAATAAACAAATGGGACCTAATCAAACTTATAAGCTTTTGCACAGCAAAGGAAACCATCAACAAAACGAAAAGACAATCTACGGACTGAGAGAAAATATTTGTGACCAACAAGGGCTTAATTTCCAAAATATACAAACAGCTCATACAAACTCAATAACAAAAAAACAAACAACCCAATCAAAAAAATGGGCAGAAGACCTAAATACATTTCTCCAAAGAAAACATACAGATGGCCAATAGGCACATGAAAAGGTGCTTAACATAACTAATTATTAGAGAAATGTAAATAAAAACTACAATGAGATACCAACTCACACCAATCATAATGGCCATCATTAAAAAACCCACAAAGAACAAATGCTGGGGAAGGTGTGGAGAAAGGGGAATCCTCCTGACATGTTGGTGGGAATGTAAATTGGTGTAGCCACTATGGAAAACAGTATGCAAGTTCCTTCAGAAACTAAGAATAGAGTTGCCATATGATACAGCAATCCCACTCCTGGGCATATATCCAGATAAAACTATAATTAGAAAAGATACTTGCACCCCAAGGTTCATAGCAGCATTATTTACAAAAGCCAAGACATGGAAGCAACCTAATGTCCATTGACAGATGAATGGATAAGAAGATGTGGTACATATATACAATGGAATATTACTCAGTCATAAAAAAGAATGAAATAATGTCATTTGTAGCAACATGGATGGACCTAGAGATTATCATTCTAAGTTAAGTAAGGCAGAAACAAATACCATGTGATATCACATACATGTGGAACCTAAAATATGAAACAAATGAAGTTACTCACGAAACAGAAATGGACTCACAGACATAGAGAACAAACTTATAGTTAACAAAGGGGAAAGGGGGTGAGGGGGGTAAGTTGGGAGTCTGTGATGAGCAGATACAAACTACTATATATAAAACAGATAAACAACAAGGTCCTACTGTATAGCACAGGGAACTATATTCAGTATCCTGTAATAAACCATAATGGAAAAAAAACTAATTGTTTGAATCTTCAGCCTGTGGGGATAAAACCAGTTTGAAGAGCTTGGAGTAAATGAGGATATGTCTCAACTCGAAGGTTCAGAGCTGGGGAGCTGGGTATTGGTTTCTCCTTCTCCCATTAGAAACAGGCCTCTTGTCACCACAGCCCGAGTAACAGAAGGTGCTCCAGAGAAGGAAGGAAAGTGGCTGCTGCTGCTTTTCTAATTCTCACCTGGCTACGCGTCCTCTGCCTTGCCTTTTCCACTGCTACCGGTATTGCATTTGCTGTCTTAGGGAGGCCCTTTTGAAAGTGAAACCAATAAAAATATATCTGATGGCTCTTCCCAAAGACCTGTTCCTGAACAAACATGAAGACCTTGCTCTTGCCCTGCAGAATTACATGCAAAGAGGTTTAGTAACTGGAATAGAGCAGACCACTCAGTAAGTATTGATTGGATGAACAGTTTGTGGGTAGAGGAATAAAAGAGAGATGGAAAATTAAAAAAAAAAAAAATCCTCATGTTGAAGCAAGGAGGACAAGGCATTGATGCATCAACCAGACAGAAAAAGTAAGCCAGATCTATCATTTCCAGGTGGGTATATCTCATTCTTCTAAACACCTGGCAAATTCTCTAGGAATCTTTACCTTAGAGACAAAGGGAAATACACAATTCAGGTCTTATTACGAGACAAGATAAAGTACATTTATCTTATTTGGCTTGACTCAAGGCTGTCAGAATCTCTCATACAGCCATTTATTTTCTATGGGACACCGTTGAATGCTAGCTCTACACCCACCAACTGACAGCAAATGCTACTAATAGTCCATGGGGTCACCAGGAAGGGGTCACTGTAGCTCAAGGTACCGAGGATCCCTCCCCCATGCAACAGAGGCGCCTTAGGACAAAGGCAGTCTCTTGGAAAATGGCCCAGCACAAGCAGCTGTGCTCCCAAAGCCAACTGGATAGTCTCTTGACGGCCCCTGAAGACTTGCTCACCAACACACCAGCAAGCCAGTGAGTAAAAATGACCACTTGCTGTTCACGATTATGACAATGACGATGGATAGAAAAACACACTTTCTGTTCTATTAGTTCAAGCATTGCCTGCTGTTTTGCACCTAAGACTATAAAGGGCTTACCTCCTGTACAATTCCTCAATAACAGTGCAGGGAAGCCAAGTGCTCAGAATACGTGCTCCCGGCTCCCTCTCCTCAGCGTCCACGTTCCTCTGTTTCCAGGGATTCCACCCTCATTTTCCTTGGGAGCCACCCCACCACGCTATTGCCAGGGGCTGGGGCTGAGTCCAACTCCATCTTCAGGTTTGGCCAGGGAATCCAGACCTGGCATCCTAGTGTGCATGTGATTCGCCTCAGGCCAAATGCAGTGAACAGGACTTGTTTTTAATGCTTGTTATCACAACTGTAGGGAACTAGGTCCTGTCATGTTGCTAGGAGAGTAGGACACATGCCTGGAGCTTTTGTGGCCAACCCTTGCCACCACAGAGGCAAAGCCTGAGTAGGACAGGCCAAAGGAAAGTGGGGCTGTGATAGGAAGGGAGACCAGATTCTGACGGCGTTGTCTGAGCCTCAGAATGCAGCTCAGTGTCATCCCTGCTCTTTCCATGAGTGAACCAGAACATCTTTTTTTCCTTAAGTTGTGTTTCTACTGCTTGCAGCCAAGAGCCGTGGCAAATACCAAAAAAGCTCAAGAGAGAAAAGCCTAGTTAAGCTTCATAGGGAACTCTAGAATGAAGAACAAAGAAAAATAAGCAACAAAGTAGAGGGGGAAAGAAAGTAAATTCATTCATCCTTGAGTTCTCCCCTTCCTCCTACCTCACATATCCGTCCAGTAACAAGATTTCTCACCATCATGTATCCTGAATCTATCCCTCATCCCCATTTCTTTTCCTACTGCCTGAGGTCAGGTTTTGTCTTCTCATCTGGATCTCGACATTGGCCTTCTCCCGATTCTCGCTGGTCCCTCTCTTCTCTCTGCTCTAATCTATCAGACACAGAGCTCCCGCCAGATGTGTTGCCCTAAACTACAGCTCCAGCTGGAGAAGAGAAGCCTTCAAGACATCACAATACTGGTCTTCAAATACCTGAAGGGCCGTCATGTCCAAGAAGGGGAACACTTACTGCTCTGAATGGAGATGAAAGTCAGGGTGGAGTCCCAGGAAGGCAGATTTCCGCTGGATGAAAATAACCGACAGTTATGAGCTCTTCCTGGTCTACTAAAGCAAGCAGACTGACTGAATGTCATTCCCACACAAAGGGCTAAGCCCCATTTCATCCAGAAGGCGGCCCTAGGCATTCCTGGGCTGACACATTCAGCTTCACTTGAGGTTTCATTATGGTTAGCCTGTCCTTTCACCTGTACAAGACTTGGACGGATTCCAGAACAAGAGGAAATGGAGTTGGTTGAGGCAAAGTAGGTAGACAGAGTGTGCTGAGGGCCCTGGAGACTTGGCATGCGGGCCTGGTTCCATGGGCCTTTTTAGCTGTGTGCCTTTGGATGGTTTATTTAACATTTCTGAGTCTGTTTTCTTATGACGAAGGACGGCTAAGTAATAATACTTTGTGGGAGTACTGGGAGAATTAAAAATAGTTTCACAGTGCCTGAAAGTGCTCAAAAATGGCATCTCCCTTTCCTCTGCCTCCACAAACGTTTCCTACTGGCTGCAGACCTCCCTGCCATCTCCTCTCTCTGACCTCTCACTGCTCTAACAGGCCACTCTATAGAATTGAATGCTTCAGGACACAGCTCTTCATTTCCCATTAGTTTTTCATCTCCAAATAAATCCCCGGTGGCCAGTTCCGTCTTACACTTCTATGGGGGTCCACCCAGCATCTAACACAGACAGGGCTGGGCATATATTCGGTCCAAGAAATCGCTCCTGACTGAGGGAAAGGAGCTTAAGACCCAGGATGCACGTTCTCTTGTCTGAGTCTTCCTCAGTGGGTCAGAAGCCGGTCATGATGACGTTGATAAGCAAATTGTCCTTATAGCGTTCTACTTGGAGTGCTGCTGGCAACTACTGCCCTTCTCTACGAGAAATCTCGAATGGAGCTGATAGAATTTCAAGGGAAAAGGTGAAATGGCTCCTCCTGGAGCATGCAGGTGGTAGGGTCCACCCAGGTATTCAGGGAAGGGGTAGGCTAATTATTTTAACCTATTTCCGGGCCTGGTAAATTAAGCACGAGCAAAACGTTTCTGGGGTTACTAACACTGAATGTTGTGGGTGAGCGCTTCTCCTCCCCCACAGGACTTCGATTTGCATGCTATACAAACACTGTTGCCATAGTTATAATTCAGGAAGCTTTACTGTTTGACCTCAAGAAAAAATCAACCTCAAATCAGGATAACACTGACTCTCGAGACCACAATAGATCATCAGCGGGTGAGACCTGCCAAATTCCTTCAAGATTCTAGAAGGAACTACTGTATTTGGGGTAACAAGCAAGCAACAAGAAGAGGAAACTCTGCAACATTATGCAATTTCCTTGCATTTCATATTCAGAAATCCTGAAAACCCCTATAAGCAACTTGCCTAACTTTCAACACAAGATCGGAGTCACAGCCAGTGTAAAACAAAAACTGGACACAAAAGAGGAAAAAAGTAATGTACAGAAAAATATTGCAGGCAAATTTTAAAGGCAACAGAAAGGACACAAGCTCACTTGATATCAAATGCATGACAGTTAAATAGACAGCGTGTGAGCTGACATGTATGTGGAATGTGGCTGGCTCATAATGGGGGGCGTCTTCTGGCTTTAACATTTCCTCGCTTCATGCTCATGTAACATTAAAAAGGGTGTGAACCCACTAGCCCATCAGCATGGTGTTTCCATGCGGAGAGGAGGGATCACCTCCCCATCCCCCAGACAAAGACTGCAATCTTAAACAGAGGATGTCTTTCTGTGTTCCTCTCTCCCCCAGCTCCTCCCTCTCTCTCTGTCTCTCTCTGTGTGTCTGTGGAAATAGTGACACAGCACCACCAACAGAAGAAGCAAGCTTGTTCTTTTGTGCTTTGGGAAACTGCAAATGAGAAACTCCTCGGTCCAGTATACATGATCCCAAAGTAGGAGCATGTGAGGTCCTGCTGCCGGAGCAGGGACCTGCCCAGGAGGAAGGACAGCCAGAGGGTGAGTCACTGCAGAAAACCCACCCCTTTCGACTTCCAGTCCCTCTGTCCTCCAGAGGACTTAAGGCAAGTGTCTTTTACACTGATCTCATTAATCCTCACAATGTCCCTTTGTGAAGCAGGTGGTGAATTTATTCGACACAGACACAGGTGACTTCTTTCTTTGCCTCAGACAACTGCGAGGTCAGAGTACTGCATTTCTAGATAGATGACTCAAAGCCGAGCTCCCTCAGATGCAGGTCCTATCCTAAATCTAGGAATAATCCCGATGCCAACCCATGCATACGCAGCAAGGTTTCTGGGAATAGTCACTCTGATTTCCTTGCTCTGAAGCTTGTAGAAAGGGGATCCCTAGCTCTATGACATGAGGAATCTCCGTATTTTCCTACAATCTCCAAGAAACAGAGTGGGGTTTGCAAAGTAGAAGAGCAGATTCTAGAATTCTTTCTGGTTTTACAGAGGTTAGAAGTTACTAGGCTGAGCCCTTCCTCATCTCCACACAGTGTGAAAGGGAGGAGGTTTATCAAGATTCCACAGGGCTTCCCACACAGTGATGGGGGTAAACGGTAAGGTTGGGACCTTGGAAAATGACCTCCATTCTACAGTTAACATACTGTTACATTTGCCTTATCACATATCTGGCCATCTCTCTCTCATCCACCAATCCATCTTATTTTTCAACAAATTTTAAAGTAAGTTGCAGACATCAGGACTTCTCATCTAAACACTTCTGTAAGCTTATCATTTACTAAGGTTCAACATTTATCAGTCTTTGTAAGGCAAAAGTTACCTACAACGAAATTCACAATTCTTAAGGGAGTGGTGACAAAGCCATATGTGCACGTGCCCTGAACCCCTATAAAAGTAGAGACTTTTCCATCACTTCGGCCAGTTCTCTCAGGCCTCTTTTCATCTTACCCCCATACACACACATGCATGCACAACCATTGTTCTTTTGCATTTTCATCTGCTCCCACCAGTAGTTTTGCCTGTTCTAGAACATCGTACGAATGGCATAATACTGAATGTACTCTCTATGGCTGCTTTATTTCACTCAACATAAAATTTTTGAGATTCATCCATGTTGTGCCCTAAATTAATACTTTTGGGCTTTTTTTATTGCTGAGTAACATTTTATTACTTGAATAGATCACTGTTTATTGATTCTCCTGTTCATGGACACCTAGGCTGTTCCCCCTCTTTGGCTATCATAAATAAAGCTGCTCTGAATGTCTTTGTGTAAATCTTTTTGAGGACCCCTATGTTTTTATTTTCTCTCGTGTAAATATCTAGGACCGGAATTGCTGGATTGTGGGGCAGGCTTTTTAAATTTGGTATTAAATAAGAAACTGCCAACCTCTTCCCAATGCTCGTTTTACACTCTCACCAATAAGGTATGAGAGTTCTGAGCACTCCACATACTCACCAACACGTGGTATTGTCAGTCTTCTAATTTTAGTCATTCTGGTGGGTGTGTAGTAGTATCTCATTATGGTTTTAAGATGCACTTCCCTGATGACCAGTGGTGTTGAGTACTTTTTCTTGTGCTTACTGGACATTCTTAATCTTCTTTCATGAGGTGTCTCTTTAAGCCTTTTGCCCACCTTTTAATTGAGTTGTTCCTTTTATTACTGAGTTCTATGAGCTCTCTCTACATTCTGGACCTAAGTCCTTTGTCAGATGTATGTTTTGCAATATTTTCTCCCCTTCTGTGTCTTGCCAATTGACATTCTCAATGGTGCCTTTTGATAAGCACATGTTTGCAATTTTAATAAAGTCGAATTTTTCATTTTTTGGTAGGCCTATTCCTTTCTGTATCCCTATTAAGAAACCAATGCTAACCCCAGATTGCAAAGATTTTGTACTGTGTTTTCTCCTGGAAGCTTTATAGTTTTAGCTTTTATGTTTAAGTTTATGATTCATCTTGAATTAATTTCCCTAGTTCCCCTAGTTTGTAAACATAATTTACAGCTGCTTCTGAGTCATAGCCCGGATTTGGAACTCACTGGTTTAAAATACAAATTTAGGACCAAGTAGCCCTAACCAGCCTTGCTCCCCTTCTCCCCACCCCCCAGAACGTTGTCACATGGAATTGATCCATCTCACCTCTGGGGGTCTGCACACTATTAACTGATATGTGCTCCCTACCCACTCAGCTCAGGACAAGTATGCTGAACTTTATTATAAAGACCTATATATACGCTCAAGGCTAATATTCAGGGACACAGCTAACTACATGGCTACCTATAAACTATGATCTGAACAGGCAGGGAGCCTGCGAGCCGACAAGTAGAGTGGTCTCGACTAGCCACTGACTTCTTGTGTGACCCTGATCAAGTCTCTCCCTCTTTCTGAATCTTATTTTCCTAATCCACCAAAAGAGAGGCTGGAAATAGATCTGCTTAAAAATTCCAGACTCCCTTACTTCCTAACCTTTTTAATATCCCACCATCAAAAATAAATTTCTTTGGGCCTGAAGGGCTCATGTCAAGACAGCATTCACTTTAAGGGTTTCCCATTACAATGGAAGTGTAGCACCTTATATCTTATCAGCAACCTGTTAAATTGGAATTTGCTGACAATTAAGAATGAGGTCCTGTAAGTTTAGAGGAACAGGAAGTAAGGACTGAAAAGGAAAAGGAGGCAGGGTTGGAAGGCTGCTGATCAAAGGCCAGCTCGGCTTACTGAACAATATGGTTTAAAGCTGACCAGGAAGAAAGGGTTTTTATCAGTGTTCACATCAAAAGCACAAAGTACCCAACCCAAGCCTCCCTTGCTTCTTCTGCAGAGAGAGCCAAAGCATGCCATACACAGGGCCACCAAGCTCAGTTACGAGCACAGCCAGCCACCAAAGTCAACTGGGAGGGTAAGCCCGCTGGGATCCCCTCCCTACGGTGGCGGACGTAAGAGATTAGGACATGCCTTACTTCTGACCTGAATTTGAGAGCATGGCAGGTGAACACACAAATCAAAAGCTGCTTCTGGGCCCTTTCCTGCAGCTCTTGATATGGTTGATATACACTTGATAGCCTGTGTCCTTTAAATGTTCACTTCGCCTGAACCTTTCCGGCCCAGCTCCCCAGGCAACTCTATGGGTTCCTCTGCCCTGAGCTAATCTTTCTTAACTTGGATAAAAAGGGATTTGTACACAAATATTATATATGAATATAAAATCATCACAAATGCAGTCATCATAAACATAAAATAATTATAAATATAAAATAGACATACATATTTACACACACAGCTGATTCTCATTATTCACAGTAATTATGTTCTTTAAAGTCACTACAATTAGCAAACCTGAATCACTGCTCCTAGGGGACATGAGTTAGGGTCCTATGACCCCCTGGTCGCAATATTTTCATCAACTGATCAATACAGAACCCTGTTTTATGTGTGTTTCTGTTTCAAGACACCTTATCTAATATATACCATTGATTCATCACCATTGCACTCATGGCTACAGCACTGTAACTGAGGCCTGAACGAAGCTCATCTAACATGTGTTTGCTCCGTAAGGCACATCACAGTCTTCTTCTGCTTAGGAACGGTAGTTGGCACCTTTCGCACTGTGCAGGGGGCCATTTTAAACAGTGAAATCACCAGCAAAAAAGCACAAAAACACAAAATATGTTGTACTAAATAGCAAAAAGAACACTTATTTACAGTATGAGGGCTGAAACAAGAAGCCAGAGGGTCACCTTGTCCACCCTCAGCTGGGAACATGTGTGTTAAGCAACTGAAGTTTTTCTTTGCTCTGCACATATCTGCAAATGACTGTGAAAGCACCACAAGCATTGACTTTGGGGTACAAGGAAGTTTTAGAAAGTAGGTGAATTCACAAATACAGAATCTGCGAATAACAGGAATTAACTGTTATGTACATACACACACATATACATGAAATATTTTGAGCATACATAATAAAACTACAAAATGACTGAAGTCACCCAGGGACTCACGATACAGATTTAACAGATATTAGCAGTTTTCTAAATTTGTTTCTAATTGAGATCTTAAAGAAACTGAGTATCATACCCCCTTAACCTTATCTCTGTCCCTTTCTTCCCCTACCCCAAAGATGGTATGTACCATTCCTACAAGTGTTTCAATACTTCTACTACATGTGCACATGTCCACAGACATTATTTTTATGTTTTTAAAATGTACATAAATAGCTTATACAATACGCTTATACCATACATGTATCTGATCTTGCAACTTGCTTTTTCACTTACTATTATGTTCTCAAGATTTATCCACATTGATACATGCAGATCAAGTTTGTTCATTTTATCTACTGTAAAGTGTGCCATTAATAAGCCATCGTCTATTTATCCATAACAATATAGGTTATTCTCAGTTTTTCACTATTACAAACCACGTTGCAGTAAACAACCTTTTTCCGTGTCTCCTTTTGTACTCATGTGTGAGTTTCTTGGCAACAGAGTCAGCAAACTACAGCCCGAGGGTCACATCCAGTCAGCCCTGTGTTTTGTAAGTAAAGATTTTTTGAAAACAGCTATGCTCAATCACAGATTGTCTGTGGCTGCTTTTGTGCTATGATAGCAGGGCCGAGTCGTTCCAACACAGATCATCGTAGGGTATGTGCATGTTCAACCTAAGTGTTGGATGGATTTTCCAATTCATACTCCACCAGCAGCATACTTTGAGAGTTCCTTGGCTTACTCTAAAAATTCCCAAAGCTCCTTCCTTGGCTCTCTTTACTTATCCCAATCTCTTTCCACACACAACACCTGGAAATTTCATCCATTTCCACAGCTTTAACAAATGCCTCTATGCAGATGGCTCCCCATCTCTAAACATGTAACCCCAACCTCGTCCTGGCTTTCTGAGGAGCACACCTCCATTTCTTACTACTTGCTAGTCATCTCCATCTCGGAATTTCCCTGCACCTCAAACCCAGCATCTGTTCCTCCTCTCACCACCAAGAAGGGTTTCTTGAGACAATGGGAGGAGTAACATCTTAAAACTTGTGAACAAGCAGCTAAATTAGAACTCGTTTTCAGTTGGCTGATACAAGGCCATTTAACAGGAAGAAGAATACACAAACCTATTTTCACACAGCAACTCTGCTCCTTTCTAGCTGTGACACCTTTCTGTGCCTCACTGCCCCACCTATTAAATAGGGATTATTCCACCCAAACCGAAGGATGAGACATCAGCAGGAAAGCTGCTGGCATAGTGCCCAGCACAGAGTACATGTTTAGTAAAATGCTCAGTAGTTAATAATCATTGTCTTGGTTAATGGCATCACTTTAATCTCAGTAACTTGGACCTAAAAGCTGAAAATTCTGTCTTTTTAGTCCCACATCTAATCAAGTGACAACTATATTTTGTTTTCAAAGTGATGACCATATCCATTCCTTCCTTTTTAGTCCCAAGACTACTTCTGGGGAGTTAGTACCTCTTACTTGGAATGTCTTCAAACTGGTTTGACTTTTGCCCTCCCCCTGCCAACACGTCCTTCATGTAGCTGAAGCTCTGAAATCGCTTCTGCTCCAAAACCTTTATGGTCAGATCACCCCTGACAGTATAATGTCCAAATTTCTATGTGAGGCCTCTGGCAGGCTGGCCCCAACATTTCTATCTTACTTCCTATTTTCTCTTTCCCGACCTCATGCCCCAGCTACACACAACAACTGGCTATTTCCTACATCTGCCCCAGGCTGTTCTAAGAATCCTTGTTCCTGTATTTCTGGCCAAGAAATCCCTTCTATTCATCCCTGCCTATGCAGGGCCTTCAAAGCCCTACTTATATGTGCCTCTTCTCCTAAGCTGTCCTCAACTCCCTTGTCTAAAATCATCTCTTCTATTTCAAAACACTGTGTTCACACCTCACATGCATCACTTCCACTCTGAAATAAAGGCAAGGCGACAGATTTATCCCTGTAGATCCCAGAGGCCCTTGTGCACAGCTGGCATTCAATAAACATCTGATGAATGACATGATGAACCAAAGTCATTTAAAGTTCTGTCAATACACATCCTAGACTCAGTTTACATTAAACTCAGTTAAAAAGTGCCAATCCAATCACCCAAACAAGTTATGAAATTAAAAATGAATCTAGGACTTAGAGAACCCTTCAAATCTGGGAAGAGCAAATTGCCGTCTGTATCAGCATTTTAAGTATCAAATTGCTCACTTATAGTTTTGCTTACACCAAAAAAGTTAAGCAGTCAGCATCAGGGCAAGGCACAGAACCTAATTTCCTCACTCCCAGAAGTGTGTCAGCCATGAAAAAAAACAGGGTCACTTAAAGCCGTGTGGCAGCTCACGCGGTTTCTTCTATGGCAGCTAAACTTTACATACTCCATGTGCTTAAAAATCACTGCTACCGGGATTTCCCTGGTGGTTCAGTGGCCAAGACTCCATGCTCCCAATGCAGGGGGCCTGGGTTTGATCCCTGATCAGGGAACTAGATCCCACATGCCACAACTAAGAGTCTGCATGCGGCAACTAAAGATCCCACATGCTGCAACTGAAAGATCCTGCATGCAGCAACGAAGATCCTGTGCCGCAACTAAGACCTGGCACGGCCAAATAAATAAAGATTTTTAAAAATCACTGCTACTCTTCTTAAATCATCTTGGAGCACTTCAAATCAGTTCAGAAATAAAGACTTTGTGATAATTATAATCATCTGGAGAGAAAAAAAATCAAGGTAGGTCTCCACCTTACACTGTTTTGATGCCCAAACAAATCTCAGGTGAATATCTACCTTAGAATGGAGATGCATTCAAGCAAAGATAAAATACTTAAAGTGGCTCGTAGCCTTAATATATAAAGAGCTCTTATAATCAGTAAGAGAAAGGTAAATAGAAAAACAAATGGAACAAAGGATAAACTATTTGCAAAAGGGGGACAAGTATTCAATAAACATGGAGAATATTCAAATTTGACAGAAAACAAACTGAAATTATAACAATGATATTATTTTTTAGTTTTTGAAAAAATTAAAAGATTTTTTTAAAATGGTAACGGTATAGATGTGGGCTCAGGGAAACAGACATTCCCGCGTGTGACTTACAGAAGTATAAGTTGACAGTCTTCACTGAAGAACAAGCTTCAAAAATGGATCCATGTGTTCACCAAGTATGACACTTCTATGAATTTATGCTAAGAAGAGAATCATAGACAGAAGCCCACAGAGGAATTTTAGTGAGTACATAAACCTCCCTGATATTATATGTAAAGTGTTATGTGTTTATACATTTTTCTGAGGAGAGTGCACACAATTTTCTTAATATCATCAAAGGAGTTTGTAAGTCACCCGAGAACTTCTGGTTGTGGAATAATCTTTAGAAACAAGGTGTGATGGACACTGGTAGCTGTCTATAAAATGTCCATTCTTCCCTTCTTCCTTAAGTACTGACCCCTGATTATGTAGAAGCAAAACGTCATTCAGCTGAAAACACTACAATTCTCTTAGGTAGGAATGTGAGTCAGGTCCAGCCAAAGAGACACAGCAGATGCAAGCTAGGGATTTCTGGAAAACATCTGTTCCTCTGACACACACATCAACTCTTCTTTCTTCCATCCTTCTCCCTGCTTGAACCCCAGACACAAGGCAAGGAGGTGCAGCAACCATCTTGCAATCATGAGGTGACAAGGAAGACAAAAGCTTACACCCTAAGGATGGAGAAGCAGAAAGATGGAAAGAATCTGGGTCCCTGAAGGCTTCACAGAGCCACCCATCTGTCCCAGACTGCCTATCCTATGTCTTAAAGCCTAAATATCCCCCATTTCATTGGTGGATTTTCAGTTGTTGACAGCAAAACTCATGGTTAAACTAGTACATATGAGAAAAATATAGTAAATTAAATGAAAATCCTACTTACAGTACAATATGTGTAAAGTGATCCATTTTGCTTACAATAGAAAAAAACGTTGAAAACACAAAAAGTAGCCCCTATTCCCTGTGAATGAGATGAGTGATACTCATTTTCCTCCTTATGCTTTCGGTCATTTTACACATTTGACCATTTTTAAAACAACAGAAACAAAGGATTAGCATCTTTGAGCCTGATTCACCATGGAGTAGCATGGAGAATCAGCCTCAGACATCAAGGACAAACACAATTATCTCCCTTTCAGATGAATTCAGGTTCCTTCCTTTTATTCCCCAAGGGACTTCACGGGTCTGCCAGGCTGTATAACCGCATTACTCCTGTCCTGCTGTCCTTCCCACGCTTCCCTGTTTAAACAGCAGAGTTTCCCTGTAAAGTCTGAACAGCAGTGACAAACCCATCCCACCAAGAGACATCCCCTCTCCTGCCCCAGAGGGGAGCCGGCAGCCATGTTTAGGGGATCACTGCCCTGATTCTGCTCTACTACTCTAATTTACATAGCTAAATGAAATGATTGTTCTCATTAAAAACAAGCCCATGTCTTATTGCCAGTGCAGGCATTCCCAAGTGCTCCAAAGCTGAGTTTGCCTGGGCCAGGAGCCAGCCATCTGCACTGCTCCAATAGCTTATGTAACTTGCTGGGTTTCCACCTTTGGCTTGGGGTATGAGGAGGAGTGTGTAAGGCAGGAAACAGACTTAGATGGAGCTGTCAGTCCATCATGTCTGAACAGTCTGCTAAACATTTGGTCACAGGGCTTTTTTAGCCTTTGAAAGCAACATAAAGTGAACTGGATCGAACTAGCTTACATGCAGCAACAGCAAAAAAAAAGGAGTCTCAGGTCAAATGGATTGGAGAAAAGACTTCTGAGTGGGCTAATACAATGAGAGCCTCCAAGAGTCCCTTTTCTATGTCAACAGGCTACAGAGTAAAATACAGGCAGATGCATAACTGTAACAGACGATAGGAAAATGGGAATCTTTCCCTTAGTCAATAACTTCTGAAGTTTAAAAAGGAGGGGGAAGTGGGCTTCCCTGGTGGCGCAGTGGTTGAGAGTCCGCCTGCCGATGCAGGGGACACGGGTTCGTGCCCCGGTCCGCGAAGATACCACATGCCACGGAGCAGCTGGGCCCGTGAGCCATGGCCGCTGAGCCTGGGCGTCCGGAGCCTGTACTCCGCAATGGGAGAGGCCACAGCAGTGAGAGGCCCGTGTACCGCAAAAAAAAAAAAAAAAAGGAGGGGGAAGTGCTGAATTAGCTCTAAGCCAGGTTGGGGTGTGCTGACACCATATGTGACTCAAGTACCTTCTCCCCAACCAGGGATAAAGGCAACTCCAGTTTGATTCTGGCCCGCAGCTCTGGAGGAGGAGGAAGCAATTAGTCCTTTTAAGTAGAAAGTATACAGAAAGATCATGTGATTGAAGATAATTCTGCCCTGGAGAAGAGTAGCCAACCCACTGCTTATAATGATTACCAGGAGCACACTCAGCCCTTCAAAGAACTTGCCAAACATTAACTTGTACTCTACCTAATAAAACAGACTTTAGGAAATCTCATCCTGAGGGTAGCCCATGGCTTCTCCACTTCTGGGATATGCATGCACCAGTAGAGAAAGACCAGTAGAACATGTATCGCCTGTTTTTGTGGTTTGAGGTTGTTAATGCTTTGTCAATTTGGCCCAAGTTGCTTCAGGGAGAGATGTTTTAAGAGAGGCAGTAGTAAAGCAATAAGGGAATGGGTTTGCATCTAAGTTCAGCTGTTAGTTCTGACACTTACTGGCTATGTGACCTTGGATAATATTCCCCAATATTGATAATAGAGATAATTATAGTACATACCTCTGCAGAATACTGTTACAATTAAATGTGGTAATACATGAACACATCTAGATGTGTCTGGCATATAATAAACGCTGAAACGATGAAGTAACTACTTATTATTACTACTTCACTGGATGGTAAGTTTCCTAAGAGCTGGAATCAGGACTTTATGGTTATGATTCCCTAGAAATACTCTAGCACAGTGTCTAAGAAGTAGGTGCTTAATAAATGCATTATCCACCTTACTCAAAGTGGAAGAAAAATAAAAAGGTTGGGCCAGAGCTAGAATGAGAAGTTCAGGAGCTGAACTGTCTGCAGAATCAGGGTGATGGCCCAAAGCCCTGCCGATAAATGGCTGGGACAAGCCAGGGTAAGAACGGACAGCAGGACAATTAGATCTCGACCAGACAGATAGAGTGGGAGAAAGGAGTTGCTCGACCACTGGGGCTAAAAATGATTGAATGCTCACACACTTATAATACCCCGAGCTCCCAAAGGAGCCTCCCCTGCCTCCCCATCATCACCACTGGCATGGCTGCTCACGTATAATATCTATTGAACACTTACTATGTGCCAGGCATCGCACCTTAAGTGACACATATCTCATTTAATTCCCCCAACACACTGCTGAGACAGGTACTGTTATTATCTGCATTCTAAAGTGAGGAAATAGGCTTAGAAACTTACTTAACCACCCAACTCGCAGGTCAGTGAGGCTGGGACTGGAATTGGTGGTGTCAGACACCAACACCCATGCCTTTTATCACTAACCAGATGACACTGCCTCCACATGCAGCCTCTCTATCTGCATTTTTCTCTTCCTGGTGACTACTTGCCTTTACAGAAAAGACAAGTTTGCAATGGGAAAAAAATGGCCAAAAGACTATATGGGCATTTCACAAAAGAAGATATCCAAATGGTCTCTACATCATTACTCATCAAGGAAATGCAAGTACACACCTAATGAGATACTACTATATACACACCAGATTGGCTACAATTAGAAAGATGGTCAGTTCCAAGTGTAGGTTAGGATGTGGAACAATTAGAACCTTCATGCACTGATGGTGGGTAGGGAAATGGGCTCAACCCTTTGCAAGACTATTTGGCAATATCTACCAAGGTAAACATATGTCTATCCTGTGATCCAGCAATCCCACTCCTAGGGATATACTTAAGAAAAATGAGCGCTTATGGCCAACAAAAGACATGTACGAGAATACTCCTAGAAGCTTTACTCGTAAAAGCTCAAATTTAGAAACAACCCAATGGTCATCAACAAAAGAATGAAAAACTTGTGATATATTGCCCATGATGAAATGATTTATATCAACAAAAAGAACAAACTAGTACTACATGCAAGCATGGGTGAACCTCACAGACATACATGGAGGGAAAGAGGCCACCAAAGAGAGTACATGCCACATGATTCCGCTTACACGAAGCTCAATGTTTATGGAATCAAAACAGTGGTTCCCTAGAGGGTGGGGGATTAAGGGAGGTACTGACTGGGTGCACTAGGGAGCCTTCTGGGCTGGTGGACATATTTTATAACTTGATCTGCGTGGTGAATATATATTTATAAATTTGGCTTGAAAGTGACAGTAAAGCATGACCCCTGAGTTGATATTTCTCTCCAGAAGACCTTATTCTGGAGTTTCTAGCTACTGGTCAGGCAACAGGACTCTGCCAACCTCCCACTCCCTTCTCTTCCCTCCCCTCCTACATGTCTAACACAGGGACTGTAGGATTAGCACCTGGGAGCGGGCTCACAGTGGGGCAGTTTCCCTCAATTCTCACACAAATACCCTCTTTGCCCCCCATATAAATAATGTAGCCAGAATCAAATCTGGGTACTTTGTCCCTGAATTTTTCTTTTCCTTTTGCTGGTGTATGGAAGAAATGTTTATATCTGAAAAGCTATAAGTCTGCTCCTGCCATTTTCTTCTCCGGGGCTTGACAGGGCAGCCCATCGGTGGCATTCCTAGTCCTCAAGAGGCACATCTGTGTGGGTTAAATCCTAGGTGAAAACACTGAGTCAAAAGGAAGACCGCAGTACCTGCTGGATGCACCTCAGTTCCCTGCTTTCTGGGCAGACTCACTGCAGCTGGAGATGCAGATAAAACTGGAGTGGAGCAAAACCCAGACACCAGCTGGGAGCTCAGAATTTACTAGACTTAAGAGAGGAGGGGGAGTTTATTGGTTTGCTTGCTCTCTCTCTCTCTTTTTTTTTTTTTTTTACTATTAGTATTTTAAAAATTTTTAATTTTAATAATTTTTTTAAAATTTATTTTTTCTTTCTTTTTTTCTCCCTTTTCTTCTGAGCCATATGGCTGACAGGGTCTTGGTGCTCCAGCCTGGTATCAGGTCTGAGCCTCCAAGGTGGCAGGGCCGAGTCCAGGACACTGGACCACCAGAGACCTCCCGGCCCCATGTAATATCAATTGGCGAGAGCAATCCCAGAGATCTCCGTCTCAACACTAAGGCCCAGCTCCACCCAACAGCCAGCAAGCTCCAGTGCTGGACACCCCATGCCAAACAACTAGCAAGACAGGAACACAACCCCACCCGTTAGCAGAGAGGCTGCCTAAAATCATACTAAGTTCGCAGACACCCTAAAACACACCACCGGACACGGCCCTGCCCACCAGAAAGACACGGTCCAAGCCCACCCACCAGAACACAGGCACCAGTCCCCTCCACCAGGAAGCCTACACAAGCCACTGAACCAAACTCACCCACTGGGGGCAGACACCAGTAACAATGGGAACTACAAACCTGCAGCCTATGAAAAGGAGACCCCAAACACAGTAAGTTCAACAAAACGGGAAGACAGAGAAATATGCAGCAGATGAAGGAGCAAGGTGAAAACCCACGAGACCAAACAAATGAAGAGAAAACAGGCAGTCTACCTGAAAAAGAATTCAGAGTAATGATAGTACAGATGATCCAAAATCTTGGAAACAGAATGGAGAAAATACAAGAAGCTTACAAGGACCTAGAAGAGCTAAAGGGCAAACAAACAATGATGAACAACACAATAAATGAAATTAAAAATTCTCCAGAAGGAATAAATAGCAGAATAACTGAGGCAGAACAACGGATAAGTGACCTGGAAGATAAAACAGTGGAAATAACTACCGCAGAGCAGAATAAAGAAAAAAGAATGAAAGAATTGAGGACAGTCACAGAGGCCTCTGGGACATCATTAAACACACCAATATTCGAATTATAGGGTTCCCAGAAGAGAAAAAGAAAGGGGTCTGAGAAAATATTTGAAGAGATTATAGTTGAAAACTTCCCTAACATGGGAAAGGAAAGAGTCAATCAAGTCCAGTATGTGCAGAGAGTCCCACACAGGATAAATACAAGGAGAAACATGCCAACATATTAATCAAACTATCAAAACTTAAATACAAAGAAAAAATATTAAAAGCAGCAGGGAAAAGCAACAAATAACACACAAGGGAATCCTCATAAGGTTAACAGCTGATCCTTCAGCAGGAACTCTGCAAGCCAGAAGGGAGTGGCAGGACATATTTAAAGTGATAAAAGGGAAAAACCTACAACCAAGATTACTCTACCCAGCAAGGATCTCATTCAGATTCAGTGGAGAAACGAAAACCTTTACAGACAAGCAAAAGTTAAGAGAATTCAGCACCATCAAACCAGCTTTACAACAAATGCTAAAGGAACTTCTCTAAGCAGGAAACACATGAGAAGGAAAAGACCTACAAAAACAAGCACAAAAAAATTAGGAAAATGGTAATAGGAACATACATAGCGATATTACCTTAAATGTAAATGGATTAAATGCTCCCACCAAAAGACACAGGCTGGCTGAAGGGATACAAAAACAAGACCCATATATATGCTGTCTATGAGAGACCGACTTCAGACCTAGGGACACATACAGACTGCAAGTGAGGGGATGGAAAAAGATATTCCATGCAAATGGAAATCAAAAGAAAGCTGGAATAGTGACACTCAGATCAGATAAAACAGACTTTAAAATAAAGACTATTACAAGAGACAAAGAAGGACACGACATAATGATCAAGGGATCAACCCAAGAAGAAGTTATAACAATTGCAAATATTTATGCACCCAAAATAGGAGCACCATAATACATAAGGCAAATACTAACAGCCAAAAAAGGGGAAATTGATAGTAACACAATAATAGTAGGGGAATTTAACACCCCACTTTCACCAATGGACAGGTCATCCAAACTGAAAATAAATAAGGAAACACAGCTTTAAATGACACATTACACAACATGGACTTAATTGTTATATATAGGACATTCCATCCAAAAACAACAGAATACACTTTCTTCTCAAGTGCTCATGGAACGTTCTCCAGGATAGATCATATCGTGGGCCACAAATCAAGCCTTGGTAAATTTAAGAAAACTGAAATCGTATCAAGTATCTTTTCTGACCACAACACTATGAGACTAGATATCAATTATGGGAAAAAACCTATAAAACATACAAACACATGGAGGCTAAATAATATGCTAATAAATGACCAAGAGATCACTGAAGAAATCAAAGAGGAAAACAAAATACCTAGAAACAAATGACAAGGAAAACACTATGACCCAAGGATGCAGCAAAAGGAGTTCTAAGAGGGAAGTTTATAGCAATAAAATCCTACCTCAAGAAATAAGAAAAATCTCAAATAAACAACCTAACCTTACATCTAAAGCAATAAGAGAACGAAGAAGAAAAAAACCCCAAAGTTAGCAGAAGGAAAGAAATCAGAAATAAATGAAAAAGAAATGAAGGAAACAATAGCAAATATCAATAAACTAAAAGCTGGTTCTTGGAGAAGATAAACAAAATTGATAAACCACTAGCCAGACTCATCAAGAAAAAAAGGGAGAAGACTCAAATCAACAGAATTAGAACTGAAAAAGGAGAAGTAACAACTGACCCTGCAGAAATACAAAGAATCATGAGGGATTACTACAAGCAACTATATGCCAGTAAAATGGACAACCTGGAAGAAATGGACAAATTCTTAGAAAAGCACAACTGTCCAAGACTGAACCAGGAAGAAATAGAAAATATAAACAGACCAATCACAAGTAATGAAATTGAAACTGTGATTAAAGATCTTCCAACAAACAAAAGCCCAGGACCAGATGGCTTCTCAGGTGAATTTTATCAAATATTTAGAGAAGAGATAACACCTATCCTTCTCAAACTCTTCCAAAATATAGCAGAGGGAGGAACACTCCCAAAGTCATTCTACAAGGCCAACACCACTCTGATCCCAAAACCAGACAAAGATGTCACAAAAAAAAGAAAACTACAGGCCAATATCACTGATGAACATGGATGCAAAAATCCTCAGCAAAATACTAGCAAACACAATCCAACAGCACATTAAAAGGATTATACGCCATGATCAAGTGGGGTTTATCCCGGGAATGCAAAGATTCTTCAATATATGCAAATCAATCAATGTGATACACCATATTAACAAATTAAAGGATAAAAACCATATGATCATCTCAATAGATGTAGAAAAAGCTTTCGACAAAATGCAACACCCATTTATGATAAAAACTCTCCAGAAAGTAGGCATAGAGGGAACTTTCCTCAACATAATAAAGGCCATATAAGACAAACCCACAGCCAACATCATCCTCAATGGTGAAAAACTGAAAGCATTTCCTCTAAGATCAGGAACAAGAAAAGGTTGCCCACTCTCACCACTATTACTCAACACAGTTTTGGAAGTTTTAGCCACAGCAATCAGAGAAGAAAAAAAAATAAAAGGAATACAAATCAGAAAAGAAGAAGTAAACCTGTCACTGTTTGCAGATGACATGATACTATACACAGAGAATCCTAAAGATGCTACCAGAAACCTACCAGAGCTAATCAATGAATTTGGTAAAGTAGCAAGATACAAAATTAATGCACAGAAATCTCTTGCATTCCTATACACTAATAATGAAAAATCTGAAAGAGAAATTAAGGAAACACTCCCATCTACCATTGCAACAAAATGAATAAAATACCTAGGAATAAATCTACCTAAGCAGAAAAACGACCTGTATGCAGAAAACTATAAGGCACTGATGAAAGAAAGATGATACAAACAGATGGAGAGATATACCATGTTCTTGGATTGGAAGAATCAACATTGTGAAAATAAATATACTACCCAAAGCAAACTACAGATTCAGTGTAATCCCTATCAAACTACCAATGGCATTTTTCACAGAACGAGAACAAAAATTGCACAATTTGTATGGGAACACAAAAGACCCCGAAGAGCCAAAGCAATCTTGAGAAAGAAAAACAGAGCTGGAGGTATCAGGCGCCCTGACTTCTGAGTATACTACAAATGTACAGTAATCAACACAGTGTGGTACTGGCACAAAAACAGAAATACAGATCAATGGAACAGGATAGAAACCCCAGAGATAAACCCACGCATATATGGTCACCTTATTTTTGATAAAGGAGGCAAGAATATATAATGGAGAAGAGACAGCCTCTTCAATAAGTGGTGCTAGGAAAACTGGACAGCTACATGTAAAACAATGAGATTAGAATACTCCCTAACACCATACACAAAAATAAACTCAAAATGGATTAGATACCTAAATGTAAGGCCAGACACTATAAAACTCTTAGAGGAAACCACAGGCAGAACACTCTATGACATAAATCACAGCAAGATCCTTTTTGACCCACCTCCTAGAGAAATGGAAATAAAAACAAAATAAACAAATGGGACCTAATGAAACTTAAAAGCTTTTGCACAGTAAAGAAAACTATAAACAAGACGAAAAGACAACCCTCCGAATGGGAGAAAACATTTGCAAACGAAGCAACTGACAAAGGATTAATCTTCGAAATATACAAGCAACTCATGCAGCTCAATATCAAAAAAACAAACAACCCAATCCAAAAATGGGCAGAAGACCTAAATAGACATCTCTCCAAAGAAGATATACAGATTGCCAACAAACACATGAAAGGATGCTCAACATCACTAATCATTAGAGAAATGCAAATCAAAACTACAATGAGATATCACCTCACACCAGTCAGAATTGCCATCATCAAAAAATCTACAAACAATAAATGCTGGAGAGGGTGTGAAGAAAAGGGAATCCTCTTGCACTGTTGGTGGGAATGTGAATTGATACAGCCACTATGGAGAACAGTATGGAGGTTCTTTAAAAAACTAAAAATAGAACTACCATACGACCCAGCAATCCCACTACTGGGCATATACCCTGTGAAAACCATAACTCAAAAAGAGTCATGTACCACAATGTTCATTGCAGCACTCTTTACAATAGCCAGGACATGGAAGCCCCCTAAATGCCCATCAACAGATGAATGGATAAAGAAGATGTGGCACATATATTCAAGGGAATATTACTCAGCCATAAAAAGAAACGAAATTGAGTTATGTGTAGTGAGGTGGATGAACCTAGAGTCTGTAATACAGAGTGAAGTAAGTCATAAAGAGAAAAACAAATACCATATTCTAACACATATGTAGGGAATCTAAAAAAAAAAAAAGGTTATGAAGAACCTAGGGGCAGGAATAAAGACGCTGACATAGAGAATGGACTTGAGGACATGGGGAGGGGGAGTGGTAAGCTGGGACAAAGTGAGAGAGTGGCATGGACATATATACACTACCAAATGTAAAATAGCTAGTGGGAAGCAGCTGCATAGCACAGGGAGATCAGCTGGGTGCTTCGTGACCACCTAAAGGGCTGGGACAGGGAGGGTAGGAGGGAGATGCAAGAGGGAGGAGATATGGAGATATATGTATATGTATATGTATAGCTGATTAACTTTGTTATAAAAAAACAAGTATGTCTCTTCACATAGGCCTATATTCCTTTTTAAAATTTTTGTCAGTTAATGTTCAATTTCTTTGTGAGTCTTAAGTTTCAAATAAAGAGATTACCATGATTTCAAAAAAATAATAATAAATAAAATAAAATAGATAGCTAGTGGGAAGCAGCTGCATTGCACAAGGAGATCAGCTCGGTGCTTTGTGACTACCTAGAGGGGTGGGATAGAAAGGGTGAGAGGGAGATGCAAGAGGGAGGGGATATGGGGATATATGTATACATATAGCTGATTCACTTTGTTATACAGCAGCAACTAACACACTACTGTAAAGCAATTATACTCCAATAAAGGTGTTAAAAAAAAGAGAGAGAGAGAGAAGAGAGAGTTTCTAGTGGAAACTGCCAAGGTGACATGTTATTTATTAAGGAGAGAAAAATAGAGGAAACATTAAGAAAAACTTCTTATAAATGCCCCCCAACTTACAATAATTTTATTTTTTCACAAATAACAACCATCTATTATGATACTTAACAAGATTAATGATAATTCCTTAATACCATCTGATAGTCCACACTGAAGTTTCCACAAGTGCCTCCAAAACCTCTTTTTGTAACTGTTTTGTTCAAACCAGGGTCCAACCCTGGTGCACACATTGTATTTGGTTAGGTGACAAAAGTCATTTTTGTTTTTAACAGTCTCCCCTCCCTTTTCCTTTACTATAGTGTTGCTGCACTGGAGGACTTTAATCTAAAATGCTTTAATTCTTTAGAAAAAAAAAATCCGAAAGAAATTTGGTAAACCTTTGTTTTTTCGGTGTTTTTTGTTTGTTTGTTTTTGCCATACCACGTGGCTTGCCGAAATCCCCAACCATGGACTGAATCCCGGCCACAGCAGTGAAAGCCCAGAATTGTAACCAGTAGGCCACCAGGGAACTCCATTGGTAAAGGTTTTGATTTGAGAAAGCCGACTGGTCAGACAGGTTAGCTATTATACCACCCATTATGCCTCTTTGTATTTTCTTCTCAATTTCAACCCTTACAAGAAGGGCAATATTCCCTTCTTGACATAAAGCTCCAACAATAAGATCATAACGTTTATAGGGTATGCACTAGTGGCAAGTACTGTGCCAAGGAATTTTGATGGATTTTCTCATCTAACTGTACAAAGAACTCTATGAGGCTAGTGTTATAATTATCCCCATTTAACAGGTTAAGCGTCTGGGACACAAGATAATTCAAATAATATGTGATGAGGCCCGAATTCAACTTCAGGTTGTCTAAAACCAGACCACACACTTCATCATCATTCTCTACTGGTGTTTCAATTTTGAGTTTGAACAGCCTAGATCAAGGTTGGCAGGGGCTACTGGCTAACCCTGGCCAGTAGACAGGGATACAAGTAAATGGAGAGCACGCCTTTCTCCAATGGGAACCAAGGATTTCTCAGACATTATCTCATACCTCCTCATCGCTGGAGAGAAAGAGCGGCAAAGAAATGGGAAAACACATTTGGGGCAGTATTGCTATTGAGGGAAACTGCATCCACTGAGGTACCCCCACTGATGACCTTGAACCTCAGGCGTGCCATATAGCCCCTCTGAATACAGCTAAGACCGAATGAGACAAAAACCTGACCCCACTGCAATGAACGCAGAAAGGAAAATTTTAAGACTCAAATGTGCTCATTCATGGGAAGGTCTGCAAGAGCCTAGGGATGAAATGGAAAATGTTGTCAAGATGTCAGAGTCACTGAAAATAAAGTCAGAGTGGTCAAGAGGGACCGGACCATCTTCCCGTGCCTCTGCAGGTGATCCATCAATCACCCACCCAAGCGCCTGAGGAAACCTTTCAAGGTAACACTCATGTTTTTCGTGCTGGTGAATTTACCCTGGAAGGAAAGCAATAACGGTAAAAACAGAAAAACACAGGATACCAGAGGCTCACTGAACTGTGCTAACGATGTCCAGCCTGGGGCATCTCTGACTCACTGACTTCCTCAGTGAATTTCTGTGGTCAGGGGAGGATAGCAGGTCTGTCTCTGGGGGGGGGTCCAAGTGTGAACTGTTTCTGCTTCTTTTCCCTACCACCTTCCATCTTCTTCCCCAGCCAGGAGATGGCTCGGGCTTCGAGGCAGCTGCATTGGACCCTGCCAAGTGGAGAAAGTCAAGCTCACAAATGTCAGTTCCTAACCCAGGAAACTGCAGAATTCAGCACAAAGACCCGAGGCTAATGTCCAAAGACCAGCATCATACAGGGGGAAGAAAACCCACCTGGGCTGACCTGTGGCAGCCCTGTGACCTCCAGTACAGTCAATTCAACAAACAATTTGCCAACCTTCTATGTGCCTTTGAAACAAACCAGGAAATGTAAAGAGGATTCTTCCTTTGCCTCCTTTCTTTGCAGCATCAGGTTAATTGAGGACTGCGCACCAATAACGAAGTGTTGTGTAACTGTTTTAAGTTCCCTTTATTGGCTGAGCGATGCCACAAAACAAATGGCACAGATCACGAACCAAGCAAAGCCAGAGTTTCAGGGACGAACCCAGGGCTTATGTGTTACTTTTATATAGCTTTCTTTACCCATCACCACCCATAGCCCCCTCTGAAGCACATCTATAGGACCCCTTTCAGGTGCTCATTCAGGGGCCCATCTATCTGTTCCTCAGCCTGCCCAGGATCTAGTCCCCTTTCTACTGTTAACACTCCTCAATTTTCCTTTGGGGAACTACCCCTTCCCTCATCTCTATGTGGTCGGGTGGAGCCAACCCGTGGATTGGCACAGGACTCAGGTCTGGCCCATCAGTCACAGTGAGCACTTCAGGGAACAGACCTGGTCCAAGCCAATGAAACGGTCAGCCCCGGGACTTCTGCTGGAACTCCAACTCCTCTGTGCTGAGCGTGCTATGTGGGTAGAGTGTAAACCAGGAGCTGCTGGTGTACAGGGGCCTCTGTGTGTGTGACACAGTGAGAAGCACCTACCTGAGCACAACGCCAAGCAAAGAAAAGCAGGAGCCGACAGGTTCAGACTCCAAATCCTCTGTAGTTCACACATTACGTAAGTTGATAAGCTTGGTTATTTTTGGGTTTTTTGTGGTTTTTTCGCGGTACGCGGGCCTCTCACTGTTGTGGCCTCTCCCGTTGCGGAGCACAGGCTCCGGACGCGCAGGCTCAGCGGCCATGGCTCACGGGCCCAGCCGCTCCGCGGCATGTGGGATCTTCCCGGACCGGGGCACAAACCTGTGTCCCCTGCATCAGCAGGCGGACTCCCAACCACTGCGCCACCAGGGAAGCCCCGATAAGCTTGTTTTTAAGAGCTGAAATTCCACCTACAGGGAACCAGATGTCTCTACAGAACTGTCTTTCCAATCTAGTTTAGTAAGTTCTCAATTTATATTTTTGGCATGTCAAAAATATCTTTCCCTGTCAGAATATCTTATGAACGCTGCATTTTTCAATACACAGTCTTATTGGGTGTGCTTTTATTCCTTGGCTGAATTTATGTTGAATGGATATATTTATTACACGTGGATGTTAAAGACTTCATGGAGGGCTTCCCTGGTGGCGCAGTGGTTGAGAGTCCGCCTGCCGGTGCAGGGGACGCGGGTTTGTGCCCCGGTCCAGAAGGATTCCACGTGCCGCGGAGCGGCTAGGCCCGTGAGCCATGGCCGCTGAGCCTGCGCGTCCGGAGCCTGTGCTCCGCAACGGGAGAGGCCACAACAGTGAGAGGCCCGCGTACCGCAAAAAAAAAAAAAAAAAAAAAAAAGACTTCATGGAGATGATACAAAAATACAGTAATGATGACTGGTCAAACGTCCTGGCATGACAGATACCGTATCCTTGGGTTACTTTCAGGGTCAGCAAAAGCACAAACCAAGAGGATCTGTCCTTTCCTCAGTCAAAAGCCCCTGCCCCTCAGAAACAGGAGCAGCTCTGCACAGACTGCTAGTATGACATCAGTTATAAACTTATGATTTCCTTAAAGGAGGTGCTTTTTAAATGTTTCATATTCCTATTTCAGGCAGATTTTCAAAAATGCTTGTAAGGAGTAAAGCAGTATTATGGAATTATCACCATGTAATAAAAATCTGCAGAATCCTTCCTGGGAAAGGACTGCCAGTGAAGTGAAATAGAATATGGTGATATCAAATCTTAACTTGGGTATAAGGTTCGAAAGCTAACGTTTAAGGCAAAACCCAGATAGACTGAGAATTTCTCTTGCAAAGCCCTTAAGCGGCACACATAGCCTGATGCACTCTGTTTTGTTTAAACTGTACTGTACTGCCCATCAGTCAGCCCCACAGAGGCTTTCCCCCAGTTGGTGGCTCCCTCCGCTGAGCACCTGTCAAAGCAGTTGCTTGTGTTCAGAGGCCACAATGAAGTGGTGTTGCTTACAGGATGCTTACAGTTGAATTCACTTAAGATAAATGCATGTACCTCAACTAATCTCATTATGCTTTCACTTAACACTATCCACGTCACCCACGACACAAAGACTGGAGTTGCCTTCACCCTATATAGTCCTTTATTAAGCAATCTTAGGTACCCGGTATAATGAAGTTATACACTGTAGAGGGGCGGGGGGCTATGTACATGGGAAACATCTAAGGAACAAAGCCAAGGCAAATTAAAAATACTTTGCGACTAGTAATTAATTGTGTGTAAGAGACAGGGATCATATCAGGACCATCTAATCTGGTGGTTTTCAACCTATTAGTACAGAATTCTTTTTATCAAAAATCTACCAATCCATTGGTTCAATCGAATGTGCAACTTCCATACACTAAAAAGATGAAAGCGAGGCAGCTCTAGCAGAAGCTGGGAGAAAACCTTCTTTTCACCTCAACAACCACAGAATCCCAGAGATGCCTGAAACACACTTTGAAAAACTACCGATCTGGAGATTATTCTCCCCCGCTTTCATTATTGCAGGCCTAGGGAGGGTAAGCAACTTTCCCAAGGCCATGCAGTTAATGCATCACTGGGCAAGACACTGACTTTCCTGACTCAGTGTGCCACCGTATCCATGACAAATCGGCCCCCGCCACTACCCCCCACCCCATCCATAAGATGTGATATTTCAAAACTGTGTGCAAAAGGCTAATGGAGATTTGGAAAGACTAAGGTCAGCTGTACCAGGTCAGGCAAGACTTCGTTTGGTGCTAAATCTTATAAAGTAAGTCAGAACTGAACGAATGGAAAAAGCCATTCAGGTGAAATGCAGAGTGTGAGAGTGGAGATGTGTGTCTGGGAGAAGGGTGGCAAGTGAACTGAATGGAAGGTCTTGGAAAGGGACAGAACCTAAAGCAGGAGGGGAGAGAAGGAGAAAGGAACGGAAGGAGAACACATTAGGGCTGCTAAATAGCTCAGGAAAACCTATTTCCAAAAAGACGTACCAGCTTCCCTGAAGACATGCCTGCCGAACACGTTCAATAGTCCTCACGAGGAGACAGTGTGTGTCTGGAGGGAAAGGCACAGGCCTGGGGCCTGCATCACAAGGCCTGGATGCAGAAGGAGGCTCTGCTAACTCATCCACAGAGGATGAGTGCAATTATAACTACCAGCAAATTAAATGAGCTAACGTTTAGAAAAATACTTTGCAAATGTTAAACCAGTATACAAAGTTACCGCATTTAAGAACAAAAACAGCAAACTCTTAGAGGAAAACATAGGCAGGACACTCTATGACATAAATCACAGCAAGGTCTTTTTGACCCACCTCTTAGAGAAATGGAAATAACAACAAAAATAAACAAATGGGACCTAATGAAACTTCAAAGCTTTTGCACAGCAAAGGAAACCATAAACAAGACCAAAAGACAACCCTCAGAATGGGAGAAAATATTTGCAAATGAAGCAACTGACAAAGGGTTAATATCCAAAATTTATAAGCAGCTCATGCAGCTTAATAACAAAAAAACAAACAACCCAATCAAAAAATGGGCAGAAAACCTAAATAGACATTTCTCCAAAGAAGATATACAGATTGCCAACAAACACATGAAAGGATGCTCAACATCACTAATCATTAGAGAAATGCAAATCAAAACTACAATGAGATATCAGCTCACACCAGTCAGAATGGCCGTCATCAAAAAATCTACAAACAATAAATGCTGGAGAGGGTGTGGAGAAAAGGGAACACTCTTGCACTGTTGGTGGGAATGTAAATTGATACAGCCACTGTGGAGAACAGTATGGAGGTTCCTTAAAAAACTACAAATAGAACTACCATTTGACCCAGCAATCCCACTACTGGGCATATACCCTGAGAAAACCATAATTCAAAAAGAGTCATGTACCAAAATGTTCACTGCAGCTCTATTTACAATAGCCTGGAGATGGAAACAACCTAAGGGTCCATCATTGGATGAATGGATAAAGAAGATGTGGCACATATATACAATGGAGTATTATTCAGCCATAAAAAGAAACGAAATTGAGCTATTTGTAATGAGGTGGATAGACCTAGAGTCTGTCATACAGAGTGAAGTAAGTCAGAAAGAGAGAGACAAATACCGTATGCTAACACATATATATGGAATTTAAGAAAAAAAAAATGTCATGAAGGACCTAGGGGTAAAACAGGAATAAAGACACAGACTTACTAGAGAATGTACTTGAGGATATGGGGAGGGGGAAGGGTAAGCTGTGACAAAGCGAGAGAGAGGCATGGACATATATACACTACCAAACGTAAGGTAGATAGCTAGTGGGAAGCAGCCGCATAGCACAAGGAGATCAGCTCGGTGCTCTGTGACCGCCTGGAGGGGTGGGATAGGGAGGGTGGGAGGGAGGGAGACGCAAGCAGGAAGAGATATGGGAACATATGTATATATATAACTGATTCATTTTGTTGTGAAGCAGAAACTAACACAGCATTGTAAAGCAATTATACTCCAATAAAGATGTTAAAAAAAAAAAAGAACTAAACAGTAAGCAATCATTGCATGTGAATTAATCCATTCCCATGAAAAGCCAATGTCAAAAGGGCTCTTGCCTCCAATTCTCCAACATTAACAAGGCGTTTGTAGGCATCAGCCTGCCAAGATTCCGAAGTCAGGAGAACGAGACACAGAGAACCAGAGGCCCGCCCGGCCACCCGCCCGAGGGTTCTTGGTTACACCGTTTCAGATATTGCAACGAGGCAAGCCAAGAAAAGCTCCACTGGTTATTTGGGTCAGAGACACTGAACTACCCAGATATTCAAAAAGCAACCACTGAAGTACAGACAAAGAAGATAGCCAGGGGAGTACCAAAATCAGATCCGCCCCCTAAATATACCAGAAGCAATCAGGGTAAGAATAAAACACTATATATAAAATAATGTAATTGATCAAATAGGAAATAAGACAACAAATGGACTCTAAACGTGCCGTAAGGATACAGAAGGAAAAAGTTAAAAGTGTTAGGGAATTGCCTTCTCTACAATAATCTCTTCAAAATGTAGATGGAAAAGGAGAGGGAAGGGCTTAGAAGCCAGCAATAAACACAAAAAGCCAAGGAAGGTCAAGGAAGCAAATTTCACATCCTCTGCCAGCACTCTCCCCACCACCACCCAAAAGCCAAAGGAGAGTTTTTTTTGGTTTTGTTGCTGACCTACTTTTGAATATCCATGGTATAAATAAGCATAGTTTCATAAAGCCTGGGAGGAGGGAGAGAAAAGAAGAGAAATGTCCTGTGTCTTAGGGTAGGTGACAGAACTCACTCCTTCAAAACACACTGATGGTTTTCGTTAAGGAGTTCAAAGGGGCTTATTTTATTATTTAAACCTCCCTTTTACTCAGCCATAACCAACGGGTATTATTTTCAATACTGTTATTTTTTACATAAAAGTAATACTGATGCATGGGTTAAAATCAAACTATACAGAAAAATCAAAAGTTAAAGTCCTCTAGACTCTCTCACAAAAGATGTAACCTTTAAATTTTTTAATATCATCCTGGAAACAAATTATTTATATACTAGGAAGGGCACGTGTGCATACTCATAAACATCGTTTTATTTACTCAAAGGAGATCATATTACTCAAAAAGTTTTGCATGTCACCATTGTCACATTGCTTTTCCCATCAGTACAGGCAGGCCAGCATCAGGTCAAAAGCACTGCACAGTAATCCGCTGTACGGACGCGCTGTAAAGGAATAAACCAGTCCCATGCTAGTAAGGCATGTGAGCAATTCCTTTTTTGTCTGCCTGTCTGTCTATCTGTCTGTGTATCTGTCTGCCTATCTATCTATCCATCCACCTGCTATATTTATTAGCTTTTTCAAACAAACTGCAATGAACATCCTTATCTGCATCCCGAGCATTCGCTCTAAGCCACTCTGAGCCATTAAGGGTCTGTTTTCATCCCGCAGTTAACTCTCAGTTAACTAACTGCACTAAAAAGGTCGGGAAATACTTCTCTAAAACAACCCAAAAATCAATCCTAACACCAGTGAAAACTTACTGAACTATGGTGTAAAATGGAATAAATGAAAACTTACTTGGATAACCTGATATCCAATATATAGAAATATTTACCACTTTTAAAACATCATAGAAAAAAAAAACAATACAATATAAAGATTTGGGAACAAGCCTTTGTCTTTTTTAAAAGAGATCCAAAGTGGTAACAATCTTTTAAGGCAGTCCCTGTTGTCTCTAAGTCCCCTATTCAGATGAGTTTTCTTTTCCTCCAGTGTTAAAAGGGAGCCTAGGGGCTGCAGCTGGTCTCTGAGCAAACCACTCTCTTGAAACAATCTGGCATCAGAGGCTGAGAGGGAGCAGGCCTTCCAATGACTGAAGGTGAGCCAGCCAGTGGCCCTCACTGCTTCTCACTTGCTCTTCTTCTCCATCAAGTGACCTCAGCACCCTGTATCACTGCTTAGTATCCTAAACCTCAGGTATCACATAGTTAGGAAATTAAGTTAACCTGCTTAATGCCAGTTCCCTCAAATGTCATTCTCCCAGACATGACACAGACATCTGTTTGTCTCAGATGTCACTCATCAGAGAGGCCCCCCCAACTTCCTGGTGCTGAACGGAAACATTTCAGGACATAGCTTCTCTAGGCTTCAATTTCCTCAAATGCGACATGGGGACCATAACCGTACTGACCTCACAGGACCATGAGATAACACGTGACACTGTTGGCGGAAAGAATGGTACACAGTAAGGGCTCAAAAGGTGTCGGCAACTTTTGACATCATCAGTCTCGGTTTTGAAAAACGAGCAGGCACAGAAAAGAGTGCTCTGGCTCTGACTACCAGAAGAAATAGATTTTTGCTTAGAGATATGATGAAACCTGCTCAAGCTTCCTGCAGTACGGCTAATTAGTTATACCCTGGGGCCTCCTCAGCCCAGGAGATAGCAGCTAATCCAGGGCTGCAATGAGGCAAGGACACAGCTGACTAGAAAAGGGGTGTGTGGCGGGGTGTCTCCATGGTGCAAAAGATAGTGTGGGACACTTACTGACTACGGCCAAGTTCCAGGCAACTGGAACCTTTTAGATGCTTTCCTTCCTCTGCCATTTCGGTTTCTTCACAAAAATGTTATTTTTATTTTATTTTATTTAACCGTGGAAATTCTGCCCTGCTAAGTAATCAAGAGTTTACAGTAAAGTTTCTAACACAATCCCTTGCAAATGTGAGGTACTAAAGAGAAACACCTGTAACTTTCTTCCTTCTACCTAGAATATGTATCAAACACACATAACACCATACCAAGTGTCATTATAATGCACATCTCTGACAAAAATGACTTTTAAGTCTATACTTCAGTCCTCAAATTCATTCAAACTCAAATCTCCAATGTCACCTAAAGAACTTATAGAATCTTGGATTTCACCAAAGTGGGACTGAAATCTGAATTTAAACTAAGAGAATCACACAAAGTTTCATATAAGAGTATTCTTATCCTGAAAATCGGCTAATTTAGTCTTTGACTCATTCATTCATTCCAGACTTAGTTAGGCACCACCTTCCCCAGAAAGCCTTTCCTCCCTTGCCCACCCACAACTTACAGTAACATTCACAGTAGATTACTGTTGTGGTCCTTGTTCTGACTTCCCCACATCACTCCCGCTTCTCGTAATGGCACCTCAATGTCCTCAAATGTCAGGTAGATGGTTCCCGACCTTCCTACCCACATGACCCAGATCTGGCCAATCAACATATTCTGTCCTTCCTGTCTGTGGTCACAGTGATTGGCTGAGGGCTGAGCATGGAATCCAAATTCAAGACTTTTGTTGGAACTCCAGGGGAGATGGGGGAAATAAGGTCTTCTCACTAGGGTTGCTGGTGATGATGATGATGCGGGACTGGAGCCACCAGAAGTGGATGGCTGTTAGTTCACACACGCAGAGGTGCAACCTACAGATGAAACCAATAGAGAGGAAAACGGAAATAGACAAAGTCTACCCCTGGAATTTTCAGTACGTATACCCCAAACTTCTCTTTTCTGCCTTGGGCCAGTTGCTGGTATTTGGAAGCAAACATGCTCACAAATACAGCTGGGCTCCACTGATTTCTTCACATGCCCATCTCCCTCCACAAGATCGTGAGCCCATGAAGGGCAGAAACTATGTCTTACTGCCTTTCTCTGCCCATAATTAGAAGGCCTGGCTCAATATGTGTGGCAGCACTGTGCTCAGAGGGGACTTTCCTACAACCAACTATCCTATTCAAGAAAAGCTTCACATGCACCCGGTTCATTAGCTTAATGTGACTAACAAAATGCACAAAAGGGATCTGATTAGGGGCTGTCTATACACACTGACGGAAAACAAAATGCTGCATTCTTCCCTTTTGCTACAAAAGAGCCATCATTTATTAACTCTCTATATACATCCCAACCTCAAACTATCAACAACAACAAAAGCCACAAAGTTTCCAAAGCAGTGTCACTGAAACACCATCACATGAGAAGAGCAGAGCGACCACAGCAGGAAGGCAACAAAAGCAGAGGGAACAGCCTGGTTGGGTGCCCCGCTTCTCAACCTGTAAGCCTCACCCTCAGGGGAGCGCCGCTCTGAACACGTCTGCAATCTTCTATGGAGATGATCCACAACTGGGTTACATTCTCACTGGGGTCTGAGATGCCACAAAGGTGGAGAACCACTGCTCTAAAGGATACAAACGGCATTTCTGGCATTTTGTTTCTCTTCCCTTGCTAATTCAGTTAGGTGAAAATGACCGTCACTCAGGGAAAAAGACAAGAAATAATTCAACTGGAGCTGTTTTACCCACAAAAGATAAAGAGTCTCCACGGAAGAGGCCAACATAAAATCAAACTTTATTTATGTGTTTGTTTAAATCTGGCCTCTGGTGGAAGAGGGAATAATTTCTCAAGAGTAATTGTCTCTAATGGAAGGATCAGTGGCAGCCTGCAAATGTCCAGCTGGATGGAGTTGGAAAAGAGCTTCATCCTCACCCTGCCCAGCCTGCTAACCTATAAAGGTTTCTTCACAAAATGGCCAGCCTACCTGAAATGAGGAAATGGTGTCATTTATTATAGTGGAAAATAGGAAACAAACTAAATGTTCATTAGAAAGAAGGTCATTTAAACATTATAGCATAAGACAGTGCAATCAACATGATTCATTAAACAAAGATTTACTGAACATCTATTATGTGCCAGCGCTCTGTTGGGAAGTAGAGACACAACTGCAAATCTAAAAGCTCTACATCTAAATTCATTAACATGGTAAAATCTCTGTGACAGCCATTCAAAGAGCACACAAACCAAAAGAGCACACGAAACACAATCCCATTAATTAATACACACACACACACACACACAATCACATGCATGTAAAGATACATGTACAAAACAGTGGATGAGTGCAATTCCATTAATAAGTATAACTGTATTTAGAGAGGACTAAAATGATAGTCACTAAAATGTTACTTGCGGTCATCTCTAGAAGGTGGAAATTTCGGTAACTATTATCTTCTTCATATTACTTCCACCATATTATCAGGATTTTTAAGAGTGAGCGTATAATATTTGCATGTTAAAAAATTTTTTGAAACGTATCACAAAAAAACCAAGCTGGAGATCTAATGTGACTTTTTTTTTTGAGAAAAGAGAAGCTGAGGAGAAGTTGTAGGTCTTTATTTTTAATAACTGAATAATAATTGCTCACCCCAGGGGCTATGGTCCCATATAACAATATATAAGAGAACGGGCTGTCATACCAGATGATCTGGGCAAAATTTTACCTTTGTCACTTATGAGCTATGTGATTTTAGGTAAATTAATCTCTCTGTGCCTCAGATCCCCAAACTATAAACTGAGGCTAGTAAGAAGACCTACCTCATAGAGCTGCTATGAGGATTAGATGAATTAATAACAAAGGGGGAGGAGGTGATGATGATGCTGTTGGAGAAGAAGGAGGTCAAGCTGCCTCAGACATACTACCCATGAACAAGGAGCCCTGTTTGAAACATCTCTAAGTACAAGCCTGACTCAAGCCCTTCCAGCCTTTCTTTGATCAATTCCTCTTGTAGCAGCAAGGTCCACATCTCCAAGGGTATCAGGAGCTTCTAGAAAACTCCTGCTCATCATTAACCCCATCAGTTTACCTCCCTTCCAGCCAGTATAATCCACATCCATGCACTACCTTCTCCTACCTCCATAGCTACAAGTATGTTACTTCTCCAGCCTTGAACTTCTCCAGCCTTGAAATTCCTCTGTTCTCCAACGAACTGGGTTCTTCCCTTGTCTTTGTGGTGTGCATTAAGCCTTACCCAAGTAGATCCTCTTGGTTCTAATTACTGTTTTATTTTCCTTCCCTTTCCTTTCCTTTCCATCCCTTCCCACTCTACATATCTTAGTGCCTAAACTGGTCTTTAAATATATTGATGTTTGAGGCATATTATTCTTCTTCACTACCACTTCAACCTTAAACTCCAATTTTCCCAGCCATCCAGCCATTCACCTACCCACCCTTTAGTGATTAACAATAGTAAGACCAGCATTGTGCTGGGTGCTAAGCCAGGGTGGGCAACTGAGACTGAGAAGTACCACCACACAATCAAAAGTTAAATTGATACTGCACACAACTTCTCACAACCGTGTAGTTTAATGGCTCTATTAAGATTCCAATTACTCAACTACCCTATACAACTGGAGTTGACTTTGTCTTAGACTTTGTCTAAGTGTCACTTGTTTTAATACATATGTGGTCAAGTTGTATCTTTTTTTCTTCTCCTAAATTTTATTCCAGACAAAATATTATAGTACTAAAAGAACATTAAGAAGAATATTTTGGGCTTCCCTGGTGGCACAGTGGTTGAGAATTTGCCTGTTAATGCAGGGGACACGTGTTTGAGCCTTGGCCTGGGAGTATCCCACATGCCGCAGAGCAAGGCCCGTGAACCACAACTACTGAGCCTGCGCATCTGGAGCCTGTGCTCTGCAACAAGAGAGGCCGCGATAGTGAGAGGCCTGCACACCGCAATGAAGAGTGGCCCCCACTTGCCACAACTAGAGAAAGCCCTCGCACAGAAACGAAGACCCAACACAGCAAAAATAAATAAATTAATTAATAAACTCCTACCCCCAACATCTTAACAAAAAAAAAAAGCAGCAGCAGAAGAAGAATTTTTGTTTGGTTTTTGTTTTAATTTTTTAAATTTATTTTTGGCTGTGTTGGGTCTTCGTTGCTGTGTGCAGGCCTTCTCTAGTTGCAGCGAGCGGGGGCTACTCTTTGTTGTGGTGTGCGGGCTTCTCATTGCGGTGGCTTCTCTTGTTTCGGAGCATGGGCTCTAGGTGCGCGGACTTCAGTAGTTGTGGCACACGGGCTCAGTAGTTGTGGCTCACGGGCTCTAGAGCACAAGCTCAGTAGCTGTGGCGCACGGGCTTAGTTGCTCCACGGCATGTGGGATCTTCCCAGACCAGGGCTCGAACCGTGTCCCCTTCATTGGCAAGTGGATTCTTAACCACTGCGCCACCAGGGAAGTCCCAGGAAGAATAATTTTTTTAAAAAAGCCACCACCCTGACAGCAGCTGTTTTATTTTCTCATATCTTCTCTGTTTTTGTACGTGTGTGTGTGTGTGTGTGTGTCAATTTACACAGTTGTAATCATAACACACAAACTCTCATATTACTTTTCTACTTATTGAGTAAGCACTTTTCTGCATTCATTATTTATGGTTTTAAGAGCAGTATAAACGTTCAAAGAGTTGTCATACCACATTTTACGTATTTATTGCCCTACTGATGAAAACATAGATGACTTCCATTTTAAAAGGTAACTCATTGACGGGTTATCTTCCTGTATATATGCCTTTTCTTCTTTTTAATTATGGACTTGGAATAAATTTTTCCAGCCCTGGGATTATCAGACCGAGGCTATGAAAAAAAAAAATTAGGCTTTTAATAGCCATATGGCTATTAAACTAAAGAGTTTTAAAAAGTAAATGTGCCTACAATCAACACTATTATCTACACTAATAGAAGGAAGCAGAGTTGAAGATAATCCAAGTTATTTCTGTTTACAATTGGGAGGTCAAATATTTACACATACTTTTACAGATTATTTATGTTCTTAATTACACTTCACATGCCAACAGAAAGCATGCAGATAAAAAGAGAGCAGGTATGTCTAAAGTACTCTGAAATATTAAAAGACCAATACAAATTTCAATGCTGCTGGGGAGCAAGGGGACATCAGTCCCGGAATTCTAAGAAGGCCAGAAGTCACCTACACACAGATACCTGAGAGCTGCCTGTGTACGTATGCACGCCCTCTCCTATGGTATGCTGTGAATGCCATTGGAATAGCTTTCCTATTTGTGACTCCACTTGGTTCTGAGTCCTCCAAGAGAGAAAGGCAAGTGTGTGTCAATATTTGACTCCCTTCTGGACTCTTTTCTACACCAGCCCAGCCATACAGAATCATTGCCATTCTGTATGTTGCAAAGCAAATCACTAAAAACAGAAACCAAACTGTCTAAAACGTAAGGGGAAAAGGACTGGGAGAGAAAATAAAATAAAAGTCTTATATTAAAACTGTCTACTAAAGATTAAACTAAACTACAAATTTTTACAAGCCCTTTAACTCACCATGCTCCTCCTATTTACCCTGGATGGTTTTCAAAAGCTTGCCTCTACTCCCAAGTGCACATAAAACCGACGAAATCACCATGGCTGGATCTCAGCAGTATCCTACACTCAGCCTGCATCCCCACATGTGGCACCTATGCTCCTGTGCAAGACATGATTTCATTTGGCCCAGGGGTGCATCCTTGAAAAACACTTGTGTTACAACGTTAAGAAAGATATTCCCTTGCTGTTCTTTCTTAAGCTTTGTGTACATCTAAAAGAAGTCTCCACCTGGTACTGGCATGTCTTTAACATTTAACAGTTGCTAACACTCTTTTTTTTTTTTTTTAAACAGAGAGAAAACTGGGCATAAACTAAGAGGTTTTAGCAAGTAAATGTATCTAGTTAAAATTTAACTATATAGGTTTGTCTCCATTTTATTTATTTTTAGGGTTCCCTTATATAGGAAGTGATACTAGTTCACCTAGTGAGAAATATATTTCTTTTTTTTTTTAATAAATTTATTTATTTTTGGCTGTGTTGGGTCTTCGTTGCTGTGCTTTCTCTAGTTGTGGCGAGCTGGGGCTACTCTTCATTGTGGTGTACGGGCTTCTCCTTGTGGTGGCTTCTCTTGTTGTGGAGCCTGGGCTCTAGGCACACGGGCTTCAGTAGTTGTGGCATGCAGGTTCAGTAGTTGTGGCTCTCAGGCTCTAGAGCACAGGTTCAGTAGTTGTGGCACACGGGCTTAGTTGCTCCGTGGCATGTGGGATCTTCCCGGACCAGGGCTCGAACCTGTGTCCCCTGCATTGGCGGGCGGATTCTTAACCACTGTGCCACCAAGGAAGCCCTGTTTCTTTTTTAAAAGGAAGTTTTGTTAAGTAAAGAAGGTGAAACGAATCAAATACAATAGGACAAGTGTTATGGGAATGTGACAAAAATGAAGAAGGATGTAGAGAAAAACTGAAGTTTGGAAAACTGCATTAGGCCTATTCACATTTTACACTTGTCACCTTTTGTATGTCTTCATCTCTTCAGCATAACTGTTATATCCTTAAGTGGAAAGGGTTATATTTTAATATCATGTCTTCCTCCAACTGCTAGGCAACCTATATAGAAGCAAATCATCTAGCATTTCTAATTGCTGTGAGTTAAAACAAAAAATTAAAACTAGACATAGTGAGTCCAATGAAAACATTGGAACTTCAGATTTGTTTTATCTTGATTTCTCATTGATCTTTTTGTCCATTTAAAAAATCATTATAATTTAACTTTGTTTATCTTGACTTCTAAATGCTTTTTGCTCATTAAGGGCTTGGAACCCTTCAGCTTTCAGGTTTCCCCCTTGTTAATTATTTGAGCATCTGTAATGGATATTGTAGACATTCTAGTAAAATAGACAGGTGATTCCTTTATAATGTTTGACTATGTGGAATCCTTCTGACGTTTAAGTTATTTTGCCCCTAATTTATGTTTCCAAGATATTCAGACATTAAAGGTTAATGAAGCATTCTCTGTAGTTATGTAAAAGGTTGTGCCCACTCTATTCTACCCTCAGTTCATCTGGCTTGCTTGTTTTGGGGTTCACGCAGCTTCTCTTACCACTCAAGTAGAAGCAATGCTTCGCACATAAATAGCGATATTTATCAACCGGAGATTTAAAAAAAAGAAAAGAAAGAGGAAGAAAGACTTGTCACCATTCAGTCTTGTTAGTCAAACAAGGAAAATTCTTGCAGCTCTTCTGGCTGGCAGCCCCTAAACTGGGAATATATTAAGACTATAAAGATACCAAATATAAGTCATCATATCACTGCCCAACAATGCAGATGATCAGGAAACTTGGCAAAAAGGGTCTTGGCTTTTCCTATTCTTCCCCCCCCCCATTCTTCTACATAGGCAACAGCCAAAAGCAACTCCACCCAAATAGTACATTCCTGTTTACTCAAGAAAACTCCAGAGGGGAGAGGTGAGGGGGGGTTAAAGAATGCAAAAAAGCAAAACAAACAAAAAACTGAAAGCAGTTTCAAGTTTGTCAGGGTAAAATTCATGTGGAGGTGCCTAAATGAAAGAAGCCTCAGTAGAGAAAGAAACATCTGGCCTCGTCTGTAGAAGATAAGCACAGGAAAGTTTTATTTGGGAAATAATTTCCATGTACTTTTCCGCCACCTGCATCTCTCCTGCTTTGCTTGAATATGCGAAGTTACTCATTAATTCAGTCTCGATACCAACCACAAAGCTATATCTTAAAGGGTAAATAATATTTTTAACAAAGCCAGGAGTGCTGAGGGTTAGGAACATTGGCCAGAGCTCAAAAGATGTGTAATTTCCACCGGGAGGTGAATCTGTCATCATTTTTGTTTAATAGACATTGAAGATGAAAACAACAAATCTGGAAGAGAATCTACAAGCAGAAAAAATATGAACAGAGTAAGGAGGGTGAGCTGAAACAGTGTTCAAAACGGACATTAGAAGATTATCAGTAATGGAATTTTAAGAAAGGCAAGACCTCTAAAAGTTGAATACTTTCAACACAGACCAGTTCCTTGTGGGAGGATGGAAAATATCAAGCGTTGGGGAAGTTAATCTTAGCTCTTCCTCTGATTAACTGTATGACCTCAGGCTAGTCATCAAGCCATTTTTATCCCTATTGCCAAACTGGTCATCAGGAATACCAATAGGTCCAGTGACAGGCTGAAATTGCCTAAAACTAACAGTGCTACTCCTGTTACGCCATGATTTCCCTTTATGACAAAGGAACATTTAATGTCTCGGGACGTCTTTAACATTCAACGAAGAGTGACTGAGTGTCAACCACGTGCTGGGCCCTGATCTAGACACTGGGGAGACAAGGGTGAGTGAGAGAAGGTCTAATTCAAGGAGTGTCATCCTAAAGGTGGGAAACAAATCATAAACAAGTAAATGGAGTAGAGTGTACCAAAGATACACAGGGTGATGGGACAGAAGGTACCAGAGGTTAGGAAGAGGCAAGATGGTAATGCTATAAATAGGGCAGTTAGGAAACTAAGAACGTGCAATTTAGGCTGCGATATGATGAAAGAGTGAGCTATGTAAAAAAACAAGAACGTGAAAGCTGATTGGCAGAATGGTTCGCGTAAAGGTCCTGAGGAGGGAAAGAGATTGGTGTGCTTGGGAACAGAAAGGTGACCAATGAAGCTGGCCTTTCTGGCCATACCAGGAGTTTGGGTTTTATTTTAAGTGAGCAGGAAGCTACTGGGGTGCCACGAAAAGTGGACTACTTTTCTCATTAAGCTTAGCCTTTTTAGGTACCAAAATGTTAGACCATTTTTTGACAGGAATTTCTTTCACATTAGATCACAGATTTTCTTTTCTGAAACTGAGGGTGCAGAGCTTAACTTTTTCTTGTTGACTTGGGCTCAGTATCCGTTACTCTTTAGTGCTGTCATCCACAGGGAGAACAGAGGCGTTTGAACCAAGATCACTGGGCTTTTACCATCCAACTTCTTTCTTCTTCCTCTACTACCAAAAGTCACTCTCACTCAGGTTGTCCCAGCTTCCTTATTGGAAACAACTTCAGCTATGACCGTCGGGCCATGCATTACACTGCCTCTTCTATGCAATCAAATGCACAGATTTTGTGACAGTTATTGCTGCCTAAAGGCTATTTCCATCACTAGGCCCTTGGAATACAAAGACAGATCAACCCCATATAGTTGCCTCTATTTCAAGGTTCATAAAAGTGTCACAGATGCCAGGGTTTGTCCAAAGTGGGGCCACCAGATCAACTGGATATGGTAGGCAGAATTCTAAAGACGGCTCCCCCAAGACTTTGGTCCTGTGGTTGTTCAAACACTAGTCTAGGTACAACTGTGACGGAGTTTTCCCAATTAAAGTCCCAAGTCAGCTGAACTTAAGACACAGAGATGATCTGGATGGGCTTAATCTAATCACGAGTCCCTTAAAAGCAGAGAGCATTCTCAGGCTGGTAGCAAAAGAAAAAGAGAGAGACAAAGTATAGGAAGGATTCCACATGCTGCTGATGTCTTTAAAATGGAAGATGCCACGTGATGAGGAATGAGATGCTGCCTCTGGATGCTCGAGTGGGCCCCGGCTGACGGCAATGTGGCGACTGTGGACTCAAGTCCTACAAACACAAGAAACTGAATTCCGCCCATCCCAGGGTTGAGTTTGGAAGAGGACCCTGAATCCACAGGAGAACACAGCCAGCCATCACTTTGATTTCAGCTGGAGCAGAGAACCCAGACACACCATGCTGGATTTCTGGGCTTCAGAACTATGAGCTGATAAATGGGAGTTGTTTTAAGCCCCGTTTGTGGTGATTTGTTACAAAGCAATAGAAAATTAATATACTGGGTGAAGCAGGTATCCAGTCTGCCAAATAATGACGAAATGAATAAACAGATGAGCTCTCACTATACCATTCCTACAAATGTCCATGTAAGAGCACAGCATAATGAAAAGCACATAAAATTAGGAGCCAGCAGCCCTGGGGTCTAGTCCTGGCTCTGCCACTAAGTACTTGCAGGATTCAGCATGGAATTCATTCTCCTTCTTGGCCTTTCTTCTACAAATGAGGGAAATGTTCCAGCTGACTGTTAGGGTCTCCTCCAGCTCTGACATTCTGTGAGATGAACCATTCCTTATTACACAAGCAAAGTGAAAAGTGAACTAAAAACAAACGTGCACATTTTTCTCTATTACTTTACTTTCAAATGATACTCATCTTTTCCTGCGTACTAGTGTACCTGTGTCTCGGGTCACAATATTTAAAGAAGGTTGCGGAACAAAAATCTGCAATACTTCTCGTTGTCAATATATTCAACATATGATTGCCGCATTTATTTTTAGCACTGGTTGTAAGAGCACCTCGGAGGCGTGTCAATATCATAGTTAACTGAATATTTAGGCAGTCTACACAGCTCATCTTTGTGTGAAAGCTGAGTCAACACAATCCTAAAACTTATTTAAAACACAATCTGGATGTCAAATTAGGGGTGGCGGGGAGGGAAGACAGATATCTAAATACACAACTTAAAGCCTAAACAATGTTCCCTGAATGAAAAACGACCGTACATGTTTGGGGGCCTCTGTTCAAATTCTCATATCTATCCTTTGAATTTATCACTACTGACTCATATTTTAAAACAAACAGAGAGAGAAGGGCCCTTACATATATTCCCCTCTTATTTCAAATGTACTCATGCCATGTTAAAGTTGCAAGTCATTCCAAACTGAAACACTATGAAATAAAAGTCTCTCTAGAAAAGCTGTGTGGAGCTTATGTCGCGGTTCAAGTACTTTTCCACATTGGAAAACTGAGCATGTGCGAATGAAAAGATAATGTGTGAAAGTGGGAGGAATTATTGTGGGGAGAAGACAGAGAGAGAGAGAGAGAGAGAGAGAGAGAGAGAGAGAGAGAGAGAGAGAGAGAGAGAGAGAGAGAGGGAGAGAGGGTTTTGCTGTGTTTAGATAAGCACAAGTCTCCTAAGCAGTTCAATTGCTAAATTCTCTGCACTTCAAGCTGAACTCTGAGTTGTCACGTAAGAGTGCTGGAGGACTTCCTATAAAAAGCAGGGTGCGCTGCAATAAAAGAAGATACTTCCCAATACAGGGCAGCAGGGAATAAGAATAGGGCAGCACAGAAATCTAGATCAAACCAGAAAAGAGACCCTTCTTAGGGAGGAGGACCTGCCTGTCTGCGTGCACTGTGTGCATATATCAGAAGGAGGGCCTCGTTATCACAGGATAATTGGTACAAAATCAAAGCCGCAAGGTGAATATCCCTAACATGGGGACCAACATTTTATGATCAAATGGGGGTCTTAGGTGGGGGTGAGGGGGTTGATCAGGACTTTATCTAGAAAAATGAAATAACAAATAATCAAAATAAGCTTCCTTTATATAAGATTTAAATTTTTTTAAAGAAGTTTTTAGAAAATCCCAGATTCATTAGCTTTTACATTCATGATAAAGTTGTATTTTATTTTATTTTTTTACTTTTTATATTTTATTTTTGGTTGTGTTGGGTCTTCGTTGCTGTGCATGGGCTTTCTCTAGTTGCGACGAGCTTGGGCTACTCTTCGCTGTGGTGCGCGGGCCTCTCATTGCAGTGGTTTCTCTTGTTGCAGAGCACAGGCTCTAGGCACACAGGCCTCAGCAGTTGTGGCACGCGGGCTCAGTAGTTGTGGCTCACGGGCTTAGCTGCTCCGCGGCATGCGGGATCTTCCCAGACCAGGGCTTGAACCCATGTCCCCTGCATTAGCAGGCAGATTCTTAATCACTGCACCACCAGGTTAGCGCCAAGATTTAACTTATTTCACCTGTGCACGAAATCTTAACAGACTAACTGTTGATGAGAAGTAAAACTTTTCAGACAAGATGCTCTGATAATGCCGTAAGATAGTCTTTAAGTTCAACTTTAACTGCACAATAAAAAAGATGGTCATCACTGCATTTAAGAGCCTCATCAATTTTCGCAAGGTCCATTCTTAATTCTTTGATTCAAATCATTCTCATTCCAAGTATCTAGCAAGTTGCCATCCTCAGGTGTTTTCTCCTCGTCAGCTGCTAACTGGTCTAACATCCCCAAGTCCTCCTTTGTCTATGACCAGGCACAAGACTCAAAAAGGTCTCAATACCACTCGATATGACTCAATACCACTTCCGTAGACTTCATAAAATCCTGCAGCTTTTGTGAGATTTACAATTTCCCTGTGCCCTGCTTTTGAATATTTATCTGCCATTCAGAGTGAGACCAGGACACAGACAAGATGTCTCACAACAAACAAAAGTATGAAGGGAGGAGGACAATGGGTTAAGCTGTGACTAATTTTATTACTGGTCTGTCATCAGTGAATGTTTTCAATGAATCCTAACCTCTGCTTCCATAGGTAAGCTCCTAACTTCAGGGACTCACATAATGAAAACACAGACAAATACCCCTACCCGTATAATTGTGCCTAAAGCCGTGCCTAGCTTCATTATGTAGTGTGGGTTTAAGCATTCCCAACGAATCCTCAGTTGTCTTCTACAGTAATAAGTACAAGAAGCCCTCCAGAGGCTGTTCTAAACAAGTAACTGGGCTGGCTGGATTCCACTCCTTGCCAAAGCCAGGATTCTGGCATTCCGAGTGAGCCAAGCCGAGGAAGCAGCAAGCTTTACTAGGATCCACTGAGTATGCTGCATGGTGCACGGGGACAGCCTGAGACGTGTCCTGGCCAGAGAGACAGGCTTCGAGGACACTAACATCTGGAACCGGTCATCGTCTACTTCCACTCTCCCTTTTAGAGGCCTACGGAGTGTTTAGCGTTACTAACCTAAACAAGGTTCCTGACACAAAACACTGCAAGATGTCTTCTTCAGTCATTCCTTGGACAGCTTCCCCCACAGGGTCAAACGAGGACATGCTATTCTACAATGTGTGGTGCTGGAGATTTGAACCTGGGCGTTTGCAGAGGATCCATAAATGCCCGTTAATATGATGCCAAGACTTCTTATTTGGATATATTCATTTTTCACATAGTCCACAGTATCCATTGGATTTTTAAAACAGTCTCTCATCTCCCTCCCCTGTTCCAATACCTCCTGTCTACATAATTTTCCTCCAGGCCAATCCCAGTACGTCACTAGGAGTTTATATATAGACCATATTTCCTCAATTCTAGACACTTTTTTCCCCTGAAATTGGAATGCATCTCACAAACCTTGTTTATATTTAATAAAATGTTTCCTTCTTGCTCGCCGAAAGTGATTATTAAACTGACAGTGTGCCTCTGAATTGATGTCATTTCATCTATATAGGAATTAGCCCTGTATCAAATATATCAGTAAACTGGTAAATTGCATGTTCCTAAACAAACAATAAAAAAACCAAAAAGCCTAAGACGGATACTTCAGTGTCCCCATGAGGACACAGGGTGGGCATCAAAACACCTGAAACACAACTGAGCTGATGTCCTATCACCACTGGATACTAGTCAAGTTTCAAGCACTTTCTCAATCTATCCTGAGTGGTCTACGCCCCAGATACTGTGCTATTGGAAGAAGTTACTGATCTAGGCAGGAAGACCTGACAAGTTCCTAAGAGGGAGGATACAGAGATCCCAAAGGGAAGCCGGTAGGCTGAACTAATAAGGAAGCTGAGTGTGTTTAGGACAGAAAGAAAAGAGACCTGGGGAGAAAACAGGCCCAAATGAATGACTCCAGAAGGGCTGAGGTTGCATAGAGGGTAATTCATCAACTTGTTAGAAAACACATTATAACACAGAGGAGAGGTATCCTTGTGAATTTTCAATTATAAGAACAAAGGGACTCTACCAGAAGCCAAGAAGGCTGATGTAGGGACTCTGACATCAGGAGCAGAGGAAAAAACGCATAGCCTGATCTGAGCTCTAAGTTGGTGAACATTATAATAAGTCCTCAGAAAAAAATCCCATTTATGGGGCTTAACATTCTTCTACTTCCCAGGAAGAGTGCAATTAACAGATCTTGACTACTGTCTGGTAGTCTGTAATAACCACCCCAAAGTCTAGATGGCCTTTCCCAGAGATGGGCTGCAGAACTAGAACATGGAGTGTTCGCAAATCCCTTGTAAGAGCCCCTTTGTTTAAACGACACTTGCTGGCCTTGTACCATGTGTAAAAGGATAGGTGGAAACATGCCCCTCAGTGGTCTGAAGGTTCTGCAGGAATCTCTTATACCAAACTGAGACAGCTCTGTAGCCCCATCCCAGGTGGACAGTTGAAGCTCACCTTCAGGCAGAGGGAATACCTAGTCACAGCACCTTACAGCAAAACTCTTTTGGCTGGTCTCTTGTCAACTGGTACTCCATCATAAGTCCCACCTCACAAAAAATAAAAAGAGAATTAAAGGACAGTCCTGTCCATATAAGACAGGCTGCCTCAATTTTGGCAAGTCCTGAAATACTGAACTAGCAGGACACAGACAGTGTCCCCCAGGGTCAGGACTTGAAGGGCCAGCCAGTTAGAGAGGATGGAGGTGGTGAAACCAGCAGGTGCTTGAAATAGGCTGGCAAAAGCTCCCAACTTATGGGAAATGAGGCTCTGAAGCTATGAAACACCACATCCATAAACATTTGGTGCACAGAGACTCTCTTGCGTGGAGGTTTTAAAAACAAAAAAAGTTGTTAAGTTTAAAACAAGTAGCCACTGTAGTGCACAGAACTGGAAAAAGGTATGACAAGAGATGGGAAAAGGGAACTATTTATGGCAGGTGTCTACAAGGGCAGGTGTCTAATCTGTTGGCTTGTTAATTAATTATCTCAATGCCTACATAGTGGCTGTACATACTTGATACCCAATACATGTTCACTGACGTGAACTCCAGAAGCTCAAAATGTTGAAGAGCAGCTTACATCCTCTCATGTGTCAATGAAGGAGAGTGACAGTGGGGAGGGACATCCTGGGTGGTACGGGGTGCTCAGTTTATCAAGTTACACCACAGCACAACTTCAGTGCACTGGCTGGGGCAAGGTGTTAAAAGCTACATCCTCCTCTCCGTGCCATCTGGCTGCTACCATCTTAATAAAAACACACAAGCAAGTACAGTAACTGCCAAGTGCCAATGGGATCTCTATCATAAGTAGGCCTAGGATAAGTTGAACTAAAACAAGGGCAGATTCGCAGACCTTACAATCATGAAGTTGACTTCCTTGGTCAATAACTCAGACTGGCTGTCAATGCCAGAAACACAACACTTTGAAAAAAAACAATGCAACCAAATAAGAAATAACATGCAGAAAAGGAAGAATCACGTTAAGGATTTCTTCTTTGAACTGGGAATAGAAACTGAAAGGAATAGTTGTTCAGGAAAAAGAAAATGCAATGGTGATTCTACTTTTCTTGCAAGCATAACTTTTTCAAGCTATTCAAAAATTAAAAAAAAAAAAAATCACACCACTAGCCTGAGTATAATTGTTAATTGTGGCAGCCACAAAAAGGAAAATGCAAGTACTAACCAAAATGAGGTAAATATCGGTATCAACCTAACACAGAAGCCCAATGGTGTGACTGAAAACTACCCCCCAGTGCATGTGTGTACCCTCTCTCCCTCTGCCTCCGGTTCTCTGCCTGTCACCCTCCCTCCCTCTTTGTTTCTCTCGCACACAAACACACACACACTCACTCTTCAAAGTTCGCCCTTTGTATAACTCATCTATAACAGAAATGTGGTTATATTTTATCTCTGGGCAAGCTCAAAATGCAAGCAGACAGTAGACAAATGCACTTAGCAGTAAAGCCTTCCAAAGTCTCCTTCATGGACCCAGACCAAACAATATGCCATTCCTTCACTGGGTATTAAGAAGAGAGAGCTGGGACTTCCCTGGCGGTCCAGTAGTTAACACTCAGCACTTCCACTGCCATGGGCCCAGGTTCAATCCCTGGTCAAGGAACTAAGATCCCACAAGCCGTGCAGTGCAGCCAAAAAAAACAGCAACAAAAAGAAAAAAGAGAGAGAGCCCTCCCCCAAATATTTATCCTCATGAAACAACCAGGTCCACGTGAAATGACCAGGTGGCAGTGGACCACAGTGCCCCCTGACAAACTAAGAAACGCTATGAGCGTTTTTCCTTAGCACCTCACATACAGACATCTTGCATGCCACTTCAGAGGATTCACAGACATTACTGTCACACCCCTCCTCTAGTCCATCCTCAGATCCCAGAGTTAGCATCCCTGTTCACCGCATCAGTGGAAGTGACTCAAGTTCTAGCTACCTCCTCACACTTCAAACTTGCCTTCTGTGTCTAATTCCTCTGCTTGTACCAATCCTCTGTGGACTGTGATGAGTCCACAGACCAAGTCAACTACATGGTAGATGGAGTTTAGAACAATCTACTGAACAGTCTTCAACCCAGTAAGAATACTGACTAACACACCTACCCAAAGAAATAGCACACATTCCGTTTATGGTGAGAGTGATAATGGCTCTGGTCCTGAGCCCGCTCACACGGAGGAAAGTATTCATCGCTAGGCCTTTGAGCCCTTTGCCAAAAAGACGGGACAGTAGTACACCCTAAGTAGCCCCATCATTCTGTCTGCCAAGATACTTCAGTGGTATCTGGAAATTAAACCTCAGGACATTTCCGTGCTTGCTTAATGTACTGTTGCCATGTTGACATAAATGAACAAAACTGGCCTGACAAATTGAGAATCACATTTTTAGCCCCAAGGTTTTTTGTTTGTTTGCTTTTTAGTATTATTATTTTTGCTTTCTTGCTTTATATCCTATTCCAAACTCTGCTCCAAAAAATAAATAAAAATAAGCACATCATACTTAGGTTTTTATAAATCATTATAGTTCCACTGACTATAACTAACCCAAAAGGCAGTCAGTCTACAGTCGGGATAGATCTTGCAAGTCTCTAGACAATGACCTAATCTATGGGCAGGCATATATAAAATCTAAAAGTCTCTAGAATTCACTTTTAAGTGGACAGCTAATTTTTATAGAATTAACGTGAAACAGTGTGTTATCTCCTCGAGTCTCATAAGTACTATTACTCTCCCCAGTTTACAGTACTGTTACTCTTCCCAGTTTACAGAAGGTTCAGAGATGTTAGGTAAGTGGTTCAAGGGTCCATGGTAGAATCAGGATTCAAATTCAGATTGGCTGACTCCAAAACCCATGCATTTAATACTTTTCCTCCTACCAGTAAAGTGAACTAGGACAGTAGGAATCCACTTGCGTACACAGTGAAACCCATTTGTGGAATTACAATAAATGACTATTGCCAGCTTCTCTATTGTACCTTATTATTGCAGGTATGTGTGTACATGCACGCATGTGCATGTGTATATACACACACACGCACACACTTTTGCTTAGGGTATATATTTTTTATGTTATAAATAAAGGGCCAAAGTAAAGAAATCATCTCAGGAAATGGAAGGCTAAGGTCAGCCCTAACCTATCACTCTTAGCTTCTTCAGCATGGCCACAAGGATGCTAGTGGTCACAGGTTCTCCTACAGCATGGCAACCTGACCACTAAAAAACATAGCTCTGAGCATAATTATGCATTCTGCATAAATTAAAGGAAGGCCAGCAGCAAGAAGATACACACACACACACACAATACATACACAAGTACATGGATATACTAATATTATATATACATATGTGTGTGTATCTATCTATCTGTATATAGATAGATAGATACACATATGAATCCTAACTTATTGTTAGTGCTACAGACAGTATACAACAGTTAGAATATTACAAACTTCTCAACCAATTCCAGATCTTTGGTCTCTAATAAGCCTTCTAACCTGAGACTTTCTCTGATTCAGGACACTGACTTCTGCCACATACCAACAATCACTAAGAAATGGAGAAGAACTCCTGAGCAGCACGGAAGTAAATGTAGTTAAATGCAAAGCCTGTGGCTAAAAAGAGGAACACACTCCTGGGTATTCTTTTCTTCATTCATTCATTCATTCATTCAAAAAATATTTATTCAACATGGATTCCCAATCAATATGCTCAGTGATATTTGGCCTGGGGCTCTTCTAGTACTAGAGCTATAGGGAAGAACAAGAACACCAAGATCCTTGCCTTCGAGGATTTCTATTTAGAGGGGCCCAATAGTGACCAGAACCCAAGACATTCAACAAATGAATTCAACTGTAGAGTACATAACAGAACCCAGCTCAACTCACCGCCCCCCAGTTAATTCAATGAGTCATGAGTGCTTATTATGCACTCCAACCACTAAGCACTATAGGTAAATAATATTAAAGACAGAAAGACTGTAATCGCTCTCTGCCATAAGTAAGTCAACATCCTCCTGAGATGACAACACACAGAGGTATGAACTAGGTGGAGAAAGTGCCAAAGCCAGGTGTCATATCCATCCAGATGTCTGGCAGAGCCAACAAGCACTAGGAGAAATATGGCATTCATTTCTGCAAAGTAGTTCCAAGAGGGAAAGTTAAAAAGTACTCCAACATATTTCAACACTAAGCATCCCCTCCCCACAAATAAAAAGACAAAACCAAAAAATCCACGTCTGTTTACGCCAAGAATGTTGATGATTTCCTTAGTCTGGCGGAAGTAAAGCTCTCTTAAGATTTATGGTAAAAGCAAAACTAATTAGCAATGATTAATTATAAGAGGGCATGTTTCTAAATCTGAGGAATCTTAGCTCAGCTTCTGGCTCCCCTCACCCCCTTCTCTTTTTGCCTTTAAAAATAGAGGTGAAGATGGGGGGAAACTTGCTTTTCTGGGCATTTGGTCAAGACCACACAGCATGCGGGAGCCATGGCAGCTGGCCGGGGCCTGGCTGGGGCCACTCTCCTTCTGCTCGGCCTTTGGCTGTAACCATTAGACCACACGTCTGTGCTATTTTCCCAATGACCAAAAGGAAACATGTTTAAAACCATATTAGAAAAATGGCTTTACTTTTCGGATTTGTTTACTTGTTCTGGTGTTTTCTTCCAGGATGGTGGGCCAGGATTTTGGGGAACACACCTAAAAAGAATGCAGTCACAATGGTATCATGAGCCTTCCTAACTTGACCACACTGGAGCCCGATTCAGCAAACCCAAAGATAATCTCACAAAAAATGCTTATCTTGTTCCACACCTCACCACAACCTAACTCGCAGACCTCCTAATATTCAAAATGCCTCCAAATTCTTCTTCTGTCCATATATTTCTAAAAAATACCACCCTTGACTTAAATCACTAGGAAATATGACCACTTTCTGGCTTTTAGGGTATAAGAGAAGGCTGCAGAAATAGACCTAAGAACACTTCAATCATTGTTCAAATGAACAAAGTCATTCAAAAAGAAACCTCTCTTTTATTGACTGCCTTTCCTGCAGAAGAAAAAAAAAATTGAAACTACTCCAACCATAATGTCCACTCCCATGAATCCCTGCCATGATATCTGAAAGAAGGCCAATAGTAATTGGTGTTGCTGTGAGATGCAGGGGGTCCTGCTACAGAATGTCTATTAAGACCATACCTCTGGATGCCTGCTGATGGTAATGTTCCTTTAAAAAGCCAAACCTCTAAACTGTTCCAGGTTAAACGAAACTAAGGAGATGTGACATGGTGGAAACCTGGATTAGAAAAATATATTTTAGTGGGCCAACTGGCAAAATTTGAGATCTGTGAAACAGATAATAATATTGCATCAATGTTAATTCCCTGGTTTGATAATTATACTGTGGTTATGAAAGATGTAACATTTGGGATACCTGTGTAAAGGGTACTCTGGAATTCTTTGTACTATTTCTGTGATATTTTTATAAGTCTGAAACAATGTTAAAATGAAAAGTTAAAAAAAGCTAACACACAAAAACACACACACACACACACACACACACATACATACAGCCTCTGATAAATTCTTGACTTGCAAAAACATCATCTTGCAGATAGAGGAAACAAAATAGGGAACTTTTAATTTGGCCTTAATTCTGACACAAATGAAAAACTAACTGGCGACAGAAACCTTCAGAGTTAGAGCCTCGCCTATGCCAACCTCTTCAGAGAAGGTCAAGCAGTAGTTAACCTAGGCCACAAAAATGGAGGAAAGGGGCTTCCCTGGTGGCGCAGTGGTTGAGAGTCCACCTGCCGATGCAGGGGACATGGGTTCATGCTCCAGTCCGGGAAGATCCCACGTGCTGCGGAGCGGCTGGGCCCGTGAGCCATGGCCGCTGAGCCTGTGCGTCCAGAGCCTGGGCTCCGCGACGGGAGAGGCCACAACAGTGAGAGGCCCGTGTACCACAAAAAAAAAAAAAAAAAAAATGGAGGAAAGAACTACCAGAAAATATGAAATTATGTGTAGCATTAACAAAATAGGGAGAAGGAAGAATAGTGACTGCCCTCTAGAATATAGAGTGGCACGCATCTTCTATCTCTTTTCTATCTCTTCTCAGAGATGGACCCACAGGCAAAAGGGCTGAAAGGGACTCACACACTAGCCAGGTGGAGGGGCACACTATCTCCGGGCTCTTGGCTGACAGCCCTTGTAGCTGTTAGGGACTGTAGCTCCCATGGCTCCTTGAGAAGACAGGAAGATTTTCAACCTGGGAGTTAGACGGGCCTTGTTAGCACCTGGGGGCATCTGACAGGTTGCTGACCGCTGCTGGAGTACAGAGGTGCAGGCAGCCTGAGGTCCCCATTCAGATCGTGCAGCCTCATGGACCTAGAGAGCAGCAGCTCAGGTGGACCTAAGAAGTACCCTTTATATTCACCACTCTCAACCTGAGCAGCAGGGGTTGGTTGCCAACAAGAATGAAGTGAAAAAGTCCTATCAACCAAGGAAAGGACACCTGAAAAAGTTCGGTTTCTACCATGGGCTTTAGAAAACAGAGCTAAGAGAAATGACGGGTGTGATCCCAAGGCCAGAAATTTGAAAAAGAAATACTACTACTACTACTACTATATATAGCATGAATCATGTGCCACTGTTCTATGTACTTTACATACATTACTGTATAAAAAAGGAGAAATACGTACGGCTGGGAAACATGAGAAAAGATTTTCAATCCCATTAGTTTTTTGTTTTTTTTTTTTGCGGTACGCGGGCCTCCCACTGTTGTGGCCTCTCCCGTTGCGGAGCACAGGCTCCAGACGCGCAGGCCCAGCGGCCATGGCTCACGGGCGCAGCCGCTCCGCAGCATGTGAGATCTTCCCGGACCGGGGCATGAATCTGTGTCCCCCGCATCGGCAGGCGGACTCCCAACCACTGCGCCACCAGGGAAGCCCTCCCACTAGTAACTTTGAGAAATGCAAATGAGACAATTCTCCACCATCAGATTGACATACATGTACATACACACAGAGACCCACAATAATACAGTACTGGCAAAGGTGTGGAAAAAATGGGTACCCTCATAAGATGGATCATAATTTAGTACTTTTCTGTGGAGAGAGTAATTTGTCAATATCTATTAAAACATTAAATGTGCATATACCATTCAACCAGCAATTCCATTTGGTAAGTATCCTAGAAAAATGCTCAAATAGGTAGATGGTAGGGCAGTGATCTGAGGCTTGCAGAAAATGCTAAAGACAAGCAAATGGGCCTTTATGTTCTATGTAGACCCAAAAAATGAACAAAGAAGTGAGAATATTAAACAGTGGATCTGTGCAGGTCTATAAAGGTAGGTGGGGAATCACCAAGGAACAGCTTCAGTTTAGAACACATCACACCAAGCCAATACTTTCATTTTCCTTAGGTTCATTCATCTGATTATCTGACAAGCGGATACTAAACACTTACTCTGTGCCAGACACTATGTATAAAAGATATAAAAACCTTTAAAAAAAAAAAGTGACAGTGGTCTTGTCCTCTGGAAGATGGTTATCCAAGCAAGAGGACCGATAGTAATCAAATAATCACACTAATCGATGTACAACTATAAGCTGGGACAAGGGCTTGGAAGTCAGGAAGAAAGTCTCTCAAAACATCTTTGCAAAGAAATGGAGAAATGGGGTCCATAGACAGCATACAAGGGTCCATGAACTTCAATGGCAGGGGGAAGAAAATAAACCTTTATTTACATTAGCCTCTAACTGAAATTTAGCATTTCCTTCAAATATGAACGTGGGAAACAACCACATTAGTGTTAGCAGTATCTGCAACTTTGTCACCAGTAGAAATCACAGATATTTCATGTTACTGTTGCTGCAGGTAACTTGAAATATCATTTATACAAGTTGTCAGACTGCCCTCATATCTTATTATTTACTGTGTTAATAAAGAAGTATATATTTATTATATCACAAATGGTTTTAATATTTTGATAACTATATTTCTATATTTTTTCCTTTGTAAGCCATATCTTTTATACATTTAAAAAATTACTCTGAGAAAGGATCTAGAGGCTTTACCTGATTGCCAGATGCATCCATGGCACAAAAAAAGATTAATGGTCACTCAGCTAAATTCTGGTACAAGTAAGTGGATATGTATCTAAATGAACTATACAATCAAGAAATTCAAATAACTTCCAATCCACCCACACAGTCTCAAGTAACGGAAGCAACATGGTTCGCGAAGGAAAATAACCTCAGTCATCCTCAACCCTTCCCCTTAGTTTTGCCTCTAGTTTTTCAACAAGTATTTGCTGAGCGCTTACACTGGGCCAGCCGCTGTGCTCAGCAATGGGGAAACTGCAGCAAACAAATGAAATTTCTGTTAATGTGGCCCTTCCTCATCTTGGTATCCTCATTGTTCATCAAGGTAATTGGTGGACAATCTATAAATGTTTGCTAAATGCTAAAAGAAGAATGCTTAGGACCTGAGTAAGCACCACCAGTGTGTTATTAAAGTGTAAGGTTCAAGCCAAAATCTTCTGGCCACCAACATTTCCATTTCTTAGAAGAGTTTCATCAACTCTCCATCACAAAACAATTTCACCTAACCTCCTCCTCTTTTCTCCCAACTTGTAGCTCAGGTTCCTCAATTAACTATTCTATGATTTTCATGAGAAACTGTTCTTCTAAAGGACATCTAACCAAAGGGAACAAGGAAAGATGTGAATATTACTAAATTTCTTCTAAGACTTGAGCACACTGGTGTGATAGTACAGGTACTGTTATGAATTCTACCTATATAAAAACACTCACATGATTCAAAGATGAAGCTTGCAACCAGCTTCTTAACTCAGTAAGAGAAAAAGAAACACAAACAAGTAACATGGAGGTATAATCCAATTTCCCAGCAGCTTGGGGCTGAGTGGGGGTGGGAGGTGGGGAAATGGAAAGTAAATTAGGAACCTTGCTTTCACACGCTTCATCAGTTCACTCTATGTGACATTACAAAGAGAGCTCTCACAAAACGGGCGGAAGTATCCTTCCAAACCACCCTTCTACTCAGAAAGAAGTGAGACCTGCATCACCACACAGGAGCTTAGCAATTCCACCCACACCTTCCTAACCATCCATACTCCTTGGATTGCTTATTTTACTAAGAAAGGAAAATGTAAGCATCAGCAGTAGAGTGATGAGCTGAGCCTGGCATACAACTGGGATTACAAATTACCAGGCCTGGGCCGCATCACAGCAAATGAGGCTAAAGATTACTTCATGCTTGTCCAACTCATAGCCTGAAAGTTCAGACTGACTGCTAAATGAAATTACATTTTCCATGCTAGTGAAAGCAGTCCCTGCCCTGCACTCTGGCGAGCCCGGGCAAGGCGGGTAAGTAAACTCTGTGTTTAAATGAGCCAAGTAATTTAGAAACGAAGCTAGAAAGAGAATCCAGGTATCCCTGTCCCTGCTCTCCAAAAAGATAATAGTAAGAACTAACTTTTAAAGAGCACTTCACCATGTAGAGGCCTTGTGCTAAGCACTTTACCTACAGGTTGGTCCTTACAAAACAATCTTATAGAAAGATACTATTATCATCACCATTTTGTAGGCAAAGAAACACACTCAGAGGGACCAGGTCATTTTCCAGTGTTAGAGAGCTATTAGTGGTGAATAGGAATTTAAAGCCAGGCTGCCTGAGCCCACATTCTTAACCACCATGACATTCTGCCTCTGACCACGGGATCTCATCTGAACGGTCATCAATCTTATTTTTTCCTTTAAAAAACAGCTCACTCTTTTGGATATCAGGTGCAGACTGTAAGATGTAATGCAACTGCCCATTTATTCTATGAGTTCTTTAAGAACTCACGGACTGGAACTTGGGCTTAGCAGAGAAAGGTTGAGAGAAGGGCACACTTTGCTCAGTCTCAAAGTCCACAAGGACTAAAATGGAAGATTTCTTTAAAATGGAGGTGAGCAGTAGGAAGCCATGCTGTCTTGTCCACTTGCTAGAGGAGTGGTTTTTCCTTAGTCTCCCCGTTTTTCCCTTCTTCCATAGCAGCAGCCACAACAGAGGAGCTCCACTTAAAAAGGATGGGTAGATGCCATTCAACTACGACTTCCTAATAATTCAGCAGTGCATAGGTTGTAGTAAAAAGAGCACAGAGCTGGAAGCTAGGAGACCTGGATAACTGACCCAAGATCAACCACTGACTGGCCTTTTTAGGTAGTGTTCCCGCTTACTTAAATAAGGGCGTGATACTGGCCTGGCTGTGAGCTTCATTCTGCTGCACAGTTAGGAGGTTGAGCCATATGAATTCGCCAATATCTGGCCATTTTTGACTTACAAAAGTGGCAATTTCATAGCTTCAAACGAATATATGTATTTACACACAATCTCTGATGCTACACCACCTGTTTCTTCCCTCTTAATTTAATTCCACATAATTCTGGCATCTGCCAACTTTCTAACTTTCTGGATGTCAAAAGAGATTCAAGTACTGGCTCAAAGTGGAGAAATATTTAATTTTACTAAAGAATCTTTGGGTGTGAAGGAAGACTAATACCTCTAAAATAAGGAGGTAAGAGAAGCACTTCCAGACACACGCCACTAATCACAGCTGCGGGAATATGTGGGAACACAGTTTAAAGATTAGAGTGGTCCAGGTTCTGAGACTCCAGGTTACCCTATTAGTCCCAATGACATGCTGAGTCATCTTTCCATATGGGGGAGAGAGAATAATAAATACATCAAGTTGGGTGTATACGTGTTGGTAATGACGGTAGACTGGTACTGATTCTAATCTGCTTGTTTAATTTAGTGAACATGCTATGAGCAATATACAAAGAGAAAAGGAGAGAACTTCAGTTACAAGGAGCCAAGAGAAAGGAAATTTGCTGTCTCTAAAATTTCTCCCTGTTGCAGTATTTATGCAGCTTGAACTAAGGTTCTGTGTCCCATTTAATATGGAAAGTCTATTCTCAAGCCTGAGACAGTGGCCACAGAATATTAAAATGAAAGCTTATGTGGCTGGAATGGTGACTCTATAGCTTGTCAGCCCAGATTTAGTAGAAAGTGAAGAAAATCCAGCAGAATCATTTCAACATCTGTAGGCCTTTTTTCTTTTCTTACCCTACTGCACTAGCTAGGACTTCAAGTACCATGCTGAATAAGAGTGGTAAGAGTGGACATCTTTGCCTGGTTCCCATTCTTAGGGAGAAAGCATCTAGTCTTTCACCATGAAGTATGATGTTCAGGGTAAACTTGTGGTTTTCACTCCTGGCCAAGTATCAAAGAACAAGCTCTCTGAACTGAAAATTTAATGGAGTATAGATATCAGAGTTGGGAGAAACTGTGTCATTTTTGTCTACCTCATGTCTACTGCCCTTCCTCACATAACAATACTTTGATTTCTCCTCAGGGGAAGCCAACCTTCCTCCACCGTTTATATAGTTCTAGTGCAGTGGGCGGGTGAGTCACATCTGGTCAATTCACCTATCCCATCCTCTAGTCCAAGTATTTAGTCCACTAAAATTCAAATATGGGACTTCTTTGGAATTATTAGGCAAAGTTCTCTTTCTACTATACTTAGAGACCAGGGATATCAGGCCATGACTGAAATTTGGCCTTCTACCGGTTTTTATAAATAAAGTTTTATTGAAATGCAGCCACACTCATTCATTTACATATTGTCTATGGTTGCTTTTGAGCTACAAGAGCAAAGCTGAATAGCTGCCATAGTGTCTATGCAGCCCCCAAAGCTTAAACTACTTACTATCTGGCCCATTACAGAAAAAGTTTCCTGGCTCCTGTTCCTGATAATAAGATATAAGCCTGGAACAGTTAGGAAGCATATCACCACTACATAGAAAGAACGTCTTGGAAATGAAGCCAACACAAAAGAAGAAACCAACTCCAAATATTATGGAAGCCCCTGGATTCAGATGGCCCAGAACTACTATATCCCAATATTTTTCAGTTATGTAAGCCAATGACTCCAGCTTTTTCTCAGACAAATTTGAATTGGGTTTCCTTCATTTGAATTCGAATTCATCACATGGATCAAAACCATAATGCTCATTATAGAAACACAACTCTAATTTCTTCCTCCATTACATATCCATCAATAATATAAAGACATTTGACTTTTCTTTAGACTAGAATGTCACTGGGTGCTAAAAACTGTAATTTATTTAACAATTAACTAAAACATTGTAAAATCAACTGATTTGGGGTTCATTTACAGGTTTTTTTTCCAACCAACCATTCTGAGGTGTTATTGAACAATGCAAGAACAAAAAGGGTGGAAACCAAGATTACCAACGGCTCCAAAAGAAAAAAAAAAGGAAATAAAATACCCAACGCTTAATAATCAATCACAGAACAACCGAGCTGTAAGTATAAAAACAAAAGATAGGTGCTGCCATTAACATCTCCCTGAAGTAAGGGAAATACTCTAAGATCAGCTAGAGAAAGAGGTTTCTGCTCCCTTACCAAAGCCAAAACTCCCAAGGGGACAGCTTTAACTAATTAGGGAGATGGTGATTAAAGCCGGAGCTGCTAATTGTCTACTGGGTATATACCTCCGGTAATGCTCCCTAGAGGCTCTCAGCAATGGGAGACAAAATCAGGCCTAATATTCCTGCCAATTATACTGTCATCCCATTTCTGTATTTCTCTCTGTCTTTAAGAAACTTAAAAGCACACGGAGGTGTGGTTTTCAATGCAAACTCTATGTTGCTAAGAGGAAATAAATTTATATTATGTTTAGAAAACAATTATTTGTGCTTAAACTTGTTTTAATGTGCACATTCTGGAGCAAGGAGATGTCTCTCTCAACAGCACACTTTCCATCTGCAGAGGCCAGATGTTAATCTACGGGAAAACTAAGGTGGTTAGTAAGAAAACCAAGCATATGCAGACAGAAAGCAAACATCAAGTGGTGGGAGAGGGAGGTGGGGAGGCTTAAAACGCAGTGAGTGGAGCAGTTTTAGAACTCCAGCTTATCGGAGGGAACACACACACACACACACACACACACACACACACAAAAGTGGGTTTTTCACTCATACGAAGAATAGTATGCCCTGAAAGGATTTTTCTTCCTGGGTATTTCCTCCCCTATGAGTTGAAGAAACATTCAAGAGAGTCAGAGAAAGTACTGTAAAAATGTACTGAGCGAGGACTCTCAGAAGGCAATTTGACATTTTACCTCTATTAAAGATGAAAACCAAAGACATTTAGGGCTAGATATGGGTTCTAATTCTAGCTTTGCCACTGTGGTGGAAACTGTGAGCCACCCCACAGTTTCTGTTCTTCCTCCTTGAAGTGATAAGATCCCCTGGGCACCGGCTGGGCCCATGGCTGCCTATGTTCAGCCTACTTTTCCCATCCTCCTTGGTAGATATATGTGGCCATGTAATTATTTGGGGGCCCGCAGAAGTGAGGTGTGCATCTTCTGGCTCCCAGATGCTCTCATCTCCATTATCTGCCTGGAAAATAGAAATGAATGGAACATGGAAAGCCATGGGTTGAGGATGGCACTGATACCGACCAGGGTTCTTGGCCTTCCCCAATCAATAGAAATTGACTAGAGGCCAGACAAGAAATTCAGGCAAGGCTTTATTGGGTCCACTGCTGCAGCAGGTGAGGGGGAGTGAGAACAAGTAACAGGTCCCTGAGGGGAGTCAAGATTGCTCCTTATATGGGGTGAGGGTAGGGGTGTGTCCAGGGGTCAGGCTGGAGGGGTAGCTTAGGTGGTTTGCCCACCCCTTAGGTGGTGTTGTGTGCAGGGGGCATGCGCAGTACCGGGCTTTTGCTCCCGACCCCCTGCTTTTGCTCTGGGTTCTTCAAAAGTGGCTGTGAGGTTTTTGGCCTCTTTTTATCTTTTGTCCAGAATTTGCCCCAACTGCGCATGCACCCAGTTATTTTCAGTCCCTTATAGTTTCTTTGTATTTTGTTGCTCAAGGAGAGGTGTGCCCAGGTGCAAGCACTGCAGCAAAGGGCCCCAGGTCCCAGCCTGTCTCAGCACAATGACCCTGTTAGGCACAGACTGCTCACTTCTGAACTCTGAGACAGAAATAAACCTCTATCTTATTTAAGCCACTGCGCTTTCAAGTCCCTCTGTTACAGCGACGTAGCCTGTACCCTAGTAATATAGCCACTTACAATCTGTGTAACTTGGGGCAAGTTATTTAACCTCTTCTAAGTTTCGGTTTCCTCATCCGTGAAATGGAATCATAACACTTACTTTGTAAGGCACTAAGAGGAGTAAATGGGTTAAGAGAAGTCATGTGCCAAGTCTGTGCCTTACACACAACTAACGGTAGGTGACAACAGCAAAGATATGAAGGACTACTTAGGGAACTGCTTCCAAAGGCCTATGACGCCAAGCAGCTATTGTGCCCACAAAGCCCCGAAGGCAGAAATGTGTATCTGCTTTCGAGAGAGCTATCAAAAGTTATCAGCAACAAAGTACTCGGGGAAAATCAGGGGCATCCTGTATCTTAGCCCCGCAGAAGAATTAAGATTAAATAATGTTTAATTACCTAGAGTTTAGCAAACTGCACCTAAATCTTTAAATAGTTCTTTAAATCTTGCTCTGTATTATTAAATGTTATACAAACACTAGTTATTTGCTTATGCTTAGTTGCCTGTATTGAGTTCCATGTTTGGATACAAAATACCTGAGTGGAAAATGACATGAATCGATACAGACCACCTAACCAGGGTAGGCTAAGACAGAGACACACAAATGAACTGGAATCATCTATACTGGACACCCCACTTGATGCACAGAGTTCTACAGTCAATAGAGGCTATGCATGCCTCAGGTCCCTTGCACATACTTCCCCCTTTTGACAGTGCCTTCGTAAGTGATCATTATTGGTCCAATTACTGGCCCTCTGACAATGTGAATTCTTTTTATCTTTTACTGGTAGGACATGGTTAGACCGTACTCTTACGACTTCTGTAACCTTGAGATTTGCTGAATACTGGGGTTGAGATCCTTGGCCGCAAATTAAGATGACTACTGTGACTCTAGGGACTTCCCCCAAGGTTTTTCCGTGGGTTTCTCATGTCACAAGATGCAGAAAAACCACAAGATTACATCACCCAGCAAAGACCAGCATCTCTGAAATGGGAGCATGGATCACATTACTAGGCTTAACTCCTTTCGTGGGCCCGGGTAATCCCACTGCTTATAATGGGATGTGAACCAACTACGGCAATGGGAGGCTGAACCAGAGGGCAATGAGTAAAGGTTCTGCACCATCTGTATACACTTTTATCATCATCTAACCTGTTAAAATGGATCTGAGGTAACGCTTTGCACTGCACTTTGTGGAGGCATCGATAGGTATTCAGTAAGCCAGACTGGACTGTGCTTCCTCTAAGAGTCCTCGGGGCGCTACAATTGCCTCGGTGAAGGGGGGGGGGTCTCTGCTGTGGCATCATGCAGGACCCATGCCTTAGACTGAGAGGCCAAAGCTCAGGAGTTGCATCTACACCGAAGCAGTGTCAATATCCACAAACATCAGTCCAGGAATTTTAAAAAAAGTCCCTCTGGTACATTGGTCTCAAGAGCCCAAGGCTTTATTTAGAGCAACGGCAAAAATCACTGCACTAAGGAAACAACAAACAACTCGGGACCTTTATTCTTGCTCTACTTCCCTGAATTGTTACTTACAGGTTCCCTTCCATCCATGGCTTCCATCCAGAGCCTCCGGTCCTCTTCAGACAATGCCTGCATGGTGATAACTCCGGGCCTGCAGAGAAATGAGGACACGGATGTGAACCCAGCACCACAGGTAGAGAGATCCTGATGAAGGTGAGCCTTAAAGAGACATCCAAGTGACCGAGTGAGAGCCTGCTGGGGTTGACAGCACAGAGAGAGAGAGCAGCCCTCAGCTCTTCAGAGCCACCTTCCAGCCTCAGAAAGCAAAGCTATCACCCCCAAATCCCTCTCAATAAGCCCACCTCCCTCAGGGAGGTGGGAGGAAACACAGAAGACAGGACTCTACATACAGGTAAGGGACACAGAGGAGTCAAGTGATTCCCTTCAGCGTTTGAGATCATATTCATTCCTCTTCTCCAGAATGCTTACTAGGGTACTTTACTCCCAGTAGGACTTCAACAAACATGTTCTTAAGTGAAGAGAATTACTGGACTCAATAAAAAGAGGGGGAACATCCACGCTGGAGGGATCCTGGTTTAATATCTAGTCCAATGATTCTAAACTGCTTTTGACAGGAAAAAGTCTTATGGGGGTAATGGGTGTTATAATTATGGTTATACTAAATGTATACAGCATTTTTAAGTGAATCTTTACCATGGCAGATGCTAAGGTCTTTACATGCATTAGCTCTTTTCACTCCCTCCTTGAAATCTGCTTGTTCTTTCACATTGAGCACAAACCCTTCAGAAAGCATGCACACAATATCAAATGGTGTTTGTTGCGTACCCCTTACAGATGTCACACAAGAAGAGGTGTGTGCCACAAACATGAACTTGGGAGAAGGGGCTACGAGCCCTCTGTGCTCATTAATGCAGGAGTTCTTGACTTAGGGTACACAGATGGGTCCCAGAGAGTCTAAAAACCACCCTCCCCCACCAAATGTGTATGTATTTTTCTGGACAAACAATTCAAACTGCAACCCACAAAAAGTTAAGAGTTAGTGACTCAAATCCTCATCTTTAAAGTTTGAGAAAGCCTAAAAGGAAGGCCGAAGTCCCCTGAACAAGAATTAAGACTGCAGCACTGCTCAGGATCACAGAAGAGCGTACACACACACACACACACACACACACACACACACACACACACACACACACACACACACACACACACAGAAACGAGCTCCGCGATGCCCTGCGCAGCACAAGCCTGGGCCCACGAGCACCAAAGCCTGTTCACTCAACCCACCTATAGTCACTGTTCCTGGCTTATTTCCATAGTTCCAATGAATAAGCTAGATCTATTAATACTTATGTTGAATGTATTTTAAATATCATATTTGTTTCTTTTCAGTCATCATCCCTCAACATCCCTGAAGAAAAAAAGTTTTCAAAGATGTGAACATGTTAAGTAGAGATGGGCCGGGGATGAGGGACACTGGGGTGCGGGTGTGAGTGCGTGAGGTGGTGAACGAGGTCGGGAGGGGGGAAGGGGACAGAGAGACAGAGAGGGAGGAGCAGTGGGGGGGAGGGGGGGTAAGAGGGTGAATGAGAGGCAGGTGATGGGATGGACGCTGACTCCCGAGAGGGCAGTCACTCCCGTGAAGGCCACACTGCATGCTGGCACCCAGACACAGTGACTCAGAAGACACAGTGACTCCCTGAACCGGCCAGGACACTCCCTCTTCTTCTCAGAAATTCTCATTCTCAGGCCCAAGGGCCCATTTCCCACCACTATCAGCACACCCAGTGTGCCTGACCCGCTGGGTATCTGCAGACTGCTGGCAGCCACAGCCCTACGGCCGGGGGCTGGGTGGACTGATTCTACTTTTCCACCTTAAAGCCAGCCACACACAAAGCTTTAACGGCTTTGAGATAAAAAGTCTACAAAGCTGCAGTGCACTGTGGAACTCTAGTCCCTGGGCCTGGACCTCTGTGTGTTGCTCTAAACGTTGTTGTGCCTGGACCCCTGGCTTCAGAATCATGCATGCCCTTAGCATAGAGGTGCCCAGCCCAGCCCCACCTCACTGAACCTGAACTTCGGGGCTGGGCCTGCGAACTTGGATTTTAACCATCTCCCCAGGGGATCCTGAGGCCCCTCTGCCCACCCAGACGCCCCCCTTTTTCCTTCCTGTTCCCCCCACGCTGGAGAGCAAAGACGCCCTCCTCTCCCCGCTGGGGTAGAGCTACTCTCTACATGCCAACGCGTCTCCAGTTCATTTCCTGCTAGGTATTCACCAGCCAACAGTGAGACCACAAGAGCTGCCTTGCAGACCAAGGTCTCAGGAACCTCGCAGATGTCACATCAGCTTCATGGCACACAGTGTGAAATTGCTACCCAGAGCCACAAAGAGGAAGTTCAGACAAACTCAGAGGCTGTGAAGGGTGGGCCACTGGGCCTTAGCAACCAGGAAAGTCTACAGGATTTGTTTTCATTTCGAGAAGAAATATCAAAATATACACTCTTTTCCACATGTGGTTTTGTTCTCCTTTTTTATTGTGTGAGGGGGTGGTGGAGAGCTGACTAAAGTAGATTTGACACCCTTGATTCTAATCCTATCACCCCAGGTCCAGAAAACTTTCTCTTAGCCTGGTGTATGTACATCTGGATCTGTATGTACTACCCTTTCTAGGCATCTAGAAAACACTCAGCTTCAAATTTCTTTTCCTTTGTTATACCTTAAACCACTATTACATAAATCTCTTATGTGTGTAATTCCTAGAACCAAGGTAAATGTGTCAACTTTATTTTGGAATCAAGCAGTTAACTTCCTTTCCATATTTACCATCCCTATGCCCCTACTAACCACCATCCCTCAAAAGAAAAGAAAACAAACAAAACTCTCAATGGCCCTACACGTTCCATGTCGGTCCCTGTAAGACAGTATGCTTTCATTCAGGTATCAATTTAGTTCATTTCTGAAATGCATCTGGCTTTTCATAACAAAAGTGGAAAGAAAAGGAGAGGGAAAGAGACAGAACTCACGAGGTGGGAGTGTGGAATGAGAAAAGGAAAATATGACACAATAAAAGAGAAATGGAGTAAATGACCAGAGCTCTTTCCAGCTCTGCAAAGAATTGTGACCCTCAGATACAGAGAACAAACTAGTGGGTACCAGAGGCGAGAAGAGTGAGAGGGGGGACAAAATAGGTGAAGGGGATTAAGAGGTACAAACCACAAAATAAGTCATAGGGATGTAACGTACAGCACAGGGAATACAGTCAATATTTTATAACTTTGTATGGTGTGTAGTCTATAAAAATATCAAATCACTGTGTTGTACACCTGAAACTAATATTTTAAGTCAACTATACTTCAATTTAAAAAAAACAATTGTGACCCTATCAAACAATATAATAAAAGAACAACTACAAGAATAATAACCCAGCACTGTGTGCCAGATAGTGTGCTAAGCATTATCTATTAATTAATTCATTTCATCTTCACAACTACATCATGAGGGAGGTATACTCTCATTATCCCATTTAGCAGATGAGAAGATCAAGGCTCAAATAGGTTAAGTACCTTGTCCACAGTTACAGAGCCAGGATCTGAACCAAGCAGTCTAATGCTTTGCCCTCAAGCACAAAGCCACGGGAAACGTTGGAGATACTGCGGCCCCCAGAGAGCTCGTGTTGACCACCCACGTCCCTTGCCATCAAAAGGGACTAGACGCTCCTGCAAGGGCTTCAGTGAGCTCCTGCCTGGGATCAAATGAGGGCGAATGATAAAGAGCTCTGTGAAACCTAAAGTGCTTCCTAAATATGAGGGCTCAGAACACCACTGTAGGCAAACAGCCAATCCAAAAACAGGAATCCAATAATGGCCAGTGGTTCTCCACATTTTTTTCTGCCTCTAAATACCCAAGAGATGGAAAGGCAATGAGTTTTGTAAAAGAACACAAAAAGCACTAATCACAAAAAATAAGGACAAATTGGACTTCACCAAAATAAAGAACTTCCAGTCATCAAAAGGTACTATTAAGAGAGTAAGAGAAGATGTTTGTGATTTTTATCTCCAACGAGATGAATATCCAGAATATGCAAAGAATGCCAACAAATAAATAGGAAAAAAATGAACGACCCAATTAATAAAATGGATAAAAGACTTGAATAGGCATTTCATAAAAGAGGACACACCAGTGGTCACAAGCATAAGAAACAGGGTGAACATGATGACTCATCAGGAAAATGCAATTAAAACCACAATGAAATAAAACAAACACCCTTCTGAATGGAGAGCATTCAAAAGACCACCAATAACAAGTACTGGCAAGAATGCAGAGTTGCTGGAACTCTCATACATTGCTAGTGAGAGAGTACAGTGATAAAACCACGTTGGAAATATCTACTAAAACTAAATGGACACCTGCCTTCTGATCTAGTAATTCTACCTCTAGATGTATCCCCTAGAGAAATGAGCGCATACATCCACCAAAAGACACATTCGAGAATACTCAGTTTTATTCATAATGGCCACATTTTGCAACAACAAAAAGCCAAATACCCATTCATAAAAGAATAAACTGTTGTATATTTAAACAATGGAACAACAAAACAACAACAAAAAAGAACCAACTACTGCAACAACATAAATGAATCTCATACACTTAACAATGAGGGAAAGAGGGCTTCCCTGGTGGCGCAGTGGTTGAGAGTCCGCCTGCCGATGCAGGGGACGCGGGTTCGTGCCCCGGTCCGGGAAGATCCCACATGCCGCGGAGCGGCTGGGCCCGTGAGCCATGGCTGCTGAGCCTGCACGCCCGGAGCCTGTGCTCCGCAACGGGAGAGGCCACAACAGTGAGAGGCCCGAGTACCACAAAACAAACAAACAAAAAATAATAATAATAATGAGGGAAAGAAGCCAGACATAAAAGACTACCAACGATGTGATTCCATTTATATGATGTTCAAATACAAAAGTCATCTGTGGTGACTGAAGTCAGAACAGTGATTTTGTCTTGGGGAAGGAGTAGGGGCCGTGAGTGGGAAGCAGCCCAAGGAGACCTTCTAGGGTAACAGAAATGTTCTACAACTTGACCTGGGTGGTCACGCAGGTGTGTGTGTGTCTGTGTGTGTCTGTGTCTGTGTGTGTAATGTCATTAAGACATAGACTTAAGATTTATGCATTTCACTCTGATTACGCCTCAGTAAAAAAAAAAAGTTTAAAAAAACCCAAGATATACTACTTCTCATCTAAACTCAGTAGTTATCCTGACTCTAGTGCTCCCTAGCAGACAAGTAATTGAACTACTCTACGCTATTCTTTAAAAGGTAGAGAATGAGTGCCTACCTCATGGGGTTGTTGTGAAGGTTGAGTGAAATATGTGTAAGGCATTTCAAAGTGTCAGACACACAGTAAATGCTCCAAAAATCAGCTGTTATCACAGGGGCAAATGAGCGGCAGGTCAGTGGAAGGAATGGACGGCAAGTCAAAATTATGGAGGGAGAAGAGCAGCTTAAAAAGGAAAAGAAATGAGCCACGGTGCTTCTGATACGCATGACCCCACCCCTAAAACACTGTCACACAGCACTGAAAAATCACACCTCTACCAGAAAGCAAGCCAGGCCAAAGACTGACATACAGGTTCTGACATCACAGCCATTTCCTTTTTCCTCCTGAATAAAGCATCACAGTGACCTACTTCCCCCTTTTGGAATTAATGTCCGATAACTGCTAAGGACAAAGAAGGAGCCTTCAGCAAATTCTAGAAAATCTGCCAGGGTGCTCCCACTACCCACCAGATGAGAGAAAGAACAAATGACTTACAATCCTTCCTGTGGCTCAATCCTACAATTCTACATCAAATACAGCACCTCCTGTTCACTCTGAATATGTCCTTGGTTAGTGCTATATCTGGATCAGCGTGAGAAGCATGAACAAGGATCTGCAACTTTCTCTAAGCACCTCACCTCTCACACTACACAGGCGATGCAGAAAATAGTTATTCACCTATCACAGGGCAAACTGCTACCCACCGCCCCATCTCCTTCCAACTCTGGCCTCCACAAAGGGCCCTCATAAAGCAATACATAGTTTATCGGCACATCCAGGAACCTGGGACTACTGATGTCAGCTCACAGCCTTCTCATCAGCCAGGAGCAAGCAGAATCACAACCAGCCCTGATTCCAGGCTTACTCGACAACCTCCCTACTCTAATCTTATTCCTGAATCTGAGTCAACAGTGGTGATCTCAGTGGCTTGGCAATTCACCCACTTCCTACTGGACCAGGAAATGCTATTACTAACTCACTCCACCCCGCTGAAACAAACACACTCAGAATCTAACAATACTGTTCTTTCTAAATCGACCTCCAAAGATCTTGGGTTTACTCATTCATAAGACTATAAATCTTCTGCTGGCAAGAGTTCATTCCCCAGCTTCTATCCACACTATGGCACATTTAAGGGTCAAGTTCAGAGTAAAAGAAGGACTGTGGCATCCACAGAAACACATGTACTCACCGCTGTACAGGAAACCTACCTCACTATGTTTAGATAGGAAGACAGAGGGAAACAATGAAGGTCTGGAGAATGGACTGCCATCCACTGGTGAAAAGAGATACGCAAGCACCAAAGGAAGTGGTCCTTTGCTTTTAAAGTGCTACTTGGAAAACTGGTCCCTAGCCGTTCCTTGGCAACTTTAAGTGTTCAAGGTTTCAGTAGATCTTCATTTACACAAACATATGGCATATCTTCATTTACACAAAGATATGGCCAACGCAGAATAATCCCGGAGAATGACATCTCTTCCGTGCGGGTATGAAATTACAGAGTCAGACATCTAGAGTGACCAGGCAAGTAAGCAAAATGAGTGAAACTGGATAAGATTCTTCCCTGCCCCAAGGAAAATAGGCTCGGTCTCATTTTCCTTAAAACATGCAGCCTGTTATTCTTCTGCACTTTTGCTTTCTGATAGAGTCATAGGAACAAAGGGGGTTTCCCCTGTATGAGAAAAACAACAGTGCAAATGCAAGGCAAAGTGGCAGCTGTCCCCTGTCATCATGATGGGGGACAACAGGGCATGGTGGAGACTGCAGCAAAGTGAAGAGCACACACCCTACCCAAAGGAGGCATCCGCCATTCAGCCATATAAACAACTGGCACATGGGAAGTCACGATCAATATTTACAGATTTTTCCCATTTTAAAATGTTGCCTTAAACAACTCAAGCCAAACCAAACATGTCTGTGGACCACCAGCCTGCGATTTCTGGGGTCTGTGTTCGTCCTTCTCTGCCCCTCCCTACCTGAGCTCCACCCCAGGCCATCACCACATGTTATAACATCATCTCATGCACCGGGACCAACAATGATGCATGTCTGTATTCTTGATGCATCTCACAGTCCAACTTAGCAGAAGCCTTCCCAGTTCATCAATGAAGGAGGACCCTGGGATACTTTCCCATTTTTTCCAATGCTGCGGACCCAGTGTCATCACAGGAGGGCAACATTCATCTACTATGTGGAGACAAAAACTTATGAATCTGCAGAACTATGCATGCTCTGAGATAATCAACCATTGACGATGCTTGTGCATTACATATCCTTGCACATGAGAAGAATACATATGGCATGGTAACCTGGATGGGGTACAGGTGAGAGAAATAGAACGTGAGAGGGAAACCAGACGTTGCAAACCAGTGGCCCACCAGCTGCAGCTAAGGTTTCTGAGTGTTTATTACGGGCCAAGCACCAGGCTAAGGACTTCGCTTGCATTATCATTTGTTCCTTGCAATGAAGCAGTACTATCATTATACTTCTTTTAAAAATTGAGACTCAGAAATGACTTGCACAATCTTGCACTGCTAGGTAGCAAGAAAGCCTCAACTTGAACCCAGTCTGCCTGACTCTATAGCAAGGCCCATACTTTAAGCACAACACTGTACTGCCCCCTTGTGCAGGCAGAGTCTGTGCCCTGGGGATCCAGGGTGACCAGTTCCTTAGGAGGAAGGAGGGAGGGAGGGGAAAGAAGGCACTTCTCTCTTTCATTCTCTCTCTCTCTGGAGGAAGGAAAGGGGAGAGGGAGGAAGGGACTTCCTCTCCCCCGCCCCCCACCCCAAACACACATACACACACACACTCTCTCTCTCACACACACACACACACCCCCCTTAAGAAGTTTTCAGAAGCAGGCTTCTAATCAATTATTTAGAAAGGATCTGATCCTAATGAATGAATGAACCATAACCTATTATAACCTACAGCAGTGACGTCCTGGGAGGAAACGTTCTAAAATAATTAGGACCATAGCAATGATAATAGTCTGAAGAGTAATATTGCCAATCACATCAGATAATTTCCTATACTTTTATTTTAAAGGAGACTGAAGTCATGAAACAGGAAGCCCAGACAAAGACATCTTTGGCACATTAAGTTACACGGTCTTAAATGAAACATACTGAGTGCCAGTGATGTGCATGCCATGGGCACCGAGGACATAGGAGTAAGCAGATTTCAACGCCCAGCACCAGGAGAAAGCATTATGAACTGCCAGGATGAGTAACACTCAGGGGAAATGCGAACACTTGTTATTTTGATAACAAACTGAAAAATACTCTAATTCAAGAAATCTTCTAGGTCATTTATCAATTTTTCTTTGTTAGTATTCTATCTCATGATGATCAGACATGCAAGTAAGTGGAGTTTGCTGGTTGAACCATCTCCTTTCTTTGGACTTACGTGATAGCAAAATTTTCAAAAAATAAACTCATTTTATATTTAGAAATTGGCAAATAAACTGGTATACTCAATCAGTAAAACTCCAAATTTCACTATGCAGGCTAAAGAATAGAAACAGTAATAAGAATAGAAATAAGTAACAGAAGTAATATAAATAAGGTTGCCTTACTTCACACCACAGTCCATTAACGAACACATCCCACTCTTACTTAAACCAGAATCCATCAGCAAATACTTTCTCATTTAACTTTTTAAAAGGGAAAAAAAACAGTAATTTAAAAAATACATGAATTCTAAAGATTCTAAGAACTTCTTAGCTAGCTCATTTTACAGAACAGCCAAGGAGCAATTCAGAAAGTACAATATTCCCCCCCTCACCCCCGCCCACCCAAATCATGGAAGTCAGAGCAGGAGAACACCCTCTGAGGAAGGAAAAAGCCATTTCCTCTCCAAAATGTCAATGGCACTGAGACCAGCACTCTAACCAACCAGCAGGAAGGCAAAATCAAATATTATTTCAAACAAGGGGTGAGAAGGGGAGGGGAGGGGAAGTTTGAAACCAGGAAAAATGGATTCATCTGTTGCAAAAGATAAAGACAGGCCACACCAAGAGGGAAAAGCAGGACTGGCTGGTTCTCAGCACACACACTAGACCGTCCCAATCACTCATCTGTTTTCATTATCCTCAAATAAGCTGTCCCTGAAGCAAAGAGCCCGACACTTGAGCTCAGAAAGCAAGGTTAAATGTAATGTTTAAACAGAAGTTACATTAACTGAGCATGCTTGCTTCTGCAGGAAACTGGGTATGAAATGATGTATCACAAAAGGGTGGGAGGAAGGAATTTCTAGAGAAAGAATGAGTCACTTAGAATACCCTTCCTTTAAGAGGTAATATTCACATGATGATTTCTGCCACAGAAACACACACACACACACACACACACACGCACCACTGACTACTAAATGTCAATGTATAAAGGACGGCTAATTTTCAACGGGACCAGCTAATAGTCACTAATACATATACAAAACTGCCACCTAGAGGCTGAGCACTGAAACAAAGTCTGTTACATAAGATGATTCTTTTTGGAAAACACAGTCTTAACACTCACACAATCTCACGAAGACACACAAACAAGTACATGCATACACACCACATACCAAACTAATAGAGTATTATTTTAACTTAAAATTAGTACGGTTTCCTTTTGACACCATAAATTGGAAGGAGGGGCTTAAACCTTTTATCTTGTATAGGAAATGTCGATAAATAACGGGTTATCGCATATATAATTTGAAAACAGATTCTTCCCCTGGCAGCCCCTTTGCGGATATACACTTAAAGCACCTGTATTCACCCACAGCTTACTGATGACTTGAAGAGTCATGGCACTATAGGAAAAAGGCACGCCATCAAAATGAAACAAACGGGCTCAAAGAAATACCCTCCAAAGCTATGGCTCACCATTAAGAACAAGGAAGTCCTGGGTTTTAGGGTAGAGCAAAAAACTTCAAAGGAACAACCTCTTCTGACAGAGAACTACCATCAGGGAAGAATATTACAGCATTCCACCTTCAAAATAATCCTGCAAGGTAGGTATGATTAGCCCCACCTTACAGATGTGGTTAAACCACCAGCCCAGACTCACACAGCTAGTAAAGAAGCAGATCTCAAACTCAAACTTAGGGCTGCCTCGATCTTTTACCAACATCATGCAGCCTTCTATAAAAATGGACTTGAAATAAGAGTGGTGACTCATTGGAGGGTTGGGGTAGATTACTCAGATTTTCCATTAATCTTTCTAGCCACCACTATTCTTACCAATCTCCCATTTTCCTGTTTTGTTTTTTTTTTGTCCTACCTATACAGAAATGCAGTTTGTGTGTGTACTCGCTCAAATTTTAGTTTAAATATCAACTAACATGATTCAGCTCCTGTAGTCTCTTACACAGTACTTCACCAAAGTCCCGAAGGAAAGAACAAAATAATCTAACTCAAAAATTGCATTACCATAAAAAACAAAATTGAACAACCACACGCACACAGTACTGGATTAAAAACTGGATAAAATGACGTTATTCGGCCTCTGGGAGCAAATTACCTGAGACAGATATTTAGAATTGAACATAGTTATATAAAACATACCTAATTAAACAACCAGCCAACCAATACAAAGAAAAGCTCGTACACTGTGCAAATACACAGTACACGGTGGGATGCGAGGATACAGTTGACAGTGGGTATGACACGCCAGGCTGGGACTGGTTCAGAAGAAAGCTGTCTGTCTTTACCTATTCGTGGAAAGCTCACAGAAGGAGGACTTTGGATTTGGTTTGCAAGAAAAATCAGATGACTTTTAAGAAGGAAAGTCCATTAGATTCATAATGCTTCATTAAACTTTATATCTCCACGGTCAGTAGCGTCTCCAGTATGTAGTTATGGTTAATAAATGAGGAAGGGAGGGGAGGAGAGAGGGAATGAAAATTCAGGGCATTCTAGTCATGCCATCATTCTCTGTAAGAGTAGAAGGGTGAAGTCCTTCTGTGTGTTACATCTTCCCTACAGCATTCTGGTCCTCCAAGTTTGCTGGAACACTCAACATACTAGTACTTATACCTTCAGTTGCACGAATGTATGTGTATGTGTCTGCCCATTCTACAATCAACGGTAAGATCCATGAAGGCAAGGACTGTGCTTGTCTTGGTCCCCGTGACACCAGTAGCACCCAGTACCCCTGTCATCCTAATAAGTTGTCCTTTGCTGCCCACCTCTGGAGAGAACCAAGGGTGGGAATGGGGCACTCAACACCCTACATAACGTCTTGAAATGTATGGACTTCTGTTGGGGTCAGCTAGTCCTGGAAAACATAAAGCATTCTAATTATTTCCTTTCCCCAAGTATAAACACCACCTCTCAAGAGACTACATTGATTCAGTGCATCAAAAAGAAGCCTTTTGTTTCTATTATTTTCCATATGGTTTAGTGGTCCCTCCTGGAAGACATCTGGGAGAAAATACACATGTGTCACATACATCTGTGAGACATCTCTTAAAGATAAACAAATGCAGAGATGCTGGGAGATGACTATCACCATGATTCTTTAGCTTAAACAAATATTTCCCCTACATTTGTTCATTCATTTCCATAAGTTACTGCACGGTGGAGTTAATTGTTCAAAGTGACTGAAGACAGACACTGGCAAGGATGACACACCACTACCCCTAACAGCTGCTTTTAGATGAAGTCCCATTTTTACCCAGGAATTTTACACTAAGCTCCCTCAAAAAGAGTTAACACACTTTAAAGAAAAAATGATAAATCTATTCTTTAGTCCATTAACCAATATAACATATAAACTTTCAAATGTTTGGTTCTATGGTAAGGTAATACAAAGGCACCAAAGAATGCTTCTTTATTAAGGGATAAGAAAGGATGACTTTTGGGCTTCCCTGGTAGCGCAGTGGTTGAGAGTCCGCCTGCCGATGCAGGGGACGCGGGTTCGTGCCCCGGTCCAGGAAGATCCCACATGCCGCAGAGTGGCTGGGCCCGTGAGCCATGGCCGCTGAGCCTGCGCGTCCGGAGCCTGTGCTCCACAACGGGAGAGGCCACAAGAGTGAGAGGCCCGCGTACGGCAAAAAAAAAAAAGAAAGGATGACTTTAAAAAGCTAATGAAAGCTTAGGCTGCCGTAAAGAGTATCCATAATACAGAAGATAATTTAGATAATTTACGTGAAAGGAGTGTGTGTTGGGCCATCCATCTAAAAGGCTGTCGGGGGCCCCTTTTATGGCTGTTTCAGTGAGAAAGGCCCTCTTATTCAATACTATATTGGTTTGTTAGGGCTGCTATAAAAAGACCCACAAACTGAGTGGCATAAACAACACAAGTTTATTATCTCACAGGTCTCGAGCTAGAAGTTCGAGCACAAGGTGTCAGCAGATAGGTTCCTTTTGAAGTATGGAAAGGAGAATCTTTTCCATCCCTTTCTCCTAGCTTCTGGTGGTCTGCTAGCAATCTCTGGCATTCTTTGGCTTGAAGACACATCACCCTGATCTCTGCCTTCATGGTCACATGGCATTCTCCCTGTGTACCTGTCTGGCTCTGTGTCAAAATTACCCCATTTTATAAGGACACTAGTCATACTGGATTAGGGCCCACCCTAATCACCTCATTCTAACTTAACTACCTCTGCAAAGACCTCTACTATCTCCAAATAATTTTCGTTGTCAGAGAGTGAAGATTAGAATTTCCACGTATGAATCTGGGAGGTACACGACTCAAGCCATAACAAATATCTTCTAGGAAAATAAGAAAATATTCTTCTTCAGAGAATGCTGTAGCAACACCCACAACTACTGCAACCCACACATGTTCATTTAAAGCCACGTAATATTCTAAATGCTAGAGTCCTGAAAATGAATTGAAAAACAAAACCAGAAGGGAAACTCAAAGAAGCATCACATTGATTTGATGGACATGATCCCTCAGTCTAAGCAATTTTTCAGTTTGGAACTGAAGTCACAAGAATTTCTACTAACTTTCACTTTTCAGTGTTGCAAACAATAAAATTCTCTTCAAAGAAAGCCAAAGGCAGGAAGAGCTAATATGAGCCTGTGCAACATTTGCTCAGAAAAGTCCAGGGGTCTTCAGCATCTTCTTAGGTCTGAACCTCTCCCCAAAACTAGTACTGTGAAAAAGGGGGGAAAAAAAAAGGCAGACACTAGAGAAAAGGGATAGATGCGATGTAATTACGTAGAGTTATGTAATTATGTGGAAGTCAATATGGAAGGATGGAGGATACAGAGAAGGGAGTACAGGTCTAGTTTTGTGATGTTAAAGTTGTAAGAGAACTTAGATGTAAGAATTAAAAGTAACGTTCTGAAATGTATCCACGGTATTAAAGAGGATCTTTGACACAAGAAGTTCAAGAACTGTAAATCTAAACCCCTAAGCGCTGGATTAACCCTTAATTTGATTTCTAGCTCATTCATGGGTCAGAGTCACAACAGTTCTTCCTAGAGGACGGAAATGTCAGAGATTAACCCCTTTCCAGCAGGATTTGAGGATTAACAAATTGATGGCAACGCGTTGGGATACAATGAAAACAATCAACTGATAAATGGCACTATTGCTTTGACTTCTTACTTATGCTAGTCTCCTGAGATAAACAGAAATGAGTGTCATCTTAAGAATAAAAGGTAAAAGAAGAGGTGTACAAAAAATACATAGCATTTATGGAACCATGTGCCCTGTGCTTGGCCTGTGCTCTCTCTGCAGTGCCTCTTTAAACTGTTAGTCACGCAAGGGCTCTCTGAAGGGTACAGGGCAGGAAATATGGGAACAGAAGCAAGTGTGCTGCTTTAGTTCACCCACCATTAGTTTACGCACCAAATGCCAATGATTAGAGTGAGAAAGCCCTCCTCAGATTGCAGTCAGCAAAGTGACTGTCAGTGGTGGCCCTGAAATCCAAGTACAGATAGCACTGGGCTTATCACTCGAAATGTTTCTGAAAACCCTGAGTTTTGAGGCAGCAAAGTGCCCTACAATGAGGTCCTACGACCCTCAGTTCAAATCCCACCTGAAACTTGGGTAAGACTCACCCTCTAAACTGTAGATTCCTCCTCAGTACCAAGAGATACTTGGAGCACACGCCACCCTGGGCTGTAGTGAGGATTACACGCGAATTACATGAAATACATGAACAGTGTTCAGCTTCCAGAAAGCGCTCCCTTACTGCTGGTCCCCTCACCCCACCTCCATAGTTAACTAAAAAAGTGGGTTTTACTGTGGTCATAGCTGTTGCTTTTCTCCTGGTAACCTGTAACAGAGGCTGGTGATCACCTTTACTACTAGCTATATTCTCCTCCACAAGGCTAAGAATTAAGCTCCTTAGTAAAGAAGGCTGAGGGTTTTTTTATTTTTGTTTTACTGTTGCTTGTTATGTTTCTAATAAGGAAAATGCTTTCATGTGCTCTGAGAAAACTGTACTGTGATATGCCTGCTGTTTAATGTACCAATTCTGATTAAGAATAGAGGGTAACAGAAGAGCTTATTCAAAAAGTGGATTTCAGGGTCTCTCTTGCATAAAGTCAGATTATATAGGTCTGGGGCCTATAGCTATAGTTCTAACAAGCACCCCTGTGGACGCTGAGAGTGAGTGGTTCTCACCACACAGTAAGAGACGCTGAGAGTGAGTGGTTCTCACCACACAGTAAGAGACACTGATGTCATCAGCTTGCAACCCCAACCTCCTAGAACATCACTTCCTAAAGGCTACAGCTTCTGCTACAGAGCAACGTGAAACATCATCACTGAGCCTGAAGGATAAAAGTATTCAACCTTAAAACCACACATCATCACATATTCTAAGTCAAATAATCCACACTTTAGCATGTATTAATATTTTGATAGAATAAAACACTAATAGATACTACATAATGATTATCCATGCTACAGGTTAACATACTCTGGGAACAGTCTAAAACCTCATGCTATTAAATATAACCATTCCCGGGCTTCCCTGGTGGCGCAGTGGTTGAGAGTCCGCCTGCCGATGCAGGGGACACAGGTTCGTGCCCCAGTCCAGGAAGATCCCACATGCCGCGGAGTGGCTGGGCCCATGAGCCATGGCTGCTAGGCCTGCGTGCCCGGAGCCTGTGCTCCGCAACGGGAGAGGCCACAGCATTGAGAGGCCCGCGAACCGCAAAAAAAAAAAAAAAATATATATATATATATATATATATATATATATATAAAAACCATTCCCTCTTTTACTTTCACATTTCCTAGGTGCTAAACTTTGCATTTTGCCCCTCTGTCTACCCAGCTCAGCAGGTAGAAGCTGAGAAGTCTGTGGAAGGTTGAAAAGACAGCACGACAGCTAGCAGCACATCCCCTCCTTGCTAAAGTACGCTAGTGAAAAAGCAAGGTGTAGGAGTTTTCCAGAGAACAGGACTCCGGGCAGAGTTCCCAGGAATGCCTCCCCTGAGTGTGTGGAAATGCCTTTTCCCTGTCACCTCAGTCCCTTCCTGAATGTGGGGGGAAGATGCAGAAAGACACTAAAGAAAATACTGCCAACAGTACCCTAACCTTTGAGACCAAAGACGACAACCTATATAGAAAATGGAGAGAAGGGGTTTCATTGATGTTCTGTGTTATTTCGGGTGATGGCCAGTCAGGTGTGACCACAAAAGGAGACACAGAAGGGGCTCAGGCAAACCAAGTTTCTTATATTCACAGGTGTTAGAAACAGGACACTTGGCACACCACACAGGGCCACATGGGAAAGCACCAACACCATCCAGGAGGCAGAAGTGGTCGGAGGGGAGAGCCTAGACCACGACCTTTGTTAAGAGTTTCTGCAGCAAAGGCAAGGCAGGGATAGGTAAACCGTTTAGGAGTGGCTGGTCTGAATAATTTCTCAGGTGCTAATAGGCTGTGGGAGTGGTCCCTAGGTGTCTGGTAGAGGAATATTGCCTCCTGGGCTGCTGGAGCCAGTAGAGGTGCTGTGGCTCTGGACCGGAAGTCCACACATCAATGGCGCTCACCACGCTGAACCCTCGGCTGACTCTAAGAACTGGCCGGCCCGAAAGGGGGCAGGCTCTCCCCAAGCAGAAAGCATCACAATACACAGAACATCAAAACTACAAACAATACAACAGTACTATCTCCTCCCCTCCTGCTTATTAAGAGGAGATGTAGCAGCCTCATTCTGCTCCACAACTGCATGCCCCTCCGCTTCATGCCAAGGGAACCAGAGATGATGACCCAGAAGAAATCGACTTCCCAAACCCACTCAGTATGCTGCATGTGACACATTTGCTCTCAGCTTATAATTGGGACGTGCAAAGCTTTTCTGGGCATAATACAGGGGGAAGGTGGTAGGAAGTGTTGGTAAGGGTGGAAATGAGATGGAGGAACCATGGTGAGTTTTAATTGCCTAAAAAGCAACTCTCGGCAACTTCTGGGAGACTTCTGAAGAAGAAAACAATTCAGCTTCAGAAAGAATCATTGACCTCATTTCCAAATCTAACAAGAGCTGCAACGCAGGGCACTGCCCTCACCCAGGTAGTCCTGCAAACACGCGATCATCTCTGGGAACTATTCAGCTGACCAGCATCAAACAACTGGCTCCATTTCCACACAAGTACATCTGCTAATCCATCTTTCATGGATTCCAACAATATGAACTCCAGTACATTCCATGCTTAGAATAGAGGAGATGCCTACAAGGGCTTAAGGCATCCTGACTCAGGATCTGTTTAAAGTCAAGCATCATCTTAGTTTGAGGCACACTTTTTGCAATCCCCCTTTGCTACCCCAATTCCACCTACCCCACCATACAGCCCTTCTCCACTCCCTTCCCCTCTCACAACCCACACACGGTGAACGATTGGGGTACTCTCTTTTCTTTACAAATGATACTGATTTCTCTGCATTTAGAGTCTAGCTCTTGAAATATCAAGTCAGGTAAACATGCAGGACATGCTAATTAACAGATAATAAAGGCTAACTGTTGAGCTTTTATTATTTGCCAGTCTGCCAAGTGTTTTATATGCCTTCTCTTCTTGAATCCTGACAATGCTAGGAACCAGGTACTATAACCATCTTCATTTTCCAGAGAATGAAATCAAGACCCTGCAAGATTAAGTGATTTGCCCAAAGTCACATGGCTACTAAGCAGCAAAGTCAAAATTTAGATCCGGGTTGCCTGACTCGAGAGCCAAAGCTGTAATAACTAGACTGCTAATGAGACATGGTTAGTTTCCATGAACGTCTGATTTAGGCTAAACAGGCATGCTCTCTCCACGGGCGCTCTAGCAGCCTCAGGGGCCACAACACAGGGACACACCATGCCTCAAGAAGGCATTTCAAACCTGGCAGCACATGGAGCAGCCCACGCCAGGTGGTACTCGTGCTCCAGATCCTCTAGAGCTGCCGTAAAGTGGCCACAGGTAAACGCCCCAGACAGGGTAGATACTGGCTTGACAAAGTGGTGTAGCTTTTTTAAAACAAATAAAAAATAAAGGGGATAAATTAACAGCATTATAGGACAATCATGATGAGATTTAAGGATCTTTGTGCTAGCACTGCTGATCTTGAATAGACAGCTCAAATAAGCTTAACTCATGGCTTTCATTCAAAGAATTAACCTGTTGCCAAGTAAAGTGTCTCAAAGAACTGGAATGCTGTCAAACTATCTTAACACCATGAAATGGTACAACTTAATGAGACTGTAAATCTTGAGGAACACAACACAGAGCTCCCTCTCCTAAGACTGATATCGAAAGCAGTTTGCTTTCTTTCCTGGATGCACACACACAGTGGTAGGCGAAATACTGTAACTAAAAAAACATTTTTTTTGAACATCTTTATTGGAGTATAATTGCTTTACAATGTTGTGTTAGTTTCTGCTGTATAACAAAGTGAATCAGCTATATGTATACATATATCCCCATATCCCCTCCCTCTTCCGTCTCCCTCCCTCCCTCCCACCCTCCCCATCCCACCACTCTAGGTGGTCACAAAGCACCGAGCTGATCTCCCTATGCTATGCGGCTGCTTCCCACTAGCTATCTATTTTATATTTGGTAGTGTATACATGTCAATGCTACTCTCTCATAAAAGCTTTTTCTTTAATTGATAGAACTTCTTCCACTTTTCCCTTTACCTAACTCCTTTTGAATCATTACATTAAAATTTTTAAGTAAAAAATCTTAAAGAGCTGAAACAGTCATGCTAAACAGTTTTCTTTAAACATATATTCATCCTCCTGAGACATAATACACATTCCCAAGAAGGGAATCCCTGACATTAAAATTAAACCAACCAATCAGGGGTTCAGGGCTGAATCTATAGGATGGGGAGGCTATACTGATTCTTGCAAATCAGTAACTGGCCTGAGGTCTATATGGAGAAGGGAAAGAGGGGGAAAAAAACAGAAAATTTTGAATGAATGGAAAAGAAATCCAAATTCGGCAATGTTTGCTCCTGAGAAAAAGTGTGACAACTACTCACCTGTCTACTGCTTCCACGTCAAAGCAAAACCGCTTCTCAATAGAGTCTGTTTTCCGCCGTGTGCAGGATTTGAGGGTGACTGATTCATCTTCTCCCTGTTGGGAACACACAGACTATCAAGATGAGGCCAGAACTCAGGCCATGCTCCTCTCCAGGACAAACGTGCCACATAAACAGAAGTGATCATTTCATCTTCTCAAACCTGAGTGTTCAGGACCACAGGAGGTGGAAGGTTGGTCATAAACCTTCTCAGACCACAGCCTCATGCAAATAAAATCTGTAAGCCATGTTTAATACTTAGAGCCCAATGTCTTGAGTACTAATAGATAATGATGGTACAGCATCAACCCATGCTAGGTTAAATTCTTGTTGATATTGGCTTAAATAGGTTTAATTTATAGGTTTGATAAGAGTTGAAACAAGATTACCTTGAGGTCTCCTTCCAACTCTGGATTTCTATGACCTTGGTTCAATGGTCACTTCTCAGGGAAACATTTCTGGACTGGGTCAAACACCCCCAGACACGTTCATATAGCACCATGTACCCCTCGTACCCCTCCTTCCCTCACAGCACTGATCACAGGTAAGATTTGCTGTTGCTGTAAGTGATGATTCAAATAATGTCTCTTTCCTCATTAGGCTCTAAGCTCCTTAAGGGCGTACTGTACTGTGTCTGTTTTTGCTTACCCTTGTGTCACCAGCGGCCAAACAGGCCCAGGAACAGAGTAGGTGTGCAATAAATATGTTTTAACAGCTTTACTGAAGTATAATTTTTAAATTTATAATATATTGCACATGTTCAAGCATACAACTTATGAGTCTTGACATCTGTATACATCTGTGAAATCATCACCACAATCAAGGTAGTGAACATTTCCATCAGCCCCAAAAGTTTCCTGGTAAGTCCCTTTGTAATCCATCATCCCTCCACCCAGTCCCTTCCCAGGTAAACACTGACTCTGTTCTCTGTCATCACAAATTAGTTTGCATATTCTGTAACTTTATACAAATGGAATGCTCTTTTACGTCTGACTTTTTTCACTCAGCATAATTCGTTTGCGATTCACTCATGTCGTACAAATCAAGTTTATTTCTTTTTGCAAATGATATGACCAATAAGGGGTTAATATTCAAAATATAAAAACAGCTCATGCAACTCAACAACAAAAAAGCAAACACCTCAATTAAAAAATGGGCAGAAGACCTGAATAGACATTTTTCCAAAGAGGAAACGCAGATGGCCAACAGGCGCATGAAAAGACGCTCAACATCACTCAACATCAGAGAAACACAAACCAAAACCATAATGAGATATCACCCCACTCCTGTCAGAATGGCTATCATCAAAAAGACCACAAATAACAAATGTTAGTGAGGATGTAGAGAAAAGGGAACCCTTGTACACTGTTGGTGGGAATGTAAATTGGTTCAGCCACTACATAAAACTGTGTGGAGGTTCCTCAAAAAACTAAAAATAGAATTACCATATGATCCAGCAATTACACCCCTAAGTATATATCCAAAGAAAACAAAACATTAATTCAAAAAGATACATGAACCCCAATGTTCACAGCATTATTTACAATTGCCAAGATATGAAAGCAAGCTAAGTGTCCATCAACAGATGAATGGATAAAGAAGTAGTGGTGTACAATGTTCACTGCAGCTCTGTTTACAAGAGCCAGGACATGGAAGCAACCTAAGTGTCCACTGACAGATGAATGGATAAAGAAGATGTGGCACATACATACAATGGAATATTACTCAGCCATAAAAAGAAACAAAATTGAGTTATGTGTAGTGGGGTGGATGGACCTAGAGTCTGTCATACAGAGTGAAGTAAGTCAGAAAGAGAAAAACAAATACCGTATGCTAACACATATATATGGAATCTTAAAAAAAAAGGTTCTGAAGAACCTAGGGGCAGGATAGGAATAAAGACACATGTAGAGAATGGACTTGAGGACACGGGAGGCGGAAGGGTAAGCTGGGACAAAGTGAGAGAGGGGCATGGACATATATACACTACCAAATGTAAAACAGATAGCTAGTGGGAAGCAGCCACATAGCACAGGGAGATCCGCTCAGTGCTTTGTGACCACCTAGAGGGGTGGAATAGGGAGGGTGGGAGGAAGACACAAGAGGGAGGGGATATGGGGATATATGTATATGTATAGCTGATTCACTTTGTTATACAGCAGAAACTAACACACCATTGTAAAGCAATTATACTCCAATAAAGGTGTTAAAAAAAAAAGTAGTGGTGTATACACACACACACACACACACACACACACACACACACACACACACACACACTGGAATGCTACTCAGCCATTAAAAAAGCAACTTTGCCATTTGCAACAACATGGATGGACTTGGATGGTATTGTGCTTAGTGAAATAAGTCAGACAGAGAAAAACAAATACTGTATAATATCACTGTAAAATCTAAAAAATAAAACAAATGTGAATTGAACAAAAAAGAAATAGGGGCTTCCCTGGTGGCACAGTGGTTGGGAGTCTGCCTGCCGATGCAGGGGACACGGGTTCGTGCCCCGGTCCGGGAGGATTCCACATGCCGCGGAGCGGCTGGGCCCGTGGGCCATGGCCGCTGGGCCTGCACGTCCAGAGCCTGTGCTCCGCAGCAGGAGAGGCCGCAGCGGTGAGAGGCCCGCATACCGAAAAAAAAAAAGAAATAGACTCACAGACACAGAAAACAAACTAGTGGTTATCAGTGGGGATAAGGAAGGAGGGAGGGGCAAGATAGGGATAGGGATTAAGAGGTACAAACTACTATGTACAAGGATATATTGTACAGCACAGGGAACATAGTCAATATTTTATAGTAACTATAAATGGAGTATAACTTTTAAAAATTGTGAATCATTATGTTTTACACCTGAAACTTAGGTAATATTGTAAATCAACTATACGTCAATAAAAAAAAAATTAAACATTAAAACAATAAAGGTAATTTTTAAAATCCATGGTACAAAAAAAAAGGGCCTATTTCTTTTTATTGCTGGGTAGTATTCCATTGTACAAATGGAATGCAACAGTTTTATCGCACAAGACTAATTTATTGTCTAAAAACATAGAGGTTTCTGCCCCTGATTTCTTCTCTTCCTGTCACGTAGGAATTTTTTAGGGTTCCTTTTTCTCCTATATCTGCCAATCTTTTTTCCTAAACTAGGGGGGAAATTAGCAAACTTGCCTAGTTTGTTGAATAATAGGAAATGTGACTGCGTATGGTAAAACTTAACCACCCACTAATATCAGAACAGCACACAAAACACAGAAGACCTAGGAAGAGATAGTTTATATTCACAAGTCTTACATCTATTGTCTTTTACTGAATGGCTAAGATTAATTTCTCAGATTGAGAATTGCTCCTTCTGCAACACGTAAATGTATGACTGGAAATGCCCAAACATATGAACTTCTGACCATGTTAACGTCTAACTCTATTTCTGATTTAATGGCGTTGGACTACCTCTCACTTTGAAAGCTTAGAGGGAGGTGTCCCTGAGAAATAGGAGAAAACAGGGGAATTATAAAAGATTGTCAAATATAAGCAGAAATAAGAAGAAGATAAGATGCTGTTCCCAAGACGACCATTCCATATGAGGCAAAATCTATAAAGATGATCTGTTCAAGTACTCATGGTTAAAAAAACAGGGGATGGAGATAACAATCACTTAAACAAATAAATGAAGAGTTACAACCGTAACAAACACTACAATAAAAGAGGCATGGGAAGCAGCCGCATAGCACAGGGAGATCAGCTCAGTGCTTTGTGACCACCTAGAGGGGTGGGATAGGGAGGGTGGGAGGGAGGGAGACGCAAGAGGGAAGAGATATGGGAACATATGTATATGTATAACTGATTCACTTTGTTAAAAAGCAGAAACTAACACACCATTGTAAAGCAATTATACGCCAATAAAGATGTAAAAAAAAAAAAAAGAGGCATGCTGTGCTACAAACACCTACATTAAGGGGATGTGACCTCAGCAGGAAGGTCAGCAAAGGCTTTCTTGGGCTGAGACCCGAAGGATCTACAGGAGATAAAACCAGGAGCACAGATCAGGGGTGGAGAACAGCAGGTGGAAAGGCCCTGTGGTGGGGGCCCAGGGAGCCCTGGGGAACTGAAGGGAAGCCAGTGCGTCCGGAATCCCCGTGCAAAAGGGAAACTGGGCTGAGAAAGGGCTTGAGGGAAGCAGGGACCAGATCATGCAGACTGTGGTCTGTATACTGTGAGCAGTGGGAACATATGAAGGGTTTCAAGCCAGAAAAGGGACAGGGTCAGCTCTGGGCTGCTCTAGGGCTCCCAAAGAGAGCACCCTCATCTCACAGGATAGAACGCGGGGAACTGTCTTTCACCACACACAGGCCTTGTCTCCAAGAGGATGCAGAAAATCCGCTCACATCTCCTGGACTGAAGCTAAGAGAAAAGCAGGTACTTTCAAAGGAAAATGATCCAAATGAAAGGGACAGGGAAGGAGAGACAGGGTGGACAAAGAGCGTGTTAGGAAAAGAAAACACCCTACATTCTACGTTAAGTCTGCCGCCAGCTCCTAGGAGAGCTTTGTACAAGCACACATACAATGACGTCACATGATTCTCCTCTATAAACTGAGCAGACATCACCGCTGGACAGCCAGTCTTCACATTTCCTCACCCTGACGATGAGGAAACAGAGTGGCGTCCTGGAAAACTATTATCTGACACATATACAGTATTATTCTCTTTGATTATGATGATGAACCTCAGAATCAGGAGATGTAGGCTCCAGAATCAGGGTTTGAGCACCGGTTCAAAGTAACTCTTTCCACATACATCCTTAGAAATCATTCTCTCTCTCCGACCCCCAATTTCCTCTTTTGTAAAGTAGGAAAAATGGATAAAACAGGATGATCAAGGACAATGTTTTAGAAAAAAATAAAACAAAATCTAAATATAAGTAATTATTACTAGAAAAATTATTTCATATAATATCAAGCTCCTAATATGGCAGCCTCCATTACGTGTCAGGCTCAGTCCCAAGAAGTTTATATACACTAATGTATATAAACCTCTTAACAACTCAGTGAGGTGTTTCCTATTATCCCACTGAAGTCTAAGGAGTCCCAAACACACACCATAATTCATCTCTGCCCTTCACTTTCAAGCATGGTAAGAAAGCAGTAGAGAAAATACAAGAGAGTTCTTCACTCCAGCTTTAGGAAAGCACAAGATAAATGGTCCCAAAATAAAGACTGTGTGAGAGAATGACTCAGTGAATCTGATTTCTAGGACTAGGAGTTAGAAAAGGACTATGACTTGACCCAAGAAAGGCAGAGCTAACTCTATTTCCATTTCATGAATAGTAAGGAACTCCTATTAACAGAGATTTTTAATACTCCTTCTAACTCTGTAATTTCTCTATGTTTTGATATTTTCACATATCTGCTTTCCTGAGATTATTTATAAGTCAACTCTACCGCTAACAAGACACATTAAAAGAGCCTTGGCTAGGGCTTCCCTGGTGGCACAGTGGTTGAGAGTTCGCCTGCCGATGCAGAGGACGCGGGTTCGTGCCCGGGTCCGGAAGATCCCACATGCCACGAAGCGGCTGGGCCCGTGAGCCATGGCCGCCGAGCCTGCGCGTCCGGAGCCTGTGCTCCGCAACGGGAGAGGCCACAACAGTGAGAGGCCCACGTACTGCAAAAAAAAAAAAAAAAAGAGCCTTGGCTTTTTTTTGCCTTGATACAGGGAAGTACAGAGATGCTGATCAACTCCTGCATTGTGGTCTAAGAGAAAGAAAGCCAGAAAGAAAAACTGGAAATGGCAGAGAGCAAGGGGACAGCACGGGGGAGTAGCTAACAGTAATGACAACAGTGTGACATCACTGACCCGGGCAGTCCAACCTCAGGGCCAGTGCTCTTAGCCTCTACACTGTAATGCCCGCACATATGCAAACCCAACAGGATGCACAAAAATTTGCCACAGAGAAGAGGGCCAGGGTTGGAATACTTACAGAGGACTACTTTATCAACAGATTAGACACAGCCGAAAAATTATTTAAACTAAAGACAGAACAAAAGAAATTATCTAGAGCGGAGTCCAGAGATTCAAAGAAATGAAACATATAAATATTTTTGTTAAAAAATATTTAAATATCTCCAGAAGGAGATACTGAATAATAGAAAGAATGGGGAGGGGGGCAATATTCAACATGAGAGTTGGTGAGAATTTTCCAAAGTTACTGAAAGACACCAATCCTCAAATCCAGAAAGGCCAAAATGCCTAAGCACAACAGATTGGGGAAAAAAAGAAAAAAAATCAGAGAAAGGACTGTCATAATGAAATGTAGAATATCAAAAGAACACAAAAAAGAAGATATTATGAGGAGCCAGAGAGAAAAGACAGATCACCTAAAAAGAAAATGCAGACAGACAGAGTACTCCCAGAGGAAAGGAGAACCACTGGGGCACAGCAAGGAGCTCCCAGCAGTGGGGACCCCGCAGATGCAGCCTGACTATCTCCTCCAAGGACGGCCACAAGAATACCTTCCATCCCACATGCTCTTCAATGCAATGTGACTTTGATACTCCGCTCATCAAGAGGCAGGGCCTATGTCCTCTCACACTGAAATTGGGTGGGCTTTTATGACTGTTTCAACCAACACATGGGGCCAACCTAAGGCAATATGACTTCTAAGCCTCGGTCATTAAAAGGTTTTGCAGGGTCTCCTTTTGTTGCTGGAATATTCACTCTTGAATCCTTTAGCTACCCTGAGGCTGCCATGCTGTGAGGAAACCCAAAATAGCCCACGTAGAGAGGCCAGAGGACAGGCCCTGAGACTATACAGAGCAAGAGGAAAAGAAGGAAGAGAATGGGAGAGGAGGTCAGGAGAAAGGAAGAGAGCTATATCTGACCAGCCCAGAGCTGCTTCAGACCCTTATGATCCAGCTCCAGTCACTATCTGATTGAAACAGCATAAGAAACCCTTAGCCCAAACTATCTATCCAAATGCTCCGCAAAGACCTTACCCACAGAAACTGTAGGAAATGCTAAAATGACGTGTTGTTTTCCAAGTCGCTACATTTTGGGGTGACCTGTTACACAGCAACAGATAATTGGGACATCTAAACTGCCAACTGGCAGCCCTCTGGGGTTGAGAGTGACAAGAATCAGTTTCACAGGATGAGGTCATCCAAGAATTTCTAGCATCTAAACACATTATACACACTTAACACTGTATATATGTGAAATACAAAAAGCTTTCTTAATTGCAGCTGCCAATGTAACTTAGTGCTCAAAATATTCACCTTGTTTTATTTACTTTTTCAGGTGCCATGCCTCCTGGAACTACTGTATAAAAATTAAGAAAATTACAGTGAAAATTGGAGGTGTTAACTTCAAACATGCATTATACTCATCATATGTTAACCAAGCAAATCAAGCATGAAATTTAAAAATGAACTCACCCCCTTTCCTCCTGACTTTTGGTCAAATGGTACCATGGTGATTTGTTTGGAATCCCGTTGATATGTACAGTAGTGCTTCACCCAGGAAGTTCCAAAATGACCTGCAAGGTAATATTCCCCATAAAACATCTCTACACGTCCACTGCATGCTGGAAAAACACACAACCAGTAACTCACAATGCTCACCTATCCTTAAACTGTTTCTAAGGGCGATATACTCTCCACACCAGCTAGACGTGAACAGGCAGAAATCTGATTCCACAAGCTGGAAATGGAACCAACCCAGGGCTTTCCCCAAGGACCAAGGAAGACTGTTTGCCACTAAATGCTGCATCCGATGGGTCTTAAAATATAAGGGAAGTAGAGGTTCCCTGGGGAAATTAATTCACTTTCCCATATTATCAATCTCCATCTGAAGTTTCCTTTCTCTCCCCTGACAGGAGTAAGATGACTGAGAAGGAACACAGAAAAGCTCCTCAAAGTGCTTGTCACTGTTCCCATCTGGTGCGATGGCTTCATGCTTCCCACACAGCTGTTCTGCGACCATGTGCACACACGTACAGGGGTTCTGACCTACTTCCAAACCCCTAATTTTTACTTTAGCAGAACTCAAGAAGATCTGAAAAGCAGACAAGGAAAACCCAGAGACACCAGACATGTGGAACAGAAGTAACTGTAAATGCTCAAATGTAATCTAAGGAGTTTGTCCCTCAAAATTATCCCTCAGGAAAGAGGCAGATGCCCTACAGACAAATTCTGACAGTATCTGATTTTATCAGGTGCCTGGCCAATTACCTTATTTCAAACAACGAAGTATTGTTATAGAAAGAAGGCCTGATTGGCATTATTAGCCTGCAAGGACCTCAATCAATACAAGTTCTGGATGCTTATAGACATCACATAGCAGATATGATTAAAAAACAATAATGATAACATGAAAACAGATTTAGCAGACACTTAATAATTATTTTTCAGGGTGTGAATGCCCATTGCAAGTGTTGGATGTCACTTAGTATACTTAAAAAGCAACAGAGTGTCTACCCTGGAGCATCAAGGACAAATGAAAACACCAACCATTCAACTGTGTTTCTGTGGCTTAGGGAATAAATTCCAGTGACAGCACAACACAAAGATTTCAAAAGTGCTGTATCTTGGACACTTTGAGCATCATAATAAACAAGGACAGTAATGGATTTAGCCTAATGAACAAAATGGGAACTCAAAAGTCCATACTGACAGTAGAAAGATGGATGGATAGACAGATGAAAGAAAGAAAGAGAGAGAGAGAGAGGGAGAGAGAGAAATAGAGAGAGAAAGAAAGAAAGGAAGGGAGGGAGGGAGGGAGGGAGGAAGGAAAGGAGAGAAGGAGGGAGGTAGAAAGCGGGAGGACACTTCCTTATAGCACACCGAAAGGCAACTAATAAATGTGGGGGGAGTGGCAGAGCTGCAAAATCACCATTTTGCGACCATCACAGTAAAGGTCAGTCCAGGCCAGGATTGTCAATGGATGCTAACTCCATGGAGGCAAAGTCTGATGAGGGAAGGGCACGGTCTTAAGGTGTCCGCCCCACAGACCGCTTATCAGTTACAAGGGAAACATAGTGACAGCACAGTGGGGAAAACAGAAAGTACCTTGACTGGGTGATCAAAATCAACAAGACCACGGACGGCAGAGGAACATCCTTTGCTCCGGATGTGGCACCCGGGAAAAACACAGCATTACTTATGTAGGATTTGACCAGGGATGCATGACCTGAATCTAATCATGAGGAAACATCAGACACACCCACAATGAACAAATTCTATACAAGAACTGGCCGATATTCCTCAAAAACGTCAATGTCATCAGAGGAACTGTTCTAGGGTAAAGGAGACTATAGTTGTCATATGACAACTAAATGCTGTATAAGCTCCTGTACTAGAGGAAAACAAAATGCTCTATAAGGGCATCACTGGGACAACTGACAAAATGGGAATATGAAATATTGTTTAGATGAAATATCTTATCAATGTTAAATTTCCTGGATATGTAACTGTGGTTACATAAATGAATGTTTTGAGAAAATACACACTGAAGCCAAGAAGCATGGTATATGCAACCTGTTCTCAAATGGTTCAGAAAAAATTATAATGTGTGTGTGTATGTGTGTGTGTGACTGTGATATGCACACACACCCATACAGAGAGAGAAAGAATGATCTAACTGGAAAAATGGTAAAAATTCGTGAATCTGGGTAAAGGTCATATGGTCGTTCTTTATACTATTCTTGCAACTTTCTGTAAGTTTGAAACTACTTCAAAATAATGCTACAAAAACTTCCAAATTAAAAAAAAAAAAGCTGTATTCTAATGATATGCTCTGGACCACTGTGTTGGAGAATCAAAATATGGTTCTAATGATAATCAAGACATTAATGTTGAAAAAACACATGAAGTGTTTGAATAAAATTGTACAATGTCATATGAGTGCTTATACTGACTTTACACGTAAGTGACCAATATTAATAAATTAAGTATTATAAGTGGACACTGAACTGTATTTTTATAGTCCTAAAAATTTTTATTTTCAAGTTGACTTAAAACTTTTGGGGATGGTCTTCTCATTGGGCAAAGAAGATACGACCATATCTTCAGGTATAACACACAACTAAAGTAGCTTCTGTTTTTTACAAGCCTTAACAGGCTCATACCTGCAAGAATAAGGGACATAAAACTCTCATCACAACTGATGATCCAACCTCCAACCCCATTACTACACCTCTGTCACCAGGGAAGAATTTTAAGTCCAAGGAAATTTTTGAGTAATCACTAAATAGAATAATCACTGAAACTGAGTGTTTTGTTCCATTAGGAAGCAGATAGGAGTGAAGATATTTAACTAATCCTAAATCAACAGTGCCCAGCCAGAAAGCACAGGTGCGAGACTATAAGAAGAGCTACCCATTAAAGAAAAACAATGCACTTTCTTTCATCTCTAGCACCGCACGCATGAATTAAGTCTGCGAGTGCAACAGCCCAGTGCACGAATCTGAGTCATCGTTGTAAACTCTGGGTTAGCAGCACCTGGCACTTCTTTCCTTGATGTCATATGGGCAAGTCAATGGCTCTTCTTCCTGGCTCTTGAAGTGAGCTTTTGTTTCTACTTTTCATAAAATTTAAGTGTGTTGGAATGACAGGGGTTGAGGAGAAGAGAGAAAGGGCCTAAGTCATGATTGTTTGGGCCTTGCTGAAACAAGTCTCAAATGAAAACAAAATCACCAGCTATTAAGTCTACCGAAGGATATGACAATAAGGTCCAGCCAGCCAGACCTTTCCAAGGCCTCTACCCCAAGGGTATGGTATATAAAGCTACATTGAAGGTACAGGAACCTCAAGAGTAGAGTGACACCAGGGAGAGAAGGGGCACCGCAGAGCCTCAGTGAATTCCAGGTTGCAACGAAATTCCCAGTTACAAAGGAAACGTAACACATCACTGGGAGGTAGACAAGACCCGGTGGACAGCATCTCTGCCCTAGGAAACCTAACTATAAAATCACTCTCCTTCATCGAAATACGTACTCCAGGCCAGGCACTACTGGATACACCCCCCAGCTCCTGGGGAAAAGGCAAGAGGACACCCACACCGCTGGCCGACCCAGCACTCACGTTTCTCCTGGACGTAGAGGTACCCTTCCATGGTGTAGGGACTGATGGTCTTGTGCTCGAGGGGATTCTCTTTCATCTTCTTCATCAGGGATTCCACTTCTGACCTGGTGCCTTCAAAGCGATTTCTTGTCTAGGATGAAAGGAATTTTATTCAAATCAAAGAAATGAAACCCTGTTCCCATCTCTAGCACTTCAGAACATCAACCTACAGAATTCTTAGATCTAAAACCAGGTAAGGAACATTCAGCCATCTAGGAATCAGGCAAAAATGTTCCCTTTTAAGAAATATACTTTGGCCTTAAAGCCCTATGTCAGAATGACTCTCAAACTCTAGGGACCATCAAAATCACCTGGGGAACGGCAGGAAATGCAAATGACCAGTTCTCACCCTGAAAGATAAGTTTAGCGCCTACCAGTTCTCACCCTGAAAGATAAGTTTAGCGCCTCTCAACCCAGACATGCGCATCCCAGGCCACTCTGACTCGGATGGTCCACAGCAGGGTACGCCCTCCACCTCCCTCCAGGACAGAGATGCTCTTTCTCCAGCTGTTTGCTGATGGCTCCCTCCTCAAATGGAGCTGCTTCACTTAAGGTTACCCCTCTCCCAGGGCACCCTGCACCCAGCAACTAGGCGAAGCCAGGGGCCAGGGACCATCCCAGCTCCAGGGGGCCCAGGGCATCGGCTGAGTCCTCGCCACTCAGCTTCTCCTCCGGCAGGGCCTGCTGCCCTCACTCTGTCACAGGTGCTTCTGCCAACACTGCCTCCGGGGAACCTGCTCTGTACAAATCTCCACTTCAGAGTCTGCCTTCTGAGGGACCCGGCCCAAGGGAAGCCATGCTTTGTGACAGCTCATCCAAGACCCTGCAAACTCCTGTTCTCTGAGGCACTGCAGGGAACCATGAGGGGGCAAGCTCAGGCTTCTTAAGGCATGCAGTCCAACCCGCACAGACACACTTGGGTTTATTTGGGCCCAGGATCATCCAGAGACAAAGACAACATGCAGATTAAAGTGGCCCCATCACACAGGGAAGAAGGGGGTTTGAGCCCCAGTGACCGCTAACCAGAGTCCTCAGCAGGATTCCGCGCACGCAAAGGTCCTGCTGCTTACAATCTGGGAAGGGAGATTGGGAGTAAGGCGCACCTACTTGGATCTCCTGGCAGCCTCACTGAGAGGTGAACAACAGCACATCCTTTGAGCCCAAGGCCAGCATGTGTACCCCATCCCCATCCCCTGAACACACGCACTCTATGGTTTTATGGGGCCAGGCGGCTAGATGCACAGAGGGAGGCTAGGCTGGGTGGGGCTGGGACTTCCACTGCCAAAGGAAATCCTGATTCTGGAGTTACAGATTTAAAACATAAGCAGCAGCAGCATTTCCGAGAACATAAAAATAGTGCTTTGAAATAATGGAGGAGAGGATGATGTTCTAACCTGGGACCATCCAGCACCCTAGAAATGCCTGACCCCCACTGCCCTTTGAACCCAAGCAAGACCCATCCTCCCCACCTGCACATCAGTCCATTTAAGTGATCTGTATGCAACCAGACCCATACTTTGTTTTTCCTTCCCTTAGCGAGGGAACGGAAGCCTGTCCCCTCGCCTACTCACGTTCTGTATGCTGATAGTCAACTGCGTCTTGAAGTCGTTGAAGTCCTTGGCCAGTTCATAACCATGGTGATAGAAAGTGAAGAGTCCTTGTAGGAATGCCAGTAGCTGTAATGAAGGCAGAAGGGCAAACTTAACATAGGCAGGTTCAAAAGGTACCATGGAGCTGTATCTGAGTTCCCAGCCCCGGTTTGAAAGTCTAGAATAAGGTAATAATAATGACTATCGTTTACTGAGCACTTCTTACATGCCAGGCACTGTAACTTCATATGCCCTGTGTCTCACTGAATATTCATAACAACCTATGAAATGAATACTGCTATCATCTCCAACTTATCAGTAAGGAAGCAGATTCAAAGAGGTTAACTAACTTGCCCCAAAACACACAGGAAGTGGCAGCCAGGATTTGAAACCAGGCCTCCTGGCACCAACATCCAAGCTCTTCCCCTGTGAAGCCTCATCACCTCCTAAGAAAATTACTTCTTCAGAAGCTGAAGACCAGGGCTCCCACTCACTCAGTCTCCTTCTAGTATATTCATAATATCAGGTTATCACACAGAAGGGTGTGGTTATGTTGATAACCAACAAGGAAGGGAGAGAAGGAAGCTGGTGTGTCCTGAGTCTGCAGTCTAACAGGCAAAGTCAAATCAAAGAAAATCACCCAGATCAGATTTCAGCTCAAGCATGTTTCTGTACTTTCCAGAAGCTCTCCAGAAGTAAACACTCTGGACTCCTTTATTAAAATAATCTCGTGTTCCCACATTTTCATTTAGGTGGTTTCCCTAAATTCTCACTTAAAAGTGTCACAGCCTAAAAGGTAAGCCCATTCCTTGTTTAGTCTTGTCTTTAGTGAAGAGTGAAAACATCTGTTCACTACAATTCTCACAACATGCCTTCATATACTTAAAAACCATTAATGTCCCCACCCTGAGCCCCTGCCAGCCATCCCTTCTCCAAGCTAAATAAACGTTCCTGCCGTCTCTCCTCCCAGTGCCCATATGTAAACCTCACTGTTGTTATGCTTCCCTGGCCCCTTCCCAAGCTCTACATATCCTGTCTCAGTCCCAAATCTCAACCTGAAGACAGGATTATAGTTAAAGCCTGAACAAGGTTCAGAAGAACCAGAACCTCACCTCCATCACAAGCCCAGTTCTACTACATTTGGAGACCAGCCCCATTCTAACTTGAACTTCTCAATGCCAACTCACACCGTCTGAGTTGTCCCCTCTGACCTGCCTCAAATACGTGTTACACCAAGACACAGCTGCACCACTTTATATTGTTGTGTTTAATCTTCTAGTCCTTAAATGAACATACCTTTACTTATTAAACACAATCTCACTTTGTTTCACCTACTCTCCTTTTTCGAGCAGCAGCCCTAATAATGAGAGTAAAGGAAACTCTCACACTTTGCTTGTGGCAGGAACGGTAAGCACCGAGGTATATACTGACCTGTCTTCAGACAAAGCCACATGCCCAGCCCACTTTATCAAAGAGCTCTGCACTGGAAAGTCAGGCAAAACCCCAGTTTATAACAATGTGATCCCTTGACTTCCTGCTGCCATTGTCCCTGGAGCATCTGTTCCCTTAGATCCTTACAGGAGGAGAGGGAACAGGCACTGCTGGGTCCTCTGGCTATAAAAACATCTAGAGGCACCATATATACACCCTTCACCTAAATTAAGGAATGGGTGGTAAGCCACAGAGAGTCACCAAAGACTAATAATGAACTCTTTTCTTCAAAGATGACCAAAGTCTTTGCAAAGTCCTCTATGTAAAATACATTTTTGAGAACGTGGCCCACACTTTTCCTTCTAAATGGCTCCAGTAATGGAGAAGAAGGAGCTCTTATGCCAAACCTAGTGCCAGTATTCACAAGGACAACAGTCCTCTCTTATCTCTTCCCTCCCTGTTGTCCTTGAAGGCTGCGCCCCATCGCTTTTCCAGGGCACTGAGTCACCCTCTAGTGGAGAATAATGCAGAAGATAAGCAGCTGATTCTCGAGTCATCCCTTCTATTAAGGCTGATTTATGCTGCACTTACAGTCAACAGGGCCTCTCTTACTCAAGGTAATTAACTATCTCAAACAGCTTGCTAAGATGCCACCTGGGTATACACACAAGCACTCCAAAGGCAGAGAGCTGCCAATGTTTATTTTGGTTTTCACTTCCTCTGGTATCACGGCTGATTGTCCATTTTTTCTACAGGAAATGATGCCTTAGGTATTGTTATCTTTGGGCCACTTCCTTCCTTCTCCCCTCACAGCATCTTTCGTCCCCTCCCCTACCTCCCACACACTGTATGAATCTTTGAACCTATGACCCCAAGGGAAATGAAAGTCCACTGCTCAGGGAGCTGGGCACGGCCCACAGAAGGACCCCCGAGATGCAAGGATCTGTCTGCCTCAAAGAAATGGTTCTACTCACACGCACAGAGGAAGCGCCTGCTGTAGCCTCACCTGGTTATCAGGTAAGAGAAGCCAGCATGTCCACCCAGGCTCCTCCCTGGACAGCCAGGCATGCAATCACAGCATGACAAAGCAAATGCCAGAGGAAGACCCTCCCAACCCTCCTCTGCCTTCTGCCCCTTCCTTGTTTTCCTCTGAGAATAACTGTAAGAAAATTTATTCCTATTTCCTAGCTGATAACACAGATTTTTTAAAAAATAATAAACAAAAATGTAACTGCGTTATTAGTGATGGTTACAATCTTCTGGACTACGTGATAAATTTAAGGTTTTTTTCCATTTATAGAATAGAGCTACTGTTTTGGGTTGAATTTTTTCCCCCAAACCCAAAAGATACAAAGTCCTAAACCCTGGTATTTCAGAATGTGATTTTATGTGGAAATAGGGTCTGTACAGAGATAATCAAGTTAAAATGAATCCATTCGGCCCTAATCAAAAATGACTGGTGTCCTTAGAAAGGGGGGAAATTTGGACACAGTAACAAACACAGAGAGAAGATAGTCCTGTGAAAATCAGGAACTGAAGTGAGGCATCTATAAAACAAGGAATGACACGTACTGCCGGGAAACCACCAGAAGCTAGGAAGAGGAAAGGAAGGATTTTTCCTTACAGGTTTCAGGGGCAGCAGGGCCATGCTGACCTTGATCTCAGACCTTTAGGCTCTAGAACTATGAGACAATACATTTCTGTTGTTCTGAGGCACCCAGTTTGTGGTACTTTGTGACAGCATCCCTAGCAGAAGAATACAGCTACCAAGAACCATTCATTCACACTGACGAAGAGAAGGGCAGCCAGTAAAGGGATGAAAAGCTGGGCTGGGTAAGCCAGGTAACTCCCTTCAACTTGTCTTTAACCTGTTACTGCAGTGGATTACGGTAGACATTGAGATCATCTATGTAATGGGCTTAATTAGCACAGGTGTGCTGGCAGGGGCTGCTCAGCAAGAAGGACAGAATCAGACCGATGTGTCAGAAAAGGCACTGTGCTGACAGGGTCAGGACAGGATGCCACTGACCAAAGCGAAAGATGACAAGCTACAATGGGGCGGAAGCCGTGAGAAAGGACAGGAAGGCACAGGACCAAGAAATACTCTGGAGGCGAAATTCAGAGGCTGTGGAGCGTGACAAACGTAGAGCGTGAGCTCTCTGCCGCAGTAGGTAACCTTCAATTAGGAAAACGCAGGCAACAGACGGAATATGGCTTCACCTTCATGACGCCAGTCGTGTCATTATCTACGATCCCAATCTCCAGAACATTTAGTACCTCAACAAGAAAATTAAGGTTTCCAGGGCACACAAAAATATACGGTTTAGATCCCAGAGTCTGATTTTTCTTCCTTAGCATACTAAAATTTTGTTTCTTTTTCTGAAGGTCAATAACTTCCGGCACTTGAAGTTACTTTCTAAGAAACAAACGAACATAGTCGATGTACATGGAGGTTCCTTGAATGGCTGGAAGATTCCCTTGACTGCAACCAACTCAACACATGAATATGCACACCAGGCACCCCAACAATTTAGTTCAATCGATTTTTTTGCTTGTTTCCTTTCCACCCTTAAGTAGTCAAATGCTGTTTCATAGAGATTAAGAGTCAGACCACTACAGCTCTGCTATTTACTAGGTGTGACCTTGCAGAAGTAAATAAATGTGCTTCCATTTCTTTATCTGAAAACAAAAACAGTGCCTACCCTCAGAGACGATACAAGGATTGAATGACATAATGTGGTAAAGCACTTATTACTCACACAGAACATGACAGAGTTTCAGCTGATATCATCGACCGTTATTTCACCATCTTCTTTTGTACAATCTAGGCCAGCGGCTTAAACTTTAATGTGCAACAGAATCGCCTGGAAGGCTTACAAAAAAATAGACGACTGGGCCCTACCCACAAATTTCTGGTGTGGGGTAGAGCCTGAGAATTTGTATTTCTATGACTTTGAGAACCAGTGATCTGGTCAGTAGCGTTTTCATTGTGTGACTCTCTTCTCCCTACCCACAGCTCCAGCCACTCACCTGCCTATCAACTGGTGTGCTCAGAAACAAGAACTTCTATAGAAAAGTGAAGGTCACACATCTACATCCAACCTCTCCGCCAACTCATTTAACTTAACTCAGGACAAGCTCCTACCACTTTCTCTTCACTCTAACATGAGACCAGACCTTTTTTTCATGAGCTCTCCAGGTGCCTCACTTTATGACTTCAAAAACATCTGCAAACCACAGTGGTTCTCTATTTTTTAAATCCCTCTGGTACATCCATCCTATGCATGCTGGCACTGAACTGCTTGCTACCTTGGCTAGCTCTTTACCATAGACACTGATTCCCCAAGGAGACTGTGAGCTCCTCAGTCAGACAGAGCAGCTGGGTCATCAGCATTTTCTATGCTATTCAGAAAATAAATGCTTTTACATTTACCAAGACTATATTAAACCAAGTAGGCCCTGTTAATACTGGCACTTGACTCACCTGCTCACTTGAGGAGACCCTGGGTGGCCAAAATTGATATATTCCTCTACTTCAGAATAAAAAATAATCGCTAACTGGGTCCTAATAAGCAATTATATAATAACTGGGTGTTACTTAGGTTAGCTCTATTCTAAGCATCTTACCTGGATAAACTCAGGTAATCCTCCCAACATCTTTATAAAAGTGGTATTATTATACCTATTTCACAGAGGGGAAAACTAACGCTCAAAAAATAACTTCCCCCAGAATGCGTAGCTGGAAAATGGCTGAGCTGGGATTTAAATGCAGGCAGTCTGGTTCTAGAGCCCTTGACGATGATGCTACACTGCCTCTCAAAAAACCTAAGACACTGATATACTACGGTAGCATGCCAGGAAACAGAAGGATAAATCTTTATAGATTTCTTTAAAAAAAAAAAAAAAAAGAGGAGGAAGAAAGGTAGGAGGAGGATACGGTGGGGGAGGAGGAGAGGAAAGCCCACCTAGATGAGCAGAGTCAACCAGCTGAGCCCAGCCTAGACTAGATGAACCCCACAGATGCGTAAGAAATAAACGTCTATTGTTGTATAAGGTTTTATGGTTATCTGTTAGCCAGCAAAAGCTAACAGATATGATATCTGATTCACTCTATGGAGACATCAAAATGGACACACAAAAAAACAACTCAAAAATAGGATGGGTCAATTAAAATGCAACTCATCAAAATCAGGTATTTACAGAATAATATCGAACAAAGTATACATAAAGATTATGAGAATCACACTGGTTTTTTTTCCTCTAGAAGTTCTAGTAAAAGCAAGTGAAAAGGCCAAAGGCTAATTCTTCATGACAGCATTTGAATTCCTGCTCCAGCCACGAGAGAGATGAGACTTTCTTTTAGTCAACCTGTGATTGAATGGCTAGTTTTAACACCTCTGGGCCCCAAGCAGGGAAATCAACAAGCTTGCTTTCTCTGACAGATGGCTTTCCCCATCTCACAGACCCTGCAGAAAGATGTGGATTTTGACCTGAGATCTTGGCAGAGATCATTGCTGGAAAGGAAGCTGGCTCTAAAGTTTCCCTTATTCAGATAAGACTGAGGTAATTAATAGCTTTGAAGAATCTGCCAGATGACATGGCTGGGAGTAGACTCCCAAGATCAAAATAGCTCCAGCAAAGTAAAAGATGGACGCAACAAATTCCAAGGCCAAATGGAGTCTTGAAACTACCAGTAAGTCTACGTGCCTAAAAAGCATCCTCAAAGTTTATAAATTAGAAACGGCACAGAACATTCTTGACCAAAAAGAGCAGTCACTTTCTTTCAATTTCTTATAGTTTTGTTATTTGCTTAAGAAAATCACTTTTTTTTTTTTTTTTTTTTTGCGGTATGTGGGCCTCTCACTGTTGTGGTCTCTCCCGTTGCGGAGCACAGACTCTGGACGCGCAGGCTCAGCGGCCATGGCTCACGGGACCAACCGCTCCGCGGCATGTGGGATCCTCCCGGACCAGGGCACGAACCCGTGTCCCCTGCATCGGCAGGCGGACTCTCAACCACTGCGCCACCAGGGAAGCCCCGAAAATCACCTTCTTAAATCTAGGTAGGTAATCTCATTTGTATAGAGACCCCAGGCTTGGGTCTAGATCAGAGGTTGCATTCAGCTGAAAACTTCAAGATCTGCAAGAGTTTTAAATTGAGGCCCACATGCTTATTTGGTGTTTCCATGGATTCTGAACACTAGTGCCACAGAGGGGTAGAGCAATACCACATCTGCACAAAACCACAACCACATTGGGGTGGCCTAAGCTACAGCCAGACGTGTCCCCACATTGCAACCCTTCATGCCCAATGGAACATTCTGTCCAAGTCCAAATCCCATCACGATTCACTCAGAACGATCTCCATGCTGCTTGGTTATAACAAACTTAGAGTGAGAAACTGCTTTATATCGCATCTTTTAATACATGCCTGGGATAAGGAGGGGCTTTGAACTTAGGAGGCAAAAAGAGAATGGTTTCCTTGGGTTACTGCTACACTTGCGTTACTTGAAGGAAAGAAGAAGCAGGGAAGGAAGGAGGAAAGTTAAGGTGTCATCACTATTGTTTGGCAAGATGAAAACTCCTCCCCTCCCCTACTTTGACTTGGAAACCAACCAGCACAACGCAAGGTAGCTAGAGGATGGAACCATTGCTGAATGCTCTACACCCATGTCTGTGGTTGTCCTGGGAAGAGCCCGGGGTAGCCAGTTGACCAAGCACTGTTACTAGCAGAAGGCACAGCATCAGGGCTGGTCAATCTCTTCATTAACAACTTAGAGCATTTCGTCATCTAGGTAGTTGGAATGAGGGGTGGGAGATGAAAGTCTGGGTACACAGTGAAACCTCGAGCATCTACTTACAGGCTCCACAAACTCAAACATCTTTCTCTCTTGGACTTCTTGCACCTTGAAGACATACTCCAGGGATACTTCATAGAAATGCTGCCGGACCAGGTCCACTTGGCTGTCTGCCTACAAACAGGATGGAATTTCAGAGAAAAATCAGGTCACTATCTGAGGAGAGGATTCAGCAAGCAGGCAAAAAAAATCTCTGGAGATGGTTTTTAAAAACAAATCCAGTAGCATGAAGCAGAAATAAGAACAATGATCATGGTTACCCGAGCGCTAATTTTGTGCCAGGAACCATGCCCATAAAGCTGTACATCAGGGCTTCCCTGGTGGCGCAGTGGTTGAGAGTCTGCCTGCCGATACAGGGGACACGGGTTCGTGCCCCGGTCTGGGAGCGTCCCACGTGCCGCGGAGCGGCTGGGCCTGTGGGCCATGGCCACTGGGCCTGCGCATCCGGAGCCTGTGCTCCGCAAATGGGAGAGGCCACAGCAGTGAGAGGCCTGCGTACCGCAAAAAAAGAAAAAAAAAAAAGCTGTGCAGCATTACCTTATTCAATCCTCATTATACTTTCAGTTATTTAACCCTCATTACGCTCCTAAAAAGAAGATATCCTTACCCGTAATTTACAGGAAGTAAATGAAATCTGCTAACGTTAAGGAACCTGACCTAGTTGGTACGAGGCAGAGCTGGGATTTCTGTCCTGGCTGATCTGCCTCCAAGACCCCTGCACATTCCTAAACCACTAGACTCTACCGCCTACCCACACCCTAGGCCGACCTAAGTTCCATGCAAGACAGATTTTTAAAGAGAAAAAGAAAACATGCAGGGCCATCCTCCTCCCATCCTTCTAAATGAACAAAACAACCTGATAGGGGGTAGGGGACCTCAGAAAAGAACATTTTCACACGGTCGCACATACTTTCTTTGGACGAGGATGAACTATTAGTTTACCCCAAGCAGAGTAATTACATTGCTGCCTCGGAACCTCACCTCCCTCTCTGTGCAGGTGTGTGGGCTGTAAAGGTCCACACCTGGCTACAATTAAGTCACTGATCTGGGATCCAGAACCCAGGGGAGAAAATGAGCATGTGTGGAGTAGGAAGATGCTGTGCTGGGAAGTACCTTAACTCTCACTATAAAGCTCTTACCCTTTCCACTCTTTTCTTTAGAAATGAAGTATGTCATTCGATAACATACTTTACAAAGACAAAGCCCCCAAAGGAGTATTTCTTCCAGTGTTCCTTTGTCAAGATTCCTGCAGAACAAAACTGGGACAGACCTTTTACTTCATTATACCAAATATGGTATTGCTAACCTGACATCTTAAGGAGCTGGCCAATCATTCATTCATTCATTCATTCATGGAGTTCACAGCATGATGAGGAAAAGAGATAATTAAATAATCATGTAAATAAAAAGAAAATGACAAACTCTGGAAAAGCACAAGGCGCCATGAAACAACCCAAAAGACTCCATTCAAGTCTCCTGCTAGCAACTTTCTCGTGGGGCAACTTCCATATTAATATGCAGAAGGCAGTCCCCTAAGTAACAGCTGCACAAAACCAAAATGAAGGGCTAAGCCTGGGGGCATCACCTAAGCCTCCAAGCAGGAGAGCTGATGTCTGAGCACTGACAGAGCTTTATTTGGAGACCCCGTTTCAGAAAGTGCTTGCACCACGCCCCCTGCCAGGTGTAGCCGGTGGACCAGTGCCTGACACAGCTTCCACCTGGGCTCCTGCCGGCTAAGGCCCGTTAAGTCCCTGTAGTCCTTCATTCCTCATAGTGCAAATCCAACACACTTACACCTAGGGACGTATCTATTTCCCTGACCTCCCCCACACCCCCGATACATCCTCTCTGCTTGGGCTTGCCAAGTGAGACACAACAGAAATAAAAGTCATTCGGAAAAGCTGCAAGTTAGGCAGGGCTGGAGGAGCCAGGAGCAAAGTCCTCTGAGAAGAAGCGCAGAGCCCAGCGTCAGTGAGAGAGCCAGGAGAGCAACAATCTGGGTGGGAGTTGCAGTTCTATCATCTTCTAGCCGGTGGGACCCGCTCCAGTCACTTATCCTCTCCCGGTCTCTTCCCCACACCTGAAGGCTGGAGATGTTATGATCTGCCCTTGCTCTGAGTAGAGCTGTTTCAAAGAGAAAATGAGCTAAAGGATGTGGACATTTGAAAACCAGGAAGTGTTCTGTGCACACTGGGGGTTATCACCAGGGACATCTGAGCAGATGGGCTGTAATCCCTGCTCCTACCCTAAGCCAGCCACATCTTCTCTGGGCGGTTCCAACCCTCGCCTCACCGGCCTCCCTGCTCGCTTTCTCTGCTCCCGCAATCCAGCCTCCACCCAGCAGCCAGAATACCTTTCCTTAATCTCCATCAGCTGTTCTCACAGCTCCTTCAACACCTCCCCCTGGCCTCTCCCATGGTCTGAAGACCCTGAGGAACCGGCCCAGCCCTCCTTCCCTACCCCTCTCCCACTGAGCTCCAGCTGGGGCTCCTAGCTACCCTCCGACACTCTGAACTCTTTCTTGCCATGCAATCTTTGCACTTGCTCTTCCTTCTGCCTGAAAACCTCTTCCCCTAGATAAATATTCAATTTTTTTAAACTTTAATGCACAGTAAGAAATACCTTTTACATTATGACCCAATAAACAAACATTTATAATTAGGTGCAACATACTTTCATATTTTTCACTCTAGTCTAGCCTATTCTATGTCATGACCCAGTAACTCAGATCTTATGACACACCCATAATTTAAAGAACATTGTCCTAGCTTTTCACCCAGCTTGCTCTTTCTCTTCATTCTGGTCTCCATTCAAATGTCACCTCTTTAGAGAAGCCTACAATGACGTTATTTTAGGTATGTTACCCCAGGGAGTCTCTATCCTATCTCCCAATTTATTTCCTTATCACTACATGAAATTCTTACTTATTTCTCTCTCTTTTCATGTATTGCCTACTAGAATATAAAGTCGATAACAGCAAAGGCCTTGCCTCACTTTTCCATTCCAGATCCCGAACAGGGCCTGGCCCACAGCAAACATTCAACTGATGCTTGAGGAATAAATGAATTGATCTCTATGTGGCCCAGCACTGAGAAAAAAAGCCTAACAATGCATTTCCAGAGGAAAAGGAAGATGAAATCCCAAGTGGAATGGTAGGTTGCTCCTGCCAATGCCCCTCTCATATGCGCCATAGAATTTACCACATCCTTAGCTCCTCTTGTGATGGAATCAGAAGCCAGATTCCAACCCCTGGGCAGGCAGTTCCTCTGCCCTGTTACTTAAGAAGCTGTCAATCTACCAGCTTGTCCAAGACCCACCAACCATTCCGTGCTTCTTGGAAAAGAAAAATTCTCCTAGACTGTAGCTTCCGATCATTCATTTCACTCCCCACAACACACCCAACTCCTGAACGGACTTTCACAGAAGCGTCCAAGAAATAATTTGTCCAAGGAATGATTTATTATCTTTGAAGCCAGCTTCTGAGCCACCGAAGAAAACACTGGCTTTTAAAAAGTCTTCCACTAGATGGCAGTGTCACTCCACATCGCTGCCCAGTCATTTCAGCCACCAGAGGTCCAGGATGGGCTAGAATTTACAAGTATTCATTCAGGCCTACCATCAGGGAATAATTCTGGATCATCAAAGGAAGTAGCTTCCGTTACATGTGTAGTAGGTGATTCATAATATTGTTAAAAGTTGATCTTTTAATAAATGTAAGGAAAATCATCACTAAATAGCTGGAAGGCCTTGAGTAAATCACGTAACCTCTGCAAGGAACTCAGGTCCTGCATACGAAATTCTAAGAGGTTTAGCCAGAGGATCACCAAGGTCCCTCCCGCTCTCATTCCCTTAGCTTGACACTCGCATTGAATAACAATGGCTGGCAGGCAGCCCAGCAACATCCTTCCCCACAAGATGGCCAGAGAAGAGCTTACTGGGTTAAGGGAAACGGCTCCAGAGTCAGGAGCCAAGGTTCCAATCCTTGCTGACTAGCTATAGGCAGGCTATTTAAACATCTCTGAGCCTCAGTCTCCTCTCATGTAAAAGAGAGGGAATCCACCTGTACTTCATAGGGTGGTTATGAGGATTTGAGCAGATTATACATAAAGCGCTTAACATGGCGCCTGGTACATGAATATGCATTCAGTAAACACTGGCCGCTACTGTTGTTGTTAGTAAAAATATTATCATTATTATTGTTATTATTAGGAGATTTTTTATTCAATTTAATTCAGCTTAGGTATAAAAAGCAATGCTTGAGAACAGACCAGGACTTGCAAGAAAGACCTGCAGCCCTTGCCTTCAAAGTATTTAGGAAGTGTGAATGGGTAAAAAAAAGACAAGGATTGTAACAAAAAAGCATAATGAAAAAGTTTCCACTAAGATAAATACTGACAGTCAGTGCTGCAGACAGAATGTTTGCCCACCTCACCACTACGTTCATATGATGAAACCTAACCCCCAGTGTGATCGCATTTGGGTGGGGCCCTTGGGAGGTGATTAGGTCATGAGGATAGAGTCCTTACAAAAGAGGCCAAGGGGGCTCCCTCACCCTTTCTGCCATGTGAGGAGACAGCTAGAAGACAGCCATCTACGAACTGGGAAGCAGGCCTCACCAGACACCAAATATGCCAGTGCCTTGATGCTGGGCTTCCCGATATCCAGAACTGTCAGAAACGAATTTCTGTTGCTTATAAGCCACCCCGTCTAGGGTATTCTGTTATTGCAGCCTGAACCGACTACGGCAGCCAGGAAGAATGCCATCCAATTTGGGAGCAGGGGAGGGGGAGGAACAGGCCAGTTATGGGGATAATACTTTATATTTGTGTAGCGGCTGTAATTTACCTTCTCATCCATGAAGTAGGCAGGACAGGTATTTTATGAGTATTTTACAAAGGAACTAGAGCTCAGAGAGACCAAGTACTTGTCCCGGGTCACACAGTCAACTACATAGCAGAGCAAGCCCTGTGAAGAAGGTATCTCTGCCAGTCCAGTGTTCTGGTCCCCATATTGCTATCTCAGGGGGAGATGCTATTGGCACAGCCCTAAAAGAAAATGTGGGACTCATTCCAGACCAACTCACCAGGAGCCAGGCATGGAGAGAGCAGACCGAGAGGAGAAGTAGCCTCACTCTGGTGAAGTCATGCAGGTAGGATAACTGTACTGTGGGCCTCCCAGTACCAGTAGGTGCTAGAACAATCACATATTCTCTCAGCTGTGAATAACTGCACTCGTGGTGCATAGTCACCTAACTGCTTAGGAACTACAGTTAGCCAGATCTGGTGATTGTGAGCTCCAGCCAAAATGCCTTTCCCTATCGTTTCCAAACCCTAAACGCCAAACGATGTTAGAAGAATGATAACCGATCAGGACAGATCCTAAATGGAATTACGTATTTATCACAGACAATTCACATATCCTTGGGTATCTCCTAGTGCCCAGAGACCCATGTAGAGCTGGGAATAGCCTTTTCTGTATCATCCAATGAAAATCAGCATTTCCTTAACCTTCTCAATCACATTTGACAAGATTTACCCGAGCAGCTTTGCTACTTCAAGAATCTCTTCCTCCTGCGTTGGCTACTTTCTCCCTAACTCAAGCAAAAAGTCTTCAAGGAAAGATCAGCAGTTTCTTACTTCCTACAGCTCACCCCAAATACAATTGCTGCTGCTTGGTTGGCCAAGAACTGATCTGTAAAGCCCACTATAAACACTTCCTGTTAATAAGTCTGTATCCATCACTCAAACAACTGATTCAAACACTCATTTCAAAGAAAGAGTTCTGAGCACAACACTTCCTAACTGAGGGTGTGTAACAAATCCTGGGCTCCACCATCTCCTGAGTAATCCTCATCTTTCAACCTCTGACCCTACCATCTTCATATGAACAGAAGTACTGGCAAGGAATTTGCTCAAGAAGAAAGGAAACTGAAGAATGAGGGCTAGCTTGGAAGCCATAGCCTCGCTTTAACACACACCTGAGATAGTTCAAGCAAATTGTTAAGAGCTAAATAAGATGATATTCATGTAGCCAAGTTTGGAGTTCCACCAGCAAACTGCCCTGTCTCCCCAAAACATAAACCCCCTCGCCATGCAAATCTCCATGAACTAAATAAAAATGGTCACAGCTCCAAGGCCACAAATCTGACTTTTCTTTCCAAGAGAACTACTCTTAAAAAAGACCCCATGCAAATCCAAAAAAAACAGGGGCAGACCAGAGAATTTACTTTTTTGAAACAAAGTTACCTAAGCACAAAATACATGAGACAATAAAATACTGCTTAAAAAAAAAAAAAAAAAGACTAATGTCAAGCACTGGTTGGAATAATTTTTTTTTTCATTTCACATTAAGGAAGGATGACCAAAGTGTTTCAGATGCTAACATTTCAAATCAGTGATGTAAGGAGGAGGTGGAAAGGCAGGGTAAGAGAGTACAGAATCAAGGTCAAGGGTGAGAGAAACAGGAAAACAGATCTCAGTTTGAAAGGAGGAAGCACAGCCTAGTGATTAGGGTGATCTGGACCAGCTGCATGTTCCTTACTGTGGACAGGCGGGACGGCCGTACAGCGTAGCTGCATCGGGAAGGGACAAAGGCAATGCGGGCAGCAAGCGTGGAATGAGGGATCAGAATGAGGCTCCAGCAGAGAGTAACCAGAACGTATCCACAGCACCACGGAAAGATTAAACACTTTATTCAGATACTAGTAAAGTTTCTTACCTCCTGCAGCTGAGATTCTTTCTTTTTGGAAGACAAATTCAAGTGTTTTTCTAAGATGCCACAATACTTCTCTGTCTCCTTGTCATACTTCTTTTTGGCTTCCTGGCAAAAAAAAAAAAAAAAAAGAGGAAAGGAGAAAAAGACTAAAATGTTGCAGGCATGAAAGCAACCTGGGTCAAACTCTTCCTGCTCATCTTCATGGCTTCGTCATTCCCTCAGACCCAGAACAGTGGCACACCACCCATCTCCTACTCTTCCAATAATGCCATGAAAGCAAGCAACCACCCATCAACAGCAGCCCAACCGTTTTGAGGGTCTATCACAGAGGCGCCACTACTATGCCAGAAATGAGGTAAATACCAGTATTTCAGAGTGGCAGAGCCAGGGTTCCACCTTCTAGAAATTTCAGTTGTAAAAGAGAAATCTCTAGTTTCTAACTCACAAGTATGTTCAAAGCCAAAGAAGGGAAGTTACCTGTGAAGCTAATCCCCAAACAGGAAGATCCACTTACACCTTAAATGGGACAAGTCTAGACTAAGAGTAGATCCAGCTTTAACTGTGTCCACAAAGTATGTCTTAATTTGTAGACCTAAATATTCCTTGACGCAATAATATCACATATGGGTCTTTAAGCTGAGGAATAATTCAAAACAAAGAAGACATTATCTTCCCAAATATGTTCACTGTGGCATCATTTATAATAGCAAAAAAAATAAAAAGCAACAGCAACATTGCTGCCCAAGCATAGAATTTGGGATAATTAAAGTATGGGGCATCCAATAAACATAACTAGGAAGGCTAGCATGATACAAACTCGGTGTATCCTACAGGGAATGTGTCTACCTACAGACAAACATTAGATGGGAAGATACTTCAGTGAAAATACTTGAGTTAAGAAAATGGGATAATGGGTGATTTTTTTTCCTCCATTTGGGAAATGTTTATTATCCTATATTATTGCTTTCAAAGTTTTATATATATATATATCATATTATACAGAATAATCCCTGCTCCCCCAAAGTCACTGAAGTTCTATTTCTATTCCTTATTTTACAGATAAGAAAACTTAGATGCGGGAAGTTAACTTGTGTAAAAAGTCACAGAGAGTGACGGAGCTGGAGTCCGAGCCCAGGACAAGCTGCCTCCAAGTCCACATTCTCAGCCACACCTGGAAACACTGTCACAGGCGGTCTCTCTTCCCTCCACATTTCAGTGGGGATGGCGGACAAGGGGACTGAAAGAAGGTCTACCATGGCCTGGTAAACAGGATCAAATGTACTAACTGGGTGCATCATTCCAGCTTTTGACTCACGTGGAGCCCACAGCAGATATTTTTCTGCAACTCCAAGGCTTACAAGAGGAGAAAAAAATTTGCGGCCAGATAAGGAAGCTCAGATACATCTCTTCATTTAATGACGATATAACAAGCAAGCACTCTGTGTTAGGATCCTTCAGGCACTGGAAATATAATACAATAGAAGGCAGAAACGGCCCCACCCTCGTGGTGGGGCTGTTCCAGCAGAAGGAGAAACACAATTAACCAGTAAACAAACAGTCTGATTCCAGACCGCCGCAGGTGCCACGAAGGAAACCAACAGGGTGCAGTCCCAGAGATTCCTGCAGAGAAGTGCTCCAGAGAGGCCTCACTGGGGAGGGGAGGTATGATCCAAGACCTGCCCACCTCGTAAGGGGCAGAGTGGAGCCTTCCAGACTGGTAAGTGCAGATGCTCTGGGCAGAACACACTGGGCCTACGCGTGGAGGCATTACCAAGAAGCCGTCACCGGAAGCTCTGAACAGCACCCGTGACAGCAGAACACCATTTATCTGGTCAACGGCAAGACTCTAAGCCTCACAGAGTGGGCAGAATCATCATATACCCATTTGAGCTGGTATGTACCCATTTCTACAAATCTGAATTTTGCTTGAAAGTTTTACATACACAAACAAACACGCAGAAGCACGTGAAGACAAAGCTGGAGGAGACATTACTCCTTCAAACGAGGAGAGGTACAGGCAAGACACTTGACTCAAGCAATGCTTTTCCTTCACAGAAGTCAGCGACTTTGAGCTGGGGTTCCAACTCTGACTGATGCTCGCACAGGCACTCCACCAGCCTCGTCGACAACCCCCAAAAGAGAACCCTGCGCCAGCGGGCCAGAGGCGAGAAAGGGCTCAGCACCATGAGTCACTGGCATTCTGTGACTTTCTGGCAACTCGACCTTTGGGGGAATAACTCCTCTAGGATTGAGATCATGTTCTTAGAAGACAGGAGGGTGGTAAGACTCAGTCACTCAGGTACGGAGATGGTGTTCCCCTTCCAGGGAGTCCACGGTGGGTGGTGAAATGGATCCAGGACAGAGTTAGGATCCTGGAAATTATTCCCAACTCCGTACAAACCACTACCCCTCTGGGACTCAGTTCTCTCATCTATAAACTAAGGATGACTAGACGAAATAATGGCTCAAGTCTCCCCTTTCAGCTCAGAGACTGTCTAACAAAAAAAAGCATAAGAACACTCATCCCATCATAGGACTGTCAGGACTAAATGAGATAAACCATATCCAGTGCTTGGTAGAGTGCTTGGCACATGGAAAGTGCTCAATAGAATTCAGTGCTGATGATGCTGGTGGCGGCGGCAATGATGTGGTCCATCATCTAACCCCACCGCCTCCTTATTAGGACACCACTTGCTTTCCAAGTTCCACGTCCATGAAGGCGACCCGTCACAGCACCCACCACAACTTGCAGTCACACGCTTATTCATATCATTCTGTCCAGTGCCTTTCTCCCTGCACACCATGAGCACGGTGACCACATCTGCATTTACCTGCACCGAACAGCAGTGTGGAGCACGGTGCCGGGTACACAGCAGGCTCTCCCCTGTTTTTTATGAATGAACTGTGTGTATCGAATAGAATAGTTAACGTCAAATGATTTTATGACAGTGCTCTGAGCGGCACTTTATAGGAGTTCACTCATTTCTTCCTCATAATAACTCTGTAAGGTAAGCACTCTCAGTATCCCCATTTCTCAGCTCAGGAAACGTGTGGAGGTGGTCAGCAACCTCTCCACGTTTACATGCAAGAGGCACAAGCGGGATTTGGACTCAAGCAGTCCCACTCTTAGCCACTCTCTCTGATGTCTATTCTACTTTCACTGGAGAGCCCAGCTTCGGCTGCAGGGAAAATAAACTCCCCCAAACTCAGAAATCTAAAAGCAGGGCCACAGCTATGCCAAGCCCCAGGGTCCGCCCTACCCCAGAGCAGCCACGTTAGCACAAGAATCCTCCTCACGTGCAGCCTTCACCCCCAGAACTCTAACTTCTGCTTCCTGCAAGTAGCAACAGGTTGTTATAGCAACCGAAGTGCACCAGACCTGGGAGGAGGAGGAAGGGTAATTTTAGCATCACACGGGCAGACTTCAGAAGTAAGGTCTTTTTTTTTTTTTTTTTGCGGTACGCGGGCCTCTCACTGCTGTGGCCTCTCCCGTTGCGGAGCACAGGCTCCGGACGCACAGGCTCAGTGGCCACGGCTCACGGGCCCAGCCGCTCCGCGGCATGTGGGATCTTCCCAGACCGGGGCACGAACCCATGTCCCCTGCGTCAGCAGGCAGACTCTCAACCACTGCGCCACCAGGGAAGCCCCAGAAGTAAGGTCTTTGAGGTATTCCTGAGTCTGCTCCCTAGATGGCCCAGTAGAGGGGTTGTTTCTCTGTGTTCTCTTAAACACACGTAATACTGTGATATACATGTACGGGGATGGGGGGGTGGGGAAGAGGAACAGGTAGACTGAAAAAAATAAAATAAAATAACGAAGGGGGAGGGATGAGAAATCATCCCCAACGTCATCACCTCATTCTTCAACAGGAATGAGAGAAGAGAATGTGTGTGAGGGGAAACATGTTTTGGTGAGTGACTGTTTCATATAAATTTTTTAATTCTTGTGTTTCTCACCATCTATAGCCCCCAGCAAAGTACCTGCTCCTGTCACTCGGATCACTGATACTAACCCCAAAGGAACCCACTGAGCCTTCTGCTCTTCCTCCGTGGTAACTATGGTAACCCCCATGCCGCCCAGGGAAGAGGCTGGAGTGAGAGGCGTAGGAGACACCTACTGGAGAAGTGACTTCTGGAAAGATAACTCAGTGAATGAGCCACTGTGTATTTGCGGGAGGGGAAAGCACAGGCCCCAAGGCCACGAAAGAGACGGTGCTCCTTGGGTCTGAGAACTCAGAGAGGGGCACTCGGCATTTTCCCATCCATCCCTGGGCTTGTTTCCAAGTCTCGGACAAAATCTTAGTGGAATAAGACTTCCTTTAAACTATACATTCCTTAACCTCGGATAGAAGACCAATGAGCCCCAATATCCTCACAAATGAAAACTGTAAAATTGGTAGGGAGGTGCTGTAACAGTGGAAGAAGAATCTTGGCCATGGTCCCTCCTTCAAACTAGGGCCATTCCTCCCTCTTAATAACCCCGACTGAACCGAACATCTCTGTCACGTCCTAATCATATTCATTTTTAAAAAGCACATGCACTTAGTTGGGGGCTGAGGGGAGAGCACACTTCGTTACACTTCAGCTATGTTTTTCCCACCTACAGGCAGGCATCTCTCAAGGCCATTTCACAACTGAGTAAAATCCACACCTTCTCCACAAGTTAAGAGGGTGATGTTGCCCAAAACCCCCTGCAGGTGGCACAAGGGACTGCGGCCGAATGACTCACAGCTCCAGGAAAAAAAAAAAAAAACAGGAAGAAAATCTTGAAAATCCTTTTGCTTTCATTGATTCCAATGAAAACATCTTGCCCGCAGGTGGTCTCTAACACTCTACTGAAGGTCAATCTCGCTAGGGTTGTCTAGTGATTTATCACAGGGCAGGGGACCCCAGAGAATCCACCTTTAAAAAATGAATAAAATTCCCTTCTCAGTCTTTCAGTAACAGGTTAGAGTCAGCCAACTTTTAGCTATAGTCCCTCCAGGTCAGCTATAACAAATGGTGACCTCTGGGTTGAAGCAGTCCCGCTTTTTGACTTGCACAATGTGTAACACATATTTTTAAATTATTTGCCAGCATTTTTTGAAAGCCAGGAAATTTCATATAAAACTCTTTAACTTTTCAGTTTCTCTTGAAAAAAATGTAAAGGTCTAACGACAGAGGGCTCCTTTTCATACACAGCTAAAGTGGGCTAAGAAGAGGGTCCCCATGCCCCCAGGGGCCTATTTGCAACCCCCGTCCTAGGCTCCAGTCCTGGACCTCCACAAACATACAATTCCATGGTGTCCAAACACACAGGTATCTACTCACACAAAGGAGGCGTGGTTTCTTCCTTCGGATGATTTATGAACTAGCACAACATGATTAGATGTCAAAACAATAGAATGACAGCTCTAGGGTTGACCCCTCAGTCTTACTTCAGACACTTGTGAAGAACAGATGAGCTGGGCTCTAAGCTTATTTGTCCAGGATTCCCTGAAAATGGTGGGCTTAGATCTTCTGAAGAAGGTGTTGTGTTTTCCAGACCTCCTGCCCTAAAATCCAAGAAGAAGGCTTGCGAAATTCTCACCTTGGCAGCCCCAATCTGCTCCTTTCGAAATTTCTCCAAGGGAGTGATGAGCACTTCGCTGGCATTCTCAATCTGGAGGGGAAAAGCAGAGGGGTCGGGGAGGGGGACAGAGAAGCAGGGTCAGTAAAGAACCACAGCAGTGCTGGCACAAAAGGCCTCCGCATGCTTCAGTATAAGATCTCAGTAAGCACAATGGTGCACGTGTCACCTCTTCCTTACACCTGACCCGACAGCATGCCAAATCAAAACCCAGTCATCAGTTCAAAACACAGCATTCTTCCTGTGCATGAGTAAGATAGATTCTTTAAAAATAAAAATGAGCACCTCTAAAAATGTAAGCAACCACACTGATGGCAGAGCGGAACTGGTGGCAGAGTAGGGTCCAAATTTCAAGCTTCAGGTGACATCTTCTTGTAAATGCTCATTCAGCCAAGTTATATTTAAGTAGATATATTTAAAGGAGGTCAACACTGAGTCTAGGTTAACCCTCCCCCCAAAAAATCCTCCACTTTTGGGGGCATGAAAACCACCCAAGCCTGATTCTGTGTAGACCTACCTGTTCTGGACGGGGATCAGGTCGCTTGTACCTCCTGGCCACTGGCTGCTTTTCAACTTCATCTCACCGCGCTCACCCCCTCAGGTCCTGCCCTCAACTAAACGGTCACCCGAATGCACCTCAAATGGGCCAAACCTGCCCCACTTCTGAGCCTTTGCATTTGGCTGTTCCCTCAGATGCTTTGTCCCCAAATACTTGTGTGCACAACTCATTACTTATTGTAATTCAGGTCACCTCTTAAGAGAGGCCTTCTCTGACCACCAATGCAATCCAAAGAAACTTCCCACTACCCCACTTCTGAAGTGTTTTCTTCAGAAGACGTAAGCCAGCTGAAGTTTTCTGGTTCAGCATTACAAGACGTGCACATGCATGCGCACACACACACGCCACCCTCTTGTAAATGTTCACTTGTCTACCACCATCCCCAAAACACAGAAGAGTGCTGAAAAAAGGAGCACTCAAACATTTTTCAATGACTAAATGAAAGAATGATTTCTTGATTGCCTGCCAACTGTGTGACCACAGGCAAAACATTTAACCTCTCTGGGCTCTAATTTCCTCATCTGCAAAATGAGTGGGGTGGATTGCTCCAGCTCTAAGATTCTATGGTCTTTTCTAAGACAGCACAATATTTTACAATCTTTCCTTTTAAGTCATTCATTGCTCACTCGTCATTCAACTAATTATTTCAGGAATCTCGTCACAACAAAGCATTATTTTTCTAAATCACATGCCTATCCATTGCAATGAAACCAACAGGGTAAATGCCAGAAGCCATAGATGGAGAGAGCAAAGAACTAACTAGACAATGTGAGGGGTAGAAGGTGGCAGGTCTCCAAATTTATTGCCACTTGCCTTTTCTTCAATTTTGAGAGCACTTACTTTAAAAGAGAGCATTTTAACTCTAGAGTGTTGCAATGTTATTTAACTTGCTTGATTTTTATTGTCATTTGATGTCGCTTTACTGGCTCACTTATTTCAGTCTTTTCCACAAATCAAGTGCAGGTCTCTGAAACTCACAATGGAGCTCTGAGCCACTAAGCCATTGGTTCTCAACATTAGCCGAAGGTTAGGCTCACCTGGGGAGCTTTTAAAATTCCCGATGTCCAGGCCACACTCCAGACCAATAAATTAGAATCTCTGTACTTCGATCCAGGCAAAAGTGTTTTTTAAACTTCCCAAGTTGTTCCAGTGGACACCCATGGGAGAGAATCCAGCCCTAACTAGATGCTAAATATACAAAAGCCCTAACTTCCCACCTGGGAATCAGGACACCCAAGTCCTTGTCCCAGTCCTGCTACAGCACGCCATCAGCCTTCAGGAGACCTCACTTTTCTTAGCTGTCAAATGAGGGACTGCACACAGTGAGGAATACAGTCTGTCTGGGTCTAAGATTCTATGACTATGTAATTTCCACTCAGTTCCAAGCACTGTGCTGATATTCGAGGCACAGCGGTCCATTCTCTGCCCTTCAAGAACTCATATTTCGGGCTTCCCTGGTGGTGCAGTGGTTGAGAGTCTGCCTGCCAATGCAGGGGACACGGGTTCGTGCCCCGGTCCGGGAAGATCCCACACGCCGCGGAGCGGCTGGGCCCGTGAGCCATGGCCGCTGAGCCTGCGCATCCGGAGCCTGTGCTCCGCAACAGGAGAGGCTGCAACAGTGAGAGGCCCACGTACCGCCCAAAAAAAAAAAAAAAACAAGAACTCACAGACACGTGCAGTGACTATCAGGACACAGTGTGGTACATGCAGAATCAAGGCATGAACTAGACATTCAGAAAACACAAGGGATGGCCAAATATCCCATCTGGGGAGTCAGGGAAGGCTTCCCAAAGAAGGTACAGCTTTGCTAGGCTAAGCTGAATTGATGATGAAGCTGTCACAGGGTGAGGAGGTAAGGAAGGGGCTTGCGATGGCCAGATACTCAGACGCAGACAGTAGAAACTAGATTCACTGACATTAATAATAAAATTGCAGAGGCAAGCTGGAAAGTATAATCCAGTCATTGTTCCCTTACCCCAGACCTTAGCAATCTGCAGGGTATTCATCGTGATTTGCTCACCATACCCTCCACCCCCAAATAATAACTCTGCCAAGAATCAGACTCAAAAGAATCACTTCCCTTTCTGAGGCACTAGCACGTGCACAAACACACAAGCCTTCCTCTGCCTCCACCCACTACCATCCCTGCTGCTGCTGCTGCCACCGCCGCCCTCCTGATTCTGGTTCAGGCACCCAGCAGTGAGCAATCAAGGCAAATAGCGTCTCTCTCTGCAGAGCAGAAAGTGAGAGGCTTCTGCTCTAGTTGGAGTTTTAAAGAAATGCCAGCTGCTTTGGTATCACACGCACTTGGGTTTGAATCCAGGCTGTGCTACTTATTAAACTGTGTGATCTTGGGCATGTTACTTAGCAGCTGTAAACCTTGGTATCTTCATCTGGACAACGGTGATGATAAAGGTCCCACTTCACAGAGTCATCATGAGGGTTAAAGTAGAAAATGCATGGCTACATGTCTTGGTAGAGGCTGTGAACTGAACTGCATCCCCTCTAAAATTCATATATTGAAGCCCTAACCCCTGTTAAATTAAACAAGGATGCCATTAGATTGAGATGACTCTAATGCCTTAGCAGCCTACATAAGCAAACCAAAACCTCAAGGTTAAGAAACTGAAATCTAAGAAACTGAAACCAATCACAAACAACTAGACTTTCCCAAATAAGGCAACCGCTTAAGCTAGAGCCAATCAAATAATTTCCTTGCTTTGTTTACACATCTGCTATATAAAAGTCTTTGCCCTACCTCCTGTTGATGGAGTGCTCCTAACCACTTCCGGGTTGGTTCTCCCCAATTAGAATCAATTTTTTTTTTTTTTTTTTTTGCGGTACGCGGGCCTCTCACTGCTGTGGCCTCTCCCATTGTGGAGCACAGGCTCCAGACACGCAGGCCCAGCGGCCATGGCTCACGGGCCCAGCCGCTCCGCGGCATGTGGGATCTTCCCGGACCGGGGCACGAACCCGTGTCCCCTGCACCGGCAGGCAGACTCTCAACCACTGCGCCACCAGGGAAACCCCCTTGAATCAATTTTTGTTTAAATAAACTTAAACATGCCTCAGTTTATCTTTTAACACCTCCTATGTGATAGTATTGATATTTGGAGATGGAGCCTTTGGAGATAATTAGGTCATGAGGAGAGAATCCTCATGATGGGATTAGTGACCTTGTAAGAGACAGGACAGTTTCCCCAACCTTTTCTCTGCCCTGTGAGAAAACAGCAAAGAGGTGGCTGTCTGCAAGCCAGGAGGAGGGCCCTCACCAGGAACCAAATCAGCCAGCAACTTGATTTTGGACTACTCAGTCTCCACAACTGTGAAAAATAAATGTTTGTCGTTTAAGCCACCCAGTCTACGGAATTTTGTTACGGCAACCCAAGCAGACTAACACAGTAGACTTAGTCCTGAAACCACTGGCTGTTAGTACGGGAAGAGAAGAAAAATTCTCCTTGATGACTCTTCCCTGGGCCTCTGGAGCACTGCTGCCTAGAGACAAGCCCACCTGGCGACAGATCAGCATGCAGCTTCATTCCTGATGTCTTAGGAATGAGAGGAAGGCCCCAAAGAGCTTCCTGTGGATCCAAAATCCCTCATCTATGAATGCTGAACCACATCAGAATAAAGCCTTGTACAGAAGATCTCTCTTAAGAACCTGGAGATCAGTGTTTGATTCTCGAATTTGCACACTGCCTCTCTTTGAAGAACTTCTTATAGTTCCCATCATTTACTAAGTACCCCTTGATTGGATGCCTACCAACATGGCAGGCACTGCGTCAGATACCCTGGAACTAAAAGTGAAGGAGGGGCTTCCCTGGTGGCGCAGTGGTTGGGAGTCCGCCTGCCGATACAGGGGACACGGGTTCGTGCCCCGGTCCGGGAGTATCCCACATGCCACGGAGCGGCTGGGCCCATGAGCCATGGCCGCTGAGCCTGCGCGTCCGGAGCCTGTGCTCCGCAACGGGAGAGGCCACAACAGTGAGAGGCCCACGTATCGCAAAAAAAAAAAAAAAAAAAAAAAAGTGAAGGAGAGCTCTTGGATGGGTTTAATAAGGTGAGAAGGAGGGGAGCAGGGTGGGGCACCTTCATTCCCATTCTGCCAGTAAGGAATCTCAGGCTCCCAAAAGTTAAATAATTCAAAAGACCCACCTTAAGTCATATACTTTATATATACACCTTATAGTGAATCTGTAGGAGGACAACAATGTGGTTCTAAGTTATCCAGGGTAATCCTTTAAATATTTACAAAAGGTTTCAAACCCAGCAAGGATGAGAAGATGAGGCTTGCTCATGAGCCCAGAGCACTCTAGTGGCAGAGCCTGGACTCAAACCCTGTTCTTCTGACAACAAATCCTGTGTTCCCTCGATGTGACCACACTGTCCAGGACCAAGGGCAGCCCAGCCATACTCACCATCCGTATCCGTTCATCTTCAAGATTCCTGAGGACAGTGGCAAACTCCTGCAAAGACCTTGCTGAAAAAGAGAAAGAGGCCGTGAGGTGGAAGTAGAGTGACAGGCCTTCCAGATACAGCTATTGTGTTATGGACTGAAATCCCTTGGCATATGCAGAGACCTAAAGACAACTCTTCCCAAGGCTCCCCTTATCTTTTCATCATTAACCATTAAGGATGACCCAGAAATGCAGGATAATCCACCGGGCACTCTAGCTAGGGAAGGGTTTCCTTCAAGGAAAAGACCTGCCTGTTCCTGAGAGAACCCAAGACTGATGGGATGCTGGCCAGCTCCCAGGCTCCAGGCTGGACCAGGCAGAGTTCCTCTTTGGAGTTCAAGGATTTCCTGCCCAGGATTTGACCTCCTCAACCTTTGTCGTGGGGTTGCGTCAGAACCCAACCGTTTCTTTGCACCAGAGCTGCACAAACAACACTGCTGGCATTGGAAGCCACATCTCTGGCTTTTCCTTGGGTTCCTCCTCTCTGAGTCCTCGAGCCCCTTATTACTGCAACACAGCTGGCAGCACAGCAGTCAGATGTGGACAGTCTCTTTCGCTGGGATTATTCCAAAGGTAATAAGCATTGAATACAATAGCCCTAAGGATATTTGAGACATTCATGTAATGCTGGGAAAAACATCTGTATAATCAGGAGTTACAACAATGATACGTTTTCACCACTCTCAGCTGTCTCCCAATTCCCTCTGCTCATCCCCAGATCCTGATTTTCTGCATGCTAACAGGGAATCCATAAGCATTTGGTGACTTAATTCAATGTAATTTGCTCAACTCTTCCTCACTTAATGGAGTCAACCAAGATGCCCAATGGAAGAATAAGGTGCAATGACTAGGCCCTGACAAAGACAGGTGTCTTGACACTGCAAATCCTCTGTGCTCAGTGTTGCCCACAGAAGATGGACAGGGGATGGTGAAGAGCGACACGGCGCAGCAAAGCTAACAAATTGTAACCTCCGCTCGCAGCCTCTTGTTAAGGAAAATGCATGGGAGAGGTGGGGGCGTGACCCGGACATGAAGCTCCTCTCCCCATCCGAAGGCAGCGACGGCTACAGAGCTCTAGCCAACTGTTGCCAGGGCAGAATGAGGGGCCGGCTGCTCAGGCTCCCCAATTTTCAAAGAAGCTAGAAAACTGGAACTTTACATAAATTCAACTTCCATGGTAATTCAATTTTAAAAAATGAGCGCCCAAGAAAACATGGCTGCATTAGGACCTCAGCCCATGAGCCATCACCTGCAACCTCTGATCTAACTCTTCTCCCATCTACCCGTGTTCTGCTTTTGCTCTAATTCTAAAGTACTGTGGTTGGGGGAAGAACGTTGCAGAGCCAGTCAGAAGCAGAACGCTAACAGAGGGCGGAGACAGGAGCCCCACAGCGAACCTTCCCGCTTTCTCCTGCAGGCCGCAGGGTGAGAGCCACTGCAATCCCAGGGCTCTGAGGAGAAGCCCTGGAGAGCCCCGGGCCCTGACCTTCACTCAACTCTGCCCGCTCCACTCTTAATACTGACTTCTTAATTTACAACACTTACATACTCCCTATTCCAGGGGAAAGACTCAGGGAGGACACTGAAAGCTGTGGTACACAGTGGACTTTTTAAACTCTTGCATGTGGTTATAACTTACCTATGCACATTTCATCATCTGTTTCTGCATCTCCTATGCACTGAAACTTAAATTCATTTAAGGAATCTGCAAATTTCCGCTTCGCTGAAGACAAATCTAGCAAAAAAGAAAAAAAAAAGAGTAAAAAATACGAATTACTGAAATAAACCTGCTTTCACGTCTCCTGCACTTTTTAGTCCTTTTACTAATACAGCAGCTAGCAGATATGTTCCTGAGTCCATCTCAGAGCACAAAAGAATGTAAATTCAACAGAGTGAATACTTGTTTATAACATGAAGTAATTCAGAAGTTAATATTTTTGCTACATGTGCTTTAACAAGTCTGGTCCTCACTCTCTAACTCCTCAGGCTACGCATCGAGTCCTGCCGCCTCCAGCTGACACCCGTGGGGGTCAGCGAAGCTGCCCTCACTCACATGAGACTCAACAATACCTCCAGCCCAGTGCCACGCACAAGGGAGCTGGCACAAAGGGCTTGGAACTTCACAGGAGCAACCAGACCACCCCTTCCGACTCAAGGACGCGGGAGGCCCGAGTTCTCAGAACCCTCTGGGCTCCACTCAAAGCGGAGCAGCCGCCAACCTGACGAATCTCCACCTGAACCAGTTTCCTGGGTCACCTCGTTCCACCGCTGCCCCGAGAACAAAGCCCTGGCACTGTTCCGAGTTGGGGTGAAAACACACCCCACACATGGTATCTATAAAGAAACCTCCTGGAGGCCCTTGTCAAATTTAAAAAATAAGCTTTCATTTAAGACAGTAATAAAAGCCAATGATCCTTCCTGAACCCTCAGCTTCTGTTAAGGGTATAAACCACCGAGGCACCTTTAAGTGGCCTGACAGACAAGGCTGCTAGGCACAAACATGCTAACTTAATTCCACGTGCAGCCTTCCTGCAGATGAGGCTAATCATTCAAATTACCCTCGGACATGTTTCCCTCACTGAAGGGGAAATGGCATTATGTTCCAATTCCCAGAGGAGGGAAAGATGAGGCATAACCGGCAACGAGGTCTGGCTTCAATAAGGTGCTGGGGGGAGCGGAGGGCGGGGATTCTGGCTTCCCAGATCAACAGAGCCTCTTGGAATATAAGCATCCACGATCCTCAGCCCTTCTCTTCAGCTCTTAGATTTGTCCCTCGAGGTTAGGGGTCACGGTTTTTCCATCTGCTGGTTTGTCTGTTTCCTCTCCAGGTACCTGGCACTGCACCCTGCTCAGTACATGATGAATAACGCGCGTGTATGGAGGAGGGGGCTGGGGGACTGTACACAAATCCAGCTGCCAGTGTTGAGTTCTCCGATCCCAGTGTCCATTCCAAGCAACGGTGCCAGTGGAAGAGCCAGGCAGGGCCATCCTGCTGTTCTCAGGTCTGAGGCTCCGACCACCGTATGGATACCAGGGGCTCCTGCTCCGGGACCACCCTCCCAACCTGAGCTCGGGTGACGCAGGTCCCCAGCTAGCCGTGGCTTGTGCAAGGAAGGCCCTCTGCTCGCTCGACACCAGAAGAGGAAGGCACTTGGAGTGGAGGAGAACACAGGAGCCAACGGCCAGCAGTCTCTGGTCTCTCCCTGGTTTGGTCAATTTAATGGAATGGTTCTTGGCCAGAAGTCCAAAGATGCCGACAGGGGAATCAGGCATCTCTTAAGACTGGCCAACCCAGGCTGAGGAGATCCCCAAGAACACACATCAGTCCCTGGCAAGTCAAGAAAGAAACAGATGCATCTGAAAGTAAGAACACTGTGGGGAGGAAGGACAGGGGCGGCCACAGGCAGGCAGGAAGAAAATGAGGGAGAATAATCTTTCCCAGACAAAGACAAAGCCCTCCGAGAGGCCCCACGTGTGGGCTGCATGGTACTTAGTCTTGGGCAGGTGGTACTCAGTCTTGGCTTTGCCAGAATGTTCCCCTGATCAGAACTCACAGAGAAAGGCCTGAGCAAAGAGTAAGAACAGGACTGCTTCTCTATCCGTTCAGCAACCCCCCTGTGCCTCCCCAATAGGGCAAGCAGGACTCAAGCTGGACCCTCTTCTCAACAAAGTGGAAAAAGAGAGAGAAGTCAGCCAGGCTTGGGAAAGTTCCCGGCACACACCTGAAAAGCCATGCTGCCAGGGGCAGCTGCCAGGAAGGATCAAGGAGTGGCCCATAATGCACGACGGGGCCTCTGTGGGGCCTTCCACAGCAGGCCCACTGAACCGGGAGCAGCCCCGTTAGCTTACAACCAGAAGGTAACCTGATTCCCTGTGCGGTGGCACACAGCACACCCCGAGAAGCGCTGTGGGCCCCACGAAGCCGAAAAAGAGGCCAGTGCCCTGGATGGGAGATTAGGTAACGAGTCCTGGTATGGAGTCAATACTGGGCTGTGGGCCCAGGAGGACAGCTGGGTAGAGTGAGAAGCCCAGTTACTGGAATCTGAAAAGGAACTCACCATGGGCTTGAACGACACATGCCAGACACAGCACTCTCTGGGTAAAGGTACAGTGGACACCTGCTGTTTCCTTATTCAGCATTACTCCCCGAACTTAGGAACATCATCTCCAGCTTGCTTTGGAGAACCTCCCTTCTCCACTTGTGTTACATGGGGTCCTGGTTCTACACTGGTCAACCCCTTCCCCAGCCCCTTGCCCTCACCCCAACCTCCACTGGCCCCTGGGTTCGAGTTGCAGCTCCAACATTTACCAGCTATGGAGCTAATCCTGGGTTAGTCATAAAGTCTCTGTCAACTCACCTCACAGAAGTTGTCACCCTCTGAGTGAGGAGACCCACCGAAGCTGCGGGGCTGCCAGGATAGCCAGCGAGACACATGGGGGAAGCACTCTGTACACTGTCAGCTTCAGTTCTGTTCAAGGATGGGCTACTCTTCCTTAATGCATTAGTCCTCCAGTAACAGGACCCAGGGAAGGGAAGCATGATTACTGGTACTGAGAGCTCAGAGAAGTTAAAGGACTGACCTGACATAAGAGCACACAACCTCTAAGAAGTGGATCTGCAACTCGATCGAGTCCTCTGAACTGAGGTCCCTGTGGGCACACCATGCTGCCTCACCCCATTCAGATCAACTCCTCTCCATTACTTGGGACAACAGAGAGGACATCCAAAAGAGAACACCCAAGAGCCACTGCCTCTTGGCTACTGCCACCCAGTAAGAGTGCTGGCATCCTATGCAGGTGATCATGTTGGATATGCAGCTGCACAGAGACTTCTTTCTGGAGCCTTTCACTCCGATGCTCACAGGAATCTCACATGCACATTCCAGTAAGAGGAGAGGAGAAGGCGGGGAGGCTGGCGCTGGGTGCATGCCAAGCTCCGTGGCCCCCTGCTCACATAACCCCACTGTTTTATGTTCAGGCAGTGCAAGACACAGCGAGCAGCCAAGCAGAGGCAATAATATTTACTTTGCAGAAACATCTGTTGCTAGAAAGGCAGAATGCTGGCCAGAGTGGGGAGAAGGCGTGACTGGCAGCCTCTGGGGAGGACAAGGATCTGCTTTACACAGTTAAGGAGGCTCTGCCGCTGAGTGAGGAGACCAGGCGGGTCGGGATGTGGAAGCAGCTGGAAGTCTGGGCCCTGACGGGCTGCTCCTAAAGCTGCCTGCTCACTGGGGGACCAGAGAAAAGTGCCCTTCTCTTCCTGGAGATGCCATGCTCTGCCACAGCAGACACTAATTCTGCAGAGTTTAAGAGAGTAAGCCAAGCATAAACCTTTCTTTCACCAAAACAGCTGGTTTATCCTAATTTTTGTTTTGTTTTGTTTTGTTTGCGGTACGCGGGCCTCTCACCGCTGTGGCCTCTCCCGTTGCGGAGCACAGGCTCCGGACGCGCAGGTTCAGCGGCCATGGCTCATGGGCCCAGCCGCTCCGCGGCACGTGGGATCCTCCCGGACTGGGGCACGAACCCGTGTCCCCTGCATCGGCAGGCAGACTGTCAACCAGTGCGCCACCAGGGAAGCCCTATCCTAATTTTTTAAGTTAGAATATACCTTGATTTACACAAGCTTTACCAGTAATAGCACCAGTCAAGCCACTTCCTTTTTTTCCTTTGGTAAAACTTAACACACATGTGCACAAACACACAGGCTCGTGAACACGCATATAATGAAGGACTCAAGGTAACCTTACAATTATATTTATTTTCAGTGCATCTGACCTCCAAAGTTACCAAGATCGGACATAACTACCCTTAAAACGTTTTGCTACTCTGTCACATGTTCCTGGACTTACAAACTGATTACAGTTAATAAAGACCAACTGCCGAAAGAAGCACTTGAAAGAGGATTGGCCTCCTGGCTGCTTAAAACACAAGAACACCAAAGTCCCTAGGCCTTGTTAATGTCTCCCTTCTCTGAAAGCCAAATTACACTTACACTCTGTGCCCCATCACCCTGCATTTAGAATGACTCTGGAACTATTCATGAGTGGTTTTGTATCACAATGCACAATGAGTGCCTAGGACAGGGCTGAACAAGGTAGCCCTCAAAGCCTGTTGCATCCATCTGATTGGCCACAGCAACACAACTTGGCTTGTCTGGAGTGTCTGAGATTCCCCAGATGAGAGGACCCACGATGAGAGCTGAGAGGTGGACGTGAGCCCGAGAGGTTACAGCTTTTCCCCACAAGCCCCATTCCCAGGTAAAACTCAACACACTCAAAATGAAATTCTCTGTCCCCTCCTACCGGCTCCCCAGAGAGCCAACCAAGGGCCCCTTCCTATGTCCTTCATTGGGCAAAGGGCACCATCATTCATCCTGCCACACAAGTCAGAGTCAGACACCCATGCATCGTCCTTGACGGCAACGGTGTCCTTCCCAAGTCTGTCCATTTTGCCTCCTAAGTATCTCGGTTCTGCACACTCCATCACTACCAGCAACCCCTAAACCAAATACCCCCATTGCCTGGATAACTGCAGTTGCCCCTCCCTGGTCTCCCCACATCCACTTTTGTCCCTCTGGCAGTTCTCCACCCAATCGTGTCGGCTCCAGCAGTGAACCCTGCGATGGTTTCCCAGAGCTCTAAGAACAAAGACCAAAGTCCCTTCCAAGGCCTGAGAGGTCCTGCAGGGTCTGGGCCACCACCTCCCAGTGGGCTCTAGAAACCCTGGCCTCTGCCAGTTCCTGGAACGGACCCAACTCCTGCCTGCAGCCCTCAGCGCAACAATTCCTTCCTCCAGGAAGCCTTCCCTGACTCGTCTAATCAGACCAAACCCTGCCCCAATTTCACTCCCAGAATCCTATGTACCTCTTCTTCACAGCAATTTTATATCGCTCAGGTAATTATCTGATTAGTATCTCCCTGACTTGTAAGTTCCATAAGGGTGAGGACTGTGTCCCTTCATGCTCACCACTGTAGCCTCAGATCATGTATCCTCAGAACCTAGCACAGTGCCTGACTGAGAGTGGGTGTCACAGAAAGAACAAAGGGAGAGAGGAAGTCAGGCACTCCACTAGTTCATCACACTCAAAGGTGAAATTCCCGATTTTATGCTTGATGAGTGAAAACAAGCAGATTAGGTACATTAGGTGAAACTTTCCAACTTATGTAAGTCTGGTTGGAGCTTACATATGTAAGAATGTGCTTACTGTTAACATACAGCCACCTGCCCTGATGCTGTCCATTGAGGAAGATTCCCACGGAGCTGAAGAAAGAGCTGGCAGCGTGCACGTAAAGTAAAACCTTCCCTACACCAAGTGACCAGGGAAAATGAGCTACAAACACGCCAACTGTTGGGCACAGCTAGGTGTCCCCTTTCAGCCCCAGCACATCCCCAAGCCTGGAGCTATAACAGATGAAAGAAGCATTCCCAGTTGACTCTTCTCTCTTTCCCCGTATCTGGGCAAGCTGAGAACACATCCTACCAAAACCTGTGCTTGGAGAGAGGCATTTCCCCAGGTCTGCATGTGGCATTTTAAACTGAGTAACTGTAAGAAAAGCAAGCGACGTCCCCTTGTTAAATGCCTGAACCCTACATTATATAAGCAAAAAGAAACAGACCATGTTCAAATCTTACAATACTAACATTTGTCTAGTTTCTCTGATGTGCAGCCTTGCCTGTGGCCTCTAGATGGCGAGCAGCTGTATCAGAGAAGGTGTGCCAAGACTCAAGGAGAAACAACAGGGCCAACCTTCAACCTGTCCCACTGATGAAGACACCCACCGGAGAAGCAAATGTCCAGTGGACATTTGTCAATCAGCAATGGAGGGAGGGGCCCTGGCCTCCACGGGGGAAGAAGTGTCCTAATACATTCCAAGAAGCTGCGTTGATCTTATCCATTCAAGCCTGAGACATGGAGGAGAAGGGCTGGAGGGATGAAGTCACCACCGAAGTGTCTCTCGCATTCTTTCAAATCTGGCTGGAGAAGACTCGGAAAACCTCTCATCTCTCCAAAGGGTGATATGCCCACCAACCACAACAGCCACGGCACGTCACATAAAGTCCATTCTGATGACACATCTGCGTGCTTTCCCTAAGGCCATTTCCCCTAGAACTTCATTTCCTAAATGAGGCCATAGCCAGCACTGACTCTGGAGAATCTGTTTTTTCAACCAGAGCACTAAGGGTAATTAAATTTTCAGAGTTGATTTTTAAAATGAAATCAAATAGAGAACAAAGAAAGGTGTGTCATCCTTTTCCGGATGAGGTTTCTGATTCTATTTGCATGAAAACATCCTTCAAGAATATGGGAGACCAAACCCACCTTAATCTATATCAAAATAACTTTAAATATATTATGCATTAGTTTATTGGATACTTACTGTGTAATACGTACCTACTAAGCAATTTAAATCATTTTGTCCCTACAACCATCGTACTGAGCACGTATTATTACTCCCATTTTGCAGACCAGTAAACAGACTCAGAGAGGTTAAATAACCTGTCACAGCCACACAGTTAATAACCGGTAGTTTAAGAAACCTGGTCTCTCTGATCCCCAAACTCTTAACTATTATACCATATTGTCTAATTTACTCAAATATTTGAGAATCTAATATCAGTGTGCTCAAAGGAATAAAAAGATGACATGTACACATTCCATATCCTGGAGGAGAATACAATTTAGAAGGGTCGATCTGTGTATACAAACATAAATTTAAGCAGTGCATGTTAAGGCGATCTGAGAATTAAAAGAAAAAAAAATAGCCACAGAAGTGTAAGAGGGATACTATTTCAGCTGGGGCCACTGAAGGAGGCTTCCCAGAAAAAAAAGAATAGGAAGTGGCATTTGAAGTGCACCTTAAAAGTTCAGTAGTATTTGGATATCTAGAAATGGGAGGAGGTGCAGGGCAGGGAGGCAGGGATGGGAAGGTATTCTAGAAGCAGGAATGGGAAGCAAAGAGATGCAAAAGGAGAGGACCTACCGAGAAATAGCAGGAAGCCCAGCTTGATGGATAGGAGATAAGACTGGGAAGAGAAGTTAAAAGGAACTGAATGCCAAGCTAACGAATTTGAACTTCATCCCCAAGGAAATGGAAACCAGATTTTTATACAGAAGAGAGACTAGATCAACTTAAACACTGATTAAGCCTTTCACTAAGGAGCTAGCCCAGAACTTAGTTTGGGAACTTCTACTCTTTCTATCCCACTTCACCCAAGAACACATAACCACAGTCAAGGGGCTTTCTCCCTGTGGGATGACACCTCTCAACCTGGACGATGGTGCTCACCACTCAGCCTGGAGATGAGGAGAGCATGAGGGATTCAAAGAAACTCTGCTCCCTACCAAAAAATCCAAGTTCAGGTCTAGTTATGAGTGATCAATAGCATCATCACGGTATATACATAATTACAGCTGACCCTTGAACAACACAGGTGTCAATCACATATAACTTATAGTTGGCCCTCCATATTCACAGTTCTTCCACATCTGCAGATTCAACCAACCACAGACCACGTAGTACTGTAGTATTTACAATGGAAAAATATCCACATATAAGTGGACCCACCCAGCTCAAACCCACGTTGTTTAAGGGTCAACTGTATATACAAATGATGTATACAAAGACATTTGTATTTCCCAAGTGCTATATTAGCTTTTCCTCATAAGAATATTGAGAATTTAAGTGATTACATTTGATCTTCTATAGATAAGGAAATCAAGGACTAGCTGAATGACAGTGCATGTCACATAGTAGATGCTTAATGAATATTTGCTAATCAATGATCATTATGTTAAGTGAGTCAGCATCAGACCTACAATGTATAAAAATTAATAAAAATTAATAAACTCTAATTAAAATAGTGTCAGGAGGCCAGAAGGGCAAGCTCTCATGCCCTACAAAGTTAGTGCTCAGGAGGAAAAAGACTTCCTCTTCTTGCCTGGCAAGAACTTAGCCAATGAGAGACTGTCACAAGTCAGCCAATGAAAAGCCACTATCCTTTGAACTCTCAATTCCTCCGGTGGATTCTTTGTTTACTACAGCCCTCCCAGCTTCCTTCTCCCCTCTTTGAAAGGGTTCTCCTCTCTTTGCTGGGCAGGGACTCACATGTGGCTCACCATGATTGTAGACCCCAAAAGGAAAATCTTTGTTGATTCCAAATAAACCCACTTTGTACTAGAGAAATAACTGGCAGTCTATTTGTTTGAGGTCAAGATTTTGGTGGCCCGAATGGGGATCCAGAGAAGACCCCCAACGACTCCAAGGCTCGTGAGCAAACAGGTGTGACACCCACTTCAAGCCCATTATTGCTCACTGCTTTTCTCACCAACCTGGGGCTGGAGGGTAAGTTTTTCTCCCTCTCTCCAAATCCAAGCTTCTGCCCTCTCTGCATTTTGAACCTCTGCAGATCTTATTTGGGATCTATTTTTAAGACTTTGTCCTTTCTGGTTAAGGCCTTGTTCTATATTCAAGCACTCACTTGGCACTTCAGCCTGATTTTTGAAGTCAGGCTGTTCCAATTCAAACTGTGCTAGCCTTCGGTCCATTCCTTTTGGAATAGAGGCTGTTTCATTGGAACTGTGCCACTTCAGCCTTGGGCCTGATTCCTTTTGAAGTAGGGGCTGGGGCTGTTCTACTGGAACTGTGCTGTTAAGCCTTTGGCCTAACTCCTTGGGGACTGAACTGCTCTAGTGGAACTGTGCTGTTATATCTTTGGCCTGACTCCTTCAGAATTAGGCTGTGTCATTAGAGCTGTGCTGTGCAGCCTTCAGCTCAACTCTTTCAGGACCAGATTGTTCCCTTAGCACTGGCTGGTATTCGGCCTGAAGTCTATTTGAGCTGTTTAGGCTGTTTGAAAATTACTCTCTGCTCAAGAGAAAAACCTCTGAGAGATGGGAGCCCAGTTATGTGACTATTTTGAGGGCACTCCCCACATCGGGATTCCAGCCAGTTTTGTTTAAATACCACAATCCTTCCTCAGGCGCATTTCTAACTAAATGGACCTACCTAACCAAAGGCAATTTAGAATATCAAAGCCATTATGGGGAACTTTTGAAATCCCCAAACTTTTCTTAAAACCGAATTGGACAACCACAGCTCAAAAATTTCCAAAACTGAACGAAATGCCTATTTTGATTGGTATTTTGAGGCTTCTAAACATTATCAGAAGCCTAAAATTGCCTTTCTGCAAAATAAGATCTTAAGATTAACTGAGACAAACAAATGATTAAAGAAAGATAAAGTGGCTTCTGAAGCCTCCAGCTCCTCTTCCTGGGTTCCTTTGTCCCAGGCTCTGCCTCTGGTGCCATCTTCTTCCTTTCCTTCTCTGCTACCTACACCTCTATACCCTCAATTCCCCAAGTCTCTGGTCGAACTTCCCTTTACTCCTGAAACTCTTCCCACCCCCTTTTCCTCTAAACCTATCAGAACCTGATCCTCTAATTAAGTTTTCTGAGGATCCAGAGGCCAAACACTTAATTTCTTATATTCCCTGGACTAAAGTTGAACTGCAAACCACAGTCAAAGATTTTCCCAAAGTAACCAAAAATCCTCACAGATTTGCTGGGGAATTTAATATAGCCATTCAAGTTTATCAACCTTATTGCTCTGACTTATATCTGCTAGTCATATGCTTGTAGGTGAAGGCCAGGCCCAGCATTGGATGAAAACTGCTAATAGGGAAAATCCTGAAGGTCCCTAGAATTACAACTGGGAAACCAGCCCACTCACTGACTTACTGTATTAACAGGCTCAGGCAATCACTAGGCAACTTCATCAGGCAATTCCTAGGGCTTTTCCAAAGTCTGTTGATCAAAACAAAATTCAGGCATTCAAACAAACTCTGATGAACCTGTTCATAAGTATTACAACTGACTTCAGATTATTTTTAAAAGAAATTCTGGTCTTCCTTCAGATGTTGATTCCATTCACACAGCTCTTAACTCTATGTTTATTAATGGGCTAAACTGGGACCTTTCCCTTCTAGTAAGAAGGACCAGGATGGAATCCACTCCAGATTTAGTTAATCTGGCAAACCAGCTCTCTCACACTGTGGATGAATCACCTAAAAGGAAGACTGCTGTAATTCTTAATCTTCAACTACAGCAAATGAAGGCCCCAAAATGAAACCAAAACCCTCCTAGTTTCTGCTATTACTGTAAAGAGCCAGGACATTGGAAAAGAGATTACTACAAATTTAAGCACTTCAGGTACCTTCAGCTCTCTAACCAGCCTTTCCAGCGTCCTCCCAATTCTCAATGGCGGGGCTGCAACGAACTATAGAGGCTCTTCCCAACCCTCCTTCTTAATCGGCTAGGAGAAATATTTCTCCAGATTATGGATGAATCTCTTCCAGTCCTGACATTGGAGCTACACTCTCAGTGCTCAACCCCACTATGACAAAACAGCCCCAGCCTCAGGATACTAAATGAGTTCAAATAGTGAGGATCTCTAATGAACCTCAAAAGGTTCCTATCTCTGAACCTACTCCCTTTTGTGTAGGCTCTTTGAGAGATAACCCCCTTTCCTCTGTAGTTCCTCTGCCCCATCCATTTATTAGGCTTAGACTTCTTAGAAAAGTACCATGCTGAAATTTCTTTCTCCTAAAAGGGGAAAATAACTCTAGAAGTTGACAGTAGTCATCAAAGCAGCCAGCCAGGTGAATTAAATGACCCTTTGACATCTTATATTTGCTCCATTTCTGATGATACTAGAGCTGATTCTGGAAACACTGATCATTTGTCCCTATTGAATCAGCTACCAACCTTCTTAAGGGCAAAATCTCCAACTGATATTGTCAAAATTCATAGCGCACCTCGCATCAAGATTCAAACAGATCCCTCAAAACCTCTCCCCAGAATTAATCAATACCCTATAAGAAGCCCTTCAAGGTACAAAGCCTATAATAGAAGACTACAAGTCTCAAGGCCTCATTATCCCTTGCACTAGGCACTATTTCCTGTAATACTCTTATTTTTATGGTAAGAAGATCTAAGGGCCGAGGGTAGAGGTTTGTCCAGGACCCCTGAGCAAGAAACAACATTATCCCTCGACACCTTGCTGTTCTTAACCCTCATACATTACTAACATCCACGCCCATGAAAGCAAATTCTTTACTGATGAATTGATGAATGCAGGGCATTCTTTAGTATTCCAGTTGAAGTTAGCCAGCACCTCTTTGCCTTCAATTGGGAAGGAAAAAAACAATTCATCTGAACAGTAATGCCTCAGAAATTTATTTCTCACAAATCCTGAAGGCTGATTTGGATGATAAAAAGTTCTCTGGAAGTTCTACTTTGTTGCTATACGTTGACGATTTACTTCTTTGTTCTTCTTCTCGAGCCTCCTCACTGGAAGGTAACATACACTTGCTAAAGCTTTTAGCCTTAAAGGGACATAAGGTCACCAAGAAAAAACTGCAGTTTGCCAAAACCCAGGTTCAATGTTTAAAGTATCTGGTATCAGAACAAAGGCTACACCTAGATCCAGATAGCCTTCACAGTGTCTTAAGTTCCCCAAAACCCAAAACTAAGCAACCAGCTGTGAGGTTTTCTCAGGCTAGTTGGTTATTACTGAAACTGGATTCCAAATTTCTCTCTTATGGCCAAACTTCTGTGTGTTTTACTGAAGAACAACCACCCTGACCTAATTTTATGGGAAGAACCAGACAACACAGCCTTTTAAAGGCTTAAAGGAGAATTTAGTGAACCCACTTGCCCTTGGGCATCCCATTTATCAGATTCCCCTTTTCCTTTCTGTATAGGGAAATGAACGGAAGGGAACATCCTTGGGGTACGCACCCAAAAACATGGGGACCACCATCGACCAGATAGCATTACAGCCAGCAAATGGGCGCTACAGCACAGGGAAAACCCTCTGGCCTTAGACCCATTACTGGCATTGCCCTTTTGGTTAAGGCCAACAAGAAAATCATTGTAGGATCCCCTTTAAACATTTTTGTACCTCATGCAGTAGAAGCCCTCCTGAATTTTCATCACACTCAACATTTCTGTCAGCCACCTCACCTCCTATGAAGTCCTTGTGTTAACTGCTCCTCACTTATTACATTATAATACACTTCACCTAGCTACTCTTCTCCCCTATGTCACCAAAAAAGTCCCTCACAACTGCTCAATGCTGAGAGATCACCTCCTGACTCTTCGTGACGACCTGTAGTAAATTCCTTTGGGTAAGGTTAACTTCCCATGGTTCACTGATGCTTCTTATTTAAAAGACGACAATGCAAACGTTGTGCTGGGTGTGCTATTTCAACTCCTTTTGATATTGTTGAGGCAACATCTTTACCTATGGCTACCTCAGCCCAACAGGCTGAATTATACGCTCTTACACAGGCCGATATGTTCGGTAAGGGCAAAACTGCCAGTATTTATACTAATAGTAGATATGCTTTCAGAATAGCTCATGATTTTGGAATGTTGTGGAAGCAACATGGCTTCCTTACTTCCAGGAGAAATAAAATTTTAAATGGCCCCTATGTTCAGGAATTATCAGTTGTGATACTTTAACCCACCACTTCAGTTATTATTAAGATTCCAGGGCATTCTAAACTTGATTCTCTGGAAGCTATGGGAAATCACCTGCTGACATTTCTGCAAGGAATGCTGCCGTTAAAGAAACCAAAAGTAGCCAAACCTCTGTCATAGTCCAAATAAATAGTTCCCCAAATGGTAACTTAGAAAAGCTGGCTAGAGAAGCCTAACAATTGGCCTCAAAAAAGGAAAAACAAGGTTGAAAATTAAACAATCGTTGGTTTGATAAAAAGAGAAAGCACTGGTTCATACCAAATAACAACCAGTCCTACTAGAGACTCTAAAATTCCCACTCCTCACCACTGTACATCCATTCAGCCATTGGTCTACTGACAAAATGATAGCATTTGTGAATCAATATTGGTGGGAAACATTAACAAGACTGCAAAAAGTGCCTACCTCACTTGTCCCACTTGTCCAAAGTACAACCTAGGGAAGCCTGGGTACTGCTCTCCAACATTTTAAACTGCCTAATAGATCATTCAAGTCTGGCAAATAGATTTCATACAGCTTCCTCCCTCCTGTTGATATAAATATATTTTAGTCATTGTATGTTTTCATACTGGACTGAATGAAGCCTCTGCCTGCAGACAGGTTACTGCCTCTCCTGTGGCTAAAGTTCTTTTGGAAAAGATTGCCTCTACCTGGGGAACTCCTCTCAAACTTCATAATGATCATGGAACCCACTTTACTGATCAAGTACTTCAACAAGTCTGCACTGTTTGGCTGGTTTTATAACACTTTCACTGAGCTTATCACCCTCAATTCTCTGTTTTAGTTGAATGCACTAATGGCATCATTAAGACTCAACTGGAAAAATTTGTAGCAGCCCTCCAAATACCTTTGCAAAAAGCACTGCCGTTGACCTTTCTAAATCTGGGATCCACCCCTTCTGAAACTCAAACTTTCACCCTTTGAGAGAGTCGCAAGATGCCCAATGCACTTGGCTCATGCTTCTTTTAACTCACATATGGTAAAAGGACAGTTACTCCAATATTGCAAAGGCCTAATTGCTTCTATTAAAAATAACCGTTTTTGGATAACTAATAAGAACCTGCTATATAAAAAAATAAATAAAAATTTAAAAAAAATTTTGGTAGAGCAATCTTCTCACAGTGCACTCTCGGGAGGTGAATACCTTAAGTATCACAACTTGCAACCTGGATGTTTCATTTACTGGAAAAGACACCTCCAGAAAGACTCTCTTCAACTTCACTGAAAAGGACCCTATCAGGTACTACTAACCAACCTTTGTGAAGCCGAAATCCAGGGAACAGACTCTTGTATTTACATAACACACCTAAAGAAAGCAGCAAACCAAACTGGATCTGCACATCATCTGGTGACCTGAATGTAAAGATTCCCCGGAATTGAAGCAGACAATATCTGATGAGACAGCTTTTCCAAGATATCTGGACCAGGCCTGCAGAAAGTTTGTCTGCCAAACCTTTGATGATGACACAATATTTCAGATGGTCTCCAATGACTATGATCTTGATAACATATGGACTTTAGATAAAAGTGCCTGAGAGCTCCCCCTCCTACCCCTCCTTATTACTTGGATGTGACCTCAGTAGGTTTCTGTGCACTTTCCCTCCGATGTGGAACACTACACTCAGAAAATTTCCTTCCTTACAGTGAGGGACAAAAAGCTGCTAAAACCAGAAAACCTAACTCTTGACCAGTGATGCTTTCAGAGAAGGATCTTGATCAAAAGGGGGAAATGAAAAAATTGATAAACAAAAACCTCAATTAAAATAGAGTTGGGAGGCCAGAAGGGGGAGCTCTCACACCCAACAGTGATAGCAGAGCCCAAAAGGAAGTAGAAAGACTTCCTCTTCTTGTTGGCAAGAGCTCATCCTATGAGACACTGTCAAAACTCAGCCAATGAAAAGCCACTATATTTTAAACACTCAATTCCTCCAATGGACTCTTTGTTTACTATAGCCCTTCCAACCTCCTTTTCCCCTATTTAAAAGAGTTCACCTCTCCTTACTGGGCAGGGACTCACATGTGGCTCACCATGGTTGCAGAACCCAAATTGCAATTCTTTGTTGATCCTGAATAAACCCATTTTTGCTGGAAAAATAACTGGCAGTCTATTTGTTTTAGGTCAACAGATGAAAACTCAACCTCTAGAGACTCCAGCCTTAAATGTGAATTGCTCAGCCCTGACACAAAGCAGATTCCAGCCCTAAATGTGAATTGCTCAGCCCTGACACAAAGCAGAACAAGAACACAGAACACTGAGGTACAGGATTCAGAACAATTACATTTACATAATGCCCCGAGACAGCAGGTCAGCACAGGAAAAACTCCCTGAAGGAAAAGAGTGATGGTTTGCTTAGTTAAAACAAAGAAATCCATTTTGTGAGGGACTAATCAAGTGAAAGGAATAAAAAAGGGTATTTCCAGGCCATTCAAGTACAAATGTGTGCCCAAGCACACGCACAGAGCAAAGTCAGGGGCAATTCAGAAGAGTGTGAAGTGGATGGATGCCATGAACAGGGGTTCAAACCCTGGATCTGCCAATTACCAGATGTCTGACTTTGGGCAAATTACTCAACCTTCCCAAACGTTCAGATAACTATGAGGATAATATGTACCTTGTGGGAAGGAAGGAAGAAAGGGAGGGTGGGAGGGAGGGAGGGAGGGAGGGAGGAGAGACAGAGGGGAGAGAGAGAGAGAGAGAGAGAAGGGAGGGAGGGAGGAAGGAAGGAAGGAAGGAAGGAAGGAAGGAAGGAAGGAAGGAAGGAAGGAAGGAAGGAAGGAAGAAAGAGACAAAGAGAGAAAGAGAAAGAAAGAGAAAATAAATTATGAAAGAGCAAAGCACAGGGAAGCCCTTAGATGCTGGTAGCTTAGATGCTCACAGCACAGGCTGAGTGCAAGTTTACTTGCAGGTTAGAGATAACAGAATCGACAAAAGGAGACTCAATTAGAATAAGAGTTAAGAAATTTTTGCCTCACTGATTCACCAAACTAATCAAAGAACCCCATTCTAGTGAACTATGAAAAACACATTTGAGTCCTTAATGGTTTTCCTCACATGCTTAGAAAACCCTAATGCATGTACAAATTAAAATTCTCCTTTCACACACTGCAGATGAAAGCAAAGACAAAAATCCTGGACTAAATAACACTGTTTTTTAACTGACCTATAACTCAAAGCAATATGTGTTTCTTCTTGAGAAGTTTATTAAACTCAAGTGGTACCTTTTAAATGTACTGGGGAAAGAGTGGTATCATCAAACCCTTTATGTCAATTGCCTGGGGAAGGAGGCCAGACCCAGATGAAACAGATAAAAGAGTGAGCGTGCTCACATGACATCAAGCTAAACGGGATTTTCAGGATTCACAGGCCTGAAGTGCCTAGCTAGCTTCCTGAGAAGCTGAAATTTGTGCTTTGCCCCTAAAACAGGCATATTTTAGAAAACGGTGAGTATCCTCTAGGTCAACATCACTGCCTTACGCTCAAGACTGAGCAGAGGAACAGATTGGGGGAGGGACAACTAAGCCCAGCTTGGGCCTCAAGACTTAGCTTTTGCTTCTAGAATGTCCTCCCTTCTTAGAGCAGAGCTTCTCAAACTTTAAGATGCACCCAGTCACCCGGGGATCTTGTCAAAATGTTGATTCTGATTCAGTATGCCTGGGAATCTAAGACTGCATTTCTAACAAGTTTCCAGGTGACGTCAGTGCTGCTGGTCCAAGCATCACACTCTCCAAGGGTTGGGATTCCCACCCGAGACCCTGAGAGCAAAGATCACGGTGTCTTTATCCTTCCAGGACAGTGCTTAGGGCATACAGGACTTCAATATATATATGGGAAAATGGTTTCCTTGAGAGGACTTAAACTGTAGCAGAAAGGACAGAATAGAATCTAAAACAGAACCAGAAATGGGCTGCATCCTTGCTTATCCACCAACCATGCATGTGAACCTAGGGAGAGTTACTTAACGTGCTCGGCCTTAGCAAAGTCACTTGAAAGCCAGAAGGATGAACCACTTGATCTTTAAGGCCTTCTAGCTCTACAACTCCACCCAAAATATTTTTTTCTGTGTCTTTTTTAAAAAATCATTTTAATGGTGAGGATATATACTAGATATTCCTCCAGCGAGGCACACCTCTGTCATTCTCAGACAGCAGTTTCCAAAAATCCAATTGAGAGAACACAGATTCTGTTGGTCTCGGCAAATAACCATAGCAACTAATACCCCCCAAATAAAATGATGTCTTCACAATGATGTGCTGGCTCAATTAGATTAACAGGGTGACGTGTACCATCTCAAAACTTATCGTCGTAAATTTACAGTGAAAGCCAGACCTTCTTGGAAGAGGTTTATAAGTAAAAGAGAGGCCTTGCCAATAAAACAAAGACGGGACAGGGAGCCAGAAAACCTGAGTTGATGAGAAACTGGAGCAGGGCCGCCCTGCCTATCCTAGATCCACACAGACACAGCCCATCACCCAGATGTGTATCCCGAACTTGGTTAACCAGCTGCAGATCTGAGTGCCATCACTTCTACCAGGGAGTTAGCAAGTAACTGTCCTCTCTCCATGCCTCCTTCATGCATATAATGAAAGGACACCAATACTGCTCCCTCAGAAAAGGCTTCTAAGAGATTTAGCAAAAGAACTGTAAAGCTTTTAAATAAAAAAGAGGATGTTTGCAAAATAGTAAATTAGGGATGGTACAACTCATCCTGGGGTGCAGATCTTCCTGCTCCAAAGTCTTCAGATTGGAGTTGGAATTGGGAAAAGAAAATGCAGCATCTATAAGTTCTATAATTTACCATCTTTACACACCCTCAGGCCTGCCTCTTCCTGGGTCTGTGAAATCACATTCACTCTGAACAAATTCAGGCAAGCAAGAACCTCACTTGAAAAGCAGGAAGAGGGAAGCCAAGGCCCATCACCTCCCTATAACCCCCAAACCCTTTCCAGCAAAGGACCAAAAGAAAACAACAGACAAACCAAAAGAATCAGGGCTCAACTTCCATTCAACTGTTATTAACTCAGGAAGTCCAGAGCAGCAAAACCTGGATCTGAAACACAAAATCAGCTATATCACCGGTGGTTCTCATCAACAGCTATGATAATTTAAGGGTAGTCAAGGCAAGACAAGGCGCGGCGAGTAAAGTGAGGCTTTCCACCAGCCACATAAGCCTAGAAAAGTGGGTAAGGGCTGTGGCTTTGGCAACAAACTCGCAAGGTTCAAAAGCCCACCTCAGCCCCCTACACGGTCTCTGTACTGAGTTTCCACCTGTATGAAATGGAGAAGAAAGGAAAGCTGCCTCTGGGGATTTCTGTGAAGAAAGAAATGATGCTCAGAAGTGCTTAGCACCAGGCCTGGCTAAGCCAGCAGGCAATAAATGATAGGTATTTGTAGTATAGAGTTTTACGCAATAACGTAATCAAATGTCAGGCTGACTTATTTCTGGGTAAAGATGAGAGGACCGCCAAGCCACTCGGCCTCCTTCCACCCACCTTTACGTCCACCACCCGGCTGACCTCCCACCATTCCTATGATCTAAAAAGAATCCACCTAATCCCTGGGCACAGCTCAGACTCTCCTCCTCACTAATACCACGCCACAGCACCAGAAAAGTTCAATTAAAAATGGAAAATCTGTCTGTTGCCCCTGGATTAAATTCATGTTTCCTGAGGGGGAAAAAAGAAAGTACCTAGCAATTCTGAACACAGCCACACCTAATAATGTTCTCGAAAGTTAGTTTCACTTTCTTTTATCCCCTGTTTAATGAGCCACTTCCCTGCTTGCCCCCTTAGGGGAGGCTGTGCCCCCGGACCAAGCAGGGAAGTCCAGGTGGGCACCATTCCACCCTCCTCGCAGGTTCCACAGGAAACCCTACTTCCCCGCTGTACTGCCTCCTTCCCCAACTGTCCCCTCCCCAGCGCCGTCCCCCAGTCCACATAAGAAATCAGGCTCCATCTAGTTCTCAGAGTACCCCCTCACCCCACACCATCACAGAATTTGAGGGACCAAAGAGTAGTGTTTCTCAAAATATAGTGAAGCATCACTTGTGACAGACGCTCCTAGGGAGTCCAGGCCAGCTACCTGGATTCAACTTCTGGGGCTAGGGCCCAGGAATCTGGACTCCCCAGAAGTTTTCATACATGCTGAAGTTTGAAAACTGCTACCACCTGAACCCTCAGAACATCTCATACTCGTACCAATCATGGAACCTCTCCAGATCATGAAGGCGCTCCTCTGCAGAGAGCAAGCTGGAACTTCTGACTTCTGGCAGAAGGTTTACAAATGTTCCCAAAGTGACAGTAGAGGTGGGAGGAGGGAAAACCACACTTCAATTTAAAAACCACAAATTCCGAACCCTGTGCCTTTTCCCAAGAATGTTTTCAATCACATCTCCTACTGTGAAACCCAAACAACCAACTAGGAAAGCCACTCTATTTAGGACTTGATTTGTACAGACCAGGCTCACGGCACTTGGAGCTGAAGAATGGCCCTGACTGCCTAGAAACCGATCCAGAAATCAGGCTTCCCAAAGAAGTGGCAGCTACCTTCAGCGCCTGGGGAGCCAAGTGCTCCTGGACCAGGCCTGGGCTGGGGCTGCCAATACAGGCTCTGCCCAGTTAATCTTCTCTGAGCCTGCTAATAGTAAACCTGACACAGACTGCACTGAATCCAGAATGCAGGCCCACAGGGCCCGAGAGATAAGAGTACCTGAGGCGCTTCCGGGGTGTGCAACCTTGTTCAGGGACCCACACTTGGAAGGGCCTGCTTGGTTTAATGCTATCCTGTCATCATCTTGAGATTCTTTAATTTTTATCTTTGAACTTGAGTTTTTTAAGTGAAGTCTGGTGTGATGGTAGAGGATGTATGTGAGCTGAAGCAAGAGCTACAACAGGAGTGTCATGCATGTCTGCCAGGGTTCCTTTTGGCCCCATGTGCATAGGGTGTGATGCCCCTTGAATAAAGGACTTTGGTGGACCCACAATGTGTGGGAATTGAGCCAGACTAAGAGCGAGCACAAGGTAAGTGTGTGATGTCCACAAATGAATAAGCGGGAACACCAACAGCCCTGAGAAGCTACGCTTTCCTTTCAAACCAGAACTCGCGAAATGCAAAAAGGTGGCAAGAGCATCCTAAGAAACATGAATGACTGAGGAACCCTGCCATGGCCTTCCTTACTCACAATATTTCCCTGGATAAGTGAACTATTATACTGTCCATGACAGAGCAGTCATGGTCAGTATAATAGGGCAGAGAAGGATGTAGCAACACAGTCCCATTTCCTTTCAGTCCTTGTTTATTCATCAGTAAGCCAAAGGGAGAAAGTGTTGGTAGAATGTGCAAGTATCAGGAAGCGAAATAAAAACAGCTCTGTTAGGGCACTTTTCAAAGAAATAAAACAATCCTAAAATTTGTATGGAACAAAGAAGACCCCAAATAGCCAAAGCAATCTTTAGAAAGAACAAAGATGGAGGTATCATGCGCCCTGGTTTCAAACTATATTACAAAGCTATAGTAATCAAAACAATGTGGTGTTGAAATTTAAAAGACACTCAGATCACTGAAACAGAATAGAGAGACTAGAAATATACAGTCAATAAATCTACTAGAAATGAGCTAAGAATATACAATGGGGAAAGGATAGCTTCTTCAGTAAATGGTGCTGGGAAAACTGGACAGCCACATGCAAAAGAATGAAACTGGACCACTGTCTCACACCATATGCAAAAATTAACTCAAAATGGATTGAAGACTTGACTATAAGACCCCACACCATAAAACTCCTAGAATAAATCATACATGGCAAACCTCATGACATCAGTCTTGGAGGTGATTTTTTGAATTTGACACCAAAAGTAAAGGCAATAAAAGTAAAAATAAACAAGTGGGACTACATCACACTAAAAAGCTTCTGCACAGCAAAGGAAACCATCAACAAAATGAAATGGCAACCTACTGAATGGGAGAAAATATGGGCAAATCATATATCCGATGAGGGGCTAATATCCAAAATATATAAAGAATGCATACAACTCAACAGCAAAAATCCAAACAGTCTAATTTAAAAATGGGCAGAGGATCTGAATAGACAATTTTCCAAAGACAAACAGATAGCCAACAGGTACATAAAAAGAAGCTCAACATCACTGACCATCAGGGAAATGCAAATCAAAACCACAATACGATATTATCTCACATCTGTTAAAACAGCTGTTTATCAAAACGACAAGAAACAAGTTTTGGCAAGGATATGGAGAAAAAGGAGCACTTGTGCATTACTGGTGGGAATGTAAACTGGTGCAGCCGCTATGCAAATGGTATGAAGGGTCCTCAAAAAATTAAAAACAGAACTACCAAATGATCCAGCAATTCCCCTTCTGGATATGTATCTTAAGAAAACAAAAACACTACAGATAATCTCTGACTTACAATGGTTCAACTTACAAATGGTGCAAAAGCAAAACACTCTCAGTGGGAACCGTACTTCAAATTTTGATTTTTTTTTCAGGCTAGCAGTATGCAATATGAGACTCTCTCATGATGCTGGGCAGTAGCAGGAAGCCACAGCTCCCAGTCAGCCACACAATCACAAGAGTAAACAACTGATACACTGACAACAATTCTGTTTTTCACTTTCAGTACAATATTCAATAAATTACATGAAATATTCAACACTTACAAAATAGGCTTTGCATGAGATAATTTTGCCCAACTGTAGGCTAATGTAAGCGTTCTGAGCATACTTAAGGTAGGCTAGGCTAAGCTATGATACTCAGTAGGTAAGATGTATTAAATGCATTTTTTACTTACATTTTCAACTTACAATGGGTTTATCAGGACATAACCCCATCATAAGTCAAGGAATATCTGCAATGCAAAAAGATATATGAACCCCATGTTCTATGCAGCATTATTTACAATACCCTAGACATAGAAACAACCTACGTGTCCATTAATGGATAAATAAAGAAAATGTGATGTGGGTGTGTGGGTGTGTGTGGGTGTGTGGGCGCACATGCTAGAATATTATTCATCCATAAGAAAGAATGGAATCTTGCTATTTGTGGCAACCTGGATGGACCTTGAGAACATTATGCTAAGTGAAATAAGTCACAGAAAGACAAATGATGTGGGATTTCACTTATATGTGGAATCTTAGGGAAAAAAAAAAACAAACACTACCTCATAGATACAGAAAACAGACTGGTGGTTACCAGAGGCAGGGGGTGGCAGACAGGCAAAATGGGTAAAGGTGGTCAAAACGCACAAACTTCTCATTATAAAATAAAGGCATGGGGATGTAACGTACAACATGGTTACTATATTTAAAAATACTGCATTGCTTACTTGAATTTCGTTTTTAAGAGAGTACATCTTAAAAGTTCTCAACACAAGGGAAAAGAAAACTTGTAACTACATATGGTGACAGATTTTAACTAGATTTATTGTGATGATCATTTTGCAATATATACAACTATTGAATCATTACAACGTACACTTGAAACTAATATAATGTCATATGCCAATTATATCTCAATAGAAAAACTATTTACAATAAAAAACCAGTTGAGTCATTTTGTGCAGTGTTCTGGTCAGAGCAAAATTAATATGCATATAAGCTACGCAATATGAATTGTATAATTTCAGTGATTCTACATACAAGTCAGCTGATCTCACATTTACATTTAAAACTGGCATTGTACAATATCAAAATGAACAGTAAAATTCATACTAATAGTTTAAATTTTCGATTGTTCTTTCTTTAAAATAGCATTAAATAACAAATTAAAAAACAAACAAACACACACTATAAGAGAGACCATAAAAGAAAAGGCCTTACATTTTAATACCTTTACCAGCACTCATTCGGGGTTTACAAACAAGGGGCCCCACAGATAAGGCAGCCAGCCCTGGGCACAGGCATGCCCGAGACTGCTTTCCCACCTGCAGTAACTTTCTCCTTTCCTCCAGCTGGCACCCTGAGGAAGAGCTCCACTGCTGTGGCATCACGGGGCCCAGGCCAGCACATCTCTGGCCTGCACTCCTCACTGGTCTGCCCACACCCTCCCGCTCCCCTCCAGACCATGTGTCACTCAGCTGCCCAGGATGACCTTTTCAAAAAGCAGATCTGATCTTGTCACGGCCCCTTCCAAACGCTTCCCAACTGTAACTCTTCCCTTTCATCTCAAAATAACTACAAATCGGACTAGAGTTTGTGGGTGGGGGAAACTTGCCTCAAGGGGACATGCCACTGGCCTCGCCCTCCCTCAGACCTCTGGCCGGCTCAGATCCTCTAATGTGCCAGGACCCCTCCAGCCACAAAGCCCAGCACATTCCCTCTGCCCACAGCACTCCCCCAACCCTCTCCACCTTGTTGCTGTCACCCTTCAGATTCCGCTCAGAGGGTCACTTCCCCGGGGAAGTGGCCTCCTCTCATCCCCCACCCACTCTCAATGGTAAGCTCTCCCGCCTCCTAGAACTTCCCTTCCCACCCCTTTACACGGTAGGTAATTTCTTTTGATTTTCGTGGCTGTTTAATGTGTACCACCAATGACATAAGAAACACCAAGCAGGCAGTAGCCAATGTGTTTTGTTCATAAAAGGACAGTTATCGGGCTTCCTGTGGCGCAGTGGTTGAGAGTCCGCCTGCCGATGCAGGGGACACGGGTTCGTGCCCCGGTCCGGGAAGATCCCACATGCCATGGAACAGCTAGGCCCATGAGCCATGGCCGCTGAGCCTGCGCGTCCGGAGCCTGTTGCTCCGCAACGGGAGAGGCCACAACAGTGAGAGGCCCGCGTACCGCAAAAAAAAAAAAAAAAAAAAAAAAAAAACAGGACAGTTATCACAATCCTAGCATGTAGTAAGTAAGCCCCCAATAACTTTTTTAAATAAATTAATTAATTCAAGTGACTCTTTTTAAGAGTTGAGTCAGGAGAGTGACAAACTCTGCAACCCTCTTTTTACATAAAGGGAAAGCTGGATCACTGAAATGAAGACCAGCCATCCCTTTATTCACTCCATTACACTCACGAAATCAAACAATGGGAACCCCATTTCCTAGGTTTAGCCTTGAAGCCACAAGACACACTTTCTTCCTCATCCAACAGAATGCCTACAATGTTTTCAAGGTACCACTATTTCTATCTTAAAATCACTTTGCCTATAGGAAAAGAATTCGCATTTGTATACCTAGACAGCATATCTAGGTATATCAGAACTTTAAATACATAATCTGGTGACAAATTACGTCTTGCAAATGCAGAAATCATCCTTTCTAATACACCAGGTACCACTTGAGGGAAAACACACACACACAGAAACATACCTGTGGGGGCAATATTTCTTGATTTGGCTTTGGAAGGTCACCTGACCCAGATCGCCCCAGACTTTTTTTTTTTTTTTTTTTTTTTTTTTTTGTGGTACGCGGGCCTCTCACTGCTGTGGCCTCTCCCGTTGTGGAGCACAGGCTCTGGACGCGCAGGCCCAGCGGCCATGGCTCACGGGCCCAGCCGCTCCGCGGCATGTGGGATCCCCCCAGACCGGGTCACGAACCCACGTCCCCTGCATCGGCAGGCAGACTCTCAACCACTGTGCCACCAGGGAAGCCCCGCCCCAGACTTTTTGAATCAGAAGTTCTGGGAATCAAATCTGGAAGTCAGATCTGAAAATCAAATTTCCAGACTGGCAATAAAATTTGGAAATCAGAGTAACTTTAAGAACCGCTGTTATAGGAAGACATTGTTGAGTCATTTGTTTAAATGCAAGGGGACTGGAGGAAACTACTGACACTGAACCTGAGAAAGCAGGGACCCAGGAAAGAAAAGGAAAGCGATGTCCCGTCCTGGACCCGGAAAGTCCCTGGCAACAAGCCTCCAAGAAAGAAGCAGGAAACTGTTCCCAGAGAAGAAAAGGAGCCTGGAAAAACCCTCGGTCATTGTCGGCTAGGGTCGTTAATTATTCTGGCCAGTTTATTCTTATGGACACTTCCTCCTCTTTCAAGGTGCTCCGGGGACAGCCAGTAAGGAACCCTGACATCTGCCCCCCTCGCTGCAGGAAGGACAGGGTGAACTTGAGCCGGGGAATGCACAAGCAGGGCCATCTCTTGCGGTCTCACAGCTTCCTTTAGGCTGAGGAGGGTCCTATAGCCAGGAGCCCTCCCGAGAGACTGGAATTCCAGCCACTGCTGGTCCACCCTCCCCACCACCTGTCTCCTGCTTCTTTGTCAACCCAGAAGCCCTGAGGAATGAGAAGGTCCACAGGAAGCCTCTCAGCACACCTCCACCAACTTCAATATCCCCTCCTGCAGTGGGCTGAATAATGTCCCCCAAGTTCATGTTCACCCAGAACCTCAGAATGTGACTTTATCTGGAAACAGAGTCTTTGCAGATGTAATTAGCTAAGATAAGGTCATACTGGATTAGAATGGGACCTAAATCCAAGGACTGGTGTCCTCATAAGCAGAGGAGAGGACACAGACACACTGGGAAGGAGGGGGCCGAGACTGGAGTGATGTAGTTACAAGCCAAGCAGCACCAAGGATTGCCAGGAGCCACTGAAGCTGGGAAGAGGCAAGAAAAGATCCTTACACAGAGCCTTCAGAGGGAGCACAGTCCTGTCAACACCCTGATTTCAGACTTCTAGCCTCCAGAACCATGAGAGAATAAATTTCTGTTGTTCTGGGCCACCCAGTTTGTGGTAATTTGTTATGGCAGCCCCAGGATGCCAATACACCTCCTTTCTTAGGAAGCCTAAGCCTTTAAGTCACATTGTGGCCAAAATCTAGGGCTTCTGCAACAACACAAAAAGGAATGCTTGGGGGCTTCCCTGGTGGCGCAGTGGTTGAGAGTCTGCCTGCCGATGCAGGGGACACGGGTTCGTGCCCCGGTCCGGGAAGATCCCGCATGCCGCGGAGCAGTTGGGCCCGTGAGCCATGGCCGCTGAGCCTGCGCGTCCGGAGCCTGTGCTCCGCAACGGGAGAGGCCGCAACAGTGAGAGGCCCGTGTACCGCAAAGAAAACAAAACAAAACAAAACAAAACAAAACAAAAAAAATGTCAGCAAGTGCATGAGCCAATGCACAAACAGCAAAGTCAATGGCATGCATGTCCAGCCCTCGTTCTTCATTACTCAGCCCAGAAATGGGATGGGTGTCAGTAATTCTGCCTCTGTGTGACTTCTCACAGCTGTGATTATACTCCTGTTACAGTGTGTCCCACACTATACAGATCACTCATTTATCCTGTTATTCATTCAAAAAACTATGTCGTGAGCATCTATGTGCCTGATACACTAGTCTGGAGAGACGAATGTAAGCAAAAAGCAGACACAGCCTGTGACTTTATAGCATTATAAATGGTGATGATGAGGTGTCAGTCAGTCATTAATAACCTCACATCAAAGCTGAAAAACAATAAACCAATCTTGTTCATGAGCCTGTTTCCTCTGGTAAATTATTTCCTACTCTGGGTTCCCAAGGCCTAGAACAGCACCTGGCACATAATAGGCAATCAATAATTCTGAATGGCTGGAGGAAGAATAGGTTGAGAATGGGTAGATGGATGGAAGGAGGGGTGGGGACAGTGCCTGGGATGTAACAGGCAGTCAATAATAGGATAGATGGATACACAGAGGGATGGATGGACAGATTAGTGTATGGATAAGCCTCATACATAGCAGGCATTCAATAACGATGGACAGATGGAAGGATGGATGGATGGATATCCAGGGAGCAAAGCACCTGGGATGAAACCTGTACAAAATACAACCTCATCGTGCAAAAAAGTTCCAGAACCTTCTTAAGTGGTACCTCTGGAACCACCTCATTTCATCCCAAACCAACCAGCTGCCTCCTAGCATCTGAAAGAAATAATAATTCTAAATGAATCTGGTATCCACCTCTTCTGTAAATATTTAGTAGAAAATCAGCTTCACCAGCACAAATCTGTTCTCTCTTGCTTCCCACCCCTCCCCTTTCTTTCTGTAATGGGGGTTTTAAAAGCCTGTTTGGGGCCTCCCTGGTGGCGCAGTGGTTGAGAGTCCGCCTGCCGATGCAGGGGACTCGGGTTCATGCCCCGGTCCGGGAAGATCCCACATGCCGCAGAGCGGCTGGGCCTGTGCCATGGCCGCTGAGCCTGCACGTCCGGAGCCTGTGCTCCGCAACGGGAGAGGCCACAACAGTGAGAGGCCCGCGTACCACAAAAAAAAAAAAAAAAACCCTGTTTGGTTCATTCTTCTCCACCACGGTAATTATTTACTGCTCTAAAATGTTGACTCTTGCCAAAATGCACACCACAGACCACTTACCTGGTTGTGTCATTCTTAATTATTATTTTTGTGATTCTTTACCTAAGAGAGACTTTTCTCTGAGGGAATCAGAGCTGGCTCTGAAAATTTACTACCATTTACACCTGGGGGCGGCGGGGGGGCTGTGGGACGGCAGGTAGAAATACCACAAGCTGGAGAGAAAAAGGATAGGGTGGGAGGGGTCCCTCTGACAGCATGTCCGGTTAAAGCCCCCTTCTATGGCAGCCTGTAGTAGAGAAACTGTTTGTAGTAAGACAAACAAACAAAACACAACAGAGCCCCAACATAAATGTTTATCCTTGCATAGAACAGCTGAGTCCCAGAACAACAGAGATATCCCCACACACCTCATCTTTGGGTCTGGCTTGTATCAGGTTAGATTCCCTGCACTTCCAGGCTCTCCTTGGTCTCCCATCAGTATTGAAGTTCAAGTCATTCAGACCCAAGGAGGCCTTTCTTCCCTTTGATTTCCCTCTGCTGAAGGTAAGAAGAACTTTTGAGTCTCAGAACAACTGTTTCCTTTGCTCCCAATTCAGACCCAACAGCAACATGTATCTTCGGAGCAACAGTTCATTCACTCATGCTTTACCTCTCCACTAAGTGCCTCCCATGTGCCAGGGACCGTGGGAGGCAATGAGAATAAAACACTGAACAAAACTGATAATAGTCCTTGTGCTCCCCAAGCTGCAACCCGGTGGGGATAGACACTCAGCAGATACACACACACACACACACACACACACACACACACAAACACACACACACACACACACACACACACATCATCTAAAAGTTCACTGGCAAGAATGTAAAAATGCGGATGGCAGCTGGGAAGGAATGATGTAAAGAGGAGAAAAGCAGACTCCCCCTCCCTCCCCATGAGGCAGACAGCCACATGCAAGGCCGAGGGGGAAGTGGCTGATCAGCTACCCAGAAACAAAAGACTTTTGAGACAGGCATTAAGAATTCCCCTAACCTTGTGGTGATGGCTTCACAGGTGTACACAGATGTCAGAATTTATTACATTGTACAATTTAACATGTGCAGTTTTCTGTATGCCAATTAAGTTGTTTAAGAGAAAGAAAAAAAAGAATTTCCGCCCCTGCTCCCAAATTTGCTACCTACCTCTCATGATCTCCAGGATGATGAAGGTTCCTGTAGCTACAAACTAATAAAAATGACTTAGCTACCCCAAACATCCCACCCAGCCATATTCCTGTTCTTGATCTGCTCACAGCTTCATTCATTCATTCCACAAGGATTTATTAAACACCTACTACAGGTCAGATACTGTCCCCTGTGTTCTCCATTATACGACAAACAAACGCATATATAACCCAGCTCTCCTGGAGCTTGTAGCTTCCTACAAATGCACACCCAAGCAGAATGCTGTCTACATACTGAGAAGGACTTGCAAGATTCTCAGAACACAGAGTTAAGGCTACTCTGAAGAATTTTCACCATCATGAAAGACAACAACTTATTGTAAGCTTACTATGTGCCCAGCCCCTAAGTGCTTTGAAGGTATTATGTCATTTAATTCTCCCCCAATCCCTTTAAGATAAGTATTATTGTTTAAATCCATTTTACAAATGGGAAAATTGCCAGTTAAGTGGCAGAACCAAGAAATAAACCCAGAGTCAGGCTCTAGATCCCACAATTTTAAAATCTAAGCTATAGCGGCAAAAGGATAAGTTGCCCATCAACTGCCCCAGAAAGCCACTTTAGAGTCTAAGCTATTCTTCCAGTCCAAATTTTGCTAAGCAGATTCTCTGATACTCCCCCATTAGTACTTCCACCACCTCTGCAGCTTGACAAAGGCAATTTTGAGAAGTGAGGGAGGTCACAGGTTTCAGAGCAGCAAGACTCTTCGAGAGAGAGATTGACTCTGACATCTCTCTGTGCCAAAAGAAGGGCTCAATGGTGCATGGAAAGACAACAGTTCGATTCCCTGGCTACAGGCAGAGTGATACCCAAGGCTTTCCGGCTGGTAAACATTTCTGTTGTTGGTCTTTTAAGACAGAAGTAAGAGACTTCCCTGGTTGGCACAGTGGATAAAACTCCGCTTTCCCAAGGCGGCAGGGGGGGGGGGGGGGGTTCGATCCCTAGTCAGGGAACTAGATCCCACATGCATGCCACAACTAAGACCTGGTGCAACCAAATAAATAAGTAAACATCCAAAAAAAAAAAAGGCACCGGTAAGACACAAACTTACTGGGAGAGATCATAGTTATAACGATGACAGAGAGTCCATAGGAACACAGAACACAGACCTCCTCTGGATCAAAGACACTTTCCATCAGCCCTCACCCAGGGGCTCAACCAGATCATGTAAAATCAATCCAACTGCTGGCAGTACACATGCAGCCAGGAGCCAAAAATGCATCAACATGTGAGAATGCATGTGTGAAATGATAAAACCCCTGTGATGACAAGTCATAGGCATCTGTATTAATAGCACAACTCCTATCATTAGAGTCATTCAGGGAAAAATAAGATAAATCTGCTCTAAGACAGCCTCCATGAAGAAACCAAACTCTCTGAATGTCGTGAGAGATATAAGGATGGGTTTAAGAATCCAGATCCTGCTACACTTTCTTTTCTAAGAAGGCCTTTTACCTTGGCCAGCAGACACATTGATCAAGAGGAGTCCGGCAATGAGTGTGCAAAGGGCTGGTCCCATGTCTCCAAAGGACAATGGGGTCCCCTCGACAATACCCACTAACACCTGTGAACATCCCTCAAAGGCTAAGTGTCTCCCATCTGAGACCCGCCCCTTCCAAACTACCTCCTGCTGCTCTGAGCCCTTACCTGGTAAAGGGTCCTCTAACATTTAGCCCTACTGCTTACCTCACTCACAAGACCCTTTTGTTTCTCATTAATATTTCTCAACCCAGCATTACCTGCCTCTGTACAGAAAACCTGCAGAACCCTCTAGAACAAGTGCTTATCCTAACTTTAGGAAAATATGCCACTAGAAAAGGAGGAGCGTCTAATGATGCACTGTGGGGGGGAAAGGAGGACGCACTGAGCACTACAGTAACAGAGCAAGTGTCCAGAGAGGGAGGAGGACTGCAAGAAAGAGGGAGAGCTTTAAGAGCACCAGCAGGTTTTCCCTGGAAAGGAGGGTGACCATCTTCTCTACTGATTAACTGTGTCTCCAACCACAGAGCATATGCTATTCAGAAACCACATGGCGGTAATATTTGAAAACGAACACACGTTCCTTCCTCAGCACCATTCATCTTTCTGGAAGACAAGCCAACACAAACATGAGTGCTTTGGGAGGGAAGAGAAAAGATGCGGCTGCAGCTGCTTCACCTGCTCTGAAGTCTCGTGATTTCTGGTCATTGTGTTTGTAGTTGGTTTTGTTCTTGTTTTGTATGAGAACCTGTCTCGCTCAAGGATGAGGAAACAACAGAGTGGAGAGAGTCCACTCCTACTCACCATGAAAACCTATTTGAATTGCTTCCACTAATATGAAAGTTATCCTGTCTTCTTAATGGTTTCAATCTTTCATAACATTATTTAAAACTGCAGATCTTCATTCCCATCCTTTGCTTCCCTTTAAAGTGCTGTTTGTGGTTCAGAGAAGATGGTGATAAAACCTTTTTTAAAAAATTCTTTCTTTCTTTCTTTGGTTGCGTGGGGTCTTAGTTGCAGAAGGCGGGCTCCTTAGTTGTGGCTCCAGGGCTCCTTAGTTGCAGCTCCAGGGCTCCTTAATTGCAGCTCCAGGGCTCCTTAGTTGTGGCACGTGTGTGGGATATAGCTCCTTGACCAGGGATGGAACCCAGGCCCCCTGCATTGGGAGCACAGAGTCCTATCCACTACACCACCAGGGAAGTCCCGATAAAACCATTCTTTTTAAATCAAGTTGGAGCTGGGAATGGAATCAGCATGGAAGGGATAAATATCACAGCAGAGACAGTCAGTAAAAGATGACCTAGAGCATTACCTCCAGTTTAAAATCACTTTAGTGCAAAGATAACTAACTGCTCCTGGGATCCATAACACACCAATATTTATCCTCTGACAGTTACTTCTTGATAAGGTCAAGAAACCAAACAGGAGGAAAGGAAGGACTGCTTGGCCCAGAGATCAGAAATCCACTGGTTAATTCCCACAAGCCATGGCTGGACCACATAGAGTGAGGGAGCAGATCCCTGTTTTAAAGAGCTTCCAATCTTGCTCTTGGAAAACCCAATGATAAAAACTTCCCCAAGAATCATATGTTAGGGCACAGGTGTTCAAAACTAAAGTAACAACCCTCCAGAAAGTAGGCATAGAGGGAACTTATCTCAGCATAATAAAGGCCACATATGACAAACCCAGAGCCAACATAGTTCTCAATGGTGAAACCATTTCCACTAAGATCAGGAACAAGACAAGGTTGACCACTCTCACCACTACTATTCAACATAGTTTTGGAAGTTTTAGCCACAGCAATCAGAAAAGAAAAAAAATAAAAGGAATTCAAATTGGAAAAGAAGAAGTAAAGCTGTCATGATACTATACATAGAGAATCCTAAAGATGCTACCAGAAAACTACTAGAGCTAATCAATGAATCTGGTAAAGTAGCAGGATACAAAATTAATGCACAGAAATATCCAGCATCCCTATACACTAATGATGAAAAATCTGAAAGAGAAATTAAGGAAACACTCCCATTTACCACTGCAACAAAAATAATAAAATCCCTAGAAATAAACCTACCTAAGGAGACAAAAGACCTGTATGCAAAAAACTACAAGACACTGACGGAAGAAATTAAAGATGATACAAACAGATGGAGAGATATACCATGTTCTTGGATTGGAAGAATCAAAATTGTGAAAATGACTCTACTACCCAAAGCAATCTACAGATTTAATGCAATCTCTGCCAAACTACCAATGGCATTTTTCACGGAACTAGAACAAAAAACTGCACAATTTGTATGGAAACACAAAAGACCCCGAATAGCCAAAGCAATCTTGAGAAAGAAAAACGGAACTGGAGGAATCAGGCTCCCAGACTTCAGGCTATACTACAAAGCTACAGTAATCAAGACAGTATGGTACTGGCACAAAAACAGAAATATAGATCAATGGGACAGGACAGAAAGCCCAGAGATAAACCCACGCACATATGGTCACCTTATTTTTGATAAAGGAGGCAAGAATATACAATGGAGAAAAGACAGCCTCTTCAATAAGTGGTGCTGGGAAAACTGGACAGCTACAAGTAAAAGAATGAAATTAGAACACTCCCTAACACCATACACAAAAATAAACTCAAAATGGATTAAAGACCTAAATGTAAGGTCAGACACTATAAAACTCTTAGAGGAAAACACAGGCAGAACACTCTATGACATAAATCACAACAAGATCCTTTTTGACCCACCTCCTAGAGAAAGGGAAATAAAAACAAAAATAAACAAATGGGACCTAATGAAACTTAAAAGCTTTTGCACAGTAAAGGAAATCATAAACAAGACAAAAAGACAAACCTCAGAATGGCAGAAAATATTTGCACATGAAGCAACTGACAAAGGATTAATCTCCAAAATTTACAAGCAGCTCATGCAAGCTCAATATCAAAAAAACAAACAACCCAATCCAAAAATGGGCAGAAGACCTAAAGAGACATTTCTCCAAAGAAGATATACAGATTGCCAGCAAACACATGAAAGGATGGTCAACATCACTAATCACTAGAGAAATGCAAATCAAAACTACAATGAGGTATCACCTCACACTGGTCAGAATGGCCATCATCAAAAAATCTACAAACAGGGCTTCCCTGGTGGCGCAGTGGTTGACAGTCCGCCTGCCGATGCAGGGGACGTGGGTTCGTGCCCCGGTCCGGGAGGATCCCGCACACCGCGGAGCAGCTGGGCCCGTGAGCCATGGCCACTGAGCCTGTGCGTCCAGAGCCTGTGCTCCGCGACGGGAGAGGTCACAGCAGTGAGAGGCCCGTGTACTGCACACACAAAAAAAAAAACTACAAACAATAAATGCTGGAGAGGGTGTGGAGAAGAGGGAACCCTCTTGCACTGTTGGGAATGTAAATTGATACAGCCACTATGGAGAACAGTATGGAGGTTTCTTAAAAAACTAAAAATAGAACTACCATACGATCCAGCAATCCCACTACTGGGCATATACCCTGAGAAAACCATAATTCAAAAAGAGTCATGCAGGGCTTCCCTGGTGGCGCAGTGGTTGGGAGTCCGCCTGCCGATGCAGGGGACACGGGTTCGTGCCCCAGTCCGGGAGGATCCCACATGCTGCGGAGCGGCTGGGCCCGTGAGCCATGGCCACTGAGCCTGCACGTCCAGAGCCTGTGCTCCGCAACGGGAGAGGCCACAACAGTGAGAGGCCCGCGTACTGCACAAAAAAAAAAAAAAAAAAAAAAAAAAGAGTCATGTACCACAATGTTCATTGCAGCTCTATTTACAATAGCCAGGACATGGAAGCAACCTAAGTGTCCACCGACAGATGAATGGATAAAGAAGATGTGGCACATATATACAATGGAATATTACTCAGCCATAAAAAAGAAACAAAATTGAGTCATTTGTATTGAGGTGGATGGACCTAGTCTGTCATACAGAGTGAAGAAAGTCAGAAAGAGAAAAACAAATACCATATGCTAACACATATATATGGAATCTTAGGGAAAAAAATGGTTATGAAGAACCTAGGCGTAGGACAGGAATAAAGACACAGAAGTAGTGAAGGGACTTGAGGACACGGGGAGGGGGAAGGGTAAGCTGGGATGAAGTGAGAGGGTGGCATGGAGTTATATACACTACCAAATGTAAAATAGGTAGCTAGTGGGAAGCAGCCGCATAGCACAGGGAGATCAGCTCAGTGCTTTGTGACCGCCTGGAGGGGTGGGATAGGGAGGGTGGGAGGGAGGGAGATGCAAGAGGGAGTAGATATGGGGATATATGTATAGCTGATTCACTTTGTTATACAGCAGAAACTAACACACCATTGTAAAGCAGTTATATACCAATGAAGATGTTAAAAAAACAAAAAAACTAAAGTAATTCTTTGCCTTGCAAAGAAATCACTGTAGGCAAGATTCTTTCACGAAGTGCTCACCTAGGTAGCAACCACACCACATACACAACAGAGCTTTCTCTAACCCCATGTTACATGAAGCGAGAAGCATTCACCTTGGCTGATGAGCTAAGGCTTGAGAACTACCTACGGTGAGAACTTGACCACAAAAAATAAGGAAAAACTGGAAGAGAGTAAAGGAAGGAAACATGATTGGGAAAACCACAGGGCCACCCACGACATTTATTTCAAACGAGTTTTTACTTGGCTCAAGGTCCCATGGTCTCAAATTTAAATGACCCCAGGAAGAAAGGTGGCCACCCAGTCCTGTAATGTTCTATCACCATCAGAATGCTGACGAAAAGCTCAGGGAGTATCTGTTCACAGTCCAGGCAAAATCAAAACTAGTGTCTAGAGTGACTTACAGTTTATAAGTAAGGCGGCTGAGAGTGCTGGCGTTCTACAGCAGAAATAAACAGTCCCAGGTCGCACTGTGGGCAGAAATCAACTTTTCCAACTGAAGTTCAAAATTCCTTTCTCCCAAGCCACTCCCCTTCACCAACTAAAACTCCACCCCCTCCAGACACTGCCATTCTGCTGGGCTGAACAACTCTATATGGAGCCCCTCCCAGGTGCAGGCACTATTTTAGGTCAGAACAAACCCAGCCCAGGCCCCACCCTCCTGGGGCTTACACAGCCCTGCTCTCTTCTGAATCAGAGGGATCCCAGGGTCCCCAAACACACACACCACCCAACCCTCCTGGCTGAGCATTTGTCCTTGCTGTTCCCTCCACCAACAATGTTTAACTTCCCCGTTTCCTCTCATCCAGATGGACCAATCCGTCCAATACCATCTCCTCCATGAAGTCCACCCCAATGCCACACCAGCCCGACTGCAGCTTCTCCCCTCCACCCACACAAAGCAGGCGTCACTCCCCTCCCTTGAACTTCTTCATGTCACTCTACTTGTGCATGTAATCGCAATTAATATGTTACTGTCCATTGCAGTATTCACTGTGACCTGGGCTTGGGCTGGGCTGGGACAGCCTCCCCAGGGCTCAGTTTCTGTATCTTTAAAACAAGGAGATAAGAATACCTAAAAATAATAAAAGGAAAAGTAGACACCTTTTAGGGAGTTCTTACCATGTACCAGAGAAATGTGAAATTTACAAACACTGCCTCATTTGATCCTCAGAATGCTATGAGGCATGCACTGTCATCCTCCTTTCATAGATGAGAAAACAGAAGATCAGAAACGCTGAGTGATTTGCCCAAGTCCACAGACAGCAAGCAGCAGAGCAGAGGTTCCCACTCTGGCAGCCCTCCACCCGGGCCCTCTCTTAAATCACGAGGCTCTACTGCCCTTCTTTTCTTCAGTTTCCTACCTACCTCACAGGGCTGTTCTGAGAGAATACAGGAAAAGGCCTTAGCACACTGACTGGTTCTGGGTCTTTCTGTTCCCAGAAAGGTAGCATCCTTTAAGGGAGAGCTATTGGCACATGTGTGTGCTTTAATCATACTAATCAACAGATAATGGATGAATGAATAAATGAATGCATGAAATGAAAAGAATGAAGGGCATCAGCTGAACTACCAAAATAAGAGAAGGAAGCATCTTACAAGTGCTTACTTAACGTTCTATATATAGACCCGCACAGGGCAGCACAAAATGTAGCTTCTTTCCGATGCATTGTTATAAGGGGCAACGGTGTGAGAGGTGACAGCAGCGGGGTGAGCAGGAAAGACACAGCACCTCCCAGGAGCAGCAGGCCCAGTTCTGCAGCCCTCCCTAAGATGAAATCCCCACTGGAGGGAAATCCCATCCGAATCCTCTTTGTCAGGGCAGAGAAGGTCAACAAGACTAATCCTCCAGGGGACCTGGAATTCTGGTTCACCTGTGCCACACCAAAGGACAGCCTCCCGGGAGCAAGACACGTGCCTCAGGGTGGCACACCCCACCCTCCTCCTGCTCTGAGCTGACTCATCCTCGCCTCACACACGCATGCACCTCAGCTCCCACCTGAGTGCAGCCACTATCCCAGCATGTGACCTTGGGCGGGGCATGGGCCTATCCAAGCCTCATTCTTCTCATCTGGAAAATCCAGATAATCCCAGAGCTACCCTCAGAGTGCTGATGGGAGGAGTGGAGCCATTGCCTGGCACGTAAGCAGCACTTGGTGTCTGTCAGCTATAAACGCAGGCAGACAATGGGGACACAGAGGGACCCCAACATCGCCCTGCACTGCCCTTGCTTCCAGGAATGGCAGCTTGGCCCCGTGCACTCCAAGCAACCAGTGCATGGTTCCTTACAGGAATTATGTGGCCAATCTCAGTGTGGCACAGGAACTATACCTCTTTGACAATAACAAGAACTTAAACTGCAGCTGGTCTTACAGAGGGGGAAAGACCAGTGGGTGGGGATAGAAAGGGGAAAATGCAAACAGGGAAATGGAAGAGAAGGATGTCGCCTAACCAGCTGCCGATATGCCAAGAGCTGTGCTAGTGGCAAGCCCAGACTCGGGAGAAAGCAGACACAGATCCCTTCGGGGACTCAGCGCTCAGTCTATCAACAAAAGAGACCCGAGTGTCAGTCTTGCCCCTCAAGCCATCACAGCAAATACCAGCCAGCTGGGAGATCGGCCACCAGCATTTGGACATCAACCAGGGCAGACAACTTGGCTGCTTTAGCTGGTTTTAGTCTTCAGAAACTGATATGCCTCTGTACATGAACAGCAGACACAGAAGTCTCTTCCTTTTCTAAAAATACACATCTGCAGTTCAGCACTGAGAAGGCCATCTAGAGCCCATAACAAAGCCGGCATCTGCAGATGTCTGGGCCCCAGAAGGAAAAGCATTTCCTTTATCAATAGCAAAGTCACCCGGAGGATGACTCTGTCTCGGGGTAACAGCATGGCCCAGAGGTACTCCGCGACTGAGACAGACTGGACCTAACTCCCACCTCTGCCACTTGCCCTGCTCAGTTAACTTCTCTCAGCCTCAGTTTCCTCATCTGTAAAGTGAGAGTGAGAGCCGCCGCATCCACCTGGTAGGGTTCTTGTGAGGATCAGAAATGACTGCAAAGGGACTTCCCTGGTGGCCCAGTGGATAAGAATCTGCCTGCCAACAGAGGGCACGGGTTCGAGCCCTGGTCCGGGAAGATCCCACATGCCACGGAACAACTAAGCCTGTGCGCCACAACTACTGAGCCTGCGCTCTAGAGCCGCGAGCCACAACTACTGAGTCCACGTGCCACAACTACTGAAGCCTGCGCGCCTACAGCCCGTGCTCCGCAACAAGAGAATGAGAAGGCCGCGCACTGCAACAAAGAGTAGCCCCCACTCGCCGCAACTAGAGAAAGCCCGCGGGCAGCAATGAAGACCCACCACAGCCAAAAATAAATAAATTTATTTTAAAAAAGACTGCAAAGCACCTAGGACAGTTCCTGGCACACAGCAGGCCATCAATACACAGGAGCTTGGTCATTCCTGGAATCCCAGGGTCTCCCTCTCCCTTCATCCCTCTCTTATCCCTGAAATAAGCCAGCCAGGAAGACAAAGACTGATTTTCCTGCTCCCCGGGCAGCTCACTCCTGAAGGCCATTGCTGGTGTGTGTTCTGGGCAGCAACTCCAGGGTCAAGCAAGCAGGAGGCTGCTTGTTAGCAGATGGAGTGGAGGAGGAAACGAAAGCCCATCCCCCAGTCCTCAGGGAGGGCTGCTCCATGCACCCCAGGCTCAGCTAAGGACCAGGGGGCAGAGGGAAGATAAGGCAGGGTCCCTCCGGAAAGGAGGCCACAATCGTCTGAGAGGGTTTCCTTCTGGAGTTCACAGACAAGGAGCTTTAGAAGGTCCTGCCTGAATCCTCTGAAACTGAATATGATTTGGGGTGAACGTGTACTTTCCTGGGAGACAGTCCAGACATCCATCAGACTCTCAACAAAGTCTGTGATACTCCCCTCAACAAAAGGCTTTAAAACCACCAACTCATTAAGGGAAAACAAGAATGTCCGAGAAAAAGAGAATAACATAAAATGATCTCTAATTTTTAGTTCACATGTAATGATACTTACCAGGTGCTTTACCATGTGTCACGTCACTCAGTCCCCACGACAGGGGAAAATGACAGTCACCATCCCCAGATGAGGAAACTGAGGCTTAGAAGAGGATACCACTTCCCAAGGCCCCTGGATGAGCCAATGGCAGAACCAGGATGCAACCCCAAGAGTGTCTGAGGCCAGGGCTCAGGATCCTCGTCACCACATCACAGTGTCACCTTCTCCAGGCCAAGCCCCAGATCTTACAAACTAGAAGGAAGGGTGGAAGGAAGGGCAGAAGGGAAGCGGGGGCAGGGGTTAGAACCTGACTTACAGTTCAACAATCTTTCCACTACACCCATCCTTCCTGTCTTCACACACTGACACTGAGAAATTTTCTACATGTCAGGAAAGAAACAAGAAGTCGTAAGGAAGTATACAGAAAGCTGGGTGTGTTACATCAGTACTAAAAGCCTCAATTTCCTTGCTGGAAAGATGGGGATTATAAATGACTACTCCATGCACATCTGGGATGCAGTAAGCGTTCATGAATGGTACGGCATCATTGTAATTTTTAAAATCTGGTGAAATCGCATGTCCTAGTGATCGAAGGTGCCATCTTTATGTCAATGAATCCCACACTGTTTGCTTCAATGAGCCCACCTCCCTGTATCCCTGAACTCTGCTCAAATGCTGCTGAAAGAGAGTCCTCGCTTTGGCTCCCAGCACTGATCAACCAGGGAAGCCAGCTGCGGCAGCCAGCAAGACTTGGGAGCAAGCCTGGGTCCCAGAGCCAACTCTCCGACATCATCTGAGGTGCAGAGAGGTCTTGGAAACCTCCAGGGTGATTACAGGAGGTAGGGAATATTCATGGAAGGCTTCTCCAGATACTGAAAAGAAAAACAGAAAATAAGTATAAGAAGTTCTCAAAGGTGGGGCAAGTCCACCTCTGAGCCAGATATGCCAACAGGTGAAGAAGCCAGGATTTTGGTGGACAAGGGCTTGGGAGAACAAAGGTTTGGGACACCTCTGACTCACAGCCCCTTCATCCCTACAAGAAACCCATCTAACTGATGTGATTCTTCAAGGAAGATAATTTTCATGAGTTGGACCCACTCTTCACAGCCAGAATATACCAACTCTAGCACCATCGATGACGCCTCCACACAAAAAACAACTGTTGACAATAACAGCTGCATTTATTAAATAATTATACTCTGCACTGTCCCTTACATATATTATCTCATCTAAGCCTCAAAATGCATGGAATTTTGAGATAATTCTCATCCCTGTTTTACAGATGGGAAATTAGCCTTGGAAAGTTGAAGTAGCCTGTCCAAAGTCATAGAGCTAGTAGGTGACAAAAGAGATTGCTCTTACTACTATGTGTTTTCAGATAAAATACTGGGTTCTACCCATGGGGCCTCTAGACATCTACTTCTCCTAGTCCTTCTAGAAAGTGAGGAACTTACTTATTCCACTCTATCCTAATCCAAAATACTTTTTATGCTAGGTACTGAACCCAAGATAAACTCCACCAAGCCAAGCATCAGTTATGCTCAGAAGCACACAAGACAGGGGCTTAAATAATACACAGTATACGTGAGGTGAGGATATTAACAGATGAGGGAAAGGAGGATGTGACCATGAATCTTCTGTCGCACAGACCGACATACCCAGAACATTCCACACTCCTCTCTTCTCAAGAACAATTTCAAGAAAAGATGCCTTCTCTCAAGAGAACAAAACTCCAAAATGTTAGTAGAGTGTCTCTAGAATAAGGAAAGGTGGCCAAAGAAGAATGGAAAGGAAATATCCTTGAAAAAAAAGCACACACATAATACCATGCAAGTGTTCTCCATTAGATTTCCCAAAGCAAGTCATGACTTTGGAACCCACCCATTAACACAAATCAAAATAATCTGAACCAAATGTTCCCATTTAAAGGCCCTTTCCCCCTCGAAGAGTTCTACAATGTTCTACCAGGGTAAATGCACTCTCGTACACCAGGCCACCTCACTCCAGTAATTACCACCAGACTTGAGGTTTGCTTGGCTCTGACCAAGCCAGCAAAAGTCTATGAACCCCAAAACCGAGAGCAAAGATCACAAGAGCAGTGGGGAGAGGTAGACACAATGAACGTGGGAAATTCTGCAACGGTACCGCCCTCTGGAAATGAAACTCTCTCTCTCTCTCTCTCTCTGGATTTCTGTTCCTAGGTCATCCTTCAACAGGACTCACACCCTCTTCAATTGGCCATCTCCTTTGCTCCAGCCGGAGGGATCTGTCACTTAGCAACTACTCTCCAACAAAATACTAAGGAAAACTGGGAAACCAAAACTAGGAAGCCAAGATGAAGTCAGACTTTTGACAACTCTTGCTCCCGTGCCCTCATGGGACAAGCTTCAGGCAGAGCCAAGAAATCCATAGTTTCCATCAGACCTGGGCTCAGAGTGAGCCCTTGGAGATCCTCATGCGGTAAAAGATAGATTCTAACGTTACTAACCTCCCGAAATAAACTGTTACGGATCCAGTTTTCATACGTTTATAAAATCTGTTCTTACGACTTTTCACACTTTCAGTCTCAGGGAAAATAAATGAATTACATGTGTTTACTATCTACCGTGTGAAAGGAACATTTCTTTTTATGTTCCTAAATTACCTCTATTGAACCTTTTCTTAGAGGGGAACAGAAGGGAAAAAAACTTGCAGGATAGATGTTAAAGGGGTGGCTAATCCAACTATTATTCTAGGATTTTGTGAACAAGCCCACGCTTACCCTAGCCATTCCTTGAAACTTTTCTCCCAGCTTATGAATGGAGTATGTATACGGGGAGCCCAAGAAGAAGGCTATGTGAAACTCCACAGATATCTTTTCTGCTGACTCTGTTGGCCAACTAACGAGGCTGAAATAATATCATGGCAACTACCACTCACCCCGGCCTCTCCCATCTGTTTACCTAGGAACCTTGTAACTATCTGAAATTTCTATCCATTTACTTGTTTACCGTCCAGCTTTTCCAAGTGAATCTGGGTTTCGTAAGAGTAGAGCTTTGTCTGCCTTGTTCACAAGCATGTAGAACATTTTTGGCCCCATTAAACAATTGTCAAAGGAACTTAACAGTAACTACGTGCTTTGTGAGGTTGCCTAGGCTTCTGAACAAAGACGATGGGCTTGTTCCTTCCTGAGAGAAAAAAGTAATCTATGGATTATTCCTCCATGATGAGGTAAAGCTCTGCCAGCCCCTCCCCATCATATATTCACATGGCTGTGGGTAAACTCAGTTCAGGTTCCACCCCAAAACTGTGTAAGCTTAGCCTCTGTAACAACTGCAAATTCATAAATCACACTAACCATGATGATACAGGGACTCAATAAACTACCCAGGCCCTGAATGAGCCTATTCAGCAAGAGCAGAGTCAACATATACGTGGCAGATTATATGCTCCAAAGATGACCACACCAACACAGCCCAACCCACATGTTACTCTTATGATGAGTGAGACACAGGCACTCATCCATTAAGCAGTGGGACTACATTCCCCTCCCCTTGAACCAAATGGGCCACTGCAACAGCTTCAACCAAAAGAACATGGCGGAAGCAATACTGCACAACTTCAGAGGCGAGATCAAGAGCCAAGATGGCATCTGCCCGGTGTGCACTCCCTCCTGGCCTTGACACGTGACTTGGGAGCCCGCAGCCACCTTGTGGAGCTGGAGAGACCATACAGAGAGACCACATAAATGGATGACCAGTTGCTCCCACCCCCAGCTGTTCTGGTCCTCCCAGCCCAGGTGCCAGACACGTGAGTGGGCCAATGAGTCAGGTGATTCCAGCCCCAGCCCTCAGGTCACCCTGGATGACGCTGGGGAGAGCCGAAACAAGGTGTCCCTAGTGAGCCCTGCCCACACTGCAGATCCATGACTAAAATAAACCTCGTTGCTTTAAAACCATCGAGTTTTGAGGTAGTTTGTTTTTCTGCCACCGTAGCTGGAGCAACATACCAAATCAGTAATAAGAGTCCCTCATCTGTAGTTCTCACCGCCACGTCCTAATGGGGGGGTGGGGGGGGGACCAACACTTCAGTCCACATGCAGTGTATACTTACATACAAATATACGATCCCAAAATCTCTGGGTCAAGGAAAGTCATAAAACAAGAAGCAGAAAAAATACAGAACTGCACAGCACACAAAGCTCTTCCAAGTTCTCCGGTCTCCGAGCTCTTTGGACTCAAAGAAGCTGAGTCTGGCTCTTCGGCCAGCTGCCACTTTCCCCCTTCACTGTCCATTTTCATTCGCACGAACAGAATGGAAAGTGAGAACATTTCCCTTTTGAACAAGCTCTTTTTACCAGCTTGTTCACTCTCAGAAAAGCCTTACTCCAGAACTTTTTTGTTTTGAATAGGACGGAATAGGTATTATTTACCTGTGTGAGAGCTCTCTTAGATCTGCTTTGGCAGACTTTCATCAACCAAACTTGGAAGGATATTCTTCTAATGAGGAAAATCCTTTAAATTTCACTATTTATTGAAAGAACATTTCACATGCATCTGTCTATGATCCCACATGGGTGTCAGCATCAGACATACAGGAGTTCAAGTACCAACTCGACCAATTAGCAGCTGTGTGACCTCGAGCAAGTGACTTAACTTCTCTGTACATCAGTTTATTGTACCTGTGATGGAGATAACAATAACCCTCAAAGGGGTGAGTTAATATAGCTAACACTTATAAAGTGCTTACCATATGCCAGACACTGTTCTTAGTGCCCAAAGGCACTCAGACCATACCTGGCCGAGGGTGGGTACTCCATAAGCAGCGGCTGCCATGAGCATCATTATTACTAACGTTAACATCAGTAGATGACGATTTTTTCCTATGACTGAAGCCATAATGCTTTGGGATAACTCTGTAAATATCAACTCTTATTACAGCACAAGAACCATGAGGCTCAAATTTATAGTCAACTCATAAAACTGTAAACTCATAAGATGTATAAGGATCATCAGAGGTGTCTGTTAAAAGGAAGATCCCTGGCTACACCTCCTGAGATTTTGATTTAATAGTCTGGGATGGAGTCCAGGAAGTTGCTTTCTTTTTTTTTTTTTTTTTTTATTATTTCTTTTTTTAAATTTATTTTTGTCTGCCCTGGGTCTTAGTTGCGGCACGCGGGATCTTCGTTGAGGCACGCGGGATCTTCGTTGAGGCATGCAGGATCTTTCGTCGAGGCATGCAGGATCTTCCGTCGAGGCATGCGGGATCTTCCGTTGAGGCATGCGGGATCTTTGTTGAGGCATGCGGGATCTTTCGTTGCGGTGTGCAGGCTCTTCGTTGTGGTGTGCGGGCTTCTCTCTAGTTGTGGCGTGCGAGTTTCCTCTTCTCTAGCTGTGGTGTGCAGGCTCCAGGGCGTGCGGGCTCCGTAGTTGTGGCACGACTGTTCCAGAGGGCATGGGCTCCGTAGTTTGCAGCACGTAGGCTCTAGTTGAGGCACACGAGCTCAGTAGTCATGGCACGCAGGCTTAGTTGCCCCGCGGCATGTGGGATCTTAGTTCCCTGACCAGGGCTCGAACCCGAGTCCCCTGCATTGTAAGGCAGATTCTTTACCACTGGGCGACCCGGGAAGCCCCAGGAAGTTGCTTTCTTAACACCCCCACAGGTGACTCCAACAAACCCTACCCTAGAGTTGCTTGTGTAAATATCTGGACTAAATCAGTCATGATGCCACAGAAAGAGCATAAGCTCAGAGTCAGAGTTCTGGCTTCTAGTCTCAGCTTTGCCTCTAACTAGTTCTACAGCTGGGACACAGTCCCTTAACTTCTCTGGGTCTCAATAAAACGCAGGTTTCAGACTAGGTAATCCCAAAGGTGCCTCCTTCTCAAAATTGATCCCACTGACCACTAGAACCAAGTACCTCAGATACCCCCTTGTTTTGTGCATTTGTAGCAAATGAGCTAAGAGCTCTAATTTATTAAGCCCCACTGTGTGCAAGACCACTGCCTGGGATGCTTCATTCAATTATTTTTAATGTTCACAACCGTCAGACGTTCAATAACTGCCTGAGGTGACACAGCCAGTAAGTGGCAGAGCCTTGATTCTATTCCAGGTTTACCTGACCCGACACCTGTGTTCTTACACCATTATGCCTTTGGCCGTCTCACTGCAAAATTCATTTCTTTGCATTTCTTTTTTGTTTTGTTTTGCTCCATTGAGAATTAAAGGTAAATGCCTATACTCCTCAGCTCTGCAAAGAACCAAAGGACAAGAACAGGACAGAGGAGGAGAGAAAGTGGGCCAGCTGGGAACCACAGCAGAAAAAGTGGGTCTTCTTATCATCCCAAAAGAGCTCAAATGAAGCTCAAAAAACAAGATACCAGGTCAGAATGATGTCTTTAGTAGGAGGAACTGCAAGGGAGGTTGGAAAAGAGGAGAGCAAAGAAGTGAACACAAGCACTGAGGTTGGTCGGCGGGAGAGGGTGAACAAATAGTATTTCACCAAGATCTTCCCTCCGTTTCTTAATTGCTCTTACGGGAAGAACAGGACTTTCCGACAGAGTATCCTCTACCGCGCTTAGAGATACAATGGGAACGTTTCTCATGATGTCCACTCTTTTGTTTTCTCTTGCCAAGTAACTTAAAAGGAACCTAATCCCAGGCCTCTCGCCTCCAAACTTCATTACTTCATCCTGGGGACTCAGAGGGAAAACGTAAAGCTGGTACGGAGGAGGAGAAAAAGTATTCACTATGGCAAGTTCCAGAGAATGGGTTTATACAAACACTGGGTTTCCAAATTTGTTCTGTGAGAGATTTAAAGGGGTGTCTCTGAAGGACAGGTAGCCTGGGGTAAGTTGCAAGGAAAAAGCACAGGACTTGAAATCAGAAAACCCCAAGTTCGGATCCCAGCACCACATGGGATACGTCCTATCTGACCTGGGTCAAGTTACATCATCTTCCTTCAGATTCCACATCTGTAAAATGGGCACAATAACACCGACATCATAGACCTGTCTTAAAGAACAGATGGACTAATGTATGTGAGATGCCTAACACGGTATCTGACCCAAAGTTTTTCTAAATTGGGAAAGAGGTAAGCAAAAAATGTGCCATAAAGTCTTCTTTATATTTGTTCAGTTTCAAACATCTTCAAACTACTCTGCAGGGAGACTAAAGATGGGGGGCACCCTGCAATTCTCTTCCAATCTTCACTCTTCTAAGTAACCCAGGGACAACTCCTGTGAAAACAAATGCCTTTGAGATGTGTCAAAACACCCATTGATGCCAATGAAAACCATGGTGATTACTTCAGACTGGGTGCATAAGAGACTCAGTATCATCTGAAGCCCAAAACAGAGCAAAGAGAAAAGGTGGCCTAATAAACACACCCAGGTAAGGGCATTTAGCTCTTGCTTTACAGGTGTTATACTGAATTCCAGTACTGGGAGGAAGGAAAACTTCTTTCAAGTTGTAAATGATCTATAGGACTCGTTCATCACAGAGGAGAAGGCTCTCAGGTTTTCAGGAAGCCAGCACCTCTCTCCAGGGGCTAAGAATGAACCCTAGATTCAGGGAGAAGCCAAACCCCAGAGAGATCATTAACCGAGTGAGGCAGTGACTTGGCATGTCAGTTCAGGGCCTTGTGACTTAAGGTGCCTGGCCCTGGAATTCAACAACAGAGGAGGCTGGGGTCTGGCAACAGGGTCAGCTATCCTGCCTTTGCTCTCTAACAATCCAGACATCATGTCAAGGTATGCAAGGGTTCCATTCCTGAGAGAAGCATGAATAGCTACCAAGGCTCTGGACTCAGTATGGGCTTAAATCCTGGCTCTGCCATTAACTAGCTCTGTGATTCAACTCTCTGTGCCTGGATTTCCTCATCTGCAAAATGGGTATAATAAGAGAACCAATCTTAAACAGTTTTGTGAGGACTGTATGAGTGAATACAAATAAAGAGCCTTGATCACAGCAAGTGCTCAATTAAATGAAAGCTATTACTGCCTACCTCATTGTGTTATGAGCCAGCCCTTATTGGGCTTTTCTTCTGTACCATGTGCTAACCATAGGTTGCTTCCTTTAGTCCCCCAAAGCTCCATGAGTCTATGAAAGTAAAGCACTGAGCTCAATACTCTCCCTGAACATAGAAAAGGCTCAACAAAGGGGACCCACTCTTGCTACTGTCATCACCCAATCAAGCCCAAAACACCCCTTCACTCAGTTCTAAAAAGACACCTGGGTAAAAACAATTCAAAGAAAATCACCCATTAGCATCTATTGGGTAACATACAAATTGGGTATTTTTATGAGTCAGAGCCTCTTGTTGCATCAAGCCTTGATATTACCTTGAATATTTCATTTTAATTCAGATTCCAGGACCCAGGAGTTAAATAAATAAGGCCTCCTTGATACTCTCTTACACTGGGAGTCTATGGCCAGAAGAGAAGAGAAGGGGTCTCTATACCACAAATCTTACCTCTGATGGTTCAAAATGCCATGCGCTTTGAGAACACCTATTTAAAATCCAGAAAAGCTTTTGTGCTGGTAAAGCATTAGCTTTATATCACTTCATGAGCCAGGCAGAGGCCACCTCAACCATGAAAGAAATACCAAGAAAAGATAAAGAAAAGATGTGATAAAGCTCAAACTTGGTTCCAAAAAAAGTCAGTCCCTAAAAGCACTTCTTTCTATTTCTGATCCAATCCTTTTCTATCAGAGGAAGATAAAATTGATGCCCCACCTGCCCCAGGCTACTTTGCTCTAACACGTGACAGTGTTCACCTGTGGACCAGGGGGACCAGAGCCTCAATGTTGTAAGTAAAGTTCTGTTACTAACAATAATCTTGGTCTACACAGTAGGAATGGCACTCTTCAGGAGTATGGCACATGGTTAAATGGCCACAGACCTTTAACGCAAGCTTCTCTGCAATGTGAATTTGCCATTCCTCTTATACAGAAGTGGAGTCCATTTCTCCACTCCCTTGAATCTGGGCTGGCCCTGTGACTTCCTTTTGGCCAGCAGAACGTGGCGGAACTGATGCTGCATGAACTCCAGAGCGTGGGCCTCAAGAGGACCTGAAGCTTCCACCTTTGCCCTCTTGGAACACTGTCCTGAGACTGCCATTCCATGGAGAAGCCCAGGAAGAAAGACCACATGGTAGAGGCCTTGTGACCCAGCCGAACACACTTGCATGAGTGAGCCCAGGAGAGGCTAAGAGAAGCACCCAGCCAATCTACTGAGTTGCCGGAATAGACACCATCGTCACCTTCAGTCTCAAAGGTTTAGGATGATTGGTTGTACAGCAAGAGATAAGGGGATACAGGTACACTAACTGGATTTTACCTTGTTGTGGAAACTCAATTCAAAAATTATCTCAAACTTCTCAAACTCAAGAACAGGCAAAAGCTAGGTTGCTGGAACTTAGCAATAGTGATTACCTTAAGAGAGGAGGGATGGGATGGGAGCTCTATGGGATGCTGATAATTTTATTTCTTGGCCTGAGCAGTGATTACACGGGTGCATTCACTTTGTGATAATCAAGCCGTGCAATCCTGAAGCTGTGGACTTTTTTGGATATGTACTAAACTTCCATTTTTAAGTTTAAAATAAGCCTCTCTTTGAGAAGCAAAGGTATGTAGCTAAAGGAAATAAATGATCATGCTCACAATTTCTTATCTGTTGATCAAAATTTCCTCAGAGAAGATATAACACACACAAGTCCAGTTTTAAAAACTGAACCTCACCTGTTAAATATGAGCATGTTTCTTCCTTGCCAGAAACATGACCCATTTATGAATCTAAAGACATCCTGAAACCCCAGGAAACTTTGTAATGCCATGGTCAAGATATTCAAGTGCTGAAATTTTCATGTCATTTCAGAAAGATTGTATAAATCATTTCCAAAGTAAAAGGTCCTCAGAGCTTCTGCACTCACAGGTATGTCTCCCTTGGTAGGTCACATGATTAGTGGACATTTGCTCCTGTCCAAAACATCCACTAAGACATTTGGTCCACACCAAAAGTTCCTTGAAATTTGGTCCTATCAAAAATATCCATGAGTCGGGCTTCCCTGGTGGCACAGTGGTTAAGAATCCGCCTGCCAATGCAGGGGACATTCGAGCCCTGGTCCAGGAAGATCCCACATGCTGCGGAGCAACTAAGCCCGCAAGCCACAACTACTGAGCCCGTGTGCCGCAACTACTGCAGCCCTTGCGCCTAGAGCCTGTGCTCCACAACAAGAGAAGCCACCGCAATGAGAGTAGCCCCCGCTTACCACAACTAGAGAAAGCCCGCATGCAGCAACGAAGACCCAACACAGCCATAAATAAATAAATAAATAAATTTTATTTTTTAAAAAAGAGAATCCATGAGTATATTTGGTCCATGCTACATGATCCTTGATGTTTGGCCCGGCCAAAAACACCAATGCTTGGAAAATGTCCCTGGGCTCAAATAGCCCGTAACATTTACTTACACTTTTGGTTTACAGGATTAATACATAAAAAAATACTGCCGTGTCTTATTGGTCCAATAATTGTATTGAGGCTGTATTGCCAATGATAACCCTCTTTGCCTCAGTAGTCTAGCTGGCAATGCCACGTGGGGTTGGGTAGATGGGTCAGGGTTCAAATCCTACAAAAGAGCAGGATTTCTATTAACTATGCATAGCCAGGAAGAGTCCTACAGTTAGAGAAATGAACAGAGGATGACTGACAAGTTGAGGATGGAATCTCATGATGTATGGTGCGTTAACATGTTGTTACTAGGCATTTGGATGGATGTGGCTGGGTCATTCAGTAAGAGCTGAGTTTGAAAAGAGGAACTTTTTGGCACTCTCATGCCAAAGCCAAGCAGAGTCACTTGTTCACACAGAAAGAGGTCAAGCTGCTATGGAAAACGGGAGGCAAGTGTAATGTAAACACTTTACAAAGTACCTTGCTTGTCTCCTACCACATAGAGGTCTGGGTGTGAGAGTCACCATGAGGGGGATACCAGGCATTTAATTAACTCCCATACAAGTACCCCATCACCCAGGGTTAAGAGGCAATACTTCCCTTGAATCAGTGCCCTATGGAGGTACGATCACAGTACCCACAAAAATGTCTGACACCATTTACAGAGGTTTTAGTGGGTGTGACCCCACACTTATCAGTCAATTGGTGGGGACCACCACACCCTCAGCTAGTGCCTACCTACTGGCTGACTCAGCCTGACCAAATCAGGTGTCGAATCCATAAGACATTAGTAAGGTTTCCCCTACCAGTAAACCACTGACCGTTGGTCAGACAGCTGCAAAAGAAAAAAAAATAATAATAATAACCCTTCTTCTGCTGCTTGGCAATGTAACATCTTTATTTGAAAATTCCACCAGAATATGGCAGAAATAGTATACTCACAATAGAAAAGCCAATGCTGCATTATAATGGGTTTTGTTACCATTTTCATTTCCTTAAAAGAAATAGGACTAAAAGGCACTGGCACTTTGGAGAGGAGAACCTGCAATGCTTGACGTATGACTAGTCGGGATTCGGATAACATTACAATCAGTCAAGATGGGACAGGAAAACAGCAGCACAACATTGGTGCTAAAGGGAAGGAAGGAAAACCCTGAACAGGTTAAAAGGACACACAGAAGAGGAACCAAACGCAACACTATCACAGGTACTTCTAAGAACTCTTCATGATATTCATGTTGATGAGGTCCTATTAATGTTATGAGAAAGAAACTCATTAAAGAGGCAAGTAAATAGAATTGAAAGCAGACTTTCACCTTTAAACCCAACTTCAAACCCAAACCCAATGCATGGAATTCAAACTCCAGAGGAATATAATAAAGTGACCAGACGCAGAAAACCATTTCTTATGCATGATCCCTGTGCTCAAGATGACGACAGAATTCCTATTTACATAACTTACGACAATATTCAATATTCAAGTGCCAGTCCCACATTATCCATAATGGCACCTTCAAGGGGGCACCAACACAGTTCACTCAGTTATTTACTGTGCACAGTGTAGCAGTGGGTTAGACTATGCCATTGATTCATGCACTAATGATGAAAAGGTGAGAAGACACAGATTTACATATGAGAAGGTACTTGCATTTGCAAGGGAAAGAAATCTCAACATTAACCCTTCACTGCGCATGATGGATTTCAGAATTGCAAATATAAATGGGATTAGACTACTCCTAACAAATGCACAAGTGAGAGGATGCTTGTTTCACTTTTCACAATCACTGTGACAAAAAATATCTTCTTCGGGTCTAACACGCAAGCATACAACAATGGAAAGTAACACCCATAAGTGTCATCCATGTTGTTTGGACTCCCATTTGTGCTTTTGGAAGATGTAAATGAAACTTTTAAGCACTGTGAGGGATGCAAAAGAAAAGTTAGGTGACCTAATGGTTTATGTTAAGAAAATGTACACTCATGGAAGGCATGGCAGAAGATGACCAGAAGCTCCAAGATTTCCACCAGAAACTCGGAATATATATGTGTCAGTACTGAATGGCAATCACAGGACGAACAACGCTGTGCTGACACAGCAAATTTCAAGAGCTGATGGTAGTGCACCATACCTCAATCTGGAGATTTACTGACATACTAAAAGATGAACAGCAAAGCAATCAACAAGTTAGCACCCAGGCTCTTAGTAGTCACACTCAAATACAGCCACCAACTACACAATACCAACAAAATCAAATTCGTATTACTGAAATTGTTTATACATATAATGAATATAAAACCAGTAATCAGTCAATATACACTGAAAGATTGCTCAATGACTTAAGAGTAACCCTGACAAACTTCATGATGAGGATGAATAAGAATAAATGTGAAACCCAAAATTCAGCATGAATTACAATAAAAATAATGTAAATAAAATTTTAACTAAGTAAATGTTTGTACCATTTAACGAATCATGGACCAAATCTCTCAATGAAAGTTTTCGACAGGACCAAATTTCAAGGACTTTTTGGCACGGACCAAACAAACATTCTGCAAGAGATCACACAAACTCCATAAGGCCACATCTCTTTCTCATCTCTCTGTCCCCCAGTCCCAGCACTCTCATGCCAGAGCCAAGCAGAGTCACTTGTTCACACAGAAAGAACTCAACAAATGTCTGTGGTTGGTAGGACATCCCCAAAGCCCTTAACAATGTTTATATCCCTTGACTAAGTATAATTCCTCTTCAAGGACTCTATTCAAAGGAAATGGTTTTATTAAATGGGGACAAAGATTTATGTATGAAACTACCAAGTTCTTTAATACAGCGAAAAAATAAGAATGGAAATACTCTAAATGTTAAAAGTTAGGAGATTAGATAAGGAGATTATACTATATCCATAAAGTAGAAATACGCAGACATTTAAAATGATATTTAAAAATGACATTTAAAAAGAGAAAAGAGGGAATTCCCTGGTGGTCAAGTAGTTAGGACTTGGTGGTTTCACTGCCACGGCCCCAGTTAAATCCCTGTTCTAAGATCTAAGAACTAAGACCCCGCAAGCCACAAGGCATGGCCCAAAAAAACAAAAAAAGAGAGAGAGAAAACAGGTTCTCTCTTTGTGGTAGGATTATGAGTGTCTTTCTTCCTACTTCTTTATAACTTTCTGTAATTCTCAAATTTTCTACAAGGTACAAGTATTCTTCACTTTTTACTTAATCAAAAGAGAAAAGAAAGTAAAAAACTGGAAAAATGTGTTGAAATAAAGGTGATTAACATTATAACGTATTACTCTTTTAGTATCTCTTTATGATTTTAGTATCTCTTTATGATTCATCCATTACTTACATTCCTTGCCTGGAATCATCACTTCAGCTGTTTACATATCTTGAACATTTTACCAGACTCAACTCCCACTGAATCACAATAATATATTTATCTATCTTTCTTTCCCTCTAGGCTCTGAGCTCTTCATTTTCTTTGTAAACCCAATGTTCAACATAGTGTTTTGCTCTTAATGGGCACTCAATATATTTTGACTGAAAGTTGCCGGATGTCAGGGTAACGACAAGAGGATTTACCTAAACTGCATGGCAGCAGTGGCCATGTTTCCCTATATGTCCCATGCCAGGCACACAAAAGATCCAAAGTAAGTATTTGTTATTCATCTTAGCTTAAGCTGCCATAATAAAATACCATAGACTGAGTGGCTTAAACAACGGATATTTATTTCTCACAGTTCTGAAGACGGGAAGTCTGAGATCAGGCTGCCAGCATGGTTGGGTTCTCGGGGGGACTCTCTTCCTGCCTTGCAGGCAGTCACCTCCTTGTTATGGGCTCACATGACTTCTTCTTCGAGTATATGCATGGGGTGGGGAGGAGGGAGAGAGAGAGAGAAGGAGGGAGGGAAGGAGGGAGGGAGGGAAGGAGAGAGAGGGAGGAAGAGAGAGAGGAGACAAGGGAGCACACGTGCACACGCATGTCTCTTCTTATAAAGACACTAATCCTATCCAATCCCACCCTTATGATCTCATTTAACTTAATTACCTCCTTATAGACCCTATCAAATACAGTCACATTGGGTATAAAAGCTTCAATATATAAGTGGGGGGGGGCACAATTCAGTCTGTATCATTATTAAATGAAAACTGACATTTCACCTCACTGGTGGACCAATAAGGTGACACCAAAAAGAGACTATTACCTGTGACCAGAACAACGGCTGAAAAACTTCATCCTATGTGTCTTCTGATAAGGTGCACCAAAGACAGGTATAAGATTTTGGTATGTCTTCATAATTTCATGCACAACAGCAAGTCAAGAAAGAATATGGGGAAACACAAAAGACCCCAAATAGCCAAAACAATCTTGAGAAAGAAGAACAGAGCTGGAGGAATCATGCTCCCTGACATCAGACTATACTACAAAGCTACAGTGATCAAAACATTAGGTACTGGATTTCCCTGGCAGTCCAGTGGTTAAGACTCCACACTTCTAATGCAGGGGGCATGGGTTCAATCCCTGGTTGGGAAACTAAGATCCCACATGCCACGTGATGCAGCCAAAAAAAAAAGTATAGTACTGGCACAAAAACAGAAATATAGATCAATGGAACAGGATAGAGAGCGAATGAATATACCCACGCACTTATGGTCAATTAATCTACAAACAAAGGAGGCAAGAATATACAATGGAGAAAAGACAGATTCTTCAACAAGTGATGCTGGGGAAACTGGACAGCTAACATGTCAAAGAAAGAAATTAGAACACTCCCTAACACCATATACAAAAATAAACTCAAAATGGATCAAAGACCTAAATGTAAGACTGGATACTATAAAACTCCTAGAGGAAAACATAGGTGGAACACTCTATGACATAAATCACAACAAGATCCTTTTTGACCCACCTCCTAGAGAAATGGAAATAAAAACAAAATAAACAAATGGGACCTAATGAAACTTAAAAGCTTTTGCACAGCAAAGGAAATCATAAACAAGACGAAAAGACAACCCTCAGAATGGCAGAAAATATTTGCACACAAAGCAACTGACAAAGGATTAATCTCCAAAATTTACAAGCAGCTCATGCAGCTTAATATCAAAAAAATCAAACAACCCAATCCAAAAATGGGCAGAAGACCTAAAGTGACATTTCTCCAAAGAAGATATACAGATTGCCAACAAACACATGAAAGAATGCCCAACATCACTAATCATTAGAGAAATGCAAATCAAAACTACAAAGAGGTATCACCTCACACCAGTCAGAATGGCCATCATTAAAAAGTCTACAAACAGTAAATGCTGGAGAGGGTGTGGAGTATAGGGAACCCTCTTGCACCCTTGGTGGGAATGTAAATTGATATAGCCACTATGGAGAACAATACAGAGGTTCCTTAAAAAACTAAAAATAGAACTACCATACGACCCAGCAATCCCACTACTGGGCATATATCCTGAGAAAACCGTAATTCAAAGAGTCATGTACCACAGTGTTCATTGCAGCTCTATTTACGATAGCCAGGACATGGAAGCAACCTATGTGTCCATCGACAGATGAATGGATAAAGAAGATGTGGCACATATATACAATGGAATATTACTCAGCCATAAAAAGAAACAAAATTGAGTTATTTGTAGTGAGATGGATGGACCTAGAGTCTGTCATACAGAGTGAAGTAAGTCAGAAAGAGAAAAACAAATACCGTATGCTAACACATATATATGGAATCTTAAAAAAAAAAAAACAAAAAACAGGTCATGAAGAACCTAGAGGCAGGACGGGAATAAAGACGCAGACCTACTAGGGAATGGACTTGAGGACATGGGGAGGCAGAAGGGTAAGCTGGGACGAAGTGAGAGAGTGGCATGGACATATATACACTACCAAACGTAAAATAGATAGCTAGTGGGAAGCAGCCCCATAGCACAGGAGATCAGCTTGGTGCTTTGTGACCACATAGAGGGGTGGAATAGGAAGGGTGGGAGGGAGGGAGACGCAAGAGGGAAGAGATATGGGGATATATGTATATGTACAGCTGATTCACTTTGTTATAAAGCAACTAACACACCACTGTAATGCAATTATACTCCGATAAAGATGTTAAAAAAAAAACACAAATGGGACCGAATTAAACTTAAAAGCTTTTGCACAGCAAAGGAAACCATCGACAAAGTATAAACACAACCTACCAAATGGGAGAAAATATCTGCAAATATTACCAATAAAGGATTAATATCCAACATATGTAAACAGCTCATACTACTCAACATCAGAAAAACAAACAACCTGATTAAAAAATGGGAAGAACCACGAAATAGACATTTTTCCAAAGAGGAAATGTAGACGGCCAACAGGCACATGAAAAGATGCTCGACATCACTAATCATCAGGGAAATGTAAATCAAGACCACAATGAGATATCACCTGACACCAGTCAGAATGGCTGTCATCAAAAAGAACACAAATAATAAATGTTGATGAGGATGTAAAGAAAAGGGAACCCTCGTACACTGTTGCTGGGAATGTAAATTGGTGCAGCCACTGTGGAAAACAGTATGGAGGTTTCTCAAAAACTAAAAATAGAACTACCATATGACCCAGCAATCCCACTCCTGGGTATATATCCAAAAGAAAACAAAAACACTAATTCAAAAAGACAAACGCGCCCCAGTGCTCATAGCAGCACTATTTACAAATGCCAAGATATGAAAGCAGCCAAAGTGTCCATCAACAGATGAATGGATATAGAAGATATGGTTTACATCTACAGTGGAATACTACTCAGCCATAAAAAAGAACAAAATTTTGCCATTTGCAGCAACGTGGATGGACTTGGAGGGCACTATGCTAAATGAAATAAGTCAGAAAGAGAAAGACAAATACTGTATGATACCACTGGTATGTGGAATCTAAAAAATACAACAAACTAGTGAATATAACAAAAAAGAAGCAGACACACATATAGAGAACAAACTAGTGGTTACCAGTGGGCTGGGGGGAGGGGCAATATAGGGGTGGAGGAGTGGGAGATACAAACTACTGGTTGTAAGAGAGGCTCAAGGATGTATTTACAACACAGGGAATATAGCCAGTATTTTGCAATAACTGTAAATGTAAAGTAACCTTTAAAAATTATATAGAAAAGGGACTTCCCTGGTGGTCCAGTGGGCAAGACTCCACACTCCCAATGCAGGGGGCCCGGGTTGTTCCCTGGTCAAGGAAATAGATCCCACCTGCGTGCTGCAACTACGAGTTCGCATGCCACAACTAAGAAGTCCTCATGCCGCAACTAAAGGTGCTGTGTGCCGCAACTAAGACCTGGCAAAACCTAAATAAATAAATAAATAAATAAATAAATAAAAGTATTTTTTTATTTTTAAAGAAAGGAAGAATTTGAACCTGGATGTGATATATCCAAACCTGTGCTTTAGAACAATTAATGAGGAAGCAGTAAGTCTGGATCCAGATGTGAAACACAGGAGGTGAGAACTACCGTTAGAAGCCATTTCAGGAGTCAACTGAGTGCTGTGGTGCTGCCAGTAGGAATATCTATGGTGCTAGTAGCAGGGAGAGAGGGGAAAGAGTAGATGCAAGGGGTATCACCCAGGTCAGATCCACAGGAAATTGCTACCAACTAGATGAGAGACACAGAGAAGGAAAAAGCGGCAAAGATAGTTATAAGGGGAAGGGAAGATGTCAGGGCTGGGGGGGCAGGTGGGGGGAGAGCTGACCATCCAAACATCAAGGGATGGGAGGAGGAGGATATGCTCTGCAGAAGGAATGGGAGGGTGGTTTGCATGTGAGGCATGCTGAATCTGAGCTGCCAGGCGAAATCCAGGTAGAGATGCTAGTCAGTCAGCTGGAAATGGATGCAATGAACCCCAGACGTCAGGCCAGAGGTGGATACCTGAACATCAATCCACAGAAGTAAGACAGCTAAGGAAACTTAAGTGAACGGAGCACAGAAACTCAGAGACCATCATCTTCAAACAACAGAAAGAGAGGCCAAAGAACGGAGGAAAGGAAACAAGGAAAGGTCAGAGAGGCAGGAGAATCAGCATGACGCAGTGCCACGAACCAGAAAAGCCACGTCTCCAGGCTGGATGGAGCGCTCAGAACCAGCTGGGGCACAGAGACACGGAATGGCTGAGACGGAGCACTTGGATCTGGCTTCCACGTGATCAGTGGGACCCTTGGACAAGCTGTCTCAAAACGGTGGGGAGAGCAGAGCAGGGAACCCCAGAAAGCGAGAAAGAGGCAGCTGCTAACAGGCTGAGTACCTATGGGTGTGCCAGGCATCGCGATAGGATTGTGTATGATTATCATCTTTAATCCTCACGAACATCCCTCAAAAGTAGGTGCTATTATAATTTGGATTCAGAGCGTTTTGTGTAAAAGTTAATAAAAGGAGCGTATCTACAACGTCACATTTGCCTGTCTGAAAAAACAAACCTCATACATATTTTGAGGTAGCTATGGAGATTTGAGAGCAGGCACATAGGTGGAAACAGATTATCAAAGAAAATGATACAAACTGCGAGGGGGCAGAGTACAGAGTGGTCTGGTGGAACTAAGCACAACCTTCAAAATGTTTGTAATGGCAAATGGATTTAACTCCCAGTGGCTTCCGTGTGTGTGGCGTGCCTGTGTGTGTGTCTCTCTGTCTGTCTCTCTGTCTCCCACAGGAACTGCTTGGGAGAGAAACGTACAGAACCATGCTGATGTGGTCAGTTAGCCCCAGTGCAAACTTGTACTATTAGTAACAATTTTTGAAGGTTGATTTTTCTTATCCACCTTCACAGCTATACTAATTAAAAAGTCTGAGTTCAGCAGACCACTCATTGAAAAAAATCAATGTGATGACGCATAGGTCATCACAACTACGAAAAAATATAGTAGAAAATTATAGAAAAACAGAGTATAACACACTCTCAGAAATATTTCCAACCTGTGGAAATTTTACACAAATGGGAAAGTTGGGGGGTTTGGAATTCCTTCACTTCTTCTTCCTACCCTCTACCACAACTCATTATCACCAGAAAATAATTTTTTATTATCACCACAGTCGTCCTCAATTGCGCTAATTAAAAGATACAAAAATCACCTTGCTTTTCTCAGCCAGATACTTAAACTGTACTTGAAAATAATGGGCTGTTCTGTTAGAATTGTTTTTTTAAAAATGCTAGCAATTCAGGGCTTGCAAGAAGCCCCAGTAATAGCAGCTTCTTTGGATTCAGAAACCCAAAAATCTGTGGATGCTGTTTGACATTTATTGAACATGAATAACATCCCCACGTGCTGTGTTCCTGAGGCTTGCCCAGCATTCTAGGGAAAGACTTAACGCACACAGATAGGCTCAAAAAAGGTGCACCATGGACCGATATACCCTAACACTAATCACCCCTTCCTACTATTCTCATCAGGCCAAAAACATCCATCATTTGTACCTCTCCAAGGCAACAACAGTATAAAGCTCTGAGTTTGAATGTTGCCTCTGCCACTTCCCAGCTGGAACAGTGGCTCAGGGTCTGAATCAGTTTCATCCCCTGCATGAGGGGAATATCAGAGCCATGAACTGAAAACGCTAGACCGATATGGCAGACAGCAAGGGGCAGCAGAGAGAGCCAGACACTCTGGGCACCCACTCTGGGTTCACCCTTACCTACTAGGCTGGGGGATACTGGGTAAGCTCATCATTCATTTCCTTTAGGTTTCATACTCTTCCCAATTATCATGTCTGATTTTAGCCAATTAGCCTTGAAGTTTTGCTTTTTCAATCCAGAGACCCCCAATCCCATCACGTCGTCCCTTCCTCTCTCCCAGAATGAGGATCTAAAGTGCTCACTGCTCTGCAGATCTGTAGCTCTTTCAAGTTAATACGGGTGGAACTTGTAACAACCATTTCCAGAACCATTCTTTCTTGCTGACTTGGGTGGAGGCCAAGGAGGAAGCCTCACTCTTATCATCATCTACTGGGGGAAAACCCCACTGGAAGCTGATGCTCATTCCTACTGACAAAGGTTTCAAAGGAACCTGATGTGATCCACACATTGGGTGACCATATCCAAACCAGGGCAGGTTTGAGAAAAGGGGCACTATTGATAATCATTCTGAGATAGCAGCTGTGACCCAGGACATACAGTCCATCCTGGCTGGGTCCTCGGCAGGGAGGAAGTGGGTATACAGCCTTCTCTCTCCCTTCTACCAGGTTTCAATCAAGGAAATCTAGAGGTCACAAAGTTACAGTAACCTCAAAGCCTCCTCCCCTCCCTTTCAGGACCAGCCTTTCCCTGACTCCACAAAAGCACACGCCTAACCAGCACTTACTAACCTACATCATCAAACTGTGCCTTTCCCTTGAACACAGTGGCCAATTTCCAATAACAGCAATAGTGAGGACCCTGATGAGCACAGAAGCACCTAGGTAGGTCAAGCAGAAATGCAGTCAGACTAGCTGGTTTGGGCTGAGGACAAGGTCAGGCTGACGGAGGAACGAGAAGCACCTTCTGTTTGTCACAATCACCCAGCACAACAGTCTGAGTCTTGGTAGGGGAGGCAAAAACCAGATTTGGGCAACACCACGTAAGAGCCACGTAGCAGCTCTCCCTGAGAGTGCTGGGGTGCTGCCAACTTCCTGAAATACAGAGAATCACCCACACGACAAATCCTTGTAAAATTGGACCATCCCCAGCCTCACAGCAGCTGTCAATCACCAGTCCCTGCACAGGAGAGGAAAGCCTTTCTTCTTAAACTAACCCAAAGACATAGTATTTTAGTTACTAATTATCAGGAAAAGGAAAGCAAATTTGTGTCAAAACAAAAGCCTTTGGGTAAAAGAATAATATATTTTTTTAATTTTCAATTTCACAACCATTTTAGAATTGTCCAGGAAGGACCTTGGTTTATGTGTTGGGCTTAAAAGAAACAAAAAGGGAATAAAATAATCTTAATTCATAATGACTTGTTTTATGATGCATACTCTGTAAGCCCAAGAAAAGTCTGTGACAAGAAAAATTAAATCAGTAAAAGTGGAATAGTACAAGGTGCAGGAATAATCCTTCCATTAAAATGAACTCCAATTTTTTTCCGTAAGAACAAGCAGAGATGTCAAAGAGGACAACACTTTCCATTTTTAACAGATACTTATCTCCTGAGTATCTCCAGCATTTCATACAACCTGCCAGAGCTTCCCAGGCAGTTCCAGGCTGAGGACCCCAATACGGAGATAATTCCTACCCGTGAAGGAACTTCCCAAAGCAAAGCGTCTATTCCCCCAGAAGAGGGTGTGCAGCTGTTCCCAGAACAAACCATCTACTAGTCCTACTTCAATCCTTGCTAGACCGAGCAAAGCCAAGGGAACAAAGACCAGGAAGAGTGATCTTGAAATTGATTACAGCGCTGGAAAAGAGGACATAAACCACAACATTTAAGGAATAAAATGCATATCAACACTTCCTGGATGCCAGGGAGAGTCATAGCTGGTAACAACTGACATTTATTGAGCTCTTACATGTACCAGGCACTAAGTGAAGCACTTCTATGCACTAAGCTCATCCCCCAACAATCCTGAGAGGCAGGTTCTTCTACCATCCTCACTTCGGAGGTGAAAAACCAGAAGCAACCTCTAGATTTCGGTCAGCAGAGCTAGAAATGGGCCCCCACGTTAACTCAAGTACCCACACTGTTGACCTCTACATTATATATACCCTTCTATTACTGGTCACCCAGCTGGCAGAAGGGGAGGCCAGGACTGGACCCCAGGTCTTCCTGGCCCTAAAGGCCATGCTCTTAACCCACAGTCTACACAGTTACCTGAATGCTATGGCTGGTCATGCTGCCCCACTCTCCACCAATAGGACAAATTCTACTATCACCATGAATAACAGAGGACATCATTTATGGAAGGCTTGCTGTGTCAGGATAAGAAAACTTTGGCTTAGAGACGTTCAGGTGACTCAGATCTCAAATATGTACGGGAGCCCGGATTTGAGCTGGGTCCCTTGGACTCCAAAGGCTGAGCTCTCAATCCCTCCAGCAGACACCAGGGCTGTAACAAGACCATGACCACAGGCCAGGGGACCTGAATACAAACAACCACGGAGGCCAGGAGGCCAACTCCAGAGTTGGCTGTCACAGTCACTGGCTCGTATTCTTCAAGTCTCACCCAGCAGCTTCCTGCTTATTACACACACACACACACACACACACACACAAATAGAATAAAAAGCCCAGAAGCTCAGTGTCCTCATTCACAGCAGGTTAGAAACAATCAACCCAAAGGGAGTGAGAGGCAGTTAAGTGACAATCTCAGTGACTGCAGGTGAGGTGACAAATGACAGAGAAAGGGGAAGAAAATGAAAAAATGAAAACACAAAATTACATGGTACATGAATGAAACACATAATAACAGGCCTGAATCAACAAGAAAAAAACTGGCCTCTGCTTAAGCATCCACTGTTTTTAAAAGCAGGCAAATGCCTAACATTTAAACCAGGTTTTGATCAAGTATTTCAAATTTTTCAAGTCTTGGCATTTGAAATAGTAAGAGGCAGAGGGGTTTGGTGGCAATAGGCATAGAGGACAGTGGACTGCCCTGGGCTTCAGTGCTGAGAGCTGCAGCACGCCCAGCTCTGTGGCCAGGGACCCAGGGAAATCACCGCACCTCAGGGGCCTCGGCAAGGGAGTGGGCCTCCCTCCCCCTTCCACCACTAGAACTCTGTGAGAAAGAACACGGTACAGGGACAAGTCATGTGCTTTGGAGCCAGGCAATCCTAGGGTGAGTCCTAACTACCCCACCGGCCACTCATGTCTGGTTTGCTCACGATGATGACCCCGGTGCCTGGCACACAGAGGAAATCCAGTAAATGATTATTCAGTGACTGAATGAAACCATGCAACCTTGAATAAATTACTTCACTGTTTCTGAACTTCATTTTCCTGCACTGCGAAGCAGATATGACAATTCCTACATTACGGAATTGTAAGGATGAAACGAGTTAATTCTGTAAACGCTTGCAGAGGAGGCTTACTGTACTGTGACATCTGTACCGCTCATCTTCAGCTACCTGGAAATCTGACCTATGAAGCAGCCCCCACTCCCCTATGATAATGGACAGAGGAAGCACAAGTGCCCCAGCCTGTCAAATATATGAACTGCAGTTTGAGGAAATATCTACACCCTTCCTCGAAAAATAATCCCCAAATTCAATACTGTCTCACTGGTCATTAATACCCTTGTGAGCTAGAAAGATGTTCTAAAATTTGCAAATGAAGACACGGGGCACAGCTGTGTTTCCCTGGGCTAACTAGCAAGTCGGTGACAAAATCTAGACCTTCTGACTCTGCTTCCTCCTCATCATCATCTCTGCTCAGCCACTGGAAACTGAATACCCACAGGCATCCTGTGCAGAATTCTACAAATCCCAGGCCAGGCGGACCAACTACAGGAGGAAAAGCAACACTTAAAGTCACAAGCAGATTTTAAAATGTGTTCTGAGCACTGATTCCATCAAGGACACCCATAAATGATACTTTCTGGCTCAAGAAAAGTTTCCTCCTCTCTGATCTAGAATCTCTGCTAGACAGAAAGGCCTTCTTAGAATATTGGCTCCTAAGAGCTTCTTGCTTTATCCTTCAGTCAGTGTTGCCAATTTTGCTTTTCAAAAAAAGAAAAAAATGTCCTGAATGTCCCAGGAGGAATTTATCGTCCCTCTAAAGAATTACAATAGAAAAATAAAAACCCTTTGAACTTTTGGTGGCCTGGGGGCAGGGAAGAGATTAAATCAAAGGAGCCAGGGACACTGCTGCAGGCTGTGGGGGGCGGAGGGGGGGTGCAGTCTCCAGGAAGAGGCTGCTGACCTGGGCCCCCTCCTGGGCTGGGCGATGGGGAGGGACCAGGCTTCGGGGTCCTCCCTCTCAGACTCCATATCCCCATCCTCATGTCCACTTCCAGCAGGCGGGAGAAGAAGTGAGACGCCCCCACCCCCACCCCAGACCCTTTGGCAGTGGGTGGAAGCATCTCACCACCCTCTTCCTCCAGAATTACTCCTCCTCGCTCAATAATGCTGATGATATTATGATATTAATCATTCTGATAACAGAATTATTATTACTAATACAGAGTATGGTGTGTTAGCATTGTGTGTAATACATTGTTGCAAGCACTTTAAATATATTAGCTGATTTAAATTCTCACAACTAGCCTATGAAGGAGGCCATGTTATTATACCTAAGATCACACAACTAGGGAACCATACTCTTCACTCAAGCCCACTTCCCAAGCTTGAAGGAGAGAGGAAGAAGCCTCTTTTTCTTGTTGGAAGGAAGGCAGAACACAGATCTCACATACAGGAGGCAATGGATAAATATAAATGAATAAAAAGAGCACTTAGCCTGTGTTCATACTAGTTATCCCAGGAAAAGGTATCAACCCACTTCTTCCCTTCTTTGCCTGGAGTAGCAGAGGGCAGAAGACCCTCAATAAGTATTTGTTTAACATAAGCCAGATCCTCCCCTAACTCCTAAAACACAGTTCCTGGACATTTTGCTGAAAGCCTAGACCTTACGGTGGTACTCTTGATGCCGTGTTCCATTAGTAAGGCCTCCTGGGAAATCCTTTTCTAGTCAATGCTTTGCGCTTGGATCTCTCATTTCTTACATGCTCTGAAGGCCCACAGAGACACAGCTGCTGGGACCACTTTCTGTGGGCGTCTTGACAGTTAAGCACGGTGGCAGCCGGCAGTCTCACCTCCCACCTTTGCTGGATGCATCATCAGCCTGCTTTTAATCCTGCCAAGCTCCGTGCTGCCTGGCACCAGAGGCCAGAAGCTGCACATGGGTAATAATTTAACAAATCACCTGTCTGGCTCTCCTGCCAGGACACCCACCCTGGAGCTCATACAGCTGCTGATGCTAGGGCTGCAGTCCTGCGGGATGGCAGGTAAATGGCAGGTACCAGGGTCTCGGGGCCCACATGCTTTCCAGCTCTGTCCTGCCAAAGAACATCCAGGTGAGGTGTTTGATAAGAGGTGACCCTCAGAGTCTATACCTCCCACTCCATACCTAGCTCCTTGGGGATTTTTAAGTACTCCTATTTAGCCAAATGCACAACTAACAGACAGAGCTCTCCTCAAGAAGCAACAACACATACTCCCAGAAACCTGGATGGCAGGAACATCCCAGCACACACCTGTAAGACACAGTGAGAGGAAAGCAAACTGCAGCGACATCCACCACAAACATTTTGAAACCTAAAGAGTTCCGCAACCAAACAACCAAAATATGTGATGTGAAACTAACTGCGAAGCTTGTTCCAAAACGTATGAGTCACACCCAGCCCAGGACCACAGGAAAATAAGTGAAATGGTTCTCAAACCATTTACAATACCTACTTATTGTGTTTGCCGTTTACCTATAAACCACTGAAAGAAAAGATCTTTTCAGGGTGACAAATAAGATGCCCACTTTTAAAAAGTGACAATTCTGCCATGACAGACCTTACAAAAGGACAAATTGTTTTGCTCACTGCAGTGGTAGGGGCAAGTTAACCTAAGGAGAGACTGCCTTTAAATAACCATCAGCAAGATGTCACAAGCAATTACAGCTGTCAAATACTTGTCAACACGCACATTATGACATTCACATTAAAGACAGCAGAGCACAGATTTTTAGGTTAATCTAAAAAAATGTTCCAAACCAGACTCTTAATCCTATGTCTTGAGAAAGAAAACGGGCTTTTTTTTTTTTTTTTTTTAAATCACGATACTTGCTTCTGACCTGTGCTTTGAGATTGGTTTGCCACTAACACTAGATAACGCCAGGGTGACACGGTGTATTCCAAAAACAAAGACAGCAGTGTCTAAGGTCACAGAGGCCCTCCAACCAGGCTTCGGGGTGGACACTGGGGGAACTGGGGCCGCACTTACCAGTCTGTGGCTTTACTTCTGCAGAGAGGAAGGGGAGTAGCGTGCCGAGTGGGGACTTCCACCAAGCACCTCAGCAGCCAACACTTCCTAGCTGTATCTGTTTACATTTTAAAGGAGCCAAGCAGAAGCCACAGCCCCACGTACCCCATCGTTCTCTGCAGGTCAGTGTCCTTACCTGAACAGAGTTAAATGCTCGTGTACTTAGCACGAGCTTCAAAGTCAGATGGCTCGGGGTCCCATCCCCACTCTATCTTTACCAGCCACGTGATGCTGGCCAAGTTACTTTATAAGTTTCTACAGCTGTAAAACGGGCAAAGTGATACCACCTGCCTTGTAAGATTGTTGAGAGAATTACATGACAGAATGTACTGGAAGTGCTTAGCACAGGGCCTGTCTCAGCAAGAACACTCCATAAATGACAGCTGCTCTTGGCAACATCATCAGTATTTCCATAAACGGCGGCTCACCTGTGAACCAGAGCAGCAAAGGTCGTTAATCCACTCAGTCATTTAGCAACTATTTACTGACTGCTCCCGCAAGTGCCAGGCACCGTGCTAGAGGTTACAGATACAACGGTGAGTAGCGTGCGGCTCAAACTTCAGTAACTCCAGTCTGCTGGGGAGACATGCACATAACCAATGTGGTGGCCAAGGTTCCAGATTAAAACAAAAAACACCCACACAATAAAAGAGTACAAATGCCTTTTCATAATTTAGAATGAATTTTATTTGTGACATGGGTCAAAAATATACATATCAGGTACTATATGATATTTGGTCCTTACACAGGAATTGTACTAAGATTCAACCGTGCACTGCTTTTGCCAACATACCCACAGAGAGTTAATGTTCAACAGTGGGCTAAAGGTCAGCACGAACTGGACGAGCTGCCAGATCAATATACACCAAAATGAAGATAGCCTCCCCCTTCAGAGACGAACAGAGTCCAGGGTGTATGTCACCAGAAAACGCACAATCACAAGACTAAAGACTCATAGACATCCAGCTGGCTGCATTTATTAAGTGTGAGTATGAGCCATCAGGCAACTCTCTAGGCAAATGTAAGACTAAACGGATAATTCATCAAAAAGTTAGTGCAACAGAAAGATGAAGAGTGAGCCAACTCTAGAAGAAAATGAACGAGCAAAGACCACCCCAAGATAATGATGACCAGCTGAGAAGTCAATTCAATTATTTCTTTAAAGCCCAAGGTGATACTCTTTGAAGAAATTCCTTATGGAATGGAGTTTGTTCAGCAGATCAATAGTTTATCACTTCCAATTTATTTGCCTCAAAGGGTTGGGTCAGGTGCCACTTTATGGCCAACATAAAAGTTCACATGAATTAACCAAAGCAGGTCAAAAATCCCTTTATCTAGATCTAACTCAATTTATAATCAGCTGAGCACCAACGAGCAAAGGACAAAGATGAGAAATATTACACATCAAGGAACCCTATTTCCTAAAAACAGATTTTAAGCAAATACGGCTTTTTAACAAACATTCCTCCTAGCACAGAGTTGACATTGGAAACTGATTCACTCACCATATGGAGAGAGTTACCCAGACCAGTGCTTCTCAAATTTAATGTTCATATAAATCACCTGGGTATCTTGTTAAACTGCCAGTTCCAATTCTGTAGGTACCAGGTGGGGCTCAAGATTCTGCATTTGTAAACAAATTCCCAGATGATACGGAAGCTACTGGCCCACAAGCCATACCTGGAGAGGCAAGGACCCAGACCAGCCAGCCATGATCCAGCAATGAACATCCCCCTTGCAGTGAGGGGGAACAGATGTTCAGGGTTATAGATGGCTCAGAGAGTATAGTGGAGGCCAAGGACTCCACTACCTGGAAAAATGCACATGTGCACTTGCAGCCATGGGCACATACACGCAAAATTGAAGGAGCCTCCCCACCTCTGTGAGGTGGTCCGTGGAACCCAAGATAAGAACCTCTGCCTTAGGAGCCTGCCGGTTACTGTTGCCAACACCAGATAACCTGGGTGTGGGGTAGAGGGATGCATCCCCTTGACCACTTTGGCCCATGTGTGAGCAATTCATGCACTCTTCCCTTGGTCGAAGGTAACACAGTTAAGACACCATAAAGATGACGCATAATAAATGAGAAATAAAGAAAGAATATCAGGAAGCTCCATGATCTGTCTCCAAGATATGGCTGACTCACCTTGAGCCTGAGTTCCACCCCAAGGAGCCTCCCCTTCTGGCATTGTCTGTCCTAAGCAGAGCAGAGGCTGTCTGCATCCCACCATTATGTGGCATTGCCTTCCCAGATGATTAGGTTTCTAGTCTAGACCTAGGAGTAGAAGACTCTCCTCCCTACTTACTCTTTCTTTCTTTTTTTTAACATCTTTATTGGAGTATAATTGCTCTACAATGGTGTGTTAGTTTCTGCTTTATAACAAAGCCTACTTACTCTTGAAGTCTCAGTTTCCTCACCTGTAAAATGCAATTAAGAACAGATGCCATTTTCATAGCATTCTGGGGAAAAATAAGAAAGTGCATACAGGATATGCCTGGCACACTGCAAGTGCTTTAAAAATGTTTCCTTATTATTATGTTTTGATTATTACGCCCTTTATGAACTTGCAGAGATCAAGACCCATTCCCAAGGAAAGAGTTCTTTCTTTTCTAAATGGAAGAACTTAAATGCTATGCTGCACCTTGGGGGGCAAAGGCCAGCTCCCACTGTCCTGCCACTGCACAGATACACAACAGCCATGAGAGAACCATGCTGGTGGCTGCTGCGGCCAGTCACAAACCCTGTGGCTGTCTTTTCTGCTTCTTTTTTTTATTGTGGTAAAATACACTGTGATTGTCTTTTAACAACCACTGTGGCCAGGCATTGTGTCTCTCTACCACCGTAATCAAGATCATATCCAAAGCCTCCAGCTCCAGGCTGGCATCGTTCAATACGAGCCTTAGTTTTTATTAGCATCTTGAACTAACCAGGCCAAACCCAAACACGAAATGGCTGTTCAGAAAAAAAAAAAGAAAAAAAAAGAGCCACAATGGTAAGAAACCCTTAATAATTTGTGATGTTAATTTATCCAGCAACCTTTTGTCCACAGACCTCAGAAACTCTTAACAAGAAAGTTTTACTAGTTTGGGCTTCCCTGGTGGCGCGGTGGTTGAGAGTCCGCCTGCCGATGCAGGGGGCGCGGGTTCGTGCCCTGGTCCAGGAGGATCCCACGTGCCGCGGAGCAGCTGGGCCCGTGGGCCATGGCCGCTGAGCCTGCGTGTCCGGAGCCTGTGCTCCGCAACGGGAGAGGCCACAGCAGTGAGAGGCCCGCGTACCGCAAAAAAAAAAAAAAAAAGCAAGTTTTACTAGTTTGCACAACAATCCTAAGGACATTGGGGTGGGTAAGAATTGGGTACTCAACTTTGGGGTCTCCGGGAGCTCTTTAAGCTCCAGTGTCCCTCAGTGCAAGGTCCAAGAATCACCAGCTTTGGTCACCTAAATGCTTATGAAAATACACATTCCTGGGTTCCACTACAACTGCTACATCAAAATTTCTGGGGAAGGAAACTCCAGTTTTTAATAAATCACCCCCAGAAAGTTCCAACTCACACTAAAATTTTAAACCAAGCTAAGACCTACCCCCCAGGGAAAAAGGCAGACAAATAAATACACCCAAAATTTTGCCTACAACTTCAAGGGATTCACAGACCTTCTGAAGTCTTCCCTTGGCCTCACAGGTAAAAACTCCTTGTCTATAACATCACCGATCACTGTTTCCCAACAATAGTCATTCACATACTACCTTCACTTTCTTTTTCCAAATCCATACTTGTTTAAATTTTTTAAATAAACTCATTTTTACTTACATGTATTCTGAAAGGAAATTTTATGTGTAATAGCTGTGAAATTGTGGGTTTGATCCTTAGCTGTAAGTTTTCCAAGTAAAATATATAATTATCAATACCAAAAAAATTGTCACTGCATATCCTAAAACCATCTCCCACGTTACCTAAGTGACATAAGTTCGACCCCTCTTCGGGAAACACTTTAGTGTCATCCAGAGATACGGACCCACTGGGGGATTTTATGAGGCACTCGTGGCTTGTGGCGTGAGGGGCTGTCTATCCTGGCAAACCCCAGACGACCTCACAGCCTCAGTCTGCGTATGCCCGGCACAGCCAGCTCTGGGAGAGAGGGCATTCCTTCCTGCCAGAAGGCCAGGAGATACGACACACTGACCTGTCCACATGCCCTTTCTGTGACCGGCCTGCCCCCATCAATGAGGTGAGACACGCCCATACCATCTCCAGCCCTGCCTCCTCACTGCAGGGACAGAGGTGGGCATCTGAGCCAGCAGGGCCAACCTGCTTCTGTTTGGGGAATCTGTAATTAGGGCACAGAGGAGCCTGTTCATTGATGCTGAGCATTCAAACTGGGGAGTGTTTCAGAACTGGGCTGGGGCGGCCTCTTTCTCCCTCGTGCACACACTGAGCGGAGAAAGCTGGTCTGTGGAGGCAAGTGAGAGGAGTCAGCAGCAGCCCCAGAGAGAAAGTACACGCAACTCAGCTCCAGACTTCCCAATTCCTGGTTCCCAGCCAGCTGCACTTCCTGCCCTCAGGGTCCATGGGACATGCCAGCATCCCAGCAATAAATTTCTCCTCTCGGCTTCAGTTGGTTTGAGCAGGCAGCTGCTCCTTGCAACCCAATCACCGCTAAACTAAGACTCCTTGTGCTGCACAGCCCCGGCTCAGATGACCAGGTGGAGGGGAAGAAAGGCCAGGGGCCAACAGCCAGGAGCTGGAGCCAGGGCGGGCATCCTTCCAGACACACCCAGAGAAAGGGTGAGGCTGGAACCCTATCACAGGGACACGGAAGGGGGATTCTTGTGGGGGTCCCCTCCACATCATTCCAAGTGAGAGGTTCACAAGCTGAAGGTGGCAAAGCATAAGAAAGATGACAAACAACAGCTGGCATTTACTGAGTGTTGGCATATGAGCCGGGCTCTTTACAATTACGATCTCATTTATTCTTCCCAAGAGCCCAAGGAAGGTGGTAATGTTATGTTCCCAACTTTATACATGAGGAAACAGACTCAGAAAAGTTGAGCGCTTGCCAAGGTGATAAAGCTCCAGAGTCTGAGCTCTTACCCATCACGCTACGTTGCTTTATGAAACAATACTAAAGGCCAGCACAGAGACCCCATGCAGAGCTCGTGTCTGAGTGACAGCAGAAGGTGCAGCCACCAAAGGGTCTTCCCTCCAGCAGCCCTGCCTCCTGTGCCAGTCCCCGACCCCAGCCAGCAGTACCACACCTGTGGGCGCAGCACCAAGTACATAAGGGTGTGCAAAGGTAAGAAGCCGGGAGAGGGGTGCCACCTGGCTGGGGTGTGGTTTGGCTGGCCCAAACAAGGCCCAGTGGAGACTGGCTTGGGTCCAGATCACAGACACAGGGTTAAACTAGAGTGATTTTTTTTTTTTTAAAAGGACTCATTTATTTTATTTTATTTTATTTTATTTTTTTGCGGTAGGCGGGCCTCTCACTGTTGTGGCCTCTCCCATCACGGAGCACAGGCTCCGGACGCGCAGGCCCAGTAGCCGTGGCTCACTGACCCAGCCGCTCTGCGGCATGTGGGATCTTCCCGGACCGGTGCACGAACCCGTGTCCCCTGCATTGGCAGGCAGACTCTCAACCACTGTGCCACCAGGGAAGCCCGATTTTTTTTTTTTTTTTAAACAGTAACTGGTACCTGGCATCTCCTCTGTGGTCCCACATGGGGTGGAAAGGAAGATACACTCCCAGGTCAGGCAGATCTAAGCAAACCTGTCCAAGAGCCACGCTATCAGAGCTCCTAACAAATACTGGGACAAAAATCATACTCCCGGGCTTGGGACTGGATGACATGCTAAGGGAGGGAAAGCAGAACCTCAATCATGACCCCAGAGCCTGCTCTGATACCCCTGTTATTCATATCTCATTCCTAAAACCTGAAACCCAGAGCGGACAGCTAACCTGTCACAGTTCAGGTGACAGGTTCCCCAAACTCCAAGTAGATCTCAAGTGTGGTCAGGAATTTTAAATAAGGCACCTGAACTTTTCAATGTTTGTGCAGCAAGTTTTCCTATGAAAACAGTGCTGACGCATCCACTTCTCACCACCTTTGCGGGAGGAATGAACAGTGCGATTTGACAAGGCTGGATGATACGACTGTTCTGGGCAAGGCACTGAGCCAAGGACTGAAGTCCCACCAAACTGTCCTCACCAGCTTACAAGAGGCGGGCACTTACTGGATGGCCGCAGGGATTTGGGGTTGCAGTCTATGGTCAGGGAACCTGAGTAACAAAGATGCTGGCTGAAATGGCGGCCGACCCAAGATCCAATGCCACCCATAGACCGCCTAAGGTCCTCTTAGTCTTCATCATGTAGACAACAGGAAAACCCATCTTATAAACCAAGGCTTTCAAGGCACCATCCCCTCAGGGTCCCACCTGTTGTATCTCTGGGTCTTCCTCACTCGGCTCCCTGCTTCCTTCTCTTACCCTCAGAGGGAGATGGTCCCCCAAGTGCTGCCCAAACCCCTTACTATAGACTGAATGTTTGCATCCTTGCCAAAATTCACATATTGAAACCCTATTCCCCAACGTGATGGTTTTAGGAGGTGGGGCCTTCAGGACGTAATTAGGATTAGATGAGGTCATGAGGGTGGAGCCCCATGATGGGATTAGTGCCCTAAAGAGTCACAAGAGCACTTGCTCCTTCCCTCTGCTCTCTGCCAAGTAAGGATACAATGGGAAGTCGACAGGCTGCAGCCCAGAAGAGGGCCCTCCCAAGAACCAGACCATGCCGGCACTCTCATCTTGGACTTCCAGCCTCCAAAACTATAAGAGATCAACCTCTGTTGTTTATGAACCACCCAGTCTGTGGTGCTTTGTCATAGAAGCCCAGACGCACTAAGACACCCCTTCTCCCTCCCTTGGCTACAGCAATAACTCTGCGAAGGTGGCACGCACCTCTCTCTCCGGCCAACTCCACTCCTGCTTTTCCAGCCACCTGCTGAGCTTCGTCACCTGAGCGCTGTGCTGGCACCTCCATCTTGCTCCCTCCCCTCCTACCTGTTTCTCTGCCTGAGTTCCTTATTTCTGGCACAGGGAAGAGAACTAGCATTTACTGAACTTCCAGCACTTGCCAGGCACCGTGCTGGGTGTTCTCCACGCTCCTACAGCTAAAAATCATTACAGCCTCCCACCATCGCCTCTGTCTCTGGCGGCTAATCAGTGATCCGCCCCGTCAGCGTTCTCTCTCATCTCACTGTCCAAGTGCTGGGCAGGCACCCTGGTTGCCCAGGGCAAAGTGAAAAAAAAAAAGAACACAGTTTATGCAATCTTTCTCCAAAACCCACAGCTGGGCTACACCCGACCCCGCCTGTTCCTTCTCCCCTGACCCTTCCCAATGTGAAGCTGTGTGAACAGTGGGTCCAAGGGCTCTGTCCCTGTCTCTGTCCAGGTCCTGAGCACCACCCCATCTGCCCTCCCCAATGATGTGCAATCCTCACTGGTGTGTGCTGAGCACAGATTTGGGAAATCCTGGTACAGTAAAACACTTTCATGTCCCCATGAAAAAAAAAAAGGACACTCCGAGTGTCTCCCACTTGGCCTCCCCACCACAGTCTTGCCTGTAGGCACCCCGTACTAGACACTATCTTCTTAAAGCACAGCACCCACGTCACCAGGACCTTCTACGGCACCTCCCCTTTTCCTCCATGCCAACCCCAAGTGCCTTGCCTGGCCCTGGAGGCCTGCCACAAACTGGCTTTCACATACCTTCCAACATACTGCTGCTCACTGCTCCCTCGCCAGCCTGCTGGGCTCCAGCCAAGCCATGTGACTCCTGTCCCTGAAGCCAGGCTGTGCTTTCCAAGCCTCAGCACACAGTTCCCTCCATCCAGTGTGCCTTTTTCTCCCACTTCTTCAGACTCACCTCCTCTTTCTCCTTGGCCTGGTGCAGGCATGGCACCTCCTGGAAGGTGCATTTGCTTATTCCCCTGTGGAGAATGACCGTGTCCTCCTGTGAACTCAGGAGTCCCTCATGTACTCCTCCGACGGCACTACTGAATTGCCTTCTCCTCTATGAGACTGGACGTGCCTTAGGAGCAGGGACTGAACAGGATTATCTCTGCAGTCCCCACCATACCTAACATAGCTCTTTTCACCAAAACAATATCCATTCATTCATTCAACACGTATTTACCCAGTATCTACTATGTCCCAAGGTGCTACAGGGTGTTCGGTATATGATGGTGAACCAAAAAAGACATGGTTCCCACCCTCACGGGCTTCCCAATTAGTGAAGAGACAAACTTTAACCAGTGCTTACCCAGATGAGTGTGCAGTCAGCATGGCTCTATGCTACAGTAGGCAAGAACCAGGGTCCTACAGAAGCACAGGGAGCCAGGAAGGCCAGCCAGGGGAGTGAGGCTGGGATGAGTCTGAAGGAGGAGTGGTGAGAAGGGGAAGTGGCAAAAGTGCTCCAGGTTTCGGTGGTGGCGTATGCAAAGGCCCTGTGGTGGGTAAGAATGGCAGGCCACTGCAATTGGACAATGTTAAGGAAACAGGAGAAGGATGCACTGTGACTGGGGCATCTCAGTAAATGCATGGAGTGAATATGAATACATGACCTACACCTAATTAGCATACTTTTTTTTTCACACACACACACTGTATTTTATTTTTACAAGAGATAAATAAACTGACACCAAGCATTGTAAATGGATGACCACAACAAAAGCAACAATGTTTGCAATTACCAAACACGAAACACACTCATACTATAGCATACATTTTTTGTCAGTAAAAGCAACCAACCTTAGCTCTATAGCAGAACACTAAAGAAATATATATATATATGCTTCTTTCTCATTTGAAAGAAATTTCCTCCTTAAGCATGAGCGCTGTTCCCAGAAAAAGATTAAAGAAAGTTCTCCTAGCTAGGAATGGAAAAGCAAGCAAGGCTGAAACCTGATAAAAATCATATAACTCCGTAAGTAACAGAATGAAGCTGGCCACCGGACTGGGAAAATAAACAGCCTGTGAATCACCCTGCATCAATAATAAGAACAGAGGCTAACCACTGGCTAACAACTGTTGAGCATTAACTAAGAGTGTTACCTGCATTCTCTCATTTGACTTCACAACATCCCATGAAGCAGGTACTAATGTCACCTCCATTTTACAGAGAAGGAAACTGAAGCTCAGAGAGATTTATAACTGGTCCAAGGTCACAAAGGCGATGAACGGTACAGCCAGGATCAGTGGGATGCCAGAGCTTTACCCTTAACCACCATGCTACACTGCCTCACAAGCCAGCTATAATGTCAGCACTTCTGGAATTGTATTTTTTTTTTTTTTTTTTTTGGCGGTACGCGGGTCTCTCACTGTTGTGGCCTCTCCCGTTGTGGAGCACAGGCTCCGGACGCGCAGGCTCAGAGGCCATGGCTCACAGGCCCAGCCGCTCCACGGCACGTGGGATCTTCCCGGACCGGGGCACGAACCCGTGTCCCCTGCATTGGCAGGCAGACTCTCAACCACTACGCCACCAGGGAAGCCCTGGAATTGTATTTATTTTTTTACCTCCCCCCATATTTAAGCTACTAAACACGGACATTGCAAACAAGATGAAATAATTTCTGAAGGAATGCAATGAAACTTCTAGTGTCAGCTCCCTTCCTGTTCTAGGTCTCCCTCAAAACACCCCAACTCTTCCTCCAATTTTAATAAGGAAAAGTTTTCCAATTCATTGCAATACTTAATATCCTGAGAAAACAGGAATTGGAAACGGATGAATCTTCTCAGGCCACATCTCAGCCAAAGTCAACAGACTCCAAACCCCTCTCGTAGGCAGTCGCTGTTTACAGTACATCTAACCGGAAGGAGACGGGGTTTCAGATTACTGGAAAGCTCTTGCCATGGTTTTCCCAACTCTTGACAAGTTCTGAGTCTTGTCTATGAAGGACAATATCATGCTTTCCCTGTCAACAAATCCTTCCCCAATCTATTTCTACTCCTCTCTCTCAAATCCTGTCTGAAGTAGCCAGGACACAGGGTAAATGATCAAAGTTTACCGACCTGTTGTGGGTAAAACTGTCCACCTACTTGAGGCCTGGCTGATCCTCCTGAGGAGGGTGGTGGTGGCCTAAGTAAGACACCAGCAAGATCTCATTAAATCAGTAATGGTGGCCCCCAAAGAGCCAATGCCCAAGCCTGAAGCTGGCTGGCTTTATGATCCTCCCTCACACCCTCAAAGACCCATCTGAGCACGTAAAGGCCTAGGTGATAGGAGTGCATTTTAGACCTGCATTCCTGAACCACACTGTTATGGGCTGAAGTGTGTCCCCCACCCCCCTCAAAATCCATATGTTGAAGTCCTAACCCCTAGGATCTCAAAGTGTGACTATATTTGGAGAGAGGGCCTTTAAAGAGGTGATACAGGTAAAATGAGGTCATATGGGTGGCCCTAATCCAATACGACTGTTTCCTTATAAGAAGATACTAGGATTTAGACAATGACAGAGGGCAGACCGTGTGAAGACACAGAGAAAAGACGGCCATCTACAAGCCAAGGAAAGAGGCCTCAGAAGAAACCAACCCCGCCGACCTTGATCTCAGGCACCGAACCTCTGGAACTGTGAGAAAATTAATTTCTGTGGTTTAAACCACCCAGTCTGTGGTACTGGGTTATGGCAGCCCCAGCAAACTATATATGCACACTATTCGAGTCACTCCAAACTCCAAGTCACTCCCCGTCACCGACTCTTGGCAGGGCACAGGCAGACTGGTTTCCCCTCTGAAGCAGTCAGACACTGGGCACATACAGCAGGGCATCTGGGCACAAAAGTCATGATCAGACAGGTACTGAGTGCTTGAGTCAATGGAGACTTTTGTCATTGGGACTGGGAGCCCAGTACAAAACCATTTATGTTTGCGTAGTTAATTACAAAGGCGGTAAGTAGAATTTTTCCTTCTGGAAATGAATGGAATTCAAATGCAGTCACACCCCTTCACGGACAGGTGCCAAGGCCCAGCTCCAATACCTCGGTTTTAGCCCAAACATGCTATGGGGAGTTTTTCCCATATGCAATAATAAAGAATTGTGTTAAACAGTTCCTTACAGCACACTGCAGGGGGAGGATTTCTGCCCAAACAACCCTCCTACTACAGGAAGAGAGGAGGCGGCTCTGGGGGAAAAGCAGGAGAGAGGGAGCCTTAACAAAAGGGCAAAAGACGTCATCCAGGGAATGAGAACGTCAACTCTTCACGGCAGTGAGGTGATGAGTAAGCTTATTTCAGGGGGTGCCAGGAGTTCTCAGAGTCCTATGATTAGGTGAGGAGGCTCCAAGCCATGCAAGTTTCCCAGAGGCTCTGGGGCTTCGAGAATTACTTAAAGGCCAAGAAATAAGGAGAGAATATTTCTGTTGGGCGCTGCGGAAGCAAAGGCAGGCAGGGGTGGGCTCAATGGGCTCAAAGCCTGGTACGATGCTGGGCACCTAAGTACCATAACAAAACAGCTGGCATTTACGAGGCAACCGCTGAGCCAGGCACTGTGTAAGCACACTTCCCACACCGGCTCACTGAAACCTCACAACAACCACAGGAGGGAGAACTATCATTACCACCCCCATTCAACACATGAAAATAAGACCAGAATATAACCTCTGTGAAAGCCTGAGTTTTTTCTCTATTTTGTTCACTAGTATATTCCTAGTGCCTAGAACAGTGGCTGGGACATAGCAGGCACACAGTATTTATTAGGTGAATTAATGAAAACAGAGGTTACAGGTCAATGTCACAGAAGGAGCAGGCCCGGGATTTGAACCCATGCTGTTGGTGCCAGATCCCACACTCTCAGCTTCTGCTCTGGCACACACGATGGAGAAAGCTCGCTAAAGAGCTGGGGAAACCACCTGGTGTGAAGACAGCTTGGTCCACTGCACTTTTCAGCGTCTACACCTTCTGCTCCTTAGCACAGGCAATGGTACTCTGCACCCAGAGTACACAGCAAAGTCAACCAAGGGGCCAGGGCCCATAGATGATCGGAAAAAGGGGCAGCCAAGAACGTGCCCTTCCCTCATACCTGTGACACTCCTTGAGGCCTCACATACCAACTTGTGTCATATCCAGTAACTCACCTGAGTGTGGAACGGGGAGCTGGAGGGAAAGTGACTGGAAGGAGAGAGATTGATTCATCTGACTCACCAGGAATATGTTCAATAGAGCTGGCACCATCTACGACAGAACTTCCCGAAGTACAGTGAGCATCCAACTTCGCAGTGTACAAAATCATCTTACATGGCACATAAATACACATTAGAGCTGATATATTGATCTCTGAGGTTACTTTCTATATTGACCAAAGTATACTGGTACTTTATTTATGGCCAAATTATAAAATACCCTTTTCAAACAAAGAGAGGCCTTTCAAAAAGAACAGTACTCCCATTTATGTAAACACATGAGGTAAACAATAGGTGTTGCGTTATGTGACAGAAAATCATCATGGAAGTACGCGAGTGACTGAAGTTTGGGAACTGCGGTTTCCTGAAACTTTCTAAGTTCTCTGTGTCAAATGTTCCCATCCCTGCCCCTCACGTGTCCACCCAGACATGCCACAGCTCAAAAGGAAGAGAATTTCCAGAGACTAAATTTTTGAATTTCCTTCAAAATTTCTTAATAAATGACTACACATGAGAGACACAGACAGTGACAGAGAGATTGAGAGAGACAAAGACAGAAAAAGAGAGAGAGAGAGAGCACAGACACAAACACAAAAGGCATGTTCATTAAGATATTATGAAGTTAACAACAGGGCTTGAGCTGGGGCTAAAGCCCTGCCCTCTGCTTGGGGAGAGCTGTAACACAGAGCTCCTTTTGATACCATCCTGAATTCCACACCGATTCTTTCGGCTATTATTTTATTGCATGGTAGCTGAGCTCAGCCCTGTCCAAAGACTCGTACTGAGGTCTCTGGGACCTGTTCCAACAACAACACACAATGAGGCCTTCTCTCTCTGATAAAGCCAGGAGCCCCTCCCTCTGTGATCTGCCCCCCCTGCTCCTCCCAGACAAAAGTAAAGTCCCATTTTGAGAAGAATTCTGCCAGCCACATGCGGCCTTCTCCTCCTCACCTTCCCTGTTGGGGATAATCAAGTTTCAGGTCGGCTGTGGGTGGGAGGACAAGCTAAGCTCCAGGACGGAACCTAGGAGTCGGGCCAGTTCCTGGAAGAGAAGAATGCCTTCAAGGCCATGTAAGGAAAAGCTGAAAGGGAAGCAACGGTACCAACCACCTGCTCTAATCCAACATGAGCTCCACAAGAGCAGGGGCTTGTCTGACTCCAAAGTCAAACGTAATCAGTGACTGGTGCTCAGGAGGCGCACGGTAAACACGTATTATGAATCAATCAGTCAAGGAGTGAATGAGTGAGTGAACAGATGGATGGATGGATGGATGGCCCCAGCAGTGCTGGAAGGAGTAAGTGAAGAACTATGTATGACTGTAAGATTATTTTCTCCCTTTCTGCTTGAGAACTAGCATCTGTATAAACAGGAGACCCCAAAGGGCTACTTTTCCCTTTTCACAGCCACCCACAGCAGGTGGTAGATTAACAGCAGGACCTTTGACCCCTGAACCAACTGGGCTTATAGCAGAACGCAGCAAACCGAATGCAACTTTGACTTTCTCCAGGACATGCTTAGACACTCCCAACTTGTGTCTTGATCTCTGGACCAAGGAAGAGAAGAGCAATTCTGAGAATGATAATGATAATGACTTGTACCAACAGACTTGACTCCTCCTTCTGAAAAGTTCAAAGTCCTTCACATCCTGGCTTCTCTCAAGGGACTTTTATTTAGAGAATATAATTTTTTTCCTTTCCTTTTCCTCTTTCTCTCTTTGCTTATCTGCATTTTCTAATCATTTTACAATGAACGTAGATTACTTGAGTTATAAAAATGTCTAACACAGACTGATGAAACACACAAATAAGACCATTCAGAAAGGACACTGAAAGTGCATATTTTATAGCGTTTCACTTGAACGTTTCTACATTACAAAATTTAACACTGCCACGTCATGCAATTGCACTCAACTAAGTCCTCTGAAAAGCAAATTGTAAATTTCTGATAAAAGTCAAAGCTCATGACTTAAAATCAGAACACCCGGTCATACAGGCACTTATCTTATAAAAGGGGCAACTATCTGCCGGGCGAAGGGCCAGGGAATTAGACAAGTACAAGGACACAAGCTTAATAAGTAATGTGCTATATATGGTTAAAACATATGTTCTAATTCATCCATGGTAAGAAAAGCTGTGCAGCAACCCTTTCCTGCGGCAGAAACCTCCAGAAGCCAATAGGGGCCAGGGTACCCTCTGCAGTGATAGAAGAGCTTTCCTTTCTTCGTGGGGCTGGTTGGTCCATTTTGGGGCCCAACCCTGGTCCCAAACAGATGGACCATGCTCTAAGCAGCTTGTAACCACCGGCTAAGAAGGGCCTCCCTTTCTGCCCAGTCCTCGGACCTCACTGTCAATGGCCAGTCTGTCCCACAAAGTGGTGACAAGGAAAGCAGCTGATCTAGCCATCAAAAGACCTAATTTCGAAGTCCCGTTCTAGCCAGACCCTGCACAACTCAACGACTGCATGTCTTGGTCACTCCGTTTTACCAAAAGTTAGTACCATCAGCCACATCTCACAGGCTGTTGAGCGTAAAAACCAAGGCAAATGTTAAATTGGGAGGGGGAAGAAAGGGAAGGGAAGGGAGAAATTATTTAAGAACCACTAAGCAAAATTTGATACCAGTTAGATGGATGGGATTCCACCACCTCACTATGGCTGAAGTGTAACAAGCAGAAAAGAGATTCAACGCTGTTGTTCAGTCCAGTGTTCACCTAAAATACAGAATTCTTAAACTGGAAACTAGAAGAGAAATGGATAGAACTTTGCAATTTCTCATTTTCTAGCCGCAGGAAATGGCAAAGCATTTAAACCGTGGCCTATAAGAACTGCATGAAGACAGCGGATAAGAAGCCCCTGGCTTCCAAGGGCAGGCAAGGGGGGAGCCACTTGCACATGGCCCAGCAGAACCCTCTGTCCCGCAGACAGCCATGAGCACCGGGGCAGGCGCTCACATCCTATCCTCAGCCCCAGGAGCCAGGGTTGCACCTCGGGTGTGAACTTGAACGTTCAGGGGATGTATCAACAAAAGGGGTGAGGAGGGCAGCCAGGGTAAAGACTTCCCAAGGCTGAATCAATAGAGCCATCTGTAGACAGAGGGGCAGCAAACAGGGTATGTCAGACACACCGGAGCTGTGTGGGCTGCCGCAGGGAGAACTTGCTAAGTATGGCCCACGGCAGCCAACCTCAGCAAACTTTTCACACACGAGACCTCCACAGTGAAGGGGGACCAAAGTGCTGGGCCTCTGGAAATGAGATTTGAGGTAGAAACGGCTGAACAGAGGGGCCTGGGTTTTTAAGAGAACAGGCTGGGTTTGAATCCCGGCTCTTCATCTCTCATGCAGTGGCAAGTTAGATGAACAAGTTACTAAGCATTCCTGACCGGAAGTTGCTTCACACAAAAAAGGAATAAACACACCTCTCTAACACAATTGTTGCTAGGGTCAAATTACACCATGCCTGAGCGCACTCATTAGCACTGTGCTGGGCTCCATGCATTGCATTCTTGTTAATTTCATGCCTCAAACCGACACTTTTGTGATTAATTGGAAAAAATGGCTATGTGTACTTAAGGATCATGTTACAGAAAAATTCTACTGCTTGACCCCAGGCTAGAGTGTAGATACTGGAGAGCAAGACTGGGGGCGCCCCTCCCCCTCAGGACCCAGGGCTGCTATTCTGTCCCACAGCTCTCACCACAGTTCTGCTTCTACAGAGCCTCCAGCCTCAGCAGAAGATGCAAAGAAAACAACCGCCTACCCTGAAGAGAATCAAATGTCGGGTAGCCCCAAACATGCCTGAGAAATCCATCCTGAGCTTAGCCTGGCTTCCTCACACTACCAAAGAGACTGAAGACGGCATGAGCCCATCCACTGCATATATTTACAGAGTCAGACGGCGAAGGAAGGAAGGGGGTGACGTGCTTGGGAGAGTCCTTTCTTGGTTTCTCTAATCTTCTATTTTGGTCTCACCCAGGCATCACTCCAGATGCCCACAATTACATAAGAAAATCAGGAAGGAGGCAAAACACAAGGGCCACCATGGATGCCAACCACCTCTTTGCCAAAACCTTCTTTGGAAAAGTTGTTCCCAGATTCAACCACCAACTTAAACTAAATACCGAAGCACACGTGCACGTGCACGCACACACACGCGCGCATGTGGGTGCCAATTTTACGATTCCAAGCACAACCATTAAGAAAAAAATTTATCACTATCACTGAATATAAAAAGAACAGTCTTAACTATTCCAAAATAATAGGAGAGATGCATTCTCAGAATAAGACACATTATATAAATTTAGCTTTGTGAAAAACCCGTTATATTGTCTGTATTTTTCTCAGCAAAAACTGTGGGACTCGGCATTTGAGAACTGACGCTCCAGAAGGAGACATTGCTACTTTCCTGTAAAGGACTATCAACCGTGGGAAGACTATAAAATGTATTCCAATACCTGTGTCCAAAAACAGCAATGGAAAGAGAAGCGTTTTGCCCACTCCGCCAAATATGAAAAGAGAAGCAGCATTAGCCTCCGTGGACATCAGGATCTTTCTGGCTAACTCCAGCTGCCCTTCCTAACTGTCCTAATTTAAAATCTGTCCAGCTCACCTTTCTGGGTTCTGGCATTTTACTCCAAGTCATCATTGCGTTGCTGGCTAATCCAAACCTCATTTTCACTTTTGAGCCTTCGTGTAAACCCATTCTTTACTCTCCTTCCTCAAAAATCTGCTCAAGGAGAAATGTACTATATGACCCAGCAATTCCATTCCTAGTTACCTACCTAAGAGAAATGAAAACAAAGCCACACAAAGTAGAGGATGTTCACAGTACCAATAGACATAATAGCCAAACAACAGAAATGATCCAAATATCTATGAACTGGTGAATGGAAAAACAAAATGTGTCCATCTGTACAACGGAACGAACTAGTGATACATGCTACAACAGATGAACCTGAAAATTGTGTGGTAGGTGAAAGAAACCAGACACAAAGACCGCATATTGTATATATATGACTCCATTTCTATGAAATGTCCAGGAAAGACCAGCATACAGAAAACAGATCAGTGGTTGCCTACAAATGAGAGCAGGATTGACTACAAATGGGCAAGAGTGACATTTTTCATAATAATAGAAAAAAAAGTCCCTGCTCAATTCTATGCTTAATATGATGTTTGGCAGAATTCAGTGAGTTTCTATTTGGTGAGGGAGCCACTGAGTGAGTGGATGCGTGAATGAATGAACAAATGAAAACTAATTTCCCAGAAGCCCTCTCTAGTAACCTGAACCACATACTTCATTCACTCCTGTCAGCCTCAGCAAGTTATGTGTAATAGTTATATAACAATGAATTGTGTTACATATATGTGTGCGTACGTGTGTATGTATATGTGTGTACCTATATCATCTAAATCTTTGGATTAGGTTGAACTATATGAAATTGTCGTTTTTGTAGGTCAAAAATGGTTGGTAGAATATTGGTAATTTCATGTGATTCAACCTATACATGCTATTTTTGATGTAGGAGACAAGAGAACAGAGGCATTTAAAAGTCAGACCAACCTATGTGTGGCTCCGGGCTCCATCCCATTTTCGAAGCTTCAATTTCCTCTGGCAGAAAAATGGGGATAATCATAGGACCTTGCTCCTAGGGAAGCCGTGAGGATTACTGGGACAATGCATGGAAAGCACCTACCAGTGTTGAGGCAAAGTCACCATGGAAGTGCTCGGTAAATTACAGCAATTATTGGTACGTGCTGATCCTATCTCTCTATGAAACTATATATTCCTCAGTTCCCAAGGACTGGGATTTTTTGTATTCGTGTGTTCCCTAGACCTGCAGACAAAGGATGCTCATTGCTGGAGTCCTGCCCAGGGAAAGCTTCCAAATGGCTCCTGAAGCCTGAGAACACAGCTTCCTGGATGCCACCAGAGTCCCTGCCTGCGGACCCCCAACTCCTCCAAGGTGAACTGCAAACATCGCTGCAGGACTCTTGCGATGCCATTCCCAACATCCTCCTCACCACAAGCTCAGCAATACCATGCAGTAGAGGAAATGCCATCAGAGAGATTTCCTTCTGGCTTATTTCTCAATAAAGACGTCCGGCTGCTATGCAACGAGCGTTTTAGTGGATGATGGGTTTCTACTGGCAACAACAAAGGATGGTGGCTGCAGGGGAGAAGCAAATAAAATTCTATCCCTACATCCTATTCAAAATTCCTCAACTCATTTGTAGTAATCATAAAGTTAGACAATGACTCCAAACAGGGGAAACAGTGGGATTAAATTAGGGTTGCCAGATTTCACAAATAAAAATACAAGACAACCAGTTAAGTTTTTTTCGTTTTTTTTTTTTTTGCGGTACGCGGGCCTCTCAGTGTTGTGGCCTCTCCCGCCGCGGAGCACAGGCTCCAGACACGCAGGCCCAGTGGCCATGGCTCACGGGCCCAGCCGCTCCGCAGCATGTGGGATCTTCCTGGACCGGGGCACGAACCCGTGTCCCCTGCATCGGCAGGCGGACTCTCAACCACTGCGCCACCAGGGAAGCCCCAACCAGTTAAATTTAAGGTAAACGGCAAATATTAGGGACTGACCCGACATTACAAAATTTTCATTGTTTATCTGAAATTCCAGTTTAACTGGGTATCCTGTATTTCATCTGGTAACTCTAGATTAAATTGGTACCACAGAACTACTTTATTTCTCTGACACAGGAGAATGCATCTTCAATTCAATTAATTGTTCTTTAACCACAGAAAAACTATTTAGGCCAGAAAGATAAGGTTCCCAAATTTAGTGAGAATCTCTGTATGAAGCTGGATTAAGGGGTCTATACAAGCCACCGTTTACTGAGGTTGTAACCAGCACTTTGCTAAGCACTTTGTATGCACTATTAGCTCACTGAATCCTCAAATTAGCCCTATGAGGGAGGAGCATGTACTATTATCTCTATCTTACAGGTGAGGAAACTGAGGCTTAGGGGAGATAGAATCAAACCCCAGTTTGGGTCTCTCAATTTGAACCTAAAAATTATTAAGTCTCAAGGCCTCTCACCAGAGTCCCAGACTCAGCCTACAATCTATCAGGTGTCCCTGAGCTAATTCCACATTTCCAATGTTCTGGTAAGTGAATTATATCTCAATAAAAGCTGTTAAAAAATGTTCATCCAATATCTACTTCTCTATCAATAAAACTGAGAAACTTCAATCCACAAAACACTCTAGAGCCACTTCGGTTGATGATTATAATTGCTTTTCCTCTCTGCCATTCTACCGCCAGATCTCAGCAATTTCACTTCTAATGAGCCTTTCCACTAAAATTAAGGACAGAAAAAACAAAAAGGTGACCAAACCTTAAACGAGTTAAATCCTTCTGACTGGATACAACTCTGTTAGAGGATGCTCTGAAAATAAGACTAGAATCAAAATGAAATTTGAAAAATGTCAACTCAACACATCCATTTATCTCCATCATCACCAGTGATCATAGAGCTGGGCTACAATTGAGAAAATTGTAGCCATTACTGTAAAAAAGAAAATTCCCTGGGGACTTTCCTGGTGGTGCAGTGGTTGAGAATCTTCCTGCTGATGCAGGGGACATGGGTTTGAGCCCTGGTCCGGGAAGATCCCACATGCCACAGAGCAACTAAGCCCATGTGCCACAACTACTGAGCACGCGTGCCACAACTACTGAGCACGCGAGCCACAACTACTGAGCCCTGTGCCACAACTACTGAGCCCGTGTGCCACAACTACTGAGCCCAAGTGCCACAACTACTGAGCCCACGCGCCTACAGCTCATGCTCCGCAACAACAGAAGCCACCTCAATGAGAAGCCCGTGCACCACAACGAAGAGTAGCAGCCATAAATAAATAAATAAATAACATTTAAAAAAAAGAAAATTCCCTGGACATTCATTGTAAACAAAGGCCTCATTCTTACAGAAGGTACCACAGAACAGTTTTTCTCATCCCAAGGCTCACAGTCTCTAGAGCTGCCAGGGGTTTAAGAGGGAACAGATCCTCTATGACGTTCTTCTTTTCAGTCCAGTTTTTATCCACTTTCTCCAAGGTTACTGAATCTGACCCACGCCCACTCTAGTCTCACCAGACTGAAGGCCACAGCTTATATGGATACTCTAACCAATGGCTGGCATTACAGATGAGCATGAATGGCATGGATTTAAATCATTTTTAAAGAATGCAGTGTTTCCCTGAGACGTGTGGGCTATACTCTAACCACCAGAGTTCAGGGCAAGGCCTTTTCATCCTTATTCCCTATAAGGAAAACAGTTGGGTATGGTGACATTCTTCAAACACGGGAGTAGACAAAAGCAGGGGGGATTTCTTCATCATATTTGCCTTTTGGAGGCAATATATCTCCTTGGTAACAATTCTAAAAAAGAAAAAGGGGGGGAAAAAAAGCCTCTACTAAATCTCACACCTTAGCAGGCAGCCTAGAAAATATGCCTGTGATTCAGGCAAGATACCCATTCCTTTTTCTCAAAGGATGCTTAGTTTGTTTCCTTTTGTTTGTTTTTATCAAAAAAGGGCATCTAGTATCTTTCCATGTGGATCTCATGGCTTTCCTCACCTATGAAATGGAGATGGTGGCAAGGGTGATAGCATCACTACCTTCTAAGGTTGTTTTGAGGATTCACCGAGAGCGTGTACAGGATTTACAGAAGTCTGCCACGCAGGGCGTCATCGATACATATTAGTTAGGACTGTCACTATTCCCCAGCACAGCACTAGGAGCATGGATGTTAGCTTAGAGATGACAGGAGGTAGAACTGTATGGTGTGTAAGACACATTCAGAGGTTCCTGCGGAAATTCCCCAGCTCAAGACCAAAGAAGTGAATTAAAGCCATGTCGAAACAATTTTAAAAACAAAGAAAAAGCAATCAGCCCTGGGCCCCAACCAACCACCACACAATTAAAGGTGCCTCAAGCACAGGAAACAGCACCTACAGTGAGCTGATGACTGAACCATACATACAAACACACACATTCCATCTGGAGCCTGTCTGTGCCCTGATGTTCCTCACAGGATGGGGAGGTCTGAACACTTGCTTTTTTTTTTTTTCTTAATTTCATTTTGGCCACGCCACGCGGGTTGTGGGATCTCAGTTTCCCAACCAGGGGTTGAACCCAGGCCCCCACAGTGAAAGTGCCAAATCCTAACCACTGGACCACCAGGGAACTCCCTAGACACTTGCTTAGACTGGAACAAGAAATAAGCCTGGCTCATCATCTCGACCCCTGCTTTCCTCTCACCCTGATGCCAAGACCTTCCAGCAGACAGACACCACACGACTAGGAGGTTCCAAGCACACGTGAGCACTGGAAACACGATGCTGGGTTCCCAAGAAGAGCTGCAGAAAGTCAGGAAATCACTGCACTACCACCACAAGCAGGTCTATTAATGAAGCACAAATAATGGGATTAGACAAAAAAAGAGACAAAGAGCTTGGCCTTCTGAAGGTAGTTCAATGGAAGAGAAGCCCAAAATAAAGGGCCGGGGAGTGGGGGTACTCCGATGAGTCATAAAGAACAGACGTGAGTAAGCTGTGTGTCTCTATCGTCCTCCCCAGCTCTGCACCCCAACATTTAAGTTAGGACAAATGTATTCATCATTCATCCACTTAGTCTGGGTTTTTTATAGTTATTTATTCTGCAGCCAGTGCTCTCTGGTTCACCATGCCAGACAAAGGCAAGATAAGTACGGCTCCTCTCAGAGCTCGCATTCAAGGATACGAGGAAGATAACAAGGTACCACCTCTAGATTTGCCCCAGTGGATCAGCCATTTCATTTAATACTGTGCGTCCCACTGCATCAGGCCAGTGAGTCAAGCAGGACAATAAGCAGCCGTGAAGCCAATTACAACGATGCTCCTGTGGCTCGTGTCATTCCCTACAGCTGGCAGAACAAAGCCTGTGCAGGAATTCACAGGTACGAATACTCTCCGCCTCAAAGCATCACTGCTAGGGCTGCTGAAAGATCAGGTCAGTGGGGGACAGATGAGGTTGGGAGTCTCACCATATTGCAAATTAATAAGTTTCTCCTTATGACCATTTGTGGAGAGGCTATTATTTGCCAGTCACTGTGCAGACAACTGAGGATACAGCCCTAGACCCTGTCCTCATGGAGCTTAGAAGCTAAGTGCACCCTTCAGTCTAAGTCGTAAAAAGTTACGAGAAGGATCCAAAATACAGAGGACAAATCTCCAAAGGGGAAAGGGGGAACACATTAAAATATGCCTCTAAGAAAACCCATACTGGGCTTCCCTGGTGGCGCAGTGGTTAAGAATCTGCCTGCCAATGCAGGGGACCCGGGATCAAGCCCTGGTCTGGGAAGATTCCACATGCCGTGGAGCAACTAAGCCCATGTGCCACAACTACTGAGCCTGTGTGCCACAACTACTGAAGCCTGTGTGTCACAACTACTGAAGCCTGCACGCCTACAGCCCGTGCTCCCCAACAAGAGTAGCCACCACAATGAAGCCCGCGCACTGCAAGGAAGAGCAGCCCCCACTTGCCGCAACTAGAGAAAGCCTGCGCACAGCAATGAAGACCCAACGCAGCCATAAATAAATATTTTTTTTAAAAAAACCCATAGTTGCTGTCTATCAACAGATGAATGGATAAAGAAGATGTGGTAAACATATACAATGAAATACTACTCAGCCATAAAAAAGAACGAAATTTTGCCATTTGCAGCAACATGGAAGAAGTTGGAGGGCATTAGCCTAAGTGAAATAAGTCAGACAGAAAAAGATAAATACTGAATGATATCACTTACATGTGGAATCTTAAAAATACAACAGGGCTTCCCTGGTGGCACAGTGGTTGGGAGTCCGCCTGCCGATGCAGGGGACATGGGTTCATGCCCCCGTCCGGGAGGATCCCACATGCCGAGGAGCGGCTGGGCCCATGGGCCATGGCCGCTGAACCTGCACGTCCGGAGCCTGTGCTCCGCAACGGGAGAGGCCACAGCAGTGAGAGGCCCGCGTACCACAAAAAAAAAAAAAAAATACAACAAACTAGTGCATATAACAAAAAAGAAGCAGACTCACAGATATAGAGAACAAACCAGTGGCTACCAGTGGGGGGCGGCAATGGCGGGGGAGGGGGAGTAGGAGGTACAAACTATTGGATGTAAGATAGGCTCAAGGATGTATCATACAACACAGGGAATATAGCCAAACTTTTACAATAACTGTAAATGGAAAGTAACCTTTAAAAATTGTACACAAATAAAAAAAAATTTTAATGGGATAATAAATTATAGATCTTACCTCAAAAAAAGAAACCCACTGTTGTTACTCATGATAGTATTCACTACTGTTAGAATTGTGACACAGCAGGAAAGGTGAGCACATTACTGAGGTTTGGTAGGTTTGCTGCAGAACACATTCCGGGTACCCCTTCAAGGCATTCCAGATGGGAAGGAAGAGCCTCACCTCAGCAGGGCTGTGTGCATGCCCAGGAAGCTGCCAAAGGGCTGCTGGGCTTTAAGGAGACACCCCCACCCCCCATGCAGAGCAGCACAGCACAGCAGGTGAAGAGGCCCAGGAGCAATCCCACCTGGATTCTTCTCTCAGCTCAGCCTTATGTCCTACAGCCCTGAGCTAGGCAATTGCTCTCTTTGGGATATAGTTTCTGCAATTATAAAACTGCAAGAACAACAGAAAAAGGAGAAGTATGGGAGCAGAAAGGGGGACACAGGACGATTTCACCGAGTGTGTGCACACAAACAACAGCCCTGAAAGCCAGCTTAAGATGACATGACTTGGTTCCTAGTGGAAACTCTGTGCTCCTCCTCTTCCTCCTTCACACTACGAAGAACACTTTCGCCATTACCACCCAGGCAGAGTGTTTTTGAAAAGCAGCTCTTGGGCAATCTACAACTTCCTAAAATGATGCACGATGCTTGAACTGACTGGACTATTGGAACATAATATCCAGCTAGGCCCCAGCCAAACCCCCCGCTTCCTTGCTGCTGACCCCAGGCAGAGACCAAAGGGGCCTGGCAATGGCCTAAGAGGCCAAGGCAGAAGGTCACTGAACAGGGAGGCCTGGGGCAGCTTCCAGAGGAAGTAGCACTTGAGCTGAGATTTGAAGGAGTAGTAGTTAGGGGAAAGGAGGCAGAGAAGGGCAGCATCAGAGGGAACTGTGTGTGCCAAGGCCCTGTGATGGGAGTCACGTGAGCATCAAAGGGGTCAGAAAAGGCACCTCGCAGCTGGAAAATGCAAAGATGGTACAAGATGAAACTGGAAAGGCAAATGGGCCAGACCAGGATACGGGGGTGCACTGGGGGCCGCTAAAGGGATTTAAACAGTAAGGTGACATGATCAGATTTTTACTTTGCAAAGACCATTCTGGCTACCGAGGTAGTCAGAAGCTAAACAATGAGTCCTGGTGGCAAATACTAGCAGCCACAAAATGGAGACAAGTGTCTGAGACACGAAGGAGGAAGGCTGGGGAAGAGAGGAAAGGAAGAAAGTTCAGGTGAAGGGAGATCCAGGTCTTTCCCTTGCGACTTGACAGCATCAACATCAACTGGGAGCTTGTGAGAAATACAGAGTTCCAAGCCCTATATCAGAACCTGATTTTAACAAGGTCCCCAGGCGACTTGGATGAGCATTGAAGGTTGAGAAGCACTGTTCCAACGCAGCCTGGGAATTAGTCTTTGGAGATCATCCATTATACCACTGATGTCTTATATTTTTAAACCCAGCTTTTAAACACAGTCTGTAGGGCTTCCCTGGTGGCGCAGTGGTTGAGAGTCCACCTGCCGATGCAGGGGACACGGGTTAGTGCCCGGGTCCAGGAAGATTCCCACATGCCGCGGAGCGGCTGGGCCCATGAGCCATGGCCGCTGGGCCTGCGCGTCCGGAGCCTGTGCTCCACAGCGGGAGAGGCCACAACAGTGAGAGGCCCGCATACCGCAAAAAATAAAAAAAAATTTAAAATAAAATAAAATAAATTTTAAAAAAACAGTCTGTAACGAAGTTGCAAAACCCAATACCTCCCTTAAAGCGTAAGTAAACTGGAATCACAGACGAGGCTTGCTGTGAAAGAACTCTTCCTAAACTAGCCAGGAGAGCAAATTGGCATGTATCTGCTTCTTGAGTTTGCTAAATCTACACATATAGCAACCACGTAGGGCGACAACAGCTATGACACAATGAAGCATCCTTTATCTACCCTCAGAGGATCCAGTTATCACCTAAACAGAATCCAAGCCTCTGCCAGAGATTCCAGAAATACCTATGAGTCAGTCACCTCTGAGAGACACTCACACAACTATTCACCTTGCTACCCACTTGAAAAATGAAGGAAGCCACTTGCAACATTCATCAATCTTGTAGATTACAATGCTATCTAATTATAAAGATACTTGTTGGCTAAGTCACTGCTTTTCTGTGACGCCTAAAATAAGTCTCTTAATCATTATGTGTCCCAGCTTTTCCCCAACTGCAAAACAGGAACCCTAGCATTTATGCCCCCAAGTATGCTTTAGGGATTAGGGAAATGATGTTTTCAATGCTCTTAGATGTACATCTGTGCTATTTAGTTCATATAGCTTTGATTATGTCACTGTGCTACTCAAAACACTTACACTGGCTTCCCAGTATCCACTAAATGAAGACAGTCTCTTCACTGTGGCACCCAAGTCTTCTATAGTCTAATCCCCAAAACCCTGGCATGCTTATTGCACAGATGCTCCAGCCAACCCAGACTGGTTATGGTTCCTGAGCAAACTCAGGCCTTTTCAGTCTCTGCTTTAGCTAGTGAGATTCCTAGTAGAATCTCACTACTACTAGGAACCCTATTGCCAATCCCTCCTAAGTCCAAACCCACTGTATTGAGATCCAAAGTATGTGTAGGCGTTGGCCAAAGGGGATGGGGAAGGCACCAGGGATACCAGGCAGAAAGAACAGAAATATTCAATGGGTTGAACCCATCATCCATTGGAGAAACCAAAATAAATTTAGGAGGACTGGAACACAGAGCACAGACATGAAGACAATGTGAAACTAAGGCGCAGGCAGGGGCCAGAGGACACAGGGCTCAGAAAGTACTATCAAGACATCTGCACCTTATCCTAAAAGGGCTAGTGAAAAGGTTCTTGGGCTTCCCTGGTGGCGCAGTGGTTGAGAGTCCGCCTGCCGATGCAGGGGACCCAGGTTCGTGCTCCGGTCCGGGAAGATCCCACATGCCGCAAAGTGGCTGGGCCCGTGAGCCATGGCCGCTGAGCCTGCGCGTCCAGAGCCTGTGCTCCGCAATGGGAGAGGCCACGACAGTGAGAGGCCCACGTACCGCAAAAAAAAAAAAAAAAAAAAAAAAAGGTTCTTGAAAACAACTAAACTATAATACTTGAGAACTGTTTTAGGGAAGGCAGAAGGTACCTCTAAAGACGTCTTATGAACCTCTTTCAACCCACTGTGCCCACCAATGAAATTCAAACTGTTTTCAGGAAATATCTGTGGCAAATTTAATAGTAGTACATCATCTCTTTTAACCTGAGATTATAATCACAGAACTATAGACCAAATAGGAAATTTAGCAATCATTTACTCTAAACCCTTATTTTAAAGATAAGCAAACTACAGTCCCCAGAGATTAAATGATTTGCTCAAAGACAGCGGCAATTTGTGGCAGAGTCAATATTCAAACCCAAGTCTCATGGATTTCTAGGCAAGGGAGAACAGGATGCAGTAAACATTCCAATATAGGAATCAAAGCATTCATTCATTCACTCAACAAATATTTATTTATGTACCGGATGCTATTCAAAGCACGGGGAATACAGAATTGAACAAAGATAAATATCCTTGACCTTATACAGTTTTCATTCTAGTAGGGAGAGACAGACAAAAAAGAAACCATAATAAATAAATTATATAGTATGTTAGAATGAGAAACGTACTACAGGAAAAAGTAGAATGGAGAAGTAGGATGGGAGGGGCTGCCAGGTTAGACCTCACCGAAAAAGCGTCAATTGAGCAAAGACTTAAAGAAGGTGGGAGTTTGCAGGATACTGAGGATTTGAAAGGTCATGTGATTTCTACCCATTCCATCATAATTTGCCTGTACGAAGTGCAGGTAATAGGTTGACGTCCATCCACCAAGTTCAACAAACAAAAATCCACAAAACTCACATTCTCTCTGATATACAGAAAAAAAACAACTCTCCTTCCAGCTTTAATAAGAGGCCTTGATAGGCTGATGAACTGGAATGTAGTGAAAAAGTGGATAAGGAGGGAATTTCAGGCTGGAAGCGAAACAAGTACATATTCTACATTTTGATAATGAACCAAGACAATTTATTTCGGTTACTGCCAAATATGGATTCAAATGTGGGTCGCTTCCTGAACAGACCAGAAATGAAACTGAGATTGGCACCAAGTTCTCAAAACCTGATGATGAGTTGTCCAGAACAGAGAAAAAGCAGGCATCAAAAGAGGAAGAATAATGGAAATTACAACTCTTAGAGCTCACCCCCATCTTCCCCCCAGAGTATGCTGTGTAGTGGCAAAGGGTCACCATCATGATTCCAAGGAGCCCATACTTTCTGAGCCATCCTCACAATAACCCGATGAGGTGGGTACTTCTATCAGACTTACTTCACAGATGAGAAAACTCAGACAGCTGAGTCTCCGAGAGGTTAAAATGCCCACACGGTTCACAAGCAACATGGATAGGAATGGAACCCAGGTCTGACTCCACAACCCATACTGGGGCTCAGCAAACTGTGGCCCCTGAGCCACGATGGGTTTTACCTTATTAAATGGTTGTAAAAGAAAAAAAAAAAAAAGGCATAAAAGAAGACTACGCGACAGAGACTGTATGTTGCCCACAAAGCCTAAAACGTTTACTACCTGGCTCTTCACAGAAAAAGTTCGCTGATCCTTGTTGTCTAATCCACTAAACTAGCCATCAGCAGATTCAAAACAAGCGCTGCAGGATATTTTCTGCTTCCCAAATCGTAAGTATCACAAGGGGAAACAGGCTCTGGAAAATGGAGAACTATTTTCGCATACTGGCTGGGCTGTAAGATAATCAACTGTCACCTGGGAGGTTATGGAACTGCTACGTTACTTAATAGTTCTCACACAGAGTTTTGTGTTTTTTACAGTTTGTCCCAGCAGGGGCAGTCCCCTCTCACCCTCCTATCCACCGGACACCCCATGCCCTGCTCACTGGGCACGTGGCTCCCAAACACTATTCTCAGCTGCCCATGGTCTGCCCAATCCTGGTGGTCCCCAGGGCTTCCTCACTGTCTCATTTCTTGCCCTCCAGATCTGAATTTCCAGGGTTACTTTACTTAAAAATAGCCTGATAGCCCAAATTAACTTATCCAAACATGGCCAAGAACCATGAGATATTTGGGAAGCAGAGCCCTTTCTCTTCCCTGGATGACCCTGTTCAATCTATGCAGGCCAGGGTGGAGGAATTTTGTTGCCCTGGCAGCCCAGCAGCTATCCCCTCTTCTTCTGTATTTACAGCACCCTAATATTCCTCTGGGAAACCAACCATTCCTGACACTTGGAACATGGACCTCATATGCTGTTGACTCCACTCTGGGCTCAGGCCAGGGGAGCTTCAAGGATTATCTCAAGGATGTGCACGTGATTCAACAAAAAGCCAATGAGAACCACGCTCAGGGCTTCGGCTCGAACTCTTGGCCACAGGTTCTCTTGCCAACGTGAGGGAAGAAGCTGAGAATGGCATCAACCTATAGGAAAACAGCATGGAGAGATGCAGAGAGACTGGGGCCTACAGACACCGTGTGAGCCACGGGACCCGGGCTGGTCGGAAGTCAGAACATCCCTGGGCTTTCCAGCTCCAGACTACTATCAATTCTCTTCCTGCGTAAGCAGCCTGGACTGGGTCCTCCCTCCCTCGAGATAGAAAGTGGCCTGTCTGGCACGGTCAGAGTGGAATGGAATCGTCATGTCTACAATGTGCTTTATGAAAACCGACTGCAAGGATGGTGATAACAAAAGCTGCCTTCACAGTCAGCAAAGTACCTCACCAACACTCCATATCCATGCTGACAGCAGGGGAAGCTCGCCTCTCTTCTCCCAACTGCTCCCGGAATGTGGGGCTCCCTGAGAGCTGTCCTTCTCATTTAAGGCCGAGTTATCTGATTAGAGCTGAGACCAGTGAGGCTAAAACAGTAAGACTCTCACAGTCAGTCTTTCAAATTAGTACACTTGATCTCCTCCCACCGAAAACTAGTAACCCTCAAGCCTCCAAGGGAAAACAGAGAAAAAAGGCAAAGGGAATTTAACAGTCAGTGGGTGAGTTCTCTTGCTTCTATTATGTCCAAGGTTGCTCGGCAACGGGCCTCAGCCTTGTCATTCCTGTGGAAGAGCAAAGGAACGAATGTCAGACCTCCAGGTCACGCAGCATGTCCTGTTTATGCCCCGAGACTCCAGGGCAGGGGTGGGGTCGTGCTGTTCTACAAAAGTGGCCAAATCCAGCCCACAGAGCACCTGCTGTCTTCAGGGGCTCTCCCACACCAGCCTCGAACTTTCCCCTTCAATGAACGTAAGCTGTGGATGTGGATATGCCCCCAAAACAGATTAAAAATACTTTCAGAAACAGCTTGTTAGCAAAACAGAGAAAAGGTTCTGACACGGAAAGAGCTCTGTTTTTATTTATGAAGATAGTAGAAATCAGCAGGGAGCGGAGGGCATGGTGTACAGTCGGGAAAACACGGGCCAGCTGGTGTTTCAGGTTCAGGACTTTCTGGAATCCTCCATGATCCTGTGCATTCCCTGGCCACCTCCAAGGATTTGGATGCCGAAAGCACTGCCACAATGCTCTGTGACTCTAGGTCATGAGCTCATTTCCAACAACTGGGAAGTGAGTGGGGACAGAGATTTCTGCATTTGGCAACACGTTTTAGAAGTAACTGTGGCACCAGAGCCCTGCACAGTCAGTACACTGCAAGGGAGGGAGGGAAAGAATGTGGGTCAGTGAGTCTCTAGTGCTCAGATGTCGCCAAGCGGGGCATATGTGCGCACACAGAGAGACGTGATGCTGTTTCTTCTCTCTCCCTGCCCACTCCTAAATTAAATATCTAAGAACGGTGGCTTTCCACACAAAACAGAGACAGAGCCCAAGAAAGACAGGAACAAGAAACTGATGCTCGTGCTTAAATTCTATTTAGCAAGACAGCAGTCCTAGAAAGTAAAGGACTGTACGGGAAGCACTGTCTTTTGTTGGCCGATTCCTGTTAAGACCCATTTGTCCACATAAAACTATCCAAATGAAGTGATATTCATTCTTGTAAAAAAGTCACTACAATGTTTCAGAAAAATTTTCTACAGACAGTATGCCTGGGTGGGAGTAATACCCTGGGAGAACAATGTGGTCCCAGCTGGAAACACTGTCAGCAAACAACATACAGCCTGCAACATGAACAAAAGAAATATTTTTTTAATATTTTTAGAGGAAAATGAAAAACAAGTCTTTTAAAATTGATTATCAGGCTTATAAAGGATGCCTTCCCATTTGTGCTACTTTAACTAAAATGATTGTTAAACCTTAACACCTTTAAATGAGAGGGTACAGAGACTACCCTAATTTTCAAAATCTCTCTTTTTAAAGAAAAAGACATGAACAATCAGCCTTGTTGACTTAAGAATCAGCTGTAAGTCCCTTTCTTCTAGGTGTGAAGACTATGAAAAGAATCACCTCATAGAAGGTTAACTGGCCCAGCCAAGGGGACCTAGGCCTCTCGCTTGGTGCTACTTATGACACAGATTTTAAAACGCTAGATTTCTCTTTCCTTTCCTCTGCCTCATAAACATAAAGATAAAGAGGTAAAGAAAGATCTAAGAGAGAACAAGAGCCAGCACAGACAGAGGGATGGGCAGCAAGGAGGAGGCGGGTGACGCATCAATCAACTCTTCGTTCTGATTCTTGCTTTTTCTAACTCATCAGCATTTCCTGTGCTACCCCAAAGGTAGACTGGATTGTCATCCAATCAGAGCAGTCACATCTGATCTGTCCAAGAAGGACTCTTTAAACAAAATCAAATCTAAAGAGAACCAAGAGATGCTTGAGGCCATGAACACTTAGAGTTGCTTTCAGAACACACAGTCAAGTGGTCGGGCTCTTTGAAGGGACACTTGATATCATTCATTCAACACGCACTGGGGAGTTTAAAGGGTGGGACAGGTACATTACCTATAAAATGGGGTAACGGCATAGAGGAGGGGGCCACGTGGTCAGGGGAGGACTCTTTAAGGGGACCTTTGGCTGAAACCTGAAGGAGGAGAAGAAGCCGACCCCATGAAGAGCTGTAGCAAAGGTGTTCCAAGCAATGGAAAGGTCCTATGGCTAGAAAGTGCCTTGTCCTGAATCCCCGGAGAAGCCAGCCTAGATATGTTCTCAGAATGTCGTGTGCTGTTGTTTTCCTCAGAATCGCCTGAGTGTTCAAGTCTGCTGAGAGACAAGAGTGATGGGGAGGTGGCGGGCGGGGAGGAAATAAAAGGACTGGAGTTTGAAACGGGAATAACTCATGACCAGAGGATGGAGATCACCAACCTCCACTTAACACCAACACTTATCCAAAAGGCAACTTTTTGTCCAGTTCTGCAACAGATACTTAGGTTAGACTTAAGGATAGAACTCCCTGTTAGAAGTCAGCTGCCTGCTCAAAAAAGTGAAGGTGGTCACCTCTGGGTAGTGAGGCTAGGGGTGGGGTGGGACAGGCACCCATGGGATGTGCTACTTTTAGAATGGCTTCTGACAAGTCAGCATCCCAAACAGTCCTGAAGAAGCTGCAGAATCTTATGAGTGGATGTGTATAAAACAAAGACATCAATATAATAATGACCAGAGTATGAAGCCCAGTCTAATTTCTAGAGATAATCCCTAATACATGGGTTCATCTCCAGTGAGAAAGCCAGAGACTGAGATGTAGACACTGCACAAAGACAATTTTTAAAATATCTATATTATTCCTACCTTACAAAAGGTGAAGTAATCAGTCATTAGAGTAGCAATAGCTGCAGTGACTTGGGCCCAGATGCTGTTCACAGCTAGCTCATTTAACCCTTATAACGTTCTCAAGCAAGCACCATTATTCCCACTTTATAAATGAAGAAACAGAAGATTTAAAGGAATGGGCTAAGATTATAGTCAGCAGCATAGCACTGGTTGAGAGCAAAAGAGTTCACAGTGGATAGAGGTTCCAATCCTGAGTCCAATACTTTTTACTTGGATGAATTACTTTTGCTTTCTGTGTCTCAAGTTTTCCAGTCTATAAATTGCGGTATTAGTACATACCATATAATACTGTTGTGAAGGTGCAATGAAATCAAGTTTGTAAAACACGTAACAAAAGGTTCTGACATATAATAAAGTTACATGGTGGTAAACATGCTACTACTATTATTATTGTTCAAATGAATGTAACCACGTGCATTCAATATATGGGACTCTTCATTCTGTGGAACTCTAAAAAGACATCTTCTCTTTGTCTCCAAGGTTCTGCTCAACTGGCAGGAAAAAAAAGGGAACAAGTAGAGAGATGGGAGCTGAATCTTAAAGATATGGAAAGAAATGGGACAGCCTATATAAATTTGCTTAAGGAGCTAATGATGGCATAGCTAAAAGAAAGTTCATTATAGATTGGTTAATGATCATGGAAAAAAGAGAGAAACAACCTAACTGTCCAAAAGTAGGTCATTAGTAAGTCTTGAAACAGTACACATGGAATATTACACAGCCACTAAAAACAGTCTCAGAGAGTGGGTAATGATATGGAAAGATGATCATAACCTGAGTAGAAAAAGATGATAAAAACCAAAATGAGTATCTCTAATCAGTACTATTGGTATGATTTGCATTTTATTCACCTGTAATTTCTAAGTTATCTCTCATCAACATGCATTACTGGTATAATCAGAAAAAAAAATTACAAGTTTGTTTTTGGAATGCTTGGTTTGTTTTGTTTTGTTTTTTTAATGATTAGCCTACATGATGAAAAAGGCCAGGGATATACACCTCAAAAGAAGGCAGAAGGTGCATCCTGCTTTTTTCATGTTAACGACTTTGTGAACCATGGGGTTGTCAGCGGGAGGGAGAGAGATGTAAGCTATCTGATCCAGGTCTCATTTACATATGTCCAAAATAAATTGTTTCCAGAGATTCTACTGATAAAGACTCAGATTTCATCATACCCACTTTCCTAACCTATCCTAAATAGGTTTCTAGGTCCCTAATTGGCATTATAAATATACATAATTATATCTGGACCTATTCAACTAACCCAAATACCATGCTCTCATTCAGTGTCCCCAAATTTATTTTCGTGAAATGTAAGTCACTGACCCACTTTTGTTGAAGACAATCTTAACAGCACCCCCATCTCAATGATAAAAAATGAGGCTTGCCATCAGGTCCCATTAGAGAAGAAAGAAATAAGGTCCCCATCAGAAAAGCTAACCAGCTGGCCAGCCGTTCTATACCTTCTCTGGTTCTGAGCGTCCTTTCACCTCTGGAACCTAACACAGGAAGTGTAACAGGAAAGGGGACCCCACACAGTGTTTTCTACAAGATGGGACCACTGATAGCCCACATCTCTTCCCGGTTCTACAGATTCACAATCAGCTCAAATCTAGAAGTCTTTTTAACTACAGCCCTAAAACTCTGGAAATTGGTTTCAGGTCATTCCCTTCACAAAAGTCTTTGTTTTTCCCCAAATCAAGAGGTTAGAGATCAGTCACTTTTTTGGCCCTTTAGCAAGGCAAAATGGAGTGGGGGGAGGGCACAGTGGAAGAATGAGAGGAAAAAAGAAGGGAAAGAAAAAGAAGGGACAGAAGGAACTGAGAGAAAGAGAAAACAAACAGATGGTAGAGGATGTGTTAGCTACATCTGGGCTAGCATTTCCTAGAATATAAGGTCTTTTGTAGGGAAGAAGGACTTTCATGTTAAGACCTTAGATAGCCCCAAACCACTGCCATTTCAGCACCTATGAAACTTACTTCTTTACCAACAGTTCCTGGAATAAAGCTAAAACCCTCCAAATGTGACTATCCAAATCAGTGTATCACTGAAATTTTTTCCTCTGTAGAAATAAAGGATGTTACTCTCTTCAGCTCAAAACAAAGGCATCTACCTACTGGATACTGGGTGTTCCTTCCCACTTAACACCAGGAGATTACTCTCTCCAAAGTAAGATCAAAACCCAGAGAAAGACAGGATAAAAGAAGTCCTAACCAGAGACCTACATGCACTCAGGAGTGAGTGTGAATTAGTCCTGCCGCACTAGCACATTTGTCAGGGGGGTGAACAGAACAGAGAAGGAGTTCCAGATTCAAACACCCTGGCACTGAAACTGCAGCATTCTGGAGAAGCACAAATTGGTTGAATGCACTGAAGGAAAAGGATATGTAGCTTAACACGATCTAAGGACAAAGCAGACAGGAGAGCACCACACTTTGGACCGTGGGTTAAAATCCTGAGGAAGTGGTTGCCTAGGGCTGGGGGGAATGGGAAGGATGTTGGGGATGATGGCTAAGGAGTGCAGGGTTTCTTTGGGGGATGATGACCAAACATATTCTATAACTACTTGTGGAGATGGATGAAAAATTCTGTGACCATACTAAGAGCCATGAACTGTACACTGTAAATGAGTGAACTGTGTGGTATGTGAATTATATATCTCATTAAACTGCTTTAAAAAATCCTGAGGCAGGACCTCCAAGGTCTCTGCCCACCATTGCCTAACCCCATGCTGGCACATTTGAGGAGCTCAGTATCTTGCTGCTTGAGGTGTCACAGTAAGAGACATGAGTCATCATCCTTCTCCTCTGTAACATTTCACAAGTCTTTCATTTAAGATAACCACCAAAAGCATTTCAATCTTCTTTCTTAAAGAGACTCCGTTTTCCAGATTTGAGGGGAGGGGGAAGATGAGACCCCAACATTCAGAACTGAAACTTGTGAAAACAAGCCAATTTTGGGTTCTCGTCAGTTGATGACCATCTTTACGCTTGAACTCTGTGCCTCAAAAAAAAAAACCCAAGCCCTGTTGGGTTGTCTTTTCATTGCAGTATGGCGTGAACTCATGCCAGCCGGAAGAGGTGGGGGAGAAGGAAGCAAGCCAAAGACAGATCCCAAAAGACACGGGGGCCAAAAGCTCTCAGTTCCACTCCAGTTTTCTATGCAGTGGAGCAGAGCTTCCCTGCTGGGAAACTGATTCCAAGCATGCTGGCTCTGTAAAGAGGAAATGGGATTTCTTTCCGGAGCCAGAACCATCTTGTAGCTCTACACAGAGCTGGCAACAGTGGTAGCTTGCTGACCTTGCACACTGAGCTCAGGGCGGCTTCGAGCAGAGGGCCAGGAGACGGCAGCAAGCAAAGCCACCTGTAGTCTCCAAGGCCCGGTCAGAGGACCAGATGCCTTGGGCGCAGCCAGGACTGGGCGAGGCATCCATCCCCAGGGCTTGCCTGGCCTCCATACCTCCCACAGCCAGAGTTGTGAGACTGATGCTCGGCTGGGTACCGACCCAGGGCAGGATTTGTGTCAAACATCTCAAACATCTCAAGGCACTAGTCAGATAGGCGGCAGGAAAGCCGCAGGGCCCATCACCCCCAGGGTCCCACCATCAGTGGCTGCGGTCTGCTTTGTCACCCAGCCCTCCCACAGAGGCTGAAAACCAGCTGAGATCAGAACAGAGATAAGGAGGAGCGGTTGCCAGAAATGAGTTGCCCGAGGGCAGCTCTGAGGCAGCAGGTGAAGATGAGCCTTCTCTGGGTTTGGGGCACCTCACCTTCCAGGACCATCCGCCAGTCCCTCTACTGCTCTCCCCAAGACAAGAGTCCCCCCTAGCTGTGCAACAGCTCTGACAGCTCATTACGCTTCCTCAAGGTTTTTAGAGAAAAAAAATGTGCAACGTAATTACAAGCTCCGACCCCAAATGACTTTAACCCTGACAGGACTCACTGTGGGAAAATGTGTGCCCTGTGACTGCCCGTGAGCATGAAGTTTCCCTGCAGGAGCTTCTCCGACCCCCAGTGCCACAGAAGGGTCCTGGCTCACAGGCCAAGCTCATGGGACAACTGGATCCCAGGCATGGAGCCACATGCTGAGATATCTGAAGTCGGGAGAACTCGCACCCTTTGGAGACAATGCCCCATCATTCTTGACCTGCCATAACTTCCCCTTCCAGATACCTGAGGATGGCCGGCACAGCTGTGCACTGCAAGGAGGGGACAAAGGATCTGAGACAGGCTTATGTAGAATCTCCTCAGGCCTATTCAACTTAATGTGTGGTCCGAGGACCCCCTCCATGCAAACCACCTGCGGAGGTCCCTGCAAGGAATGCAGATTTCCGGACCTCACCCCAGAGCCTGTGTACCATAATCTCCTTGGGGGAAATCCAGGAATCTGCAATTAAGGAAATTCTTACACACATTCACATTTAAGAACCACTACCTGATAACAAGGACAATCTAGAAATGACAATAATGACATTCCGATTACAGGGCACTTACCATGGGCCTGCTTACCCTGCTACTCACAATACCTACAAGAATCTCATTTATTCCTCAGAATCATATTGGAAGGTGAATATTTATCACCCTCGCACTTAAACTGCTCTCTCTAGTTTCACCTCCAAAGGGCAAATCCAAAGACCTTCGAGCAAGCCCTCACCCAAACTGCCAGGAGGACACACCTCATACTTAATCAGAACAAATCTCTCCACCCCTATTCTACCCACCTATTCTGCGGAATGTGGATATTCCCCACAATTTCAGCCCCCACTCTCTCCTCTCACTCCGTGTCAGTGGTTCTCTACCTGTGCTGCACATTAGCAGTACCTGCAGAACCTTTAAAATTTCCCAGGCCCAGGCTGCAGCCCAGACAAAATTACATCAGCATCTCCGGGGATGAGTCCCAGACTCATCTACCTGGAGGGGATTTCAATGGACAGCTAAGGTGGAGAACCACTGCCTGGACCTCTAATAGCATCTGGTGAAACCCAAACCTACAGCAGTACCTCCATCTCTCTCTAGAGCACCTGACCTGTGCTCCCCACCACCTGGTAGGTGTCTCCACCTGTAGGTCCCATGGAAACAACTCAGCAAGGACACTTAACCCTGCATCCCCCATCACACACCACGGTTCTTCTCCTGGGGTGCACAGTTCAGCCAGTGCCCCAAGCCCTAAGACAGAAACCCTGGGGACACCCCTGCTCCTCCCTCCTCTGTCCACTGTTGACTACGTTCTCCTCTTCAGCCACACCAGCAGGTCTCCCATGAAAAGTGCCATGGAATCTTGATTTCTCCTCTATAATTTATGGGCGTTCGTTTGCATATTCAAATAATGATTCCATTGAGTAAAACAGATTTTCAGTAAAGTGTAGTCCCCGCCACTTGCTCTGCATACTCCCTGGCACAGTGCCACCTACCCTGACACCTGTACCTTAGTCTGAGAAGCACATCTTTTTTTTTTTTTTTTTGCGGTACGCGGGCCTCTCAGTGTTGTGGCCTCTCCTGTTGCGGAGCACAGGCTCCGGACGTGCAGGCTCAGCGGCCACGGCTCACGGGCCCAGTCGCTCTGCGGCATGTGGGATCTTCCCAGACCGGGGCACGAACCCACGTCCCCTGCATCGGCAGGTGGACTCCCAACCACTGCGCCACCAGGGAAGCCCATGAGAAGCACATCTTTGCCCTTCCCTCCTCTCCCCTCCCGGCATGATGGCCACATGATGTCCGTTCTCCCACACACTTCTGCTTCAGGGCAGTGCGAAGCAGAGTGGAGCTCAAATCACTGGTAAAATATAGGACTATTTTAGATGATACAATGACAAATATTGTTCAATTTAATGATTATGATTCAATGACTATTTAAAGATATTCTAGAAAAAAATATATTGCTAACCACATCAAACCTATGATTTCAGAATGCTATAAAGTTCCCGTTTGAAATAAACATAATTTTTAATGAGTAGACTTTTTCAAAATAAATATATGTGGTAAAGGTGGGGCAGAAATAACCTAGGTGTTTTAAAAGACTGATGGTTAAGAACACTGTTTCCTTGGACTTGATGTCTTCACTTGCCTCTCCCCAAGTTCTCTGCTCCCTCCCCCAGAGACCCTTTTAAACTGATAGGAATCATTGTACTGTGGACTGTCTGTTCTTCCCTGGCCTCCTGAAGAGCAGGGACTATGCCCAGAACTCCACTACCAGGAGCCTTCCACCCCAACGTGAGCAGTCCCAGGCATGGGAATAGAGACCACAGCCAACACGTGCCTTCCACCAGGGGAAGTGCTAAGCTCTGCCGAAGAGGCAGCCAGAAGAGAGAAGGACAAAAGCGCCCAGCTCCCTCGCCACTCCCCAGAGAAGCTTCGCAGACAGACAAGGTGTGCCTACTGGCCCAAAGTCACGGTCTCCAGTCACCAAAGGTGGGAGACTGCCCTCCTTTACACCTGCCAAACTTCTGAAATAATGCGCACACTGCACAAAGATAAAAACTCAACAGCACCCTCACTAGAACCACAAACAAGCTCTCTGGTGCCCCGCATGCAAGTGATCCCCAATCCAGCTCTGTCTCATTTTAGGGAATGACTTTGTTGTGACTTCTGATCCCAGAATGAACAGTACACACAAACTGGGGAGTAGGAAATGGAGAAAATTCTAAGTGTTGTTTTATTACAGACGCCACCCTATAATGAACCAAACAGTGAGTTTCCTTTCTACTCTAAAATGTGATTAATAAAATTCAGTTCACTCAGAGCTTTTCAGAAACACTCCTATGAGATATTCATTGAAATGAAAAATGTACATACCCTCTGGCCCAGCAGTTCCATTTCTAGAATGCATCCTACAAATCTACTCACTCATATGCCCATGACAGGTACCAGGAGGTTCACAGCGGCATTGCTTATAATGGTAAAAGGTTGGAAATCATCTAAATGTCTACTATTTGGGGACTGATTAAATAAACTATGTTATGTCCATACAGTGCAATACAATGCGATGCTAAAAATGAATTTGCTCTATACGTACCAATGTTGAATAATATTCAAAATACATTAAAATCGTGCAAAATGCAAAAATATGCAAAACAGTGCATATGGTATGCTACTGGAGAAATATATAAATCTGTATTTGCTGGCACATGCATAAATTATATCTGAAAAATATTCAAGAATGGGTAAAATGTTGCCTGCAGTAGAACAACTAAGGATTTGGAGACAGGAGAAATTTGAGGATGCTCACATTCCTTCTTGTCCCCTCTAAATTGTGTACTATTGATAGGTGTTACTGACATAAACTTTCAAAAAAGAAACATAGGTATGAATTAAAATAAAAATGCTTTTTAATTTTGTTTCATTTGCTCAACTGATAATCATCTTCTACACCTGACCCACAAGTGTAATAGTGAGATGTGCAGTCAGGAATCTGTTACGGTTTGGGTCCTATCTGCTTGACAGTCTCTGTGGCACAGAAACAGCCTCAAGTTCAACTCAATCTGCCTGGAAATCTATCTAAAGTCTCACGGGAGAAGCCAGTTCATATTTTCAAAGTGTTCAAATCAGCCTGGAATAAACTTAAAAGCACATTTGATAGCAAGATCAGATGAGCTTTGAAACCTACCTGTGGTGTTTTTACAAACCATGTAAAATGGGGTTTATTTTGGCTTTTCCTGTGTGGCAGCAGCAGGAGTCAAACCTTAGCTACTGGCTTGGCCCAGAGAAGTCAGCCAGTTAACAAGGTTTGATCCAGAATTCCCAAGCCCCTCAACCCTTTGTCCATCTGGCAAAGAAAACACACACACACACACACACACACACACACACGGACACACACGGACACACACACACACACACGGACACCCCCAGCCCCAGGAATCTCCTCTTTCTAAATATAGTAAGTACTGCCCAGTCTCCAAGCTCACCCTCTGTAGCATTCTGTGCCTTCCAACCGAGGTGAAATGAGCCAGATATAAACACACCGTGACAGCTTCTGGCCCACACTGCCAAGCTGTTTTCCTTACTATTTCCTCTCTTTCTCCACTCTGGGTTTCTACAAAAATGTGTAAACCCCAGTGACTATAATTTGTAAATATTCCTTTGGCCACTAAGGCTATTTTCCTCACCCTACCAAATGTGATTTCCCTGAAATTTGAGGTCAGAATAGCCTATTATATATGGGCAAAGTCACATCCCATCTCCCATTTTATCTCTAAGACCTTGCAGCTCAGAAAGGATTTCGGACAGGTCCAAGGCTAATTAGGACACAGCCAATTAATTGTAATCTCTCTCTCTCTCTCTCTCTCTCTCTCTCTCTCCCCCCACCCCGCCCCCACCCCCGGTTCCTTTAGAATCCGTGTCAGTGCCTAACAGAAGGGCTTGTTCAGGGATGCAAGGACCTAAACAGTCGATGTCAAAGAGCTTTAAAAAATGGAGGCTGGCAACAACTCCACCTTGAGGAATCTATCCCATGGAACTCCTGGGACCCACACACAAAGGTGGGTGTGCAAATAATCACTGTAGCACCTTCTATGCTGAGGCAATCCAAATATCCCTCAACAGGAGACGGGGTAAATAAGCTATGGTATCTCCACATAGCAGAGCTCTCTGCAGGCATTAAAAAGAATACACTGTGTATGTGTACTGACATGGAAGATCTCTAAAAGAGAGTCTCAACCAGAAAAGCAAAACACAGAATAATTCATATTCTATAACCCCCCCAAGAAAAAAAAAATATGCACAGAAAAAGGACAAGAAAAAAAGCACACCAGTGGTTAACTCGGGCAAAAGGGTGCTTTACTCTGTATAGTTCCACACTCTGTGATTCTTTTATGAGAACGTATTCATGAACTGCGTACATGAATTTTTTTGTCTTTGCACTGTAAGATTAGGTCATCCATTCATACTGTTCATTTTACCTCCAAAACTAATCCTTCCCAAGTCATCTTTATTTCAGAAAATAGCGCCATCATTCACATAATTGCTCCAGCTAAAAACATTTGAATCATTCTTTTTTTTTTTTTAAGATTTTTTGATGTGGACCATTTTTAAAGTCTTTATTGAATCTGTTACAATATTGCTGCTGTTTTATGTTTTGGTGTTTTGGCCCTGAGGCATGAGAGATCTTAGCTCCCCAACCAAGGATCGAACCCACAGCCCCTGCATTGGAAGGTGAAGTATTAACCACTAGACTGCCAGGGAAGTCCCTAATCATTCTTGACTTTTATTCTCAAAGCCCAAATCCAATCAAATAGCAAATCTGTGGGCTCTACTTCCAAAAACACCCAGAATCTGACCACCATCTCCAGTGCTGCCACCCTAGCCCAAGGTGCCATTGCCTCTTACTTCACCTATTATAACAGCCTTCTAACTGCTCTCCTTGCCTCCATTCTTGCCCCACTAAATTATTCTCCACACAGTGGCCCCCATAATCTCTTAAAAACACAAGCAGGATGATGTCACAACCTCCTCCTGGCTTCCCATCACACTTAGAATGAAACCCAAAGTCCTTTCTGGGACTCAAGACCTCTAGGACCTGGCTCCCGACCTCTCTTCCTGTTCATTTGCCATCACTCTGCTCCAGCTACACTGGCCTCCCTGCTAGTCCTCAGACACCCCATGATCTCTCCCGCCTCACGAATTCTGCACCTGTTACCACCACCTTAAAAGCCCTTACTCTAGGCTAGGGCTTGGAGGACACAGTAAGAGTGGAGCAAAGCTGCATATTTGAAATGAAAGCCTTCCTCTGGTGGCCTAAGATATATAATTTGGAACATACTGGGTTATAATTTTAAAAATTGAAACTAGGGTCAGTCAGAAATTTAATCTAGAAAATCCACTTTGTTAGCTTCATACTGGCATCCCTCCTTTGGCTAACTTTTAAAAATGCAATGGCCTAAACAGGGTAGCAAAGTCACCTTCATGAATTGCTTTCCCCAATAGCTTGGTGGTGATAATGGTTCCTCCCTGACCCATTCTCATGTGGTCAATTCCTGGGATTTGTGATCATTAGCTTACACTGGCCAGCACTAGGAAGTTCAGCCTGAGGCCTCTGCCCAGAGGGACGCTGGCTGGCCTAGCTGGAGCAGAGATCTGAACCACAGCCGTGTCAGAATCACCTTCCAAGCCCTGGAATGTGAAACTGATCAGTCAAGTGCATCTGAGGTTGAGGCAAATGGAAGCAGAAAGTCCTCAAATGAGGGCAAATAGAGAAAATCTACCGAGGGGAGTGGTGTTCACTTAATCATCAAAAGTTTTATGGGACTAAAAAAAAAAAAAAAAAAAAGTTGTATGGGACAAAGTAAAAGGATAAAAAAAAAAATCCAAGGTATAAAATAGTGCCCAACAAAAAGATCTGAATAGACATGTCAGCAAAGAAAATGCACCAATGGCCCTTAATCATATGAAAGGATGCTCATCATCGTTAGTCATCGTGGAAATGCAAATTAAAACCAAGAGATATCACGTCACGCTCACTAGCATAGCTACAATCAAAAAGACAGACAGTAACAAGTACTGGTGATGATGTGGAAAAATTGAAACCCTCAGACGATCCTGGTGGGAATTTTAAAGGATGCCTCTGCTGCAGAAAACCTTTCGGCAGGTTTTTTAAAAAATTAAACATAATGGGCTTCCCTGGTGGCGCAGTGGTTGAGAGTCCGCCTGCCGATGCAGGGGACACGGGTTCGTGCCCCAGTCCAGGAAGATCCCACATGCCACAGAGCGGCTGGGCCCGTTAGCCATGGCCGCTGAGCCTGCTAGTCCGGAGCCTATGCTCTGCAACGGGAGAGGCCACAACAGTGAGAGGCCCGCGTACCGCAAAAAAAAAAATTAAACATAAGTTTATTCATACATCCGAGCAATTCCACTCCTAGGTAGGAAATGAAATAAGAAATGAAAACACATGTCTGCACAAAGACATGTATTTCAAGGGTTGAAATTATTCTGCATTATACTGTAATGGCCAACACACGTTATTATACGTTTGTCAAAACTCATAGAATATACAACACAAAGAGTGAACCCTAATGTAAACAATGGACTTTAGTTATAACACTATATCACTTTTGTAACAAATGTACCACCTGAGAGGAAAGGGTGTGAGGGACTCTATGGGAACTCTCTATACATTCCACTCAATTGTTCTGTAAACCTAAAAAGTCTCTAAAAAATAAAGTCTATTAATTATATTTTTTAAAAAAGGAGGGAGGGGAGAACTTAAGGCTCAATCAGTGTGCTGAGTGCAACAGATTAGATGCAATTTATTCAATCCAATTGAGAACAGAATAATTGGATTAAAGTGGAAGGACTTTTTTTAAAGCCAGTGTTATATAAAAACTACAAAATCTTGTTTGGATATAATTTGCCGTTGTTTATATTTGTATGAGAAATACTCCAAATGTCAGTACTGCAAATTACCACTGTTTACAAATAATTAGGAAATGCCTTTTTTTTTCTTTTATTTGAAAGGTGCTAAAGCAAAGCAAAGGAGCTGAGAAAAAACTTTTTGCTACCTAACTCCATAAGCATTTGTTCCATTAGGATTCTGTGAGTAATATAATTACTCCTAAACAAAGCAGGTTGGCACTGAACAGCCTTTGGGAATTTATACCATTAATGAAGGACTCACCTCACTACTATAAAAACCCTACACCAAGTCCTAAAGAAGTATAAAAGGGTGACATGCTCTAAGCACACAACTCTTGATGTTGATTTTTTTTTACTCTTGTTTTAATGAGCAAAGAGGATGAACTATTTATCTTAACAAGTCAGACTCAAGAACAAGTTTTTGGCCTCCATGTTCAATGCTTTATTACCCAGTTAAAAGAGAATAACTTTCAGTTATAAAATAAATAAGTCATAGGATGTGATGTACAGCATGGTTACTATAGTTAATAGTACTATAATTGTATATTTGAAAGCTGCTAAGAGAGTAGATCTTAAAAGTTCTCATCACAAGAAAAAGAATTCGTAATTATGTATGGTGACAGATGTTAACTAGACATACTGCAGCGATCATTTCATATTATATACAAATAGCAAATCATTATGTTGTACATCTAACATCTAAAATGTGTCATTTATATCTCAATTTTTTAATTAAAAAAATAAATGAATGCTAGGAAGGTATGCATTTTCTAAAAAATATTTAAAAAGAGAGAGAGTCATTGGTAGTCAGTGCTACTACCCCCAAAGAGCAACTCTACTGCTTCAAAAAGCCAAGAGATAATCAGACGCCCTCATTTGTCTCACTGGCTTACAATGGCTCTTTAATCATACGATGAAGAGAGAAACACAAAACTTCAGAGCACAATACAGAATCTTAGCTATACTTTGCTACTCAGGACTCAGAGTCTGAAAAACAACAGGGACAATATTCTCACTTAATCTAGCACCTGCTGCATGTTTCTTCTTTCTAGCGTCTAGATCTCCGAACAATTTGCATCTTCACTGCCAGCGTGTCTACTGAAGCACTGAAGGGTCATGTTCAAGAGAAGGCCCTGCAGTCCACGGTCAGCTTCAAAACTTGGTTGCACAACTTCCTAGCTGTGTGACCTTAGACAAGTTACCCAAACTGCAACGTGCACACAAATAAGTATTCATCCCACCGGACAGAGGTATAAAGACTCACAAGACAATGTGTGCACTTAGCATAGGGCCAGGCCCTCGGTGAGTGTTCAATAAACAAGAGCTGCTGGCGAGGTTTCAGGTTTTCTGTTTGCTTGTTTGTTTGCTGAGGTAACTGACAGTGCCCCCAAGGTCTTACAGTGTATATGTGGTAGAGCTCGGACTAGACATCAGATCTGCCTGATAACAGAGGCCTGGCTCCTTGCATTGCACTCTGCTCCCCAGACCTGGGTCTCCTCAGGCTGCATATTATGGGCTCCAAGTTAACTCGTCCGAGTCCACTTCTTAAATGAACTCAATACTGATGTGTTCCCTATCTACATAAAAGGGCTGGAGCCATATATAAATGCATTCTTGGAAGGCATCTTGTGGAAGGACTGCTATAAAGAGAATGTTATGTCAATGCCCACTAGGATTACTAATGTCCAGAATCCAGACCACTCTGAAATGTGGCATTATCCGTGGAGATGAGTGGTTATCAACCCAGGACCAGAGAAGATTTCTGAAACATTTAAGACAGACATGCTTTTTCTGGGACACATCTGTCAGACTGGGCATTTAGATTATGGCAATTAATGACAGCTTGCACTATATAAGAATATAGATATAATTTTTACTTTATTTTTTTTTCCTGTAATGTGCGTTTAGGGTCCCTATTGAGCCTCATGAATGCCCTCTGGCAGATATTATTAAAACTATTTAGATCTCATCTTTTTTTTTTCCTTAAGTAATGCACTACCTAAATGTTCTTTCTTCATGCCTTAGCAAAAAATCTTATAAGTGTGATCTCACTTAAGTACATCAGACTTTTTATCTGTCTCTCTGCCTAGGGTTCGAGTTCCAAAATACAGAATTTTGCTTTGTATATATAGTTATGACTACAGGTTTATACAACCCTATTTCTGTTAAAAGATAAATGTCTGTTGAATTTAAGATTTGATTATTGACAGACAAACAGCAGTTAAAATTTATTGTTGTGGTTTTTGCTGGCATTCTTATAAAACTACTTATTTCTGTTAAAATTCTCTGTGGTTGCCTTGGAGATGTGATGCAGGTCAGAATTACTAACCTCCGCAAATACAATGAAAAAGGCATGTCATCCCCAAAAAGTCTCATGAAAACTATGGTCTCATAGTTTTTTTGTAAAAAAAAAAAAAAAAAAAAAAAAAGTGTCTCCCGGCAGGCTACCAACCGCAGAGTAAGGCTTTTTTCAGTATCACACACCCTGCCCCAACTTGACTGAAAAGCTCACTGACAGAAGTGGTTGGATCCTTGGTCTTGTTTCGGTAGTCTCCCCTGTGTCCTTCAAAGTACCATGAACTAGAATGAATCCATCCCCTCCCCCTCATGAGACACCTGGGTTTTCCCTAGGACATGGTTCAGTCTTTGGGACTCCACCTCTACTTAAACCCCACTGAAGAAGAGCAGCTTATGGGTTCAAAGTTTCCCACCTGAAATTCCAATCAAGAAAACTGTGCCTCAAGATGCCCACCACCATCTAAGAGAAAACTATTAAAATTACACTTCTGATATCCAGAAGGGGCAAATCCACAGAGACAGAAAGTACATTAGTGGTTGACTAGGGCTGGAGGGCGGGAGGATGGGGAAGGAGGAGTTGGGAGCAAATGGTGGGGAATGACTGCTTATGGGAACGGGATTTCTTTTGGGGGCAATGAAAATGTTCTAAGACTGACTGTGGTGATAGCTGTACCGCTCTGCGAATGTACTAAAAACCATTGAACTGGATGCTTTAAGTGACTGAACAGTATACTAAGGCAAATTATATCTCAATAAAGATATTCTAAAATGTGCATTCCTGCCCCACTCCTCCCACCTAAGACTATCAAAATAAGAGAACTCACTCTGTCTCAGAAAGAAGTCAAACTTAAAGGGGTATATCCCCAGCAGCAAGTCCATAAACCAACTCTGAAGGTGGAAAGAAACACAGTTCCTGAAAACCCACATCACCTCTCAAAACCAACAGCCTAATTCACTTTCAGTTCTGTGAAACCACATTTGGTTTGCCATCGAGTCCATGAGACAGCCAGACATGAAGTCCAGTGCATTCTGCAAGCTTTTCCTGCAAGGCAAAGAGAGGCAGCCAGCTCAGCCACTGGATGGCGGGGGGGGGGGGGGGGGTAGAGGGGTTAATCTAGCAAGAAGATGGAAAATTTAAGCTATCAGAATGTTATTAGGAACAACAGAGATGTTGAGAGACTTTTTATTTTTTGTCTTTAACTTGTGGGGCTTTTTTGTCATAACCATGACTTTATACAAATAGGATTACCAGGCTTCTTCCCACCAGTGGTTAATATATACACAACTGTGTAAGTTACCAACAACTGGCATGAAGAAGGCATGGGCCTAACTCCTTGCATCCAAATCAAAAAACTGTTCATTTGGATGGACAATTCTGCTCTTAGTGACTCTTGCTCCAAGTCTCGACAACCCTGAATGCTGGAAGATCATAACAGCTATCATTAATTGAGCAATGCTATGCACCAGGCTTCAAGCTAAGTGCTTTCTTTACATGCACTGTTTCATTTTGTGCTCACAGCAACCCTAGGAGGTCAGAGTGGCTACTCCCATTTTACACAGGAGGAGCTCAGGCTTAGTGACTCACCCAGAGTCAATCAGTAGGTGATGGTGTCAAGAATGAAACACAGAAAATCCTAAAACTCTTAATTCTACAAGTCTGAACTTCATCGCCCGCCTCTATCATCTTTACAGAAAGAAAAAAGGACTAAAACACAAAGAATCCTCTTGACTGAGACACAGATTAATCAGGTCGAGGAAAGAGTGCCCACAGAAAAGGCCTGGACAAATCAGCACAGAAAAAAGTGACTCGGAGTCACCACATCAAACAAGAACTTTCTCCAAAAGCAGGATTTTTTGAAATGTAGGTCCCAAATTATTTTATTGCTTATCTTCCATGTGTCCAGCCCAGAGGTTTGAACTCCAGGGAAAGACTTCAAGGAGTTCATTTGTTTATCAGATTATCAAGGGGAATCAAGAGACAACAGACCTACAGTTTTGCTTCAGAGTTAAGTGCACAGGCTCTGGAATCAGACAACTTAATTGCTGTGATGCCTTGGGCAGGTTACTAATCTCTCTGAGCTTCAGTTTCCTCCTTCATAAAGTGGAAGTAGCAAGAATAATGATCTAGCTGAACTTCAGCAATTCCAGTTTTATTGTCTCAGATTAACACACAATGGAAACCTTAACCCAAAGATCTGTGAAAATTAATTACAAAATAAAACCATAAAATTTTAGAGCTGGAAAAGCCTATAAATCATCTAAACCAGTGTTACTTACACAGTTATGTATTTATTTTTACGTATGTATTTTTTAAAACACTGGCTTTACATTTACAGCAGTGATAAAGATGATCCAAAGAAAATGAATACACAAACACTAATATAGTAACATACAATGCAAGAAGCACCTAATGACAACGCAATGCCCGAAGTCTGGTAAATAGTAATCACCTGTACCCTTTTTAAGAGGTCACATGACCTGTTCAAGCAGTAGTAAGAATAGAAGAGTATAGTTAGAAATAGAGCTGGATATTAAGAGATTAGAACACCTAGTTCTCCCCCAAGTTACAGAGCTGGTCCATTCCACTAGCCAATTTGAGTAACTCTAATTTTATCACTGCACTGTTTCCTCCTACCCAAAGAATTCTTACATGCCCTCCCCACCCCCCAAAAGAACCGTAGCAGGCAAATAAACTGCCAGTCACACAAATGCATCCTCCTCAGACTCAAGGCTGAGATACAAAATGCAAGTCCAGATTCCAACAGGCTTGGTCCAGGGGGTCCATTCTGGGCAAGAGGGATAGGGCAGAATTAAGAGCTCAGCATCAGCAGGAACTCCAGCTCTGGCTCAGACCATGTGGAGGCTCAAAAACCACCCTGCCGTTAGAGCAGGGTGGCTCTGCGCTAGTGATTTCTCCAAGTCTGTTTTCTCATTTGTAAAATGAGTAACAGTACATGAGATAATTTGTGGCTGAAGCAGGGCCTGGCATGGAGTAAGTCTTTACAACCACAGGGGCAGCAGAACTGTCACTACTACTTCAGTGCCTGGGGCAATATCTAACACACAGAAAGCACTCTAAATGTTTGCTGAATAAAGCAGAGGCCCAATTAAAGCCAGCCTGAGAGTCACTCAAAATTCATGGGCCCGGGGCTTCCCTGGTGGCGCAGTGGTTGCGAGTCCGCCTGCCAATGCAGAGGACACGGGTTCGTGCCCCGGTCCGGGAAGATCCCACATGCTGCGGAGCGGCTGGGCCCATGAGCCATGGCCGCTGAGCCTGCGTGTCCGGAGCCCATGCTCCACAACAGGAGAGGCCCGCGTACCGCAAAAAAAATTAAAAAAAAAAAAATTTCATGGGCCCAACCTATAAGTGGGCCCCTAACTTACTCCAAACCAGGGTCACATATTCCCTGAACCAACGATGGTCCTGGTCATTGACAAAAGAAGACAAAAGAAGAGTCTGTTCATATGCTTCAGGTCACAGCCTCCAGCAGAGACCCTGCCTCTGAGGAGCCTTATCACATCAAAGTTCCATGTTTATTTCACCCCAAAACACTGGCACTTGCTGCCTTGGGGCTCCACTGTCTCCCTCTTCATTTTCAGAAGCAACAGGCTCACAAAATGACACCTCAAGCACTTGACTTTACATCTCCTTTATAGAGGCTTGGGAACAATTCTCACAGCTAGGGCCCCACTCTGCCAATGCAAGCTTTCTTAGCTGAAAGATACCACCTATGAAGAAATCCATCACAGAGAAAGGAAAAGTCAAAGACAATTCCACTGTCTGCCTTTTTTCCTGATTCTCAAAACTAAAAGATGGACCAAACTATTTTTAAATGGGTAGACTGAAAAGGCACCCAAAAAAAGAACTCAACAATCCAAGGCACTCAACAATCCCTAGAGCACTCCTGTTTGGCCAGAAGGAGACATTCCCTGGCTCTGCAGAAGACAAGGCAAATCATACACAGAATGCAAAACTCATTTCTCCCCTGCCAAAGGGAAATTTGCAAAAATTGTTTTACAAAAGGTTTGAGGATCTATAAGGATGAGTTTAAACTTCTCCTTTCTGAGTGAGGACCGAGGACATTCCTTCTCAGACTTTTGAGTTTTCAAGGATATTGGGAGAGGTAAAAAGGGGAGCGAGGGAGCGGGAGAGGGAGAGGATATGTTCGTTCTATTTTTAAACCCTCGCCCACAGTTTAGAGTAAAGGAACACTCTGATTCTGTACTCCCACCCTTATCACCTTCTGCTAAACACAAGAATCAGAACCTGCACACGGACGTGACCCTGATTCTAGATCTGGGTGGTACAGGCTGCCAGTACTCCAGAGAATCTCGAGCTGACAGACCATCCCACCCACCCCTTCTCTGGGCAGCAGCTGTGCCTTTCGGAGAACCCGGCGGCCCTGAGCAGGCTGGCGCTGCGCCCAGGGAGCGAAGAAGGCACAACCCGCCTTTTTCCGAGGGGAGGCAGCGCCCCCTTGGCGAGGCCCACTCCATTCCCAAGGCTGGGCACCCAGGGGTGAGCAACTCTTCCCCAAGGGAGCGGGAGTCGTGGACGCGAAGGGGTTTCCCAGCAGGCTGCGGCGCACCAGGCACTCCAGTCCTACTCCCAGGACACCTGTGTGCCGCGCACACCCGCCGCGGCGCCCCAGAGCGCCACTCGCGCTCGGTCTCCTCCCAGCCACCCCGGAACGCAAACGGCCGGGCGACGGATCTTTTCCCTTACCGTCTTGTTGCTAGTTCGCCCATTTTACGTATCCTTCCCGCCCCACTACAAGCATCTACACCCGTCCCTCAGCGCCCGGGGGCAGAAAACCAGCCGGACACGCGACCTCCAGGGCTGAGCGCCTCCCGACGGCCCCTCCCGCCCCCGAACTCCGTCCCCGCCAGGCTCGGGGGCACTCACTCTTGAGCGCGCTGACGAGTGACTTCCCGTCCTTGATGAGCTCCTTGATGAATTTGTTGGTCTTGTCCAGCTCCGCTTCGTGTGACTTGAGCGTCTCTCGGAAGTGCGGGCTGTCGAGGCAGCAGTCGCTGAATTCGAGCGCGGGCAGCCCCATGGTGTCTGCGGCGCCCAGACGGGGGGCGCGCCTCCCCCGGGGCCCCGGCGGCCCGCAGCCCCGAGCACGCACGCGGCGGGACCCCGGCCGGCTCCCGCGACGGCCGCCGGCTCCACAGGTGTGGCGCCGGCTAGCCCTGCGCGCGGTGTCCGCGGGCGCGCACGACTTCCGAACCGAGCCGGGACTCGAACGAAGGGCGGCTGCTCCGGCGGCGTGCAACCGAGCGGCCGGGGAGCAGGAAGCGCAGAGACGGACCCGCAGCGGCACCGGGAAGGGAACGAGAAGTCGAGTGAGTGCAGCCGCCTCCCCCCCGCCTCCTTCGCCTGTTCGCTCTCCAGCAGCCTCGAGCGCCCTCTCACAGCAGCCTGGGCCGCTCCGCCGGCGTTCGGACCGCACTAAAGTGCTAGCAATGACCTAATCCCAGCCAAGCCAATCAGACGTCCGGGCCTCCCGGGTACGCCCGGCCCTTCCGCGGCTATAACCCAATCAGCGGTGTCCGGAGGCGGGGCCTGGTCCAGGGGGCGGGACCCACGCCACTGCCTAGGTCCGCAACACAAGCTCCGCCCGCACCCGCCCGCGCGGTGTTGCAGACCCGGAGACCCGAAGGTGAGCGCTGCGGCATGCCCCGTACCTTGCCCGACCACAACCGAGATGGTGCGTCTGAAGGTCTGGGGAGCGGAAGAGCCTAGATGTGCCGAACATGAAAAATCTGGGAATATAGGGCTGCAGTCCCCCTCACACTTCAGGCAATCGAGCTTGCACTCAAAATGCAGCCTCCTGCCCCAGAGGAACCCCGAGCGCACCAAGCGACCACACCGCCCCTAGGAACAAGCTCCTTCTTCCAGTCGAGCAGAAAATATTTTCATCTTAAAATTACCAGCTCTTCTTGCCTGCAGTCTTCCCGCCCCCTACAGTCCGGCCCCTTCACGGCCACTCCTACTCAAAACCCGCCCACGGCTGCTCTCAGCCGAAGGATGTGACATCCTTACGAGAATTTCAGCCGCCTGTTGTTTCACTGCTGGGCACCTAACACAATTTTACATAATTACCTCCACTGCCTGTCGTCCTTTGCTGCATCGTGAGCTTCAAGAACACGAGCCAGTTTTCTTGTGCGCTGCCGCATCCCTAACACCTAGAACAGTGGCCGGCATCTAATAACGGATATAACAGATATTGAGCGCTTACCGTGTGCTACGGCGATTGATAAATATTTGTGGAATAAATGAATGGATCCTTTCCCCTCCTCCCCCACCCCACCCCCAATGCGTTGCCCTGTAGCCCTTTGGTTCCACCACAAGTATCAATCCAGGCAGCTCACGCACTGCACTTGCCAGGCTGGATCCCACAGTGTCTAGTGCTGAACTGTGAACTCCTAGAAGATAGGGACTGTCTTGAAATAAAATATTTGTATGTCTAGGAACTAGCAGCCCTCCAGTTAGGTGGTTTTGTGTCGTGGGGGGGGGGGGGTTGTTGCTGTTGTTTTTCACATAGGGCTGCTATGCTTAGGCACTAGGCTAGATGCTAGAGATGCAAAGATGAATAACACTGAATAAACCTGACTGCTACTGGTTAGTGGGAGAGACAAGCGACAAGCAATAGCAATCCTGCATGGTAAGTTAGGATAGAAGGCCTGGGTGCTCAGGAACGTGGAGAAGGGATTGCTAACTCAGGGAGCCAGAGAAGGCATTGATGTCGAGGTACTGATTTATTAAATGCATAAATGAATGAATGTGATCTATTTGCCAGTTGCAGCTACAAATTCAGACTTGATAGCAGGCCCAAACAGCTATCAGATGGATAATTAAAACCCTGAAAATAGTTGTTCCTCACCTGCCAAGAATGAGAAAGATGTGGAATGGAAATCCCATGAAACTAAATCTGTTTAATGCAATATCTTGAGCACTTAAAAGTAGGTGTTCTGACTCTTAAACGATACATAACAAATCACACCAAAACTTAATGGATTAAAACAACTATGATCTCTTTATTTTCTCTCATAATCTCTGTGGGTCAGGAATTTGGGAGAGAGCTTGGCTGGGTGATTCTGGCTTGGGGTCTCACACATGTTTGCAGTCATATGGTAACAGGACCATCTCCCTCTCTTCGGTGGGCTCAGGACTTCACTGTGTGGTCTCTCAGTGTGGTCTAGTTGAGTTTCCACACTGCATGCCAGCCTCAGCACCCCAGTGTGAACGTTCCAGCTCACACGAGGAAAGCTGAATCACCTTTTATGACCTAGCCTTGGAAGACAAACACTCCTTCCACCTTCATTGGGTACAAGCAAGTCACAAGCCCAGATTTAAGGAGAGAGTAATTAGACTGTACCTCCAGATGGAGAAGTAACAAGAAAGGGAGATATTAATGCAGCCATCTCTGAAAAAAACCAATCTGCCACTGCGGGCCTAGCACAAGGCAAAGTATTCAATAAATGTTAAATGAATGAAACAAAATGAGGTCCACAATTATTTATTTTTATTCTATTGAGTAATATTGGGCAAATGTGCATAAACATATATGTATTAGTAAGAATAATAATGATAAATATTACCCATCATTTGTTAAGCTGTTTGTGCCAGACACTATGCTAAATTATGTACATGCATTTAGTCCCTACAAGGGAAGACTGGTACTAGGATAATCCCCATTTTTCAGATGAGAAATTGAGGCCCAGAGTTGTAACTTGAACCAGGTTACCTAGCTAAGAAGAGTGTGTGGCACATACACAAACATATACCTTAATGTGCCTGTTTACAAGTGTGTAACTTCTTCTGAATTTAATCCAGAATTTCCACAAAGACCTCCCACACTTTCTGCAATATTATCAGAAGAGAATCAGAATGTAGTAGTACCGAGTACAGAAACTGGCACCTGGAAGGTGCAGCTGTCTCTCTCTCCCTAGAAAATAAGCTCCATGAGATAGAGATTCTGTGTTCACTATACAGCCCCAGCACCTAGGACAGCAAAGGGCACTTCAAAAATGCACAATGCCAATGGGAGGGGCACCTGTTTAATAAGGAAGAAACAATGAGTCATGTAACAACATAGGTTGTGGCCATGAATGCAAACAGAACAGAACACTTAAGGCCCAGAAATCACTGTCATATGAAATATAGAAACTATTTAGGCAACATGATTTGGCCAAATTTCTTGGATGAATATCTGAATTCCTTCAAATTAACCAGTTAGTTCAAATACTTCTAGTTTTGATATCAATGTATTTTAAATCCATATTATTTCTGCCTTCAATTGTCCAATTAACTTTTTTTTTTTTTTTTTTTTTGTCTGCATTGGGTCTTCATTGCTGTGCACGGGCTTTCTCTAGGTGTGGCGAGCAGGGGCTACTCTTCGTTGCAATGCACAGGCTTCTCATTGTGGTCGCTTCTCTTGTTGCAGAGCATGGGCTGTAGGTGCGCAGGCTTCAGTAGTTGTGGGTCACAGGCTCTAGAGCACAGGCTCAGTAGTTGTGGCGCACAGGCTTAGTTGCTCCACGGCATGTGGGATCTTCCCGGACCAGGGCTCGAACCTGTGTCCCCTGCATTGGCAGGTGGATTCTTAACCACTGCGCCACCAGGGAAGTCCCTCCAATTAACTTTATATCTACCATACAATTACCTCCCATTTGTAGAAAACAGGAAAGCACTCTCACATATGTTATCTCCAAGCCCACACAATCAGAGGTGGGCAAGGGTCACTGGCTCATGATTCCTGAACACAAGCTAGAGAATGGAGCTGGTCTTTGATTAAAGTTCATCAGTCCTCACATAACTGAGGACCAGGGATAGTGTAGCTTCAGGGCAGCTTCTGGCAGTTTAGGTGGTGACATCAGTATAAGGTCTCTCTCTCCATCACTCCAGCTGACCATCCTCTGTGATGTCTTCATTTTCAGTGACTCTTTCTGCTTCTCCAAACTTACATCAAGCACTATTAGCAGTAAGAGAGTTTTCTTTCCAAGAAGTCTAGCAGAAATTACAAGACTGAAACCAGAGGTGAAACAGCCCCACTCCTAACACATAAAGCGTTGGGAGGAGTTGTTCCCGCAAAGGACAAGCAAAGAGCTGTTAACAGGAGAAGAGAGAATTAATTGCTGCTGAATAGGCAGAAGCAATAATATGCAGTACACCTGACCGGTCCCCCAATCCCCCTCAAAATGAGTGTTCCTTCTGCTACATTCTCCTGGTTTTGTAGTTCTAGTTAGCATTTATTCAGCCTTTTGTATAGTTGATACCATGTCTCTCTACACATGACTTCACCTTTGTGTTCTTACTGGATAAGACATCAATTTTCCTATTTTAAAATACTGATTTGGGGGTAATGGAAAATCTATATCTTGACTGTGGTACATAGGCATCAACATTTGTCAAAATTCATGGCTGCATTTTATTGTATATAAACTGCACCTCACCTCAATAAGGTTGGTTTTAAAAAATGATGGTGGTGGTGATGTTAACGATATTTATTAAGCTTTTGCTGTGTAGTAGGATTCATGCTAAGCACTTTATTGTATTTCCTCACTTAACCTTTAGTAGAATCCTGGGAAGTAGGTACTGATACCCTTCATATTGGGTGGGCCATAAAGTGCCTTTGGTTTTTTAAGTAAAAATAAAAGACACATTTTTCATTTTCACCAAGAACTTTATTGAACAACGTATTCACTGTTTTGTTCCACTACCTTCTGCCATTTTTCAGGCAACTTCATAATTCCATCTTCCCAAAATTTTTTATCGTTTTGAGCAAAGAACTGTTCCAGGTACCTTTTACAGTCTTCCAGGGAATTGAAATTTTTTCCATTAAGAGAATTTTGTAAAGATCGAAATAACTGGAAATCCGAAGGTGGAATGTCCAGTGAACATGACGGATGAATCAGAACTTCCCAGCCAAGTCTGTAACAGTTTTTGCCTGGTCACCAAAGAAACATGCGGTCTTGCGTTATCCTGATGGAAGATTATGCATTTTGTGTTGACTAATTCTGGACGCTTTTCATCGAGTGCTGCTTTCAGTTGGTCTAATTGGGAGCCGTACTTGTTGGAATTAACGTTTGGTTTTCCAGAAAGAGCTCATAATAGAGGACTCCCTTCTAATCCCACCATATACACAACATCACCTTCTTTGGATGAAGACCAGCCTTTGGTGTGGTTGGTGGTGATTCATTTCGCTTGCCCCACGATCTCTTCCATTCCACACTGTTGTACAGTATCCAGTTTTCATCACCCGTCACAATTTACTTTAAATACGGAACGTTTTCATTATGTTTCAGTAGAGAATCGCATGTGGAAGTATGGTCAAGAAGGTTTTCTTTCACTTAACTTACGTGGAACCCAAACATCAAAGCGATTCACGTAACCAAGCTGGTGCAGATGATTTTCAAAGCTTGCTCTGGATATTTTGAGTATGTTGGCTATCTCTCGCATGGTACAATGTTGATTGTTCTCAATTATTGTTTCGATTTGATCGCTATCAACTTCAACTGGTCAACCCAACCATGGAGCATCACCCAGCAATAAATCTCCAGCACGAGACTGTGCAAACCACTTTTGACACGTTCGATCAGTCACAGCACCTTCTCCATGCGCTGCACAAATCTTTTTGTGTGTTTCATTTGCATTTTTACCTTTCTTGAAATAATAAAGCATAATATGCTGAAATACTGGTTTTTTCTTCCATCTTCAATATTAAAATGGCTACACAAAAATTCACCAATTTTGTTAAGTCTATTTTTAAATGCACGCTGGTATGACAGCTGTCACATACAATCTAACAAAATTGTTTCAAATGAAGTTAAAGACAACTAAGTGCTACCAGAGCCATCTTACGGAAAAAAACGAAAGAAATTTTTGGCCCACCCAATAGATAAGGCAGCTAAGGCTTCGAGACGTAAGATGCCTAAGGTCACATAGTTAGTGGTGGAACTAGGCTTATTACTCAAATCTATCTGCCTTCAGTAACTATCTCCATACAAGGTGTCTATCAGAAAGACATTTTACACATGTTAAAAAATTAATAATAATAGCCAAATACCTAAAAATGGAATAAAATCACACATGAATGAGAGAGGAGGAGAATTCTATGTGTTTTTCCAGGACCTTTTGCTAGTATGTCCCCAATACATCAATCATTATACTAGCCTCTAATTTGTTTTGGCTTTAAATCCCAGGCCCTACAATTCGAGTAGTAGCAACTGACTGAAGCAGACATGAAATTCTCATTTTCCTCCAAAGAAGAAAGAGTAATCTATCCTTATAAAACCACTGGCTTGCAGTTCTTTAAGGGAGGTAACAGCACTTAATTAACATTCTTTGGCTCAAGATATCAATGAAACTCATATTACTTCTACTACACAAATCTGTTTTATATGTTAGCAATTTTTTTTTTTTTTTTTTGCGGTACTCGGGCCTCTCACTGTTGTGGCCTCTCCCGTTGCGGAGCACACGCTCCGGACGCGCAGGCTCAGTGGCCATGGCTCACGGGCCCAGCCGCTCCACGGCATGTGGGATCTTCCCGGACCGGGGCACAAACCCATGTCCCCTGCATCGGCAGGCGGACTCTCAACCACTGCGCCACCAGGGAAGTCCTCCATTTTTTAATAATTTATTTATTCTATGCCTGCTGCTTTTCTACCCAATGTCCACTCTCCCATCTTCTTTACTCATTTACTGAGGAAGTACTTATATAACATTTACTATGTTCCAGATACTCTTCTAAACACTTTATAAAACTTAATCTCATAACAACACTCTTATTATCTTATCTCCATTTTATAGGGGAGGAAAATGAAAATGAATCACCTATGGTCACATAACCACTGAGCAAAAGAGCTGAGATTCTAACTGGTAGTGTACCTCCAGACTTAGCCTATGTTACTAGCAGAACCTTAAGTGCCCAGCTACAGATTCCTCTGGCTTTCACACAGCTGCTCGTGGGCATGGGCCACTTTACTGGCCATTGAGATATGATTGGAAATCTACTGGGTAGGGTTTTTTTTTTTCATAAGGAGACAACTAACACATGCCTTTTGCCCACCTTCCTTCCCTCTTCTTTTTGCCTAGAATGTGGGTACAATGCATGGAGGAACGGCAGCCATCTGGCAATCATGAGAAAGAATGCCACATGCTAAGGACTGATGGAGGAAGACAGTGGGAGCCAGATGCCTTGGTGACATCCGTGAGCCACAAAGCTTATCCCCAAAGTGCCTACCTCTCAACTACTCATCACATGAAGGGGAAAAAACATAACCTCTTTAAGCTCCATTAATGGAGTTTGCTGCTACTCAAAGCCAAACAAACTTTAACTGATAAAATGCACTAATCACAAAACCTACTGTTTTACCTCCTGAAATTTGGTCATCTGCATTAATACGTGGTTCTTAGGTCGTTTCCAAAATGGAAAATTATTAGTTTTAAGGATGTTTTCTTTTTTTTTCTTTTCTATTATGCTTTATTACAGAATATTGAATATAGTTCCCTTTGTTATACATTAGGACCTTATTGTTTATCTATTTTATATAAGTAGTTTGTATCTGCTAATCCCAAACTCCCCATTTATTGCCCCCTCACCCCCTTTCCCCTTTGGTAACTGTTAGTTTGTTTTCTATGTCTGTGAGTCTGTTTCTGTTTCGTAAATAAGTTCATCTGTGTCATACTTCAGATTCCACATGTAAGTGATATCATATGGTATTTGTCTTTCTCTTTCTGACTTACTTCACTTAGTATGATAAAGTCTAGGTCCCTCCATGTTGCTGCAAATGGCATTATTTCATTCTTTTTTATGGCTGAGTAGTATTTCATTATGTATATATGCAACATCTTCTTTACCCATTCACCTGTCAATAGACATTTAAATTGTTTCCATGTCTTGGCTATTGTTAATAGTGCTGCTATGAACACTGGGGTCCATGTATCTTTTCGAATTGGAGTTTTCCCTGGATATATGCCCTGGACTGGGATTGCTGGATCATCTGGCAACTCTACTTTTAGTTTTTTAAGGAACCTCCATACTGTTTTTCATAGTGGCTGCACCAATTTATAAATATTTCCACCAACAGTGTAGGAGGGTTCCCTTTTCTCTATACCCTCTCCAGCATTTTTTATTTGTAGACTTTTTAATGATGGCCATTCTGACCACTGTGAGGTGGTACCTCATTGTAGTTCTGTTTGCATTTCGCTAATAATTAGCAATGTTGAGCATCTTTTCATGTGCCTGTTGGCCATCTGTATGTCTTCTTTGGAGAAATGCCTATTTAGGTCTCCTGCCCTTTTTTTTTTTTTTTTTTTTTTTTTTTTGTGGTATGCAGGCCTCTCACTGCTGCGGCCAATCCCGTTGTGGAGCACAGGCTCCGGACGCGCAGGCCCAGCGGCCATGGCTCACGGGCCCAGCCGCCCCACGGCATGTGGGATCCTCCCGGACCGGGGCACGAACCTGTGTCCCCTGCATCAGCGGGCGGACTCTCAACCACTGTGCCACCAGGGAAGCCCTCCTGCCCATTTTTTGATTGAGTTGTGGTGGTGGTGGTGGTTATTGAGTTGTGTGAGCTGTTTGTATATTTTGGGAATTAAGCCCTTGTCCGTTGCATTGTTTGCAAATATTTTCTCCCAGTCCATAGGTTGTCTTTTCATTTTGTCTATGGTTTCCTTTGCTGTGCAAAAGCTTGTAAGTTTGATTAGATTTCACTTGTTTATTTTGCTTTTATTTCTACTGCCTTGAGAGACTGACTTAAGAAAACACTGGTACAATTTACATGAGGGAATGTTTTGCCTATGTTCTCTTCTAGGAGTTTTATGGTGTCATATATTTAAGTCTTTAAGCCACTTTGAGTTTATTTTTGTGTATGGTATGAGGATATGTTCTAATTTCACTGATTTACATGCGGCTGTCCAGCTTTCCCAACACCACTTGCTGAAGAGACTGTGTTTTTCCCATTGTATATCCTTGCCTCCTTTGTTGAAGGTTAATTGACCGTAGGTGTGTGGGTTTATTTCTGTGCTCTCTATTCTGTTCCATTGATCCATATGTCTGTTTTTGTGCCAATACCAAACTGTTTTGATTACTGTAGCTTTGTAGTATTGTCTGAAGTCTGGGAGCGTGATGCTCCAGCTTTGTTCTTTTTCCTCAGGATTGCTTTGGCCATTCTGGGCCTTTTATGGTTCCATATAAATTTTAAGATTCTTTGTTCTAGTTCTGTAAAAAAATGTCATGAGTAATTTGATAGGGATCACATTAAATCTGTAGATTGCTTTGGGTAATATGACCATGACCATTTTAACAATGTTAGTTCTTCTAATCCAAGAGCATGGGGTATCTTTCCATTTCTTTGAATCATCTTCAGCATCCTTTATCAGTGTTTTACAGTTCTCAGAATATAAGTCTTTCACCTCCTTGGTCAAGTTTATAAGAAAGTTTTCTTAAACATTTAGAGTAAAGACAATATCTGATTTACAGGGCAGGAATGTGTATTAAATGAGGAAAGATATTTAAGAAAAACAATAAACCATTAATAAACATAAACTTTTTCAAAAGCTGAGATGAAACCACAAAATTGTCAGAAGACAATTTCAATACAGCCTCAGGGTCACTTGGATCAATAAAAGTAACTGGCCTATTTCTTACCATTGTTGCTGCTGAAATGACCAAATGAATCAGCTTACTTATGCAAAATAACCTAAACTAAAGTAGGCCCGTACACCTTGCTCTCTTTCTTGCCTCTGGATCTTCTCATACATGTGCATACTTTAAATTCACATTAGCATATTAGAGGTCCTGAGAAGTCCTGCAGTAAATAATCCTGTGAGATTTTGCTTAACCCAGTATTTCTCATATTTCTTGGAACATAGAATCCTGTTTTTCCTCCAGTGTTACATTCCACATAGTGCTCTAGGAAACACATTCAGGAAATGAACAATATCACAGACAACAGGAATAGGGACATAAGGAGAAAGGGTTAATTGTTAATCTTTTGGTTGCCATTTCAGTGGTTGCAAAATAGAAATTTTGTCATGGGGAATTAATAAACTTTCTAAAGCAACTAGAAAACTATCATATCCAACTTCAAATACTTATTAATGGATGAACTTTTCTTCCATGGGAATTCATATTCTGTTAGATGGCTCTGGTTTTGAGGTGATGCTGTGGTTTTTAGTGAGTGCCTGGGTCTACTGAAGGTGGCACTGTTGGGGGCAGAGGAGGGCAATATTTCAAAAGAGAAATTATTCCATCACTTTCTTCTAGGGAGAAGCCAGTATGAAAAATCAATACTAAAATGGGTTACCTTCATCTAAACACTGGGCAAAGAGGATATAATATCTGCTGTATCTACAACAGTGGGTGATGGCAGATTTCTTTATTTTTTTTAAAATTTATTTTATTATTAATTTATTTAGCTGTGTCGGGTCTTAGTTGCAGCACATGGGATCTTCATTGCGGCACTTGGGATCTTTCGTTGCATTGCACGGGCTCTTCATTGCAGCGCGCAGGCTTCTCTAGTTGCGTTGCACAGGCTCTCTAGTTGTGTTGCGCAGGTTCCAGAGCGTGCGGGCTCAGTAGTTGCAATCTGTGGGCTTAGTTGCCCTGCAGCATGTGGGATCTTAGTTCCCCAACCAGGGATTGAACCCGCATCCCCTGCATTGGAAGGCAGATTCTTTTTTTTTTTTTGCTGTACGTGGGCCTCTCACTGTTGTGGCCTCTCCCATTGTGGAGCACAGGCTCCGTTTGCACAGGCTCTGCGGCCATGGCTCACGGGCCCAGCCGCTCCATGGCATGTGGGATCTTCCTGGACCGGGGCACGAACCCGTGTCCCCTGCATCGGCAGGCGGACTCTCAACCACTGCGCCACCAGGGAAGCCCGGATGGCGGATTCTTAACCACTGGACCACCAAGGAAGTCCCAGACTTCTTTTATTTTCTTCCCTACTTCCCTTTGTAGTTCTTTTCCAGAATTCACCATCGTTATATTTTTATTACCCAAAACTCATCTATTAAAAAATTTTATTACAAAACTCATGGCTGTAATACTCTCAAACTAAAATACTAAAATTTTCCAACTTAGAAACTAGACATATTTTAAAGCTTGCGTTGTCTAAAAAGTAACAGTGTGAATTATCCCTATGCTTCCCAAAGCTGGTCTGATGACCTGGGCCTGCCCAGAAAGAAGTATTCTTCTTTCAATGCAGGGGGCCTGGGTTCGATCCGTTTCAGGAACTAGGCCCCACACGCATGCAAAAACAAAACAAAAACAACCAGTGACTGTGTAATGAGTTTTTTATGATGTTACATGTATTCCACTTAAATGAGTGCTTTTTGAGATATGTCCTTCTTACATATTTGGTACTGGTATACTCATTTTTTGGTATTAACATACTCCTTTTTTTTTTTTTAAGATGATGAGTGAAGATAGTAGCTGTAGTCTTTTTAAATATCCTTCGGCAAATTAAAACTTGGAAGTCCTCTGTCCCTCCAACTTTGTTTATTGTTTGTTTTATCTTTTATTTGATGGTTAAGAAAAAGTGCCTTGGGCCAAGGGAACCTGTGTGTCTTGTTGGCTGCTGTGTTCCCTGTGACCTGCAGAGAGCCTAGCAATAGTAGACTATCAACACAGTTTGACAGATGTTAAAAGTTTGAGGCACATTAAAATCTTCAAGAGTTTATTTGAGCAAACATCAATTAGAATTGGGCAGCATGAAACTGGGAGTGGTTAAGAGTACTCCACCCACAGGAGCTAGGAGAGAGGACTCGGAAGCAAAGCAAAGGAACTATTTGATTGGCTATAGCTTAAGTGGTTGCCTTATTTGGGAAAGCCTCATTGGCTGTTTGTGATTGGTTGTTCTTAAGTTTCATTTTCTCAGATTCCAGTACACTGACTGGCTTGGTTTAGGTTTTGGTTGCATAGGCCACCAAGGCATTAGAGCCACCTCAGTTTGATGGTCTCCTTGGCCTCCTTGTTTAATTTCTTTAACACAGACTAACCAGAGGTTGGCAGACTTTTCGATAAAGGGCCCCACAGGGTCTGTTGCACCTACCTGACTCTGCCGTTGTGACAGGAAACCAGCCACAGACTACATCAATGAAGGAGTTTGGTGGTGGTGTCCCAAAGAGCTTTACTTATGGACAGTGAAATTTGAATTTCACATGATTTCCATGTGTCACAAAATATTCTTCTTTTTATTATTTTTCCCATTTAAAGATGTAATACCTATTCTTACTTTGTAGACCATACAGAAACAAGCAGTGGGCTAGATTTGGCCCACAGACCATAGGATACTTGACCCCTGGGCTAACCAAATGAAAGAATGAGTGACCAAACACAGAGTAAGGCTAGAAATTCCAGAGGTGTAGGTCCCAATCCTTCCTTGGCACTGAGTAACCATGACCAAATTAAAGCACAGGAATAACTTGTTTTCCCAGCTCTAAGTTAGCGAACGCAATTCAAATCTATTTCTTAGAGCTATTGTTACTGATAAGTATTATAAATGACAGTGGGGAAACATTTTGCAACTAAGAAGGATCAAATAATATATCCATGAATATAAAAGAGAAAATATTGACAGTAGATAGACCTACTAAATTGATTTAAAAGATTTAATTTCCTACTGTTTTCAATTTTAAAAAATGATGAAAGCAGGAGTCCCACTGAACGCCTATGAATTATCTTTGAACTGAACTATTTATGGAATCACAGAACTGTGAAGCTTCAGAATAAAAAGAGGGACTTCCCTGGAGGTAGAGTGGGTAAGACTTCGTGCTTTCAATGCAGGGGGCCTGGGTTCGATCCGTTTCAGGAACTAGACCCCACACGCATGCTGCAACTAAGAGTTCGCATGCTGCAACTAAGAGTCTGCATGCCACAACTAAGAAGTCCGCATGCCGCAACTAAGAGTCCACATGAAGTCCTCATGCTGCAATTTAAAAAAAAAAAAAAAGATCCTGCATGCCGCAACTAAGACCTGGCACATCCAAAAATAAATAAATAAATAATAATTAAAAAAAGAAGAACAGAAAGAGATTATGGGAAACATCCAGTGCAATCACATTGTTTTAAAGGCAAGGAAACTGAATACTAGGGAACATACTTCCCCAAGGTCACTAATTTAGAGAATGAAAATCGTCTAATAAGAAAAGATACCTTCTGAAGCCTGAATCAGAAATATAAAATCAGAAATTTCATTCTTATGATGAAAGGAACACAGGGTTTCCATTCCTAGATTTAAACACTGGATTTGACACATGGTTTTGAATCTCAGTTACTTAACTGAGTCTCAATGTCTTCATCTTCAAAACAGGAATGATAATTAATATCTCATAGAATTATAGTTAAGAACAAGTAAAATAATATACACAGTACACTGTCAGGCACACAATAAATGCTCAATAAATTGTAACTTGAATTTCTATTATATGAACTTTTAAAATCTCACAATTTACCATACCTGCTTAAAAAATATAGTAAATTTGTGGTTTTTAAACTGAGCTAAGAAATAAGACCTAAATGTTTGATGCTCTACCAAAAATATTTTTATCTTTATTAGTTGAAATACTTCCCTGAATTTCTGTTTATAGCATTCCTGAAAGACAACGTAAGGCTGTTTTCAAACTTGAAATCACCAACATACTTTCACTTTAGGAAGGGATTTGCTTGACACCACTTAAAACAAGTTTGTCACTGAAATACCCCAAAGATTATTCAACTACAGAGAAATCCTAGCACCTCTAAACTTGTATTTTTGTTTCCTACCTGACAAAATTTTGTGAAGATAAGGAATGTAGTACTTAAAACCTAGTTAAGAATGTCCTCAAAAAAAAAAAAGAATATCCTCAAATCATCTTTTTCAAAAGAATGCCGAAAGCAAACTCTTGAACGTTAGACAGACATGGGTTTTAACCAGAGCCCTGCCACTTGCTAGCCCTGTGACCTTGGAGTTAATCCATCTAAGCCTCGAGATTTTTCAGTGTAAGATGGGGATAGTAACAGTACCCACCTCACAGGAATTTTGTGAAGATTAAATGATAGGATGCATATAAAAAGCTTACTTAGACCAGTGTCTGCACTGCAGTAAGTGTTCCCAAAAAAATGTTAGCTAAGTTAAATGGTAACTAACCACTTTGTTGGAAGATGAACTTTGATGAGTGCCCTTTTAATAAGCTTTTGTTTCCTCTGGCAGATGTTAGGTGAAATTGTAAAAGATTGATTTTTCAGCATAATCCCATAAATTGTGAAGGGCGGGTGCTCAAGTTAAGGTGGAACCAGAGGTAGGTTTCCGCCCTTGTTCTATAAGAGCCCCAGGTTCATTTCAGGACCTAAAAGAAAATGATTTGCTGGTTACTTTGGAGACATCAGGATCTTAGTTTTCAGAGAAGCTTCCCTGCCCTCCTACTGGAAACTAGTCCCCAGTCTTAGTCTTCACTGTTACTCTAAATCTTAGACCCCTGATTGTTTTCTTCAGTGTAGACATAACAATTTGAAGTTATTCTGTTTATTTGTTGACCCCCTACACACATTGTCTCCCTCTCCCCCACTCCTCCCCACTCTGCTAGAATGTAAGCTCCCTGTTGGCAAAGTGGTGCTGGGACTATGTGGTTCATGGCTGTAACCTCAGGGCCTAGGACAGTGTCTGCGTGTTGTAAATTCCCAGTAACTATCTAGTGAATGAATGAACGAATGAATAAATGAATGATTTTATGAATGGGCAGCCCTGGCAGGTGCTCAGTGCTTCAGGCTTTCCTTAGAAGTGTAGAAATGAAGGTGAACTGATCTTGTAGTGGCCACAAGAGGAAAAGAGAACTAGTAAAATTCACGACCACCCAGACCCAGTAATGAAGTCTGGGACCACATGGACTCAGAATTTCTAGGGGGAGGGAACAAAGGAAATATATGGTAGCTGGGCGACCCCAGGACAAAAAAATTATACACACACACACGCATGTGTGCATGCATACAGAAATACACTATCCAGTGAGACTTGGGGTAAATTAGAACTTGGTAGGTTGTTTCTTATTTCAGGCACAATAATCTTTCTTTCCTTGGCCTCTGGGTCACCACCCACTCACTGCCTCTTGGGTCTCCTTTCTCACTGGTCCCTCCTCCCTGGTTTCCTTTGCTGATTCCTCCTCATTTTCCCAACTTCTGAACACTGGATCATTCCAGGTTGTTCCTCAAACCTCCACTCCATACACACCTCCTAGATGACCCCAACCTGCCTCATGGCTGCAAATACCATGTGCACACTAACAACCTCCAAATATCTATCCTCACCTCGACCTCTCCTCTGAACTCCAGACAGGTACACATAACTTGAATGCTCAATACTCTCCTTGTATTATATATCTAAATAGACATCTCAAACTTAAAAAGAGACCAGAACTGAACTCTTGATTTTCTCCCCAAACCTGCTCTTCCCAATGGCAGATCCATCCCTGCAGTTGTTCAAGCCAAAACCCTTAGAGCTGTCCTTTTCTTCCCTCTCTACAATCCACGTCTAATCACTGGCAAATTCTCTTGACTGAGTCTCCAATATACACCTATAATCTGACTACTTTTCTACCTCCTGGCTACCACGCTGGTCCAAGCCACCATCCTCTTTTGCCTAGATTATTACGGCAGCCTCCAAACTAGTCTCTCTACTTCTGCCCGTGCTGCCTGTAGTTAAGTCTCCTCCAAGCAGCCAGAGTGATCCTTTCAGAACATTAAATTGCATCAATGATCTCCTCTGAGCAAAACCCTCCAATGGTTTTCCATCTTTCCAAAGTAAAGGAAAAGCATGATCTGACCCAGGATACCTCTTCTCATCTCATTTCCATCTTTTCCCCCAACTCGCTCTGCTCCAACTGGTTGACCATCCATATGGATTTCAAATTAATTTAGAAAATATTAGTCTGAAAATTTGGGAAAAGGCTTAAAAGATCTGACTATAAGTAAATAAACTGTTTATGCTGGAGAAATGCCTGATTTTTTTTTATTAGTCATTCTCTGATCCCAAGGCATCAGATCAGCATAAATATTTTAGGGCCTTTAACACTTGCCTGGAGTTAATCTTTTGGGCCAGAAAATGCAAATTAGATTACCTCCAAGTTTCCGCTGATAACCCTTGACGATCTTGATCTTGGTCTTGAATAACATACCCTTTAGCTTTTAGTATTTTAGGGGGTGCCTTTTTCACACTATAAAAGTACCAAGGCTAAAACACCTGCTCTACTTAAGAGGAAACACAGACTTTCAACAGACGTTTATTGAAATCCTACTGTGTTTCAGGTACGGGCTAGGCATTGGGGAATCAAGGATGAACAAGACATGCCCATGTCTTCAAGGAACTCACAAGGGAATCCAGGTGGCAGCAAGAGGACCTGATCTTAATAGTGCAATGACAGAGGGATGCCCAGTGTGCTATGAAAGCCGACCAGAGGACACCCAGCTCAGCCTGAAGAGGACTGACAAGGCCTCCTAGAGGACACGGCACCTCAGCTGAAGCTTAAATTATGTGCAGAAATGGGGGTATAGGGTAGGTCATATTCCAAACAGGAAGTACAGCACGAGCAAAGCCATGAATCTGTGTGCTGTGTGTAGGAAACCACAAACGTTCGAGGCAAACCACTCTTAAGGTGAGACTGGAAAGGAAGACAGAGAGCAGGACGCAGGGAACTTTATTTAGCATTTTAAGGAGTATGATCTTTGTTCATAGGCAACAGAGAGCCACTGAAGCAGGAGAGTGTGACTGCTGCACGAACACGCTTAGAGGCAGGCAGACCAGTAGGGAGGCTATGGCAACGTCCAGGTAGAAGGTGCTGCAGGTCTGAATTAGGGCAGGAGCTGGGGAGATGGGGGAGAAGGAGATAGACTTAAGAAATATTGAGTTAAAATTAGTGGAACTTGATGTGAAGGAGACAAGAAGGAGGAGGTAAGGATAACACTGAGGTTTCTATCCTTGAGGGTATTGCCAAGTACAAGTAGTAATAGGATCAGGCAGGAAGATGATTTCACTGTTAGGTATGTTGAACTTGAAACATTAAGGGAAAAGCATTCATTCATTTATCCATTCATTCAAGAACTATTTATAAATTACCTACCTTGTGACTGTCCAAGTGTGACTCTGAAGGGAGAGGGGTCTGGACTTCAGAGAGTTGGGTGTCATTAGCACATGGGATGAGTTAACCTTCAAGGACGGCTGGCACAGTACCTGGCACAAAGGACGCTCTCCTTGGGTACCTGTTGAAAAGAATGAATGAAGAGCTATCCCTGTGAGAGTTTGTAAGAAGAGAAGAGCTGGGGATCAACGATGAAGCTCTAGAAAACATCAATGGTTCAGGGTTGGGCAAAGGACACAGAAATGGAGTAGTCAGAAATGTGGAGGACTGGAAGGGTGTGGTGTCATGGAAACAAAGTGAGGTACACATAGGACCCAAGTACACACACATTATCAGGTATCAGAAAGGCTTCATGAATTATTTCTAAGTTGAAGGTGAAATAGGTCTCCAGAAAAATCTGGATAAAAATGAGCATTTCTTTTTTTCTAGAGTTTTGGAAGCTTGGAAGCTTGAAATCTAAGGGCTACTGGGCAATAGTTGAATTTCTAGTTACCAAATTTCATTACCAAGTTTGTGCTATTCTGTGCTTTTGCTTTAAATCACTTTGGATCACTGGTTTTTTTTCCATTTATGATGATTAGTTTCTGTTCTTGGTGTTCACTCCCTAATGCTGATTTAAACCAGAGGCTATAACTGTCAGTATGAGAACAGCTGAATGTCTAAGACCTGACAACAGCATTCAGTTAGTATTATTTTCATGTGCTGGTGATAAAGATGGTGGTTTCTGGTGAATGCTATGTGAGTGTGGTGATTACTGGTAGTAGACATCTGATCATCCGGTTTTTTATTGTTTGCATTTTGTTTTGTTTTTTGCCTACCCAGCATCTATACCCATTTTTATGGTAATGGCACTTGAGTTTTTCCTGGGGAACCACTGTCTTCCCCATTTCTAGTCCAGGTCATTTGGGTGGAGCTGACTGCACTGGGCTTCAAGGAGAGGGCATGTGACCCAGCGTTGGTCAATAAAACACTGCAACCCCCTGGGTTCAGTGACTGGCTAAAGAATGGGTACATGACCCATCAGGCAATGAAGTAGTATTCTTGGACTTGCTAGAGAGACCAGGCCAAAGATATTCTTTACTGAACTTAAAGCTGGATGAGTATACACCAGGAGCTAATGTGAACCACTTCATCACGGGGAGAGCCTGTCCGAGAATGAAGCTAATACAGAGGAAAGAACTGCTGAGAGATGAAGAAAGAGAGAGAGACTAAGTACTAAAGGCATTCTTGGAAAGCCCAGATCTGGCCACACCTGAAGCTACACTTCTCAATTACGTGAACTAAAAATTTCCCTTTTTAAACTTTGGCAACATTTTGTTAGCTCTTCTACCACTTGCAACCAAAAAGTCCACACGAGAGACACAATACCACCTCTCTTGTTTCTGCTTCACCCACCAACTGGGAATCAACTGTCTAAAGTCAAAGTCACTTCCTTCGGCCAGCCATCCTGTGAATGCAATCCACACTACACTCGGCATTTTCAGGTCAGCCTCTCGTCACCTCCTGCATCAGCCTCCCTCTCCATCGCTACTTTGTGTCCCAGAGCTCTGTTCATCACCTGAACTCACTGAACTTACAAAGCCCTAAGTTCTAAGATCCACTGCTGTGGCCCTCACTGCTTCCCACGGACTCTTCCTGTTTATTGTATTCACCTACAGCAGGCTCTTTCTACCCTGCCAATTGTTTGTTTTAATAAGTAGAGGCAGGACTGGATGGAAGCCACTTCTGTGCCCAGGCTTGGAAAGCCCACTGCCAAATGGTTGGGTTCTGGCCACCACCCAACACCACTCGGTACACTCTGTTTGAGCTCAAGTCTTCTTGTCCCAAATGTCGTACCTGCTGCTTTTTTTCCCTCTCTCCTGATGACAAGTTTAGCCTGATGTGATTCCCACCTCTGTCATCTCTACCGTTGCCGTGACACCCAGGACCTTTGCCATTTTCCCTCAGGAATCTTGGGAATTTCTGGGAAATCAGACCTTAGTGGTCTAGAAGAATCTAGCTTCCAAACACCATTTCACAACTACCAAGATGACACTCTCTCTCCTCAGATAAGGTTGTATCCCCTTTTCCTGCCTCCATACAGGCAAGGTACCTGTTTGGAGACATCCGCCAAGAATGGAAAATAACTTTCTTCAGAATTATATGAGGATAAGAATTTTTCCTTTGGCTTTTTCCTGAAATAACAGGGAAATAACAAAGGGACCAATGCTTCTCTGAGTGCAGATGACAAGGTGATCTCCTTCTTCTGCTTTAATTATCTTTCTCTCATTAAATAAGTATAAATTCAGTAGTCTTCCACGTTCTTGTCAAGCCCCAGAGCACTGTGTTGTAACCATTCAACTCAAATTCAACAAATATTTAATTGAGCATCTATTACATGCCAGGCACTGTGCTAGGTAAGGGGTGTACAGAAGAGAACAGGACAGGCAAGAGGCCTGCTTCTAGGTCCTACTCCAGTGAAGGTTAAAGAGAGGTAGCACATACATGTAACAAATAAAGGAACAAAACGTCAGACAGTGAGACGTGCTATCAGGAAAATATAAGGGGTATGGACACCAAGGGGAGAGGAGGGGTGGGACGGATTGGGAGATTGGGACTGATGTATGTACACTACTATATATGAAGTAGTTGGCTGGTGAGTACCTACTGTATTGCACAGGGGGAAAAAAACAGGTACAATCTGTTTGCAGGATGTATATTAATTTTAAAAATGCATTCCAATATATGTTAAGTGCAGACAAATACTGTTTGATTCCACTTATACGAGGTACCTAGAATCGTCAAATTCATAGAGTCAGAAAGTACAATGGTAGATGCCAGGGGCCTGGGGGTGAGGGGCTGTGTGGAGGAGGGGAATGGGGAGTTAGTGTTTGAAGCGGACAGAGTTTCAGTTGAGGAAGGTGAAAAATTCGGGAGACGGATGATGGTGAGAGTTGCACAACAATGTGAATGTACTTCGAGCCGCTGAACTGTACAGTTAAATATGGTTAAAATAGTATGTTTTATATTATGTGACTTTTACCACAATAAAAAGACATTAAAAATAAAAGAAAATATAAGGGGATAATATGTTTCAGAGTTAGGGGACTATTTTAGATAGAGTGATCAGAGAAGGCTGTTCTGAGGAGGTAATATCTGAGTTAAAACCCAAAAGAAGAGAAGGTACAAACCACATGAAGACCTCGGAGAGGACAGAGGGTCAGCACATGCGAAGGCCCTGAGCTTGCAGCAAGCTTGCATTACGGTAGGGGTAGGTAGAATAGGGTCCAGGGACCAAATGCGGCCTGCCTTCTTTATTTGTATAGCTCAAAAGCTAAGAATGGCTTTTACATTTTTAAATGGCTGGAAAAAGAAATATTTCATGATGCATGAAAATTATACAAAATTCGAATTTCAGTGATCATAAATAAAAATTTTTTGGAACACATCTCATTCATTTATATATTTTCCATGGCTGGTTTCATACGTCATCGGCAAAGCCAAGTCATTGCAACAGAGGTTGTGTGCCCTGTAAAACTTAAAACATTTACTCTCTGGCTCTTTGCGAAAAAGTTTACAGACCGCTATATTAGAGGAACAGGAAGAAATACCTTCCCAGTCTTGAGAGAACCTTGAATTTCTTTAATGATTTCTGATCCTTTTGACTGTAAATAACAGAAAACCTGTTTCCAGTTGACTTACGTAACACAGAGGATTAGCGACAGCCATAAACTCTTTGGTACTTTTCCCATCAAGAGGTAGAAGCTATGTCATCTCTTTTTGAAGCTGGGTGGGCTTTGTGCCTGCTCTGACCCACAGTACGTGATAGAAATGATCCTGTGCCAATCCACGCTTGGGCCTGAAGAGCCTGGCATCTTCCACTTTCTGCCTCTTACAACACTTTTGGAGCCCTGCATCTCATGTAAGAAGTCTGACCACCTTGGATGGCCACGCAGGAAAGTCCACATAGGCGTGCTCTGGTTGAAGGTTCCAGTTGAACCTAAACTTCGAGCCATCACCACCAAGATGCCAAATATGAGAGAAGCCATCCTAGACTCTTCAGATAGGCCATCGGCCAGCTGAATACCACTGAGTGACCTCAGTTGATGCTACATGGAACAGAAGAATCACCTACTTGGCTTCCCGGACCACAAAATTGTGAACTGTAATAAAATGGATGCTGTGACCGCCTGGAGGGGTGGGACAGGGAGGGTGGGAGGGAAGCAGACGCAAGAGGGAAGAGATATGGGAACATATGTATAGGTATAACTGATTCACTTTGTTTTAAAGCAGAAACTAACACACCATTGTAAAGCAATTATACCCCAATAAAGATGTTAAAAAAATAAAAAATAAAACATCACCAGAAAATAAATAAATAAAATTTAAAAAATAAAATAAAATAAAATGGATGCTGTTGTAAGCCACTCCATTTTGGGATAACTGTTTCACAGCAACAGATGACCAAAACAAACAATACAGAAATTTTATTACCTCACGTAACAAGAAGTTCAGGGGTAGATTAGGGTCCATCCACAACATATCCTGGTTCTGCTTTTCTGAAATTCCTTGGCCTCTGCTCTCTGCTTTGAGTTGGTCTACTTGTTAGACTGGCAGATGGCTGCAGCAGTTCCTGGAGTCTCCTTCAAACCTGACAATGTCTAGAAGAAGAAGAAAGATTGTTCTTAGGAGAAAGAATATGCAGACTGATCAGGATCTACTCTGGAATTAGGGATGGAGTCTCCTCCTCTGAGTCACTAGGGAAAGGATGGACACTTGATCAAAATTCGTGGAAGAAAGGTAGGAAGGAAGGAAGTGGATATTGGGTCAGCAACCCACTGTGTTCAAGGTATCTTTCTTCTTCCTATCATTCATTTATTCATCCATCCAGAGTATTTTAGGTTGAACCATATGAATTTTTTTTTAATAAGTCAAACGTAAATAACAATAATTTCAAATGGTTAAAGTTAATATTTAGCAAACCTATACTATAGCGGTAGGCATAGAGCTAGATGTTAGAGCTACTGCAATTAAATGGTGCTAAGTTTAGGGAAAGGAAAGAACAGGGCCAGCTATATAATCAGCAAAACTCAGTCAAAATGAAAATGGAGAGCCCCTTGTTCAAAAATTATGAGGAATTTCAAGATGGCAACAGCAGAGCATTAAACTAAGCACGGAGTCCTTCTAAGTACAGGGCCCTGTATGATTGCCCAGGTTGCACGGCCAAGAAACTGGCCCCGGAAAAGAACAGGTGTCCACAAGAGAGAACAGCGGGGGGCCTAGTTAGATTAGGGGGACCAGGAAGGAGGACGATCTTTTTTTTTTTTTTTTTTTTTTTTTTTGCGGTACGCAGGCCTCTCACTGTTATGGCCTCTCCCGTTGCGGAGCACAGGCTCCGGACGCGCAGGCTCAGCGGCCATGGCTCACCGGCCCAGCCGCTCCGCGGCATGTGGGATCCTCCCAGACCGGGGCACGAACCAGTGTCTCCTGCATCGGCAGGCGGACTCTCAACCACTGCGCCACCAGGGAAGCCCGGAGGACGATCTTTAAGCAAGGATCTGGAGGATGGATATGAGTAGCCAGGTGAGAAGTGGAGGAATGCAGATTCCCAGCAGAAGAATAGCATTCCTCCTTCTCTTCCATGTTCCAAGTTGGTTAAGAGACTTAGGTTGGCCTGTCATCAGTTGTGACGAGACAAAAAGATAAAGGTAACAGATCCCTTTCCTGTCTGTGCCAGCTCAGGCCTTTTTCCCAACCCTTTTCTGTGCTCCAGATCTTAGCACTTGGGTAATCTACCCACATAATCTGACCCTTCTCTTGCAGCACCACAGATGGTCAGGACAGCCCCAGAGGGGCCCCAGCCCTCTCTCTCCGGTGCTCGATTGCAAGTGCTTCCTGGGACAACAGCCTAACCTCCTGATCCAGTTGGCCTAGGCTCGTCATAAACAAGGAAGAATCCTCCCGGTCCTCACATTCCCCAAACCGCAAACCATGAAGATAGCCAACACTAATTGGACCTCAAACATTTTTATCAACAAACCTGAATCTTTTCCCTAAAATCACTTTCTTCCATTTTTAGTTCTACAATGTTCCTCTTCTATATTGGAGCCTGTGGGGGCTTGGCGTAGTGGGTCTCCAAGTTGGTTGTAAACAGAATCAGATGAGAAGCTTATTAAAATTACAGAGGCACCAGCCCCATGCCAAACCCAGCTCCTCTATTTTTCACAAGTTCCACAGGTAATCCTGAGACACTGCCAGGTCTCTGAACCACTGCTTTAGCAAGCTGGACAGAATAAGGAAGAAATTCCCATGTGGCTGGCAGGAGTCAGAACGTTTCATTTCTGTTGTTACATGTGACCCCTCAGGCAAACTACTCTCATTCAGGGCCTCAGTTTCCCCATTAAGTCCTGTGGTGATGATCCCTCCCTAACACCTCTTCCCCAGAGGCTCTCTGTGTCGTAAAACTCTTGTTGCCTTCCCATAATCTAGTCCCCCTTGTGGTGGCAGCACCTCAGTTTCTCCTGGGACTAACAACCCCTCTCCCACTCCAGGTAGGCTTGGTGGGAATATCAATCAAGGTGCTCCTATGCCCCCTGGCTGACCTGTAGGCCCAAGACCTAAGACCCAAGACCTAACCAGAGTTTCTCTCCCAGGAAATTAAATCTTGGGACAAATGAAGCAGAGACTGAAAATAAATGGAGTTGATTCATCTGGTAGGGGTGACCAGGGACCCTGCTCCCTGAGCTATTCTGGTTCCTGTGCTTTCAGAAACCTGGTTCGCCAGCTTTTCCTTGGCATCTATGAGCAACCTCATACCCTTCTAATAAATTCTTTTTTTTTTTTTGGTTAAATGAGCCACAGTTGGGTCTGTTGCTTGCCACCAAGGAATCCTGTTTCTTAGAATCGAGTTGATTTTGCTCTATATGATAATGGTGTCATAGCTTCCATTCTTATAAAGCCATTATGAATAATGCTCTTTTAACTAAAGTAACCATTCTATGGGAAGTTGAGTTTATTTTGATAATGACCTCTTTGTTCTAGTAATGACAGTGAAACCTCCTCAATAGGATAAGAGATTATTCACTGTCCTGCTGAAATATCTTAAATGGAAACAGGCTTTCGGTAAATACTCTTTATCTAAACGAGGTTCATTGTTCTGGACCTCAGGGAAGGAAAAGAAAAGGGAAAAAGGAAAAGAGCTTGGTTTCCATTTAAACCATCTCTCCTTCAGCTGCATCTCAACCTTTACACACAAATTTAAGAAAAGGCCTACACTTTACGTACTTAAAAGGAGGTTGGAAATTGCATCCAAATATGCATTTTAAGGCATAACCACCACAGAGGAAACAGCTTTAGTGGTTTAGTGGTTGAACCCTTTCCTCTCAGCAGCCTCTATTTTATTTCTACCCCATCTCATTGTTACAGTTATTACTATCTCTTGCCTTTGTTGACGTCTTCATTATTATGATTCTAGCTAACAGTTATTGAGCACTTCCTGTGAAGCAGGCATGATGTTGGATGTTTTACTTGCATTACCTCATTTAATCCTTGTAACGGCCCTTCATACTCATATTATTATCCCCATTTTACAGAGGGGAAAACTGAATTCAGTAAGGTTAAACAATAGGGCTAGCGGGCAACAGAATCACTTAATCATTTATTATCTGTGTGTCCCTATCTGTCCCCAAGCCTTCCTTCCACTGTGCCCCATTGCCTTAAATGAAGGTGCCTGCTTAGTCCAAAGCATCATTGGAAAGAGTATTAAATGAGGCACTGCATCTCAAATACAATGGCAACTGAACTCACTGTTCGTGTCATGTTCTGTTTCCTGACTATAAAGTACTGGAAGATAGGAGCTATGTTTCATCCATCATGGTTTCACCACATGTGCCTAGCGTGGAGGAAGTGCTCAAAAAATTATTGTGGAACCAACAACTATTTTGTAGGGTCTTTAGACCTAGGGACCAGCACGGGGTTAGGAGAAAGAAGGGCTAGTGTCAAGAAGCCCCTTCCCAGGAAATAGAAAATTCCGGTACCCCTAGAAAATTCAGCCAATGTAAGTTTGGTTAAGCCTTTAAATAGCATTAGATGATTCTGAACTTGGGACCCTTGGAAGCTCTTTCTCTTCCATCTTTTAGGCACAGTCATGCTTTGGCTTGAGTTTATGAGGAGTGGAAGTTTCTAAAAATCTGAAAGGGGAAGTATAAGCTAAAGGCTGAAGTATCAATCATAATTTTTCCAGGGCTGGTTAGCTCACAAAATGCTCAAATCTAGCTATGATGCTCTCCGTTGAGGACCGGATATAATGTTATTTTATTACTTTCAGAACTAGAGCTAATCTTTGGTAGATATAAGACCCATTTATATCCTTTTGTGCCTCCGTTCCTCAAATGTGGAAAACAGCCAAATTAGGACATAAACAACAAACCAAAATTTCCCACCAAGTCTATACGGTTCCCTCAGTAGAGTCTTGTTCATTCCCTGCTATTAATTCAGAGTTTGGCCTTTGGATTCAGGCCTTTGGCTGGGCCCTGTACCAGCCGAGTGACCTTGGGCAGAACACCGTAAGCTCCCAAAGCTTCTGCAGCCTTGCCTGTTGTTGGGAGAATGATAATGTGATAATGTGTACAGAATGATTTGCCCAGTGTAAGGCACGTGATAGGCAGGCAATAAACTGTGACTTAGGAATAGTGATATCTCTGCTGGCTCCACTTACACATTTCATTCAAAACAGTCCAAAACTCCAGTGTGTTCTTGGTGTTTTAAGTGGCAGGTGTGATCTGAAGTCATCCTTCAACCATGTAGGTGACTTTCTCAACTTCTAAATTATAAGCAGAATTAATTGGGAATAAGGCAATGAAGCTACATGGACATATTTATCGTAACACTTCTGTCCTGAACTCTCCCTTGGAAAAGTTTCAATAAACTACATGTATTATTACCCTTACAAAGATTGCTTTGATCATTTCTCAAGGAAAATAACCATTGGTATTGCACAAACCTTGACTGTTTTATGGCCCAAACTTTCTGTTTCTATTTCAAGGCTCAAAGGTGAGGCATGGAACAGGTTTGATTTTGAACATAGTGCAAAGATGACACATTACTGCTTTCTCAAAAGGGACTCTTAACGGGCATTTCAAAACCCCCATCCTCCCTCATTTTCATTAGATCACTGGTCAGTCCTTGACAATTTCAAACCAGATGATTTCAAAGGTTCAAGAAACCCACTAGATCACACTGGCTACAGGTAGGCCCATTTGAATGAGAAAAACCCTGACACAGGGACAACAGAACTCTTTTCTAAAGTTAGGTGTGGCTACCAGGACCTACTTGAGCTACTGAAATGTGGGCAGTACTCTTTAAGAATCAGAACATGATTTTATATGTCCCCCTTCTCCCTGCCAGGGTCAGTTGAGATGGATCTGGATGTGTGGTGTGAGCAAAATAACCTTTTGTTGTTTGAAGCCACAGAGATTTTACGACCACTGGATTCTACAGCATAACCTAGCTTATCCCAACGGACACAGCAAAGAGCTAAATGCATGTGACACGGAAATCAGGCATACTCATGGTGCCGTGCTTAAATCCTCTCATCTTGGTCAACAATTAACTTCCAGAAGCTAGTGGTTTGGTGGGATGGAGAAATGAAGCTCTGAATCACAGTCAACGTCAGAATAGTTTTAACAGACCAGCGGAAAGATTCAAAGAGACCTTTCCAAAAGAGATCAAAGAGATTTCTCTGCCATCGTGAGAGTGAGAAACACAGTTCCTAAATCTGGACTTCTTATTTATCTATAGACTAGTCCACTGACATCCTAGAGAGAACCCAGAGCAGGCTGTCTCTCCCTCATCCTCTGGCACTGCCCAGGGGAGTTGGAGAGCTGGGACTGACCTCAAACTGAGAACACATTTGGATAATATCATCCAGGCTAAGTAACCCTCACTCTAAGGAGTTTATAATAGAGGAAGGGCTCAGGGTGATACCAATCTTGTACATGTCCTCGATTCCCAAGCCAGCCTCTCCATGAAGGAACCAGTCATCTTCCATATATTTTCTTCTTATTGTTGGAATCAATAACATTATTTATTATTTTAATTAAAAATGCACCCGACCTAAATCTCACTAGTAATAATAATGATGATCATTTGTTGAGTGCTTTCAACGTGGCACTCAACAAACACTTTACTTTCATTGTTTTATTTAATCCTCACAACAACTCGATTAGGTAGGAACTATTATCTCCTCTTCTATAAATGCAAAACACAAACTTTAGAACAGTTAAATAACTTGTCGAAAGTCGGCCAGCCTAGAAATGGGAGAACTTATACAAATCCAGAAGCTGTTCTCTTAGACAAGGTACCCTTTACTCCTGGTCCTGGCCATAGTATTAGATCTCAATTCCCACACCCAAGACAGAAAACCCTGGAGTTTTTCCTTGTCTTCGTTTTGTTGCCAGTGACCTGATTATATCATTTCTGGTCTTGAACTAACGTTGCTCCAGTATATTCCCTAGGAGAAGCAGGCTCTCCACACCTGCTTAGCTTCTTCCTGGCTTTGCAAAGAAGAGTCTGGGAAATTAACCTAAGAATAAAGCAAAACAAAAAGATCCAAGGGGGAAAAAAAAAACCTCACAAAGGGAGAGAAGTTATTTTCCACTTTGATAATTCTGTGTGACTAACTAGTAACTGTGGAAGAGAAAAGGGATCTGTGGGCTTGTTTGAGAGCCTTAGGCGGAAACAGACACTGTGAGACCAAGAAGGGGGCGGAACCAGAGGCTGCAGCCAGGAAACAAAGGACAGGAAACAGGATTTCTTTTATTCCTATGCCCAGAACAAAGCTGACGTGAAGTTTGGCAGGAAGAGGGACCACCATTTCATACTTCTGGTGGAAAAAGTACTAAGCGCTCAACATTGAAGATATTTGGGAAGGCATGAGTCATGGAGGAGTGACGATACATAACATTCTCTTTCTGAGAACAGGCATTTAATATTCCTACTCAGCATACTTTGACTGCAGTCCTCGTGCCTTTCATTGGAAGCCAGATAAGGGCTAGAATCCTCTCACCTTGTTCATGATGGGATGCTCAACTTGGAAAGCTAAGCTCTTTCCTACTCCCCTTCTTTCTCTCTCTCCTATATTGCTGGTCTCTCTTCCTGCAATGCCTCTCCCACTTCTGTTAGTACAGGATACTCTTCTTCATTTTTATTTATTTTATTTATTTATTTATTTTTGCGGTACACGGGCCTCTCACTGCTGTGGCCTCTCCTGTTGCCGAGCACAGGCTCCGGACGCGCAGGCTCAGCGGCCATGGCTCACGGGCCCAGCCGCTCCGCGGCACGTGGGATCTTCCCGGACCGGGGCACGAACCCATGTCCCCTGCATCGGCAGGCGGACTCTCAACCACTGCGCCACCAGGGAAGCCCTTCTTCATTTTTAGATATTAGCTTAGATTTTACTTCCTCAAAGGAGCTTTCTCCAACCTTTATTCTGTAGCAGAGATTTCTAGTTGCCTATCCAGGATTCATTCTCCCTTCTTCCTTGTTAGGTGCATCCTTCTGGTTTTGTTGGTGGTGAAGTTCCCAGTAAAACACTACGTTTCCCAGCCGCCCTTGCAACTGGGGGCAGCCACGTGACACAGTTTAAGCCAACGAGGTGTGAAGAGAAGCTGTTAAGATTGTACCTCTGGAAAATTTCCCTAAAAGGGAGGTCAATTCAACCAGCAAGCAAGCTAGCCCTGTTTGCATTTGACCCTTGCTGCTCCTAGACCTCTGTCATGACGAACAGCACTCCAGCAGCCTTCTACTCAGCATGAGGTCAAGGACAATATTCTGATGATGGCAGAAAGTTAGAAGGAAGCTAACACTCTGATGACACTGAAGAGCTGCCATACCAGCCCTGGTCTATTTACTTCCAGACTTCTCATCCCCCAATGGGAAGAAACAAACCCTAAAATGTTTAAGCTACTGTTCATTGGATTTCTGTTACTCCTAGCTGGATAAAACCTCCACTGATGATCCTCACACGAGTAAATAAGTACTTTCTTGATTTCTCTCTCAAACATACTGTCCTTTTCCTTCACAGAACTTCAGCTTTATAATTATTTGTTTGATTAATAGTCTATAAGCTCCAGGAAGTCTGGGACTCATTCTCCTTTGCTCGCTGTTATATTCCCAGCACCTAGAAATCTGGACTAGATTTTGGGGATGACCATTGGATTCCATTGCTGATCGGCCCCACCAATGACTGAAAAAACAGTCTGAATGTCAAGAAAGCACACAGGAGTCCTTCAGAGGAACTGCACTAATGTTGGAATCTCTGAAGAGACCAAGTAGAAAATAAGCCAAGCATCTAGATCAACAACAAAGCAGAATAAACTTGCCCTTTTAACCCAAGCTGTCTTGTTATTTCATCGCCTGGACTAAGTTTTTGCAGGAGACAACGGCACGGCTCTTATACAGAGGGTTCAGTTAAATGAGAGCACACACGATAAAGCTGTGAGAATTTTGGAATTATTAACCATGGTCACTGTTGCGATGATACTACTATTTCGTGACCATCTCCTTCAACTATTCTTTCAAAGTAATTATTTGCATTTATAACCAATTTCTCTGCTTAGTAACTCCCAGGCTTTTAGCATATTGACTTTCCTCTATGGGAGGACATTATCCAAATAAAACTTTTGTTTCATGTTTACTTGTGTGTGTTGGAAAGAGCCATTACTACCAGAAACTGTTTAGGCTTCGTTCAATTTCATTTTTCCTGGAAAATATTTTCCAATTGTTGCTTTGGTAGAAACATGTTACCTGGATAAATATTTGTCAAAGTGTGGTCGCACTTCTTCCCACTCAGGATTTAATAAATTTGCATAGACAGTGCACAGTCATGCAGAGCACACACGCAAACCTCAGCTGGGGAGTGTAAACTTGGCCATCGACTCCTGATTTGCAAGCAACCCCTGACTGAGTTTGGGTTCCTCCAGAAGCCGACCTGGATTTGAGAGCAACTAGTTGATGTGGGAGGTAAAGGTGATAGAGGGAAGGAAAGCTGCCAACAAGGGGTGTGCTGGTTAGTCAGCAACTACAGCAAGTGACTGGAACTTAACCCGACAGAGAAACTCTGAGAAGCAGTATAAAAGCCATGCCTCAGAAGTAGCCCACCAGAGGGGTGAGGGAGCTACGGTACTTTTATACCAATTTCCATCATCATTGGTTGAGGCTACTCTCAGGGATGTGAATTCCCTGAGAGCCCACAGAGCAGGGCAGAGGCATGGGTGGCCTTCTATGGTCCTGGACAAAGCCCTCAAGCACACAGGTGCAGATCCTGGCAGTTAGAAAGGTCTAGAGCACAAGGAAGAAGTAAGGTCTAAAGGGCAATGAACCTCTGCTACAGCCTCCTTCAAGTAAAGCTCAGACATCAATATCCTGTTTCGTAGGTGATATAGGAGAAGTCTTGGGATGGCACATGGACAAACATTTTTTTCAATAGTTATAAATTAGGTTTAAAGTTCCCTTTTACTTAATGCATAAGATGTTGCTTTTCCACTTGTGAAAGTGATGTAATAAATAAATTGTAAAAGAAATCAAGTAAAACCAAAGTGATCCATGGATTTAAAGAAGAATAGTGAAAAAAACAATCATACAGATGGTATACCAATACACAAAGGTAATGAGGAAATGACTGAAGTTTGGGAAACACCGATGAGTATTTTACAGATAGTGACACAGAAGCATATAGCTAGGCCACTAAGTGTTTAATAAATGTCTATTGTGTACCCAGCACTCTTCTAGAATATAAGAGACTTACGAGGCATGAACCCTGCATCAGGGATTTTACCAGTGGTAGCAGTGGTAGTAGGAATGGTTAGCATTTAGTGAGAGCTTATGCTTACCCTCTCCTTGCCTGCCTTCCTCTGGGAAGCTGTATCAACTTTCATAAAACACGTGAAACAATTAAGCGCTGTCTATGCAGAAAATGAGGGCCAGACTTTGCTGGAGGATGGTTTCATTAAGTTCTTTTTGGCTGCATTGGGTCTTTGCTGCTGCGCCCAGGCTTTCTCTAGTTGTGGCGAGCGGAGGCTACTCTTCGTTGCGGTGTGCAGGCTTCTCATTACAATGGCTTCTCTTGTTGCACAGCATGGGCTCTAGGCAAGCAGGCTTCAGTAGTTGCAGCACGCAGGCTCAGCAGTTGTGGCACACAGGCTTAGTTGCTCCGCGCCATGTGGGATCTTCCCGGACCAGAGCTCGAACCCATGGCCCCTGCATTGGCAGGCAGATCCTTAACCACTGTGCCACCAGGGAAGTCCCTCATTAAGATTTCAAAGAAGAGAAAAGAAGCCTTCATGGTAGCCTGAGCAAAGACAGAGAGAAGCAGCCTAGCCCATCAGCGGTCACAGTCAGAGAACAAGAAGGCACAGCCTTGGATTCTGTATCCACTGACCTATTTCCTACCCCACAAGCTACAGAGCTGGACTCAGCCGCTGGGAGCTGGAAGGATGGAGAGGAAGCTAGCTGCAACGACGCTGCCAAGCAGCCCCCAAAATGTGCCGTGTTGAGAGGCAGCCTTACTGTGTAAGAAGACATAGAATCCAGATGACCATTTTTGGATTTGTAACTTCCTATACAGAAGTCACATTTTCCAGTACATCCTAATTCTATTGAGAGAGAGAGAGAGAGAGAGAGAGAGAGAGTGTGTGTGTGTGTGTGTGTGTAATGGCCAAATATCATTAACAAAAGGCAGGAAAATGAAGAAAGTCATTAGGCTAGGACGGGCTAGGAGAGCTGCACCAGCTCTGTGCTCTTCGGGGGAAGGTACAGTTGCGCAAGAGCCTTTGCTGGGCTACATCTAAGTGTTGTGTGGCCTCCGGCGTCCATCACACATGTGTAGGCACAAATCTGGACTGACAGCAACATCACATTCAATCAAGTCCTAGTCTGACCCAGAAAGCCACAGACTTGCTACAGAAAATGCTTGAATGGTTGACTCGGAAAACAAATAGGTGCTCATTTGCATTCAAACTTGAATTTGCATGTTGTTTATTTTACTTCGGTGCAGAGAAGGGAACTGCAGTCTATGCTCACAGAGCCCCACATCCTTCTAATTTCAAACTGGGTTCATTAGCCAAGCCTAAAACAACCCACGACGGGGGCAGGAAGGAGTGAGAGGTTTAATCAAGAGGGCAGGTTGGAATCAGATAGCCTGGGTCTGAAAGCTGGCCCCGCCACGCACTCTAGTATGAGCCCTGGGGGAAATGTGCTTACTTTTGCAGAGCTTTTCTTCTTCTGTCAAACGGGGACAAAACCAATACCTACTTCATAGGTTGCCATGCGAAATTAAATGAAGCAAATTTTTAGCTCGGTGCCTGACTCACAGTAAGTGCTTAAGAAATGCATGATTACAACTAAGTATGACTGACTTCTATGGTAGCAATCTTCATTCTACCTTTGATGTCCTTCCCCACTGCAGAACATCAAAGGATACTATTAAATTAATTAAACAAGGAGACCATTAGACTGAGATGGTTCTAATGCCATGATGTGACGGCCTACGTAAGCAAACCAAAATCTAAGCCTGGAAGTACCTCAAGCTTACGAAATCAACACCTAAGGACAAAGAGCCAACTAGGCTTTAAGCTACAGCCAATCAAAGAACTTCTTTTCTTTGCTTCCACATTTTCTCTCCGTTAAGTCTCTCCCCAGCCCCTGTCAGAGGAGCGCTCCTAACCACTTCTGGATGGGCCCTGCCTGATACGAAATGATTTTTTGCTCAAATAAACTCTCAAAAATTTTAATATGGCTGCATTTATATTTTAACAGTACAAAGAGGAACTGACACAGAAATGGGGCAAGATTTGACCAAATCCATACCTTATAAGGAGATAAAGGAAGAGAGAAGAGGAGGATGAATGAGTAAGGCTCTGAAACACCAAAGAGGAACGGAAGATGGAGAAGAGAGAGAGCCCAGCGTAAGAATACACGTCTACCCATAAGCACAAATTCATCTGACTGTGACAGAGGATAACATTTAAGATAACTTGGCAGGAAACTTCATGTGTTTATTCCTAAATAAAAAGAGGAGAATTAAAATGTCTACTGGAAGGGGGACAGAAAGCCATGCTGCTGTAGTATCAAAGCACTGAGGCAGCCATGTGGCCAGAGAACACTTCTTCCACTGCTTTATTTCAGGAGCCCTGGTCTCCCCAGTACCACGGAGACAGCTTCATGATTTTCTGCTCCCACTTAGGCCCCCATACAAACTGTCCTCTACCCAGCAGCCAAAGTTATCTTTTAAAACTATAAATCAGGGCTTCCCTGGTGGCGCAGTGGTTGAGAGTCCGCCTGCCGATGCAGAGGACGCGGGGGCACCGGGAAATTAAAATGTCTACTGGAAGGGGGACAGAAAGCCATGCTGCTGTAGTATCAAAGCACTGAGGCAGCCATGTGGCCAGAGAACACTTCTTCCACTGCTTTATTTCAGGAGCCCTGGTCTCCCCAGTACCACGGAGACAGCTTCATGATTTTCTGCTCCCACTTAGGCCCCCATACAAACTGTCCTCTACCCAGCAGCCAAAGTTATCTTTTAAAACTATAAATCAGGGCTTCCCTGGTGGCGCAGTGGTTGAGAGTCCGCCTGCCGATGCAGAGGACGCGGGGGCACCGGGAAGATCCCACATGCCGCGGAGCAGCTGGGCCCGTGAGCCATGGCCGCTGAGCCTGTGCGCGTCCGGAGCCTGTGCTCCGCAACGGGAGAGGCCACAACAGTGAGAGACCCGCGTACCACACACACACACACAAAAACCCTATAAATCAGATTATGTTACTGCTCTGCTTCAAATCTTCTCTTAGCACTTCCCACTGGAATTCAAGTCAAATCCACTCTCCCAGCCGTGGCCTGAAAGGTCACGACCTGGCCTCCAGTTGCTTCTCCGGCCCCCTTTTGCACCATCATCCTGCTGCAGGGCTGTTCCGTCCACCTGGACCGCCCCTGCCCACATCTGTGCCTGGCTGGCTTCCTAGCATGTGAGGCTCTGCTCAGACCTCACCTTCCTGGAGAGGCCTTCCTCGACCACCCAACCAGCTGTTCATCCTCCCGCCCCATTCTCTATTCTATCACTTTCTGCTGTACCACTGGGCAAAATCACCATCTATGTGTGTTTACACACTTATCATCTGACTCATCCTCCCTGCCCCAGGACTGAGCTTCTGGAGAGAGGAAACTTGTTCACGAATGAATCTCAGGGACTACAGTGGCACCTGGTACACAGACAAGATTTCTTGAATAAATAAGTAAGTAAATGTGCATTTCAGTCTCTTAAACCCTCCACTCTCCCCACCTCCCCGCCATGGGGGAATCTCTGATGTGGAGCTATAAGCAGAAGCTGTCTGAAGCCAGCCTGTCCTTCTCTGTTATGAAGATCTTACCACGTTGAAGAGCAGATGGTAGCGGACTCAGGGAGCTGGAAGGGTGAGGGCCTGGCTTTGATGGGGAGAGGAGGACCGCAGGCTGGTGAGTGATGAGGCCCTGGAGACATTCCCTGGGGTCACCTGGAGACCTGGGAGTTGCAGGATGGGGTGGCTCACGGAGACAGGTGTGAAGGCTGGCCCTGTGCCCTAGAGGCATGGAAGTGCAGGGTCCGCAGACGTCAAATGCTCACCTAAACCTGGACAAGGTGCATGCATCAGTCCTTGTGTCCCCTATCGGTATCTCCCTCACATCCGGGCACCCTGTGAAACCCGGAATAATAACTGACCCTGAGTCTCCTGAAAGTCTGACGCAATGGGGCCTTAGAGTTGGATTTCATTTGATTTTTTAAAAATTAGGAAGCGATGGGACATTTCAGATGCATGTGAGTTCTGGAAACACTCCACTTGCTGCTCCAATACCTACTAAAGAAATAGCCACACTTACAGCAACCTTCATTTATTAAGACTTTAGAATGCCAGGCCTGGCCTGGGCACTTTTTGCCCCTTACTCCCCTTAAACCACAAAAGAAGGCTATGAGGGAGGTGCTATTATTATCTATTATCTATCTACCTACCATCATTATCTAGTTGTCATTATCTATTAGCAGCTATCATTATTATTTATCATTACTACCTATCATTTTCTATTATCTATTTAATCTATCATCCGTCTATCTATCTATCTATCCATCTGCTAACAGATTGAGAAGCCGAGGTCCAGAGACGCTTGGCAGCCAGCTCCAGGTCCCTCTGGGGTACGTGGCAGAGTATGGGGCTCCCTGCCCCTTAGCACCGAGGGGTGGCTCCATTTTGAGGTCAGTCGCCTTGAGACCTGCACCCCTGCCCTTACCCGCTCCGCCTGCAAGGTCTGTGAACTCCTGACGAAAAGCCAATCCCCTGGCTAGGGCTTTCTGCATCAGTTCTTTGTCTTGCTTCTGGAAACAAGCAAGAGCGGGCTGCCTGCCTGTCTGTGTATGACAACAATCCCCGAGTCTGCTCTCCTGGTGGAACAAGGTGTTCAGTCCTGCACGGCTGCAGGGCAAGGGAAGGGGGTGAGGGATTGCTTTCCTCTAGAGGTTTGGGTTGGGATAATTTTCACCCTGAAGAGGTTACAACACGCAAGCACTGAGGTGAAGTGAGCTGGCCCGAGTCCTCCCCTCCCCTAGCACCTGCTGGAGGTACCAAAGGAGCCAGAAACACTGCCTGACCTTAGCAGTTCCTCCCTACCCACTGCATGATATTAAAGATTGTTTTCTTGCCTCAAAGACACAAAGATCTCTTCCTAGAATACCTGGAGGCAGGTGAAGTGGGCAAATACCACATAGAAAAATATATGATCACTTGCACCTTTCTAGCAAGGAACAGCAGTCTATTACGCAGTGTATCTTTTTTTTTTTTTTAAATCATTGGGGCTTCCCATCTGCTGCCCTAACCACATTCCTCACTGCACCCCCAGTGCAGCCCTACTGCCCAGGGTTTTTCCTGGATGGAGGAAAGATCCAGGAAAATGAGTTCCTAAGGGAGCATTTGAGGTTTAATCACTTCCTTCTTGGGAAGTGAGGGCAGGAAGGGGATGAGGGTGAGGAATAGCAGTTAAAAAGAGGAGCCTAGGGCTTCCCTGGTGGCTCAGTGGTTGAGAGTCCACCTGCCGATGCAGGGGACGCGGGTTCGTGCCCCGGTCCGGGAAGATCCCACATGCCGCAGAGCGGCTGGGCCCGTGAGCCATGGCCGCTGAGCCTGCGCGTCCAGAGCCTGTGCTCCGCAACAGGAGAGGCCACAACAGTGAGAGGCCCACGTACCGCAAAAAAAAAAAAAAGAGGAGCCTAGAGAAGATTATGTTTTGGACAAAGGAATGACTCCAGTGATGGAAGTTCAGACACAAAGGCAGGGCAAGAGATAGCTGGGACCCCATCACATCACAACGCAAGTCTCTGGCTGCGGCCTGAGGAATCTGCTTGGCTGTTGAGGGAGCTTCCCCATCCCAGCTTTTTTTGGGCCTGACCAGTAAATCCTAGGATGCCATATGTGCCCCACTCTGTCTCTGCCCGCCTCTCCACAATCCCATGTGCTACCAGTTTTTATTCATGAAACTAGGCCTGCACCCAGGGCCAGTGAGGAGGGGTGGAGGCAGCCCAGGACAGGCTGAGCTTCTAGGACAGAAGTGGCCTCAATGTCAGATACTTGGCGGTTCAGGGTAATTACATATTCTCACCAGGCTCAGTTAACAGGCTTAGTCAATGGAGCTCTTGATACTCGGGGCACTTGTGGACTAGGGGCCATCAAAAGGCTGCTCAGTAACCTACTGTAGAGCACAGGGAACTCTACTCAATACCCTGTAATGACCTATATGGGAAGCGAATCGAAAAAAAAAACTGGATATATGCATATGTATAACTGATTCACTGCTGTACACCTGAAACTAACACATTATAAATCAACTATACCCCAATAAAATGTTTTTTAAAAAAGGCTGCTCAGTCCTGTTGCTGCTTCCGGAAGCTGGGGAGGGGTCGGGTGTGGAGTTGACTGACAGCCCCTCTGAACCCTCCCCAGGGTTGGTGCCCAGGCACTTTCCAGAGCCGCTCCCAGCAATGACTGAGCATGGTGGGGTCCTAGCCCACGACTCTAACTCTGGCTGAAGGACCCTCCATTGGCCTGGCTGAAGCTCTTAGAACCACACTGTGGTCTGAGTCTCAACGCTAACCATCATCCTTCCCCAGGTCTCCTTAAACAGCTATCAGACCAGCACAACAGCCTGAAGACACTCCCTGCCCAATCCTGCTCCCTCCCTTTTCCGCAAATAATCTCTTGCACTTCATCACATCTTGGCATTTGCTTCTCAGAGAACCCAAGCTAGCGCAGGAAGGCAGGCAGAAGAGATGGGGCTTGGGGCCTGCCTCACTCACCACCAGGAAGGCTGAGGACATCATCCTGAGTAGAACAGGGGACACAGAGAACCACTGGCACAAGGTGGCAGCCTAGTGGCTGAGTTTCACTGGTGGTGGTCTGGGGACGTGTCTGGGTGGAAGGAAACAGCCTGACAGGTCGAGGAATTTGAATGATACTAGGGGGGAGGGGGAGTGTCTACAAGAAGGGCAGAGTTAGCGGGTTATTGCTAAGATGTCTTGAAGCTGCAGCCACAGAAGAGAAACCCAGGGTCCTTAACAAACAGTTAAACAAACAGCTAAAGGCTAAGTGTGAGAGCCAGAGGGTTTATTTGGTAGTTTACAAAGAGGCCCTTATTTCCTGCAGTGGACAAGCTAACAGAGCCGAGGAACTGAAGCAGGACTTGACTGTCTGAGTTTCAGAGTTCCAGAGGCATTCAAAAGCTCAGCCTAGACTAGCTGTTGTGCTAAGCTCACACCCTGGCTGGAAAATCTGGCCCTTGAAATGGTGGGATGGGACATCTGGACAGATGCTCTAGGAGGTGCCTCCGCAGAGGTAGCTCACCTCTTTCTAGTAAGAGTTAGCTCTTCCCTGTGCTGGATGGTCTGGCAGAGGCTTCTCCTCACAAAGCCTCTCGGGAGCTGCACTCGCCGTTCGATAATAAGGATTAAATTCCAGGATGTGCTGGGCCTGATAAGGGAGGAAAGAGGCTGTACAATGAGAGCTGTAAGACTTAGCTAGCATGTGCCAGCAGGAGCTGGAGACCTCAGGGATTCGACTGGAGGGTTCCTGACCAAAGGGTAAGAACATGGGACTCTAAATACTTTGACTTGGAGATACTTTCTTGGTACATGGGAGTTAATACTTCCTGTCCAGTACCCCAGGGGTCAAGGCAAACTTACTGCTAGGGTAAGCCTCCAAGAGGGCCCCCATGCCCCCTGCCTCCTGGTACTCGTGCCCCTGTGTAATCCCTTCCCTAGAGGCTGGACTTATGACTCACTTCTACCAAGTAGACTATGGCAGAAGTGATGGGATGGTACTTCCATGATTAGGTTGGCTTAAGTCTCAGCCTTTCTCTCTCTCCTTCCGGTTCTCTTTCTCCTTTTGGTGCTCGCTCTTTCTTCCTGAACACACACTTTTTCTTTCTCTCACAGAGTCCAGCCACCAGGTAAAGATGTCCAGACTGTCTCGCGGGAGAAGCCACACGGAGAAGGGAGGTCCTGGAGGATGAGAGGGCACATGGAAGAGAGCCATGACATCCCAGCCAGCACCAGCTGCCAGCCACGGGAGTGAGCCTTCTTGGGAGCAGCCCCTCCACTGCCAACCAAGGCTTCAGACGATGCGGCCCCGGCTGACACCTTGACTGCAACCTCATGAGCGTCCCTGAGCCAGAACCATTAAGCTGAGCCACTTCTGACCTGACCCATAACAACTGTGAAATAATGTATATTTGTTGTGTGAAGGTACCAAGTTTTAGGGGATTTGTTCCATAGCAAGAGACAACAAATCCAATAGCTCTTAGGAGGCTGGAGAGAGTAAGTGAGCCACGCTGAACAGAGTGGAAATGCCTGATTTGCTCTAAAAGACAGGAGAGGGAGGAATAAAGAAGCTGAATGCTGGAGCGGATCCATTACGCGAGGCCAGCGGATCACAGGATACTGTCCCATGGGACGGTCCAGATGACACACCATTAACTAAGACCACCAGGACCTTATTAACTCAGCGTCACGATGAAGTTTAGTGGTGGCTCTCCTCTGCAGGCCAGAGGGGCAGTCACAGAGCTGGGCTTGTTAATATCCATGGGGATGACCCCTCATTCTCAAGTAACAGAAGCCAGATATCGATCATCAGAAGCCAGCTCTGCTGGCTTTCATCGTAACCACTGGCAAGTTGGGAGGGGCAGCCAAGGGAGACGGACCTACAGGGGGTTGTGGCGATGGCTGACAGAGCAAGGCATTCCTAGATGCAGAATAGGTGGGCATCTCAGAGGGACACCATTTATAACAACAACAACAAAGCAAGAGTGGGGGAGCAGGAGATGGGGGGCAACTGGCCCAATAAAGAGTCATGGTCCCTCACTCAGTTTCCGGATCACGTCAATTTTCAGATCCAGAACCTGCTGATTGAAGAGGTAGACGGGTCCTTAACAGAGAGGACCCAGAAACACCATGGCAAGTACACACTAGAACATTTACTCAGGTTATTGTACACTAAGAAAATGGGAATATCCAGATATTTAAGAGACCCTTGGGCAGATCTGAAGTGACAACGATAGCCAGAGACACAAAGCATTATCATGGTGCCCCCTAGAGAGTAGGGGCCTGTAGGGATCCAGTTATAAATGGAATCATGGTATAACGTCTGGCTCATGGTAGGTCCACTGGGTCTGTGAAACCACCCAGTGATCATTTCCCCCATCCCCGAGTGTAAAATTGGGATCGATAAGTTCAGCAGTTGGTAGGATACCTGTATTGGGTCCTTGGCCTTTGGCATAGGAGCTATCATAGTGAAGAAGGTCAAATGGAAACCTCTGAAGGTGGCCCCTCCTTCCTGGCCAAGAATGTAAATAAAAAAGACTATCAATACATCCTGGATGGATGGAAAAGATTAATATCACCACTAAAAACTTAAAGGATACAGGGATGGTGGTCCCTCTTGTATCTTCACTTAATTTGCCAGTTAGCGCCCTGCAGAGACCAGATGGATCTGGAAAATGCCTGTAGATTGCTGCAACTCAACCAATTAGTAGCCCTGATTGCAGCTACTCTGCTGGAAGCGGTATTTTTATTCTAGAAGATTAATAAGGCCTAAAGTACATGGTACGCAGCTCTTGATTTGGTAAATGCACTTTCTATTTTTGTTAGAAAAGAAGATCAGAAACAGTTCACATTATCATAAAACTGACACTTATTTAGTTCTGCTTCCATGCTCTTTTAACTCTCTCACCTTCTGTCATAATACAGTCCAAAGAGATCTGGACCACCTGGACATCCCATGGAACTAAGATTACACTGACTCATTACATTGATGGCATCAGACTGATAAGACAGGAAGAGAAGGAACAGGACGAACAAGACACTGGAAGACTCAGGAAGACAAGTGCATCACACAGAGCAGGATACTAACGCTGTGAAGATCCAGGGACCAGTGAGAGCCACTGTGAAGTTTTTAGGGGTCCAAGGGTCAGAGATGTATCAGAACATCCCCTCTAAAGTAAAAGACAAATTGCTGACAGACCCAGTGGGAGAATCACGATGCAGTTCCAGGATTCTAAGGCAGGGTCGAGCAATCCACAGCAGACAAGCATACACCTTTGGAGAAACAACTCGTGCTGTGTTGCTGGGTCCCAGCAGAGACAGTCTACAACTGCCTATTATGAGCTGGGGTCTGTCAGATCCACCAAGTCACAGAGTTGGGTGGGCCCAGCAGCAGTACCATGTAAGTTGGAAATGGTGTATTTGGGACCAAGCTGCATGGATCCAGACTCCCAGGTCACCTATCACAGGTGCACAAGCATCCCTTCCCCAGCTCACACCTATGCCATGTTGGGTGTCCTTTAGATCAGCTGCAGGCAGAGGAAGAAGGCCTAGCTGGCTTTATAGATGAGTTGGCCTGGTTGCCAGGTACAAGGCCAAAATGGATGGCGGCTGCAATATAGCCACATTCAAGGGTGGTCTCGAATGGATGAGAAGGAGACAGAAAATCTTCTCAGTTGGTACAGCTGCAAGTGATGCATGTGGTGACCCATTTTGTGTGAAAGCAAAAGTAATCTGAGGTGAGAACATATAGAGATTTATGGGCTGAAACCATCAGGTCATTTGATCAGCATCATGGAAGAAAAAGCGCTCCTTATTGGAACGGGAGAGGCTCCTGGAGTGCACCTGGCCTGAAAGGAGAGAATTGAGACACTGCCTAACAAATGAACAAGAAATCTGAATCTTCTGTCGCCACCTTGGAAAGAGATGAACACTCCGAAACTGACAGAAGAGGGAAAGTGGGAGTGGGGTCCTTCTTACTCTCCCTTGCTGGTGTCTTCTCACATCTTGGACCTGTGAATGATGGGCAAGTCCTTAGATTCTTCCAGTCCTTTAATTCCTTATTAAACTAACGTCTTAGAGGATGTCATGGAGTCTTGTGGCTTAAAGTAACACCTGTATACCGATGGCTCCCAAATTTATATGTCAGTTCATCAAAATTAAAAACTTTGTTCTTCAAAGATCATAATCAAGAAAGGAAAAGACTACCCACAGAATAGAGAATAAAATTTGTAAATCATATTTCAGAGAGACACTTGTATCCAGAATACACAAGGAACTTAGAACCCAAAAATAAAAGGACAAATAATCCAATTAAAAATGGACAAAGAATAGAAAAAAAAATGAAATAATGCCACTTGCAGCAACATGGATGGACCTACAGATTTTCATACTGAGTCAAGTAAGTCAAACAGAGAAAGAGAAATATTGTACGGTATCGCTTATATGCGGAATCTAAAAAGAAATGATACAAATGGACGTATTTACAAAACAGAAACAGACTCACAGACTTAGAGAATGAACTTACGGTTACCGGGGCTGGGCGGGGGGGGGGGGGGAAGGGTGGAGGGAAGGGATAGTTAGGGAGTCTGGGATCGACATGGACACACTGCTATATTTTAAAAGGATAACCAACAAGGGCCTACTGTATAGCACAGGGAACTCTGCTCAATGTTATGTGGCAGCCTGGATGGGAGGGGAGTCTCGGGGAGAATGGATACATGTATATGTGTGGCTGAGGTGCTTTGCTGTGCACCTGAAACCATCACAACATTGTTAATCGGCTATACTCCAATATAAAATAAAAAGCTTTTAAAAATGGGCAAAGAATTTGAACAGGTATTTTTCTAAAAATGATACACAAGTGACCAATAAGCACATGAAAAAATGTTCAACATCATTAGTCTTCTGGGAACTGCAAATCAAAACTCAATGAGATACCATTTCATGCCCACTAGGATGTCTATAATCAAAAAGACAGACAACAACAAGTGTTATTGAGTATCTGGAGAAATTGGAATCCTCATACCTTGCTGGTGAGAAGTTAAATTGGTACAGCTGCTTTAGAAAACACCTTTAAAGTTCCTCAAAAAATTAAACACAGAGTTACCCTGACCTAGGATTCCACTCCGAAGTATATACTCAAGATAACTAAAACATGTGTTCACACAAAAACATGTACATGAATGTTCACAGCAGCACTATTCGTAATAGCCAAAAAGCGGAAACTACCCAATTATCCATCAACTGATAAAGGGATAAACAAATTACGGCATAACCATACAATGGAAAGTTATTCAGTCATAATAATGAAATACCGATACCGATGGATGGACCTTGAAAACATCATGCTCAGTGAAAGAAGCCAGACACAAAAGGCCACAAGTTATATGATTTCATTTTTATGAAATGTCCAAGATAGGCAAATCTATAGAGAGAGGAAGTAGATTACTGATTGCCAAGGGCTGGAGGGGACAGAGTACTGGGCAGTGACTGCTAATGGGTATGGGGTTTCTTTTGGGATGACGAAAATGTTCTGAAATTAGATAGTGGTGATGTTTGCACAATCATGTGGATATACTAAAATCTACCACACTGTGGACTTTAGAAGGGTGAATTTTATGGTATATGAATCAGCTCTCAATAAAGCTGTTATAAAAAAGAAAAAAAACATACAACTGAGAAAGAATAATGATATGTCAGTAAGCCACAAATGATAAATGCTGGAGAGGGTGTGGAGAAAAGGGAGCCCTCCTACACTGCTGGTGGGAATGTAAATTGGTACAGCCACTATGGAGAACAGTATGGAGGGTCCTTTAAAAATAGAGCTACCATATCATCCAGCAATCCCACTACTGGGCATATATCTGAAGAAAACCATAATCTGAAAAGATACATGCACCCCAGTGTTCACAGCAGCACTATTTACGATAGCCAAGACATGGAAGCAACCTAAATGTCCACCGACAGATGAATGGATAAAGAAGTTGTGGTACATATATACAATGGAATATTACTCAGCCATAAAAAGGAATGAAATTGAGTCATTTGTAGTGAGGTGGCTGGACCCAGAGTCTGTCATACAGAGTGAAGTAAGTCAGAAAGAGAAAAACAAATAGCATATGTTAACACATATATATGGAATCTAGAAAAATGGTACTGATAAACCTAGTGGCAGGGCAGGAATAGAGATGCAGACGTAGAAAATGGACTTGAGGACATGGTGGGGAAGGGGAGGCTGGGAAGAAGTGAGAGAGTAGCATTGACATATATACATTACCATGTGTAAAACAGATAGCTAGTGGGAAGCTGCTGCATAGCACAGGGAGGTCAGCTCGGTGCTTTGTGACCATCTAGAGGGGTGGGATAGGGAGGGTGGGAGGGAGGCTCAAGAGGGAGGGGATATATGTATACATATACCTGATTCACTTTGTTGTACAGCAGAAACTAACATAACATTGGAAAGTAATTATAATCCAATGAAGATATAAAAAAATAGAGATAATTTAAAAAAAAGATGTGGTACATATATACAATGGAATATTACTTAGCCATAAAAAAGAATGAAATAATGCCATTTGCAGCAACATGGATGGACTTAGAGATTATCATACTAAGTGAAGTAAGTCAGACAAAGACAAATATATGACATCACTCATATGTGGCAACTAATTTAAAAAAGTGATACAAATGAACTTATTTACAAAACAGAAACAGACTTACAGATATCGAAAACAAACTTATGGTTACCAAAAGGGAAACGGGGGGTGGGGGAGGGATAAATCAGGAGCTTGGAATGAACATATACACACTACTATATATAGGATAGATAACCAACAAGGACCTATTGTATAGCACAGGGAACTCTACTCAATATTCTGTGATAACCTATATGAGAAAAGAATCTAAAAAAGAATGAGTATATGTATAACTGAATCACTTTTGCTGTACACCTGAAACTAACACAACACTGTAGGTCAACTATACTTCAATAAAATTAAAATTAAAAAATATATAAAAATAAAATACAAGACTCCTTCCGTCAAAAAAAAAAGAACAGGTTGGTGTGGACCATTTTCTGAAAGTTCTCACACACTCCCCTTCGCCCACCAAGGCTCTGTCACAGGCCAGGTGAGGAGCCCTGGTGTTTTTCCATCACAATTTCTTGGCCTCAGACTCAACATGGCCTCAGATTACATGACTTTTCTACTTTCTTTGCTTCTTTGTGTTCTGTTGGCCAACACTTGCCTAAGTTGCTGAGGGAAATCTAGTTGAACCAGGAAAAAAAAAATCTAGGGTCTGTGGGACAGAAATTCAAGCTTAATTGTTGAGCAGTGGCTTTCCAAGTGTCCTGGTACATCAGCATCACTTATGCAGCAGTCCTCAAATGTAAATGTGTTCAAATTGCTGAGGGACCTGTGGTTAAAGTCACCTGTTAAACATGAAGCCATCCACACCCTGTCTATGTAAGTGAGTCTGGGGTGGGACCAAGGACCCTGCAATTTTTTTTCTGTTTTTCTTTTTTCTTTTTTTTTTTGCGGCACGCGGGCCTCACACTGTTGTGGCCTCTCCCGCTGTGGAGCACAGGCTCCGGACGCGCAGGCTCAGTGGCCATGGCTCACGGGCCCAGCCGCCCCGCGGCATGCGGGATCCTCCCGGAGTGGGGCACAAACCCGTGTCCCCTGCATCGGCAGGCGGACTCTCAACCACTGCACCACCAGGGAAGCCCGACCCTGCATTTTTGAACAAGTGCCCAGGAAACTGGATGCAGGCAGCCTGCGGACCACACTGTGAGAAATACCTCCTAAGGAGCTCGTTAAGGATCCCGGGGTCTGGGTGTGGCCACCCACCTACCGATTCAGAACTTGCAGCTCTATGTGTGTCCTTCTCCACAGAGGAACCCAGAACACAGCTGGGGCTCCACTGCCACAGAAAGCATTTCATTCAGAAAAAAGCAGCCAGGCTTTCATTTTTGAGGTCTCTTCGTCCAGGGGCACCCGTCACCCGCTGAAAATCAAGGTACGACAGCTGTCGACACAGAAACCCTGGAGAAGAAGTCCCATGTGCCCCAGCAGTTGAGATCCTTAACAAAAATGACTACAGAAATGGAAAGTATGATTGTGATCATTTTACACAGCTTTTCTCTCTTTTCCTGGGTCTCGTGGGAATTCCCAAGGTGAAAGTGGCCACCTGGAGCCACCCACCTGGCTGGGAGACTGGCCACTCCATGATTGAGAAGCAAGAGGGGCAGTGGCGGTAGCTGTATCTGTCCATCACCCAGAGTCAGCGAGTCTGGCGCTCACCCTGAACAGCTGCACAGCAGCACCTGATGGGCTGACTCTGCGGCGGCGTCAGGTGCCAGGTTGCTGCAACTGCCCTGGAGAGAGTGCTCTGTCGGAGAGGCTAACTGCACCTGGTGGGAACGATGTAACCTCCAGGAACGCCAGATTCGCCTGCATGCAGACAAGTCCACTGGGGAAAGTCAGCAGCCTCAGCACTGAATTATGGCTGATTCAACTGCAGAAGCTGTGGTCAGACTTGCCTGTTAGGTGGGATGCTTCTCAAGGGGACCAGAAGGCTTCATTTGGAGTTTATGATAAAACTGAAGTTTCATTCAAATGAATGTAACCCTCATTTCCCAGTCAAAGACAAGTGGAATCATGGGTCATTCCTATTTTTTTTTTTTTTTTTTTTCCTTCGGTACGCGGGCCTCTCACTGTTGTGGCCTCTCCCATTGCGGAGCACAGGCTCTGGACGCACAGGCTCAGCGGCCATGGCTCACGGGCCCAGCCGCTCCGCGGCACGTGGGATCTTCCCAGACTGGGGCACGAACCCGTGTCCCCTGCATCGGCAGGTGGACTCTCAACCACTGCGCCACCAGGGAAGCCCATGGGTCATTCTTAAGCTTAAGCTCCTGTCCTGATCTCCCACCTCCAGCGGGTGTCACTGGGGATGCTTAAGCCACTGCTCTCACTCATTCATTCAACAAACATTTACCAAGTGCCTACAGTGATAATCTAACTCACGTTGTCTAAGTGATCGCCCTGGGCTAGGCACTGGGCTAGAGCTGGCATGGGCGTCTTATGCAATTCTCACCAAACTATATGAGCGAGGGACTCCATTTTACAGATGAGGACACTGGGGATCAAAGAGGCAAAGCAGGTTGCCTAAGGTGCCACGACCAATGAGAGATACAGCAGGCTGCCGGACGGTCAGCCCTTCCTGTGTGCCAGGCTGAGCTGAGGCAATGTCCTCTTCCTGCCTTTAGGTGGGTTCACTGATCTCTTCACTCTACAATCAAACCTTTACTCTTCCTATGCATTCTGCCCCTCAGCCTATCCACCCTGCGCCCTCTGGCACTGGCCCTTCTTCCTATCTATCAGCCCTCCTAGGTAGATTCTCCTGGCTCCTCCTGAAGCCTTGTCACCACTCTCTCGATCTTCCCTCCACCCTGCGGCTCGCCCGCTGGTTGGCCTCTCGAGCCCTGGTGCCACTCAGAGTTCTCTGACACTCAGCTCCACAACCTTTCTCCCAGGAAGACACCCCTGACCCACCCCCTCCCCACATTCACGACTCCACAGTGTGACCTCATTGCATACTGAGAATGCCTTTGTCCCAATGTGATATCCCATGTTATGACAGGTGGCATTTCTATTTGTCAGAATCCTCTATTAAAATGGCTTCGTGACGTTGTACTGGTGCCCATCCCCTTCCATCACGGCACATGATGGGTTCCCAATAAATGTCTGTCAGACTGACCAGAACTGACTCACATGCCTTATGCATCAGGGTATAGGCAATAAAAAAAAGCAGGCCTGATATTTTAACACAAGAAGGTAGGCGTAACCTCACGAATATCACTCATGCTCAGAAGGGAGAAAAACAGGACAGATATATGGTAACAAAAACTACACAGGAAAGGCACACAGGTTAAATACATGACTCAGGAATCTGACCACCTGGGCTTGAGTCCCAGCTCCTCCACTTGGTAATTATGTGACCTGGAGCCACTGATTTCACCTCTCTGACACTGTGTTCCATCTGTACGTGGGACTAACATCTTACAGGGTTGTGGGAGGATTAAATGAGATAATCCACGTGCAGCATTTAAAGGAGCACATTGTTAATGTTTGGTGAATGTTATATTTAATTTTTGTTCATAATATATGGATTTGATAGTAAGAGTGAGGGAGGAAACTAGGAAGAAATGAGATAGTATGTTGAGACTATGGTACAAACCCCCAAGTTAGAAAAAAAATACAGGTGAGAATTGGCCAACCAGAGGCCCAGACTTTCAAGTTTGTAATTAGCTGCCGTAACTAAAAATTAAGAAACTTCATGTTAAGCAAAAATCCAGAGTTCTGCCCTCTCTTGAGAAGCAAGAAGAGTTGACAGCTCTGGGCTTCTACTTCCCCATGGTGATAACTGTCCTGATTTGTGTAATAACTGCTCATTTAAGAGCAAACACCAGCTCTCTAGCTCCCCCAGCACCCCCCCTCCCCACGCCCTACTGCTTCTTACCTGGCCCGCTTCAGAAAATAGGCATTTGAGTTTGTGACCCCTGTCATAGGTGATGCCTTCTCAATAACAATTTATTCTTATGCACGGTTCTCCTTTGCTCAAGAATCTAGTATATCTCCCTCGTACTTCCATCATCAAACTCAAACTTTGTCACCTCCTCAATCTGGGGACTCATCCAGCCTCACTTCCCAGGACTCCCCATCACACCCCAGATCCTCCTGGTACTGGGCTGGCACGGGCCCTCCCTCCCTTCTGCTCACCCAAAGCCCCTGCCAAAGCTAAGCTCGGGTCCAGCCACACCCCGCCCCAAGCTTCTCCCATACTCTGCATCCTGGAGTCCTCTCCCTCCCCCAGGCTTGCACAGCGCTTGGGGCAAGAGCAACCACGATCCCAGTGCAGTCAGGGGCTCTCAGGATTTACCCCACATGGAAATCTGCCCTTGTCCACTCGGTTCATTCCTTTCCCCCTGCCCCTTGGGGTCCCCGTCCCTGATGGACCTATTCCCGGACTTTTGTGATTTAAAACAAAACCAGAATGGAGTGGGAGAAACAGGACAAGAGATGTGTGAGGTTGGGGGAAAAGGAAGAGAAAAACAGGGCAACCCTAGGGCAGGCGGTTGAGCGGGAAGGAGAGAAGGACAGGCTGCGGCAGCAGCGGGAGAGAATGGAAGGCCAAGGACAGAGAAGGGAACTTGTGTGCTTCCACGCTGCCTCCCCCTGTAGCCAGAAATACAGCCTCTGGGCCTCTCTCCGTCTTTGGTTCCCAGTGGCAATCCCATCTCCTACAGGAGAGTGGAAGCTCCGTGAGGGTGGAAACCCTACTTAACGCTCTTTTATATCCCTCAGAGCCCAAGGATTCCACAGGTTCATGCAGAGTGACTGACCTCAGTCTCCTCAGGTGTTCTCAGGTAAGTGACCTGAAGAAGACGTTGGGCATCAAGAAGGTGGGCTCCTAGATTTCACCTCCTGGCAGAAGTGTGATGAGATCAGATAGCAACGTGGTTTTGTGTCCCAGCCAGTAACTAGGGAGATGCTCCAGACTAGACAGCAGCGGTGCTCAAGCTAGAGCCTGCAGCGCAATCACCTGGAGGGAGGGGGTGGAGCCACTTATTACAAGAGATCACTGCCCCGCCTCCAGAGCGTCTGATGCAGCTGGTCTGGGATGGGGCCAAGAATTTGCTTTTCTAACTACTTCCCAGGTGATGCTGATGCTGCTGGACCGGGGATCACCCTCTGAGAAACCCAGCTCTAGAGTGCAGGGCTGCGGTCTAAGTGAAGCCACATCACTCAGCTACTTTATAGAAGAAAAGTAACTGTTTCCTCACCGCCTCCCCCCCTTTCACTGCCTAGCAGGTCACTCAACCTTCTGCTTCAATGCCTTCACCCGGACCATGGATGCCCATGGCAATGTGGAGAGCGCCCCCATGTGGCACAAATGGAAAATTACCTGAATTGTAACCTACTCGCTCTTACCCTTAATAAAGATTACTGAACAAATTTAGTTTTACCTGCTGGACAAAAGATCCTGGGAAACGTGAGCTGTTCATCATTCACTAGATCTGGTCCACGTGTAGAGGAGGGGCCAAGGGTCCATTAAGGCGGGCGATGGGTCGAATACTTGGCCCAAAGTTGCCTGGGGACAGCAGAAATGATTTATTCTCATGGCTTTGGGATTTTATAGGGTGAGAAGTATTTTAGGAGAATAGTCCAAACCGGATTACTCACTACATTCTCTGTTGGAGAAGACGCCTTTGTAACAGACGTTAGAACTGAATAATTTCAAAGCCCTGGAAACACTATATGACTAAGAAAGAACCTTAGGATGATTATGAACAATTTCCCCTGTGACTTTCCTGAAATTAGAAAGCTGGCATTATTAACTGTGATCTAGTGTACAAACACTCCGGCACCCAGCTCGGTTACCCACTGATTCATCGCAAGCACGCAGCTTCTCACAGGCGTTACAACATCCTTATAGGCTTTGCTGCCACCTGCTGCTCGGGCCTGGGATGTGCAGGAGATGGTAACCAGGAAACTGTCAGCTCAGCAGGCTTCTCAGACTTCACAGGACATTAGAATCAGCTGGAGGGCTTGTTACACCATAGATTTGGGGGCTCCACCTCCAGAGATTCTGATTCAGCGGGACTGGGATGGAGCCTGAGAACTTGCACTTCTGATAACTCCCTGGGCGATACTGATGCTGCTGGTTGGGGGGCATGCACCTGGGTGGCATTTGTAGTTTCTCTTTATGCCACACATTTTCCAGACCTTGACCATTAATCAGTGTAAGTTGCAAATAACCAAGAGCCTCTAATTCAGGGTTTCTCACCTTGGGCACTATCGATATTTTGACGTGATAATTTGGTGCGTGTGTTTTTTGGGGGTGGGGGTTATTCTGTATGTTGTAGAATGTTTAGCAGCATCCCTGGCCTCTACCCACTAGACGGCCAGTAGCAGCCCTCTCAGGCTTCACCAGACGTGACGTCCCCAGTTGAGAACCGTTGCTCTAAAAGGTAGGCAGATTTTCCTCTCTCATTTGGTAGACTGTGATGGCATCCTCTAGTACTGCCTTAAATACATAATGCTACTGACCTATAGGAAACTTCCAGCTCTGTGAGTTTAACTAACAGAAAAGAATAGCTTACATTTGTAGACTACCTACTCTGGGGCAAGGCACACTGTTAATGCTTTTTAATTACCCCCTTTAATTCCTACGACCACTCTTTTACTGATGAGGAAACTGAAGCTTCCATGGGTTTTAAATAACTTGTCCAAGGTCATGGTTAATACCAGCTGGATCTGGGTGGTGCAAGGGGAGTGTGGAGCTGAACCAACCAGCAGAGTCCAGTAAAAATATAAAGCAACTCACAAATACAAGCCACGTGTGTAATTTTACATTTTCTAGAAGCCACATTAAAATAGTATAAACGGTCAAATTGATTTTCGTATCTTTCATTTCACCCAACATTTACATCTAAACTGTTATTTTAACATGCAACTAATATTTTTTACATTGTTGATATATTTCACATTGTTTTTTCTACTCAGCCTTTGAAAGCTGTGTGTCTTTTACACTCGCGGCACCTCTCAGTGTCCACCAGCCACAGGTCAGGTACTGGAGAGCCACACATGCTCCCAGCTGCCACACAGCATCACACAGGACTAGACTCTCCACCTCAGTCCAGCCACCCTCCAGCCTCCATGTGTGGAGCAGCATGTGTCAATGTCACCTCAATGTCCTTCAGTTTCTGCCTACAATTCAGCTATTTTATCAGATCCCTATACCTATTGATGGACCCTGCAATCTGTTCTTGGAATATCTCTACGTATTTTAAAATGAGGGCTACAGTTTTGTGAAATTTATCAAACAGTAGATTCCTCATCTGGTGGCCAGACTGCTGACTATCATCTAATTTTAGTTCCAATAGCTTTTCCAGTGGCTGTTTTCCCACAGTCTGTGTTTGTACTTGCATGATAGAGATCATTCATCTCATCTGACGCTAATCACCGAGGCATACATTTAATTACACTCTCGAGTCTTTTGGTTTATCTCCCAACATCTAGGAATGTTCACCCTCATTCAGGGACTCTGCCTTTCAGCAGCCTCTAGATGATGTTTCTCCCTGCAGTTCTCATGCAGTCTTTAGTAAACGTTTCTGATCTCTTAGGAAACCATTTATTCTCTAGAGAATTTTGCAATAAACCCCTTAGTCTTAGCACATTTGTTCGTTCAAATTTTACAGGTATGAAAAGCAAAACAGACTTAAGTACTAAGGTCAACTTACACCAATTAAAAAGGAGTAATAAGAGCTCATCCTTATGAAATGCTTTCTATAAGCCATGCGCTGTGCTCAGCACTCGACACACATTTTTTTCTTTTTTTAAAATTAATTAATTTTTGGCTGCGTTGGGTCTTCGTTGTTGCACGCCGGCTTTCTCTAGTTGCGGTGAGCGGGGGGCTACTCTTCGTTGCGGTGCGCGGGCTTCTCATTGCAGTGGCTTCACTTGTTGCGGAGCACGGGGTCTAGGCATGCAGGCTTCAGTAGTTGTGGCACGTGGGCTCAATAGTTGTGGCTCACAGGCTTAGTTGCTCCGTCGACACACATTTTCTTATTTATTTTTCCTAATAGTCCTACCAGGTAGGTGCAACTAAAATTGCATCTCGAGGTGAGGAGAGGAGGCACAGCATTTAAGAAACTTGCCCAAGGTCTCCCAGCTAGCAACTAGCAGAACTGGGAGTTGTATCAAAATCTGTTTAATGATAGAGGTGATTGCCTCATCTCTACACTCCACTGTCTGAAAAGTGATTTGCAAATATTGTTTTTATTCCTGAGTTTGTAAGGGTGTGGTTCTGCATTACATCTCATTCTCTTGATGGGGAAGATAGATAGATAGATAGATAGATAGACAGATAGATAGATAGATAAATGCAGCATTATTGACAATGGCCAAGATATGGAAGCAACCTAAGTGTCCATCAACAGATGAACGGATAAAGCAGATGTGGCTAATATATACAAGTTAATATTACTAAGCTACAAAAAATTGGAGGGCATTATGCTAAGTGAAATAAGTCAGACAGAGAAAGACAAATACTGTATGATACCATTTATATGTGGAATCTAAAAAATACAACAAACTAGTGAGTATGACAAGAAAGAAGCAGACTCACAGATACAGAGAACAAATTACTGGCTACCAGTGGAAAGGGTGGGGAGGGGAAGTGTAGGGGTGGGGAAGTAAGACAGGCTCAAGGATGTATTGTACAACACGGGGAATACAGCCAATATTTTGTAATAACTGTAAATGGAGTGTAACCTTTAAAAACTGTGTAAAAATAAAAATTAATACATCAATAAAATATAAAATTCTTGGTGTTCTAGGGACTGCCTCTGAAGCAAGATGCCAGGACCACTCAGGATGCAGGGCTCTTGCCTTGAAGAGGGGGCTGAGACTCGGGTCCGTCAGGAGGTCACATCAGGAGGCTCAACAAGGTCATGTCAGAACCCAGAGCCAGGAGAGCATGGGCGCCAGAGTGTGATGAGTTTAGGAGTGAGTGGGGGTGGGGATGTGGAAGTGAGGAGGGAAGACAGGTCTCCAGGAGGAAGAGAGGGAGAGAGGGTGGGAGAAGAAGTGTGATAGGGCTCGGGGGGGTGGGGGGTGGGGAGGGAGGTTATGATTTGCTTTGCAGTTTTGTTTCATTACACTTGAGCATGTTGCAATGCTGATGGGGGGAAAAGTAAGAGTTAAAGATACAGGAGATCTTGGGGAGGGGGTGGATGTGAATCAGCAAGGACCCTCAAGAATCAGGACGAGGCAGGTGTTTGAAGCCCATGTGGGGGACACATGTTTGCTGGTTTGATATCAAAGCTTTCTTGCATCTGCATCACCCCATCACTTCCCACCGCCACTGTCTGCCAATCAACCACTGTCAAGATTCCCATGGCCGAGTAGCTTAAGAAGTGTTTATAGTCAGAAACATTTTCCTTCCACTGGACATAAGTTCCTATCCCTGTCAGTGAGGAAAGCACACATCACACGATACCAGAACACATATCCCCAGGCAGCCCCATATGCACGAGACATAGTTTGATACAAGAGCACCACATCTGTCTCCACCTAAAACAGCTCGCAAGGGGTCAGCCTCAGATCCCTGAAATATTGCACCATTTGGATTATCTTCCTTAAAAATCCCGTTAAAATACAAACGGGTCAAAACAAGCAGGAAGAGAGCACCCACATTCACTGCAGCATAATTCACAACGGCCGAAAGGTAGAAGCAACCCAAGTGTCCATCAGTGGATGAATGGATAAACAAAAGGTGGTATGTATGTTCATACAATGGAATAGTATTCAGCCCTTTTTAAACAGGAAGGACATTCTGATACATGCTACAACATGGATGAACCTTGAGGACATTATACTCCGTGAAATAAGCCAGTCGCAAAACAATAAATACAGTATGATTCCATCCACACGCGCTATCTAGAGTAGTAAAATCCATAGAGACAGAAAGTAGAATGGTGGCTGCCAGGGGCTGGGGGGAGGGGGGAATGTGGAGTTGCTGCCTGCTGGGTAAGGAGTTTATTTGGGGACGATGAAAAGAGTTCTGGAGATGGATGGCAGTGACGGCTGCACAACAATGTGAATGTACTTAAAGCCACTGAACTGTATACTTAAAAATGGTTAAGATGGTAGCTTTATGTCACGTGTATCTTACCACAATTAAAAGAACTAATTTAAAAACCTAGCTCATTTAAAAGGGGCCACTTGATCCCTTGTTCTCATTTATTATTAGACTGCCTCAGCTTTGCTTCTCAGTAAAGAAACTCAGCAGAGAGCAGGACATCTGGGGAGCTGGGATCTGGGAGAGCTGATGAGAGGCGACAGTCCCTGTGGCTAGTAATTCCCTGGGCTATGGGATGTGATTTGAGAAAGGGCAGGTCTTGAATCCCATCTTGACCTGAGAGGGACAGCCCTGTGGGATCCTCAGTAGCAGGAAGAGAATGTGAGCCCCAGACACCTTGGGGAGCTGCTTGGGGGGCGGGGAAGGGAGACAGCAGCCTCTGTGGACTTGCCAAAATGGTAAGTAGCCTCCCTCTGGGGGAGTAATACTACTACACAGTTATTATTACTATTCAGGCTTCTGTGAGTCAGCAACACTGGCTTATTTAGAAAACTCACAAGCTGGCGTAAGTGAGCCCTGACACTGTGAGTCAAAGTGAAGGGTGGGTGTGAGAGTGGTGGACCCACACCCATGACCCATGACCCTCCCAGTCTAGTGCTTTCTTTAATTCGGCCAGCACCTCCTCCACCATCAGACCCTGGGAAAGGAAGCCACTTGGCCACAGAGAGCAGCATCTGAACCCTCATCAATGAGAGAGAGACAGAATTGTTACACTAATATGGAAACACTAAAGGAAGGAATAAATTTCATCTCCATGCATCTCTAGCTTGAGTTCCAAGCTCAACAGATGCTATTTTTATCAAATACTTTGTATTCTGTGACAGGCTTTGCCAACGTTCTATTTTTAGACACATCAGAAAAAGTCCACTTTGATTTCTCTTCCTTCTGGCTTCTCCCTCCCCGTTTGTGGGAGGGGTGGTGGGTTGGGTGGGACCCTGTCCTTTCAATAGAAAGTAAGTGACAAGGAGATGGCAGCCGTCCGAAAACTCACCCTGGTGCCAAGACATCCTGATATGGGCTCTGCCTCCTTTGCAAAATGACGTCTTGTCCTGGCTTCACCCCATCCCAGATGGCATAGCTGACGGGACAGGAAAACACACATATTTTAGAGTATTGACAGCATCGTTTCTCCCTGCCCCCACTTCCTGTGAAGGAGGATTTAGCTTTGGCCCACGAAGTTTTGGAGCCTATCTCGCGCAGAAGGTAGGAAACCATGGGAAGGGGTTCTGCACTGTGTGGTGCTGTGACTCAGATGTCTTGATGGGGTCACTGAAGCAAAGGCGGAGAATCACCTAATGGAAGAAGCAGAACAGATCAGAAGGTGAGAAGGGGGACAAGGGAGATAAGAGCCAGGGATGGGCTGAACTGGGAGGAATTAAAGAGATGAATTCTGGGGGACTGGAGTAGCTGCTGAGCTGCCATGAGGAGGATTTGGGAGAGAGATGGGAGACGGCTTTTCAGAAATGTTCTTGGTGTTATGATTGGAATCCATCCTCCCCCTTGGCATTTTTAAGAGATTTCCGTAGAGACATAAAGTGGTTTGAAAGTTATTTTTTTGTATGAGGGCCTGGTGTTTATTCAAGGCAGCCTGGACCGCTGGAGGCTAGCGTTTACTGGTAAAGGAGAGCCACCCTTCACCCCACTTCTCCCATCAACGCAGACTGCAGTCCAGCTATTTCAAACTGGTATCCAGTGGGCTCGGTTTGGACCCCAGATGGACCTTGTGTGGCTCATTGAGAGTTAATTTTTTTTAACCACCATTGAAAATTGGGATTTCATATTTAAAAAGCCCACATTTCCTACTTCTCTTGAAAAAAACTGGAAAATCTGGCAACATGAGACTTTCATCCCCATAAGGCAAAAATAAGCACACGCTCTCTGGTTGACCCCAGTGCCCACCACTCACAGAAGGTGTGCACGTGCACTAACACCTGGACAACTTCCTACATTTATACCTCTTACCATCTGGTAATGGCAGACTAGATCATCGGGGTCTGCTTTCCTGCTGGGGACAATTAGAAAGGCTGGACAAAATAAGAATAAAATCAGCCTGAAGGCACCCAAAACTTAAGAAGATCGTGAAGAATTGCCAAACCAAGTTCCGGGAAAAGATGGCCATTCAGGGAGACAAGCCCAACAACTGGGGGCCCTTTCCCCCTCGGGATATTTGCTGCCTCAGGAAGAGACAACTAAGAAGCTGAGAGGTTAAGCAGCACCTAGGCAGCTCTGCATGTCTAAGGGGACACAAGGTGGGATCCAGTGCCCACCGAAGGAGCCGGGGTACTGTAACTCCCCGTTTTAGACAAAGACCCTGAAATTGCACCTTAAGACTAGGTGAACTGAAAATAACCAGATTTTGCAGAGTCCCAACCCAGCTTCCAATGAGCTTAATGCTTCAAACTGGATTAAGGCCAGATTGGCCAGACCAGGTTGCTAGTAACCCCAGGTGCCTAGCAGAAGCAAACGTAAGTACAGTAAGTCCGCTACATACAAACCTCCAAGTTGCAAAGTTTCAAAGATGCAAACGTGCGTTCATGTGTCCAATCACCTAAGTTAGTTCTGTTTGAGGAGGCACACCTGAACATAGAATGGTACACAAGGGTTGCAGCAGTCGTTCAGAATGCAATCCAGTGCTACTGTGTCATCTACAATGACAAAAAAGAGCTACTACCCAGACATCACTGGATCGATTTTTTGAAGAGGGTAGATAGAATTGAATCCAGCAAGGAACCAGATCCTGTGCCATCAGCGTCAGGCGTGAGTGAAACTGCAGCTCGCCCTCCGTCTCCTATCGCTGACGATCCTTCAGCTCTGCCATCTCCCACCTCCTCCCTCTCCTCCAGTCAGTAACTCTTCTTGCCTGTTCACTCGATGCCAGCCCCTGTACGCCAGCTGTTGTACTGTACAACTGTACTTTTCAAGGTACTGTACTGTAAGACTAAAAATGTTTATTTTTTGTTTGTTTGTTATGTATTATTTGTGTGAAAAGTATTATAAACCTATTATAATACAGTACTATATAGCCGATTGTGTTGGTTGGGGACCTAGGCTAACTTTGTTGCACTTACAAACAAATTGGACTTATGAACGCACTCTCAGAACGGAACTTGTTCATATGTAGGGGACTTACCGTACCTCTGGAGGAAGATAACACCATTACGTCTCACTTTACTTCTACTAACAATTTTTCACATACAATTCGGTCTGAAGGTACCGAGACACATGAGGAAACAAGACAACGTGAATGAGATCCAACAGAAACAACTACAATAGAAACAATCCCAGAGAATTCCACTTTTGGAGTTACTGGACACAGACTTTGTGCAAAGGAGATAAAAGATGAGATTTAAAAATATGGCAGAGAACTGGAAATTTTTTTAAAAAGGGACAATAATGATTTGAAAGATAACCAAATAGTAATTTAGAGTTGAAAATATAATAACAAAAGTAAAGAGCTGACTGGATGGGTTTAAAGCAGATTAGACACAGTCAAAGGGAGAAGTGATGAACTGGGAAGTCGGTTAGAAGAAAACATCAGGATGAAACATGGAGAGACACAAGGATGGAACATACAGTGGAGGGAATAAGAGATGTGGAAGATAAAGTGAGGATTGAAGTTCTAGAAGGAGACGAGAGAGAGAATAGGGCAGGAGCAATAATTTGAAGAGAAAATATTTGAGAAATTGCCAAAATTGACGAAAAACAAGCCACAGATCCCAGAATCCCTGGGAACCCCAAGCAGGATAAATAAAAACTACACCTAGGTACACGTCATAGTAAAGTATATGAAAACCAAAGACAAAGAGAAGAAAAAAACGTTAAAAGCAGCTATCATTACTTGAAAAAAGGAATAGACTGTTAGCTTGCTTCTTGACAGAAACAATGGAAGCTAGAAATTAGTAGAATTTAAATATCTTTCAAGGGCTGAAAGAAAAGAAGTACCAACCTAGAATTCCAGGCCCAGTGAAAAGAGCCTCTAATAACAAAGGTTAACTTAAGACATTTTCAGGATTCTTTACCAGCAGCAGACACTAAAGCATGTTCTTTAAGGGAAAGGAAAATGATTTAATATGACAGATTACAGGTGCAGGAAAAAACGAAGAACAATGCAGAGATTAATTTGAGGAAATCCAAATGAAGTAGACTGTACAAAACAACAGGGCAATGTCCACTGGGGATTTAAAAAGTTAAAATGTATAACAAAGTACACATAAGTAAGGAGGGAGGGGTAAATGGAACTAAGATGTTCTAAGGTCCTTGTATTACTATGGAAGAAGATAAAAATGTTAATTAACATTAGACTTTGATAAATCAAAGACACATATTGTGATCTCTAGGATAACTTCTAAATGAACAGTAAAAAAAAGTATATAACTTGCAACGTAAGAGAGGGTAAAACAGAATATTTAGCCACTCCAAAAGCAAACAAAGAAAGGAGGATAAAAAGAACGTAGAGCATGTGACAAGTGGAAACATTTAATAAGATGGTAGATTTGAATCCAAATATATCAGTAATTTCATTAAATGTAAATGAACAAAATACGTCAATTAGAAGTCAAAGAGTATTGAGCTGGATTTTAAAAATCTATATACTGTTTATAAGAAACACATCTAAAATATTAGTTTTAAAAGGTTGAAAGTAAAGGGTAGACAAAACATAAATATTAAGCAAAATCATATTAATATTTATAGTATATATTAATATCAGACAAAACATATTTTCAGGCCAAAAGCATTACTACAGCTAAAGAAGGATACATCATAATTTTTAAAATTTCAATTCACAAGGAAAATAGAGTGATTATAAAATTTGTATACATTTTATGATGTGGCTTCAAAACATATGACACTAAGATGGACAAAAATCACAAGAAATGACCAGATAAATAAGTAAGGATATAGATTGTTTGAACATGATCAGTAAACCTGACTTCGTGGAGATATATACATATATATATTTTATATATGTATATATTTTGCACCCAGCAATTATATATTTTTATTTTTATTTTTTTTTGCAGTACGCGGGCCTCTCACTGTTGTGGCCTCTCCCATTGCGGAGCACAGGCTCCGGACGCGCAGGCTCAGCGGCCATGGCTCACGGGCCCAGCCGCTCCGCGGCATGTGGGATCTTCCCGGACCGGGACACGAACCCGTGTCCCCTGCACCGGCAGGCGGACTCTCAACCACTGCGCCACCAGGGAAGCCCCCCCAGCAATTAATAGAATTCAGGTTCCCCAAATATTTATGACTCTCACTTCCTCACCTTCCAAGCAAATAATAGGACTAAAATTCTCCACCTCATTTTATGTTAGGTGTGTCCATAAGACTCATTTTGACCAATGAAATGTGAGTAGGAGTAACTGCCAGGTGCTAGTGTAACAGTAACCATCTCTCCCCTTTCCTTCCTGTAAGCTGAGGGCTGGACCTCCCTCAGTCTGGGCCCTCAACTGAGAATGACATGGAGCAGAACTGCCCAGCCAACCTACACATGGACATGTCAACGTTGATGTATGAGGAACAGACCTTTGTTACTTTAAGTCACTAAAATTTGGAGATTATTTATAAACGTAGTATAACATGGTCTATCCTGACTAATACAAGCAGAAAAAGAAAAGGATTACTTTTCAGGCACAGAGGTGAGTCTGTCTTGAAAGAGTACGGTGTGACAAGTCCTGGTGAGTTCACTATGACTTAAGCTCTGGGGAGGTGGGGTGGGAACAGGGCTGTCGCAGGAAGAGCGGCTCCCAAGAAGAGCCCATAAAGACTGCCTGGAGGCAAGTTTTGAAGGACCCTGGGTTAATAATAAGGAATGGATACTATCCTGGAAGTTTTTTGAATGTTCTCCAGAAGTTGGTGAGCGGCTGAATATTGGTAGTAACTGAGAGGATGAACTGGGGAGAATCTAACTGGTGGGAAAGGAGGGAATTAGGTGGGGAACTTTTCCCAATGAACGTGTTACACATTTTTCCCCACTTTCTGGAGGTAGCCATTTTTAAGAACTTGGTGAGACTTTTCCCAACAATTGCATGCACAAGCAAACACACACACAAAACCAATTTTAAAAACACAACTCAGATCAATCTCATTTAACCCGCTGTTCTGAAAATGTTTTTCCAGTTAATATCTTCATGGTTATTTTCTGTGTCATCTCAAAGAAATTTGCCTCTTTCTTTTTTTTATTGGCTGCTCAGTATACTATTGTACGGATGTACCAGATGATGTAGCTGTTCCCCTCTTGACAGACATTTAGGCTGTTTTCACTCTTGCCATGTTGCAGCCACCATATCGTGAATCATACCCATAGATCTTTGTCTCTTTCTCTACAGACAGCAAGACCAGTTTTGCCACCATTTTAATGGTGAAAAGTTTAGGCTGGGTAACAGGAACACACCCAGGTAGGTCATTTGAGATGACAGTTTTGGTTAGGGGGTGCCTGGTATGCCTCGATTATGCCCAGAATGGTGTCTTGAACATAGTGGGTACTCAATAAGCACCTGTGGAATGAATGAATGGATGAATAGGTCCACATCCACTGCAGACACGTGGACGAGGCCTGCCCTGCCCCCATCCATAACAGGCTTTCTCAACTCCAATACTACTGACTTCAGGGCTAGCCTGGATACTCTGTTGTGGAGGGCACTATCCTGAACACTGCAGCAGGCTTAGAGCATCCCTTGCCTCTACCCGCTAGGTGCCGTGAGCACAGCCCCAGCTGCAGCAACCAAAAATGCCAAATGTTCCCTGGGGAAAATTTGGTCCCAGTGATTTTTAAATATGGACTGTATTTGTGTAAGGGCAAAGGCCCTTTCTAAAAACAACTGACTCTGCAAAGGTTGATCCTATTCACCAATCTTCCCACATTAAAATGGCCTTTCTTCCTGGGTTCTCACAGTCCTTTCATAGAGATTGCTGAATACCTTTTTCTGGCTTCAGACTTTATTCCTAACATCTCCACCATGAGTTAGGTCAATCTTCGTAACATACAATCCTCATTCTACGTTCTCTCATCACTGAATACCCCTCCTTGGAAGTACTTATCAAATGTGAATTCTTACATTTATTTGAGAAAGTACTACATTAATCTGTTTCCCCTCACTCAATTCCCTAGAGGGACTCATAAGTAAGAATTTGGCATGTCACATGTCAGGTTTTGCTCACCATTTTTATGTCTGGTGCCCAAAACAATGCCTGACAGACAGTAGATGCTCAATGGGTGTTGGGTGGAAAGATGGATGGATGGATGGATGGATGGACAAAAGCCAAGGGCTGACTGATTCACCCATTTTTGCCCTTGTGCCTTCTAAAACAATTTTGAAAAATAATGTTACTTATACTCACATTTAAAAATTGACGTTAAACGTTCACCACTAAGTTGGTGGATGGATTCAAGATAATAGCTTCCAGCATATTGTAAATATTGGAATTAAAAATTTAAACTGTGACAACATTCTTTAAATGTTTAAATGTTAATCTGTTATTTTTATTTCTAATATTCTCTACAACTTTCACGGTACTCTCCCTCAAATTCAAGGGATGGAAGAGACAAAGTTGTTCAATTAAAGACTGCCTTAATTAGTTATGAAGGGAAGTTGAATTAAATTTTTAAAGGAAGCTTCCAGTTTGAGAACCTGGACCTGGAAATTTTTACATTCAGGGTTATGGTTCCTTAGTAAGATTTTTGAAGAGTGAGGGGTATGCTTTCCAGTAAAGGTAGGACTATTATGAACACAGACATGTTCTCAGGCAAATCAGTTTTAGGAAAAGGTACCTAAAGAAACTGGGAACCTGGAAATTGGTTCTCTAAAAATAATCCCTGGTGTGCCCATTGGAAAGTCTTGAAGACCACCATCCTAGGGGTAATGCATGCTAGTGGCCAGCAGAGGGAAGTGTTGGACAAGCTATTGGGCTCCATCTCCCTGGCTCTCCCTCAAGGCAGCAGACAGAAAGGGCAATTCACCTTGCATGCAGTGGGGACCACAGCCTGGGCGGCCCCACCCAGTCCTCTCTGGTGTGTGTGTGTTTGCACAGTGAATTATTCATAGGAAACTGGCTCCACGGAGAATGGAGGCCAGAGACTCTCCATCCTGTACCTAGAATCAGGGCCTGGGACTGTAAACAGATGAAAACCTTCTTCTTCTTTCCCTTCAAGAACTGAGGTTGGGAAAAGAAACTGAGGATTGAAGTCATGGGTCTGAATCAAATGTGAGGTTTTTGTTATTCTTCTTATAAAATGAAAACAACAGTGAAATCTCAATAATTTATGGAGACAGGGAGCAAAGTGACGGAAAGTTCCTGCTATTCAGTCAGATGATGGGGGCTGGGATCTCTCTCCTTGGCAAGCTCACCTTCCCCAGCCTCTGCCTTTCTGGCTGTCAGATCGGAACAGGATTACCCTCCCCACAGAGCTGTTGCGAGGATAAATGAGACAAACGCGAGAAGAGAGCTCAGCATGAAAATGGCATTTAGCAAGGGCTCAAGAAATGACAGTGGTGATGGCGAAGATGATATGGAATTGGCATTTTGTCAGGCATGAGGGTTTTCAAAGCTTCCCATTCAGGTCTGAAGAGGAAGAATCAGAGGCAAAAACCCAAGCTTTTTAAATATTTTCAGTTTTACAAGCCTAGGAATTAGAAGCGGAAACAGCCAGAATCAGTGTGATTCAGTGTAAGAGCCTCACTCCTCCACATTGCTCACAAGTGCCTTCCAGGGGTGGGGTCCCACCCAGTGCTGGTAAGAGGGTCTCTGTGTCTACAGCAGTGTGCCGATGACGGCCAGATGCGTGTTGACTATAGGACATGCCCACCAGCCTCAGATATAAAAGCAGTGACTTTGTTCATTAGATTGATATTCTGTGAAACCTCAAAGGGTGGGGATGAACTGGTTAAAATAAAGTTAGTAATTTGGACTAATAGCTCAGATATATTAAAAGTAAGGTTCAGGACAAGCCCCCCTCCCCGCCTTCTGCCTTATACGTGGAAAGGTAACAGGGACATAGTTGAGAGAGAGGCATGGAGACAAGTTGGATGAGATAACTGCCCTTTCACCTGGCAGCTGTCCAGCCCCCAAATAGCTTTTGTGTTTGGTCCAAAAATAAGATCACATGAGAGGGGGAGAAATAAATACACAAGTGCTTGTCCTTGGGCTTTCTGTGGTTACACCAGCCGCACTGGTAGGGACCCCATGAGGGTGGCCTGACGACGCACTCCCCAGGCTCCCCAAGGCTGCGGAGCCCACCTGCATCAGGGCGGGTGTGGTGTGTGGTGTGCACACGGCCCTTCTCTGGGGGCCCCCTGAGCTCCATACACATCAGAGAGGGAGCAGGAGAGAGAGAACACGCAGCTCCAACAGCCTGGACTCCAGGGGAATAAGGGCATTGCCTCCTTTGGTGAAGGCCACGCCCTTCCTCCCGCGGTGGCCTGCCTGCAGCGGTCCTGGTAGGACAGTGTGGATGCCGTAGGCGACGCAGCTGCTGTCACCCAGAAAGAAAGTGCCCCAGAACCAAAGTACAGAGGTGAGTGCATCCGTTCCTCCAAGGGGCTCCGATTGCTGTGGACTTTCCGCTTGGCTTCAGGCTTGTGCTCTGCTCTCCCCCCACCCGCCCCCTGCTTCTCCCTGATCTGAGTTGGTGGCAGGCTTGAGGCTGTGTGATGGATGCTAGACTAAAGCATTCCTGTACTCCCTTCTCTCATTCGGAGGCCAGCTTGCTTCCAGAAAGAACTGGGTGAGTCGAATGCTTAGCAGGGAAGCAGGAAAGGGTTTCTACAAAGTGAATTATCTTTGCTGAGATCCAAGAAGACATTTCCCAGAAAATCATTAGACAAATCCCATTGCAGTAATGCTAATGCTTAGTTTTTTAAAAGCTCTGCATCGAATAGGAGATAAATAAAAGGATGCCAGCTGATTCCCTGTAACTGGGCAAAAGGGAGAAAACACAAATGGCATCTGTAGAGATTCCTTTCCCCCCTTCCCCATCTCTCCCTGATGACTTTAGAACCCTGCATAACATACTTAACAGATCCAAGAACTCTCTTCTTTGGTTGAGAACAAGAGGAATAAAATCAAAGGTTTGGGGAGAATTGCTCTGTAAGCAGAGTCAAGGGGCAAAGCAGAACGACATTTTGCAGAGTTTTGGGTTCACCTTCTAACATCTCCGCCACCCGAGCACGTGACATGTACCTGTGCCTATTGAGGGTATGGACAGGTGTCTCCATCGCTTGCACACGCATACCGTTATCCCTCGGCTCAGGACCACAAATATCTATGCTCAGAGTAAAGCCAACAACATTGCTGGGAACAAGATAACTCCTTGAATGAGTCAAGATTCTTCTAGTGACAATGGACTGAAATCCAGTTTGAAGAGACTTAGACCAAAAAAGGGAAAAATGTTTTCCTCATGTAACTGAAAGAGCCAGCGTTTTGATATGGTGGGATCCAGGTGCCCAGATGATGTTATCCTGAATCTGTCTCTCTACATTTCTTGCTTTGCATCCCTGTGTCATTCTACTCCCAGGAAGACTCACTCATCCTGGTGGTAAGGTGGCTGCCAGCAGCTGGGGGCTGACATCCTACTGGCCCAGCCAACCTACAAGAATAGGTGTTTCCCTTTCCCAACAGTTCTAGCTAGAGTCTCAGGGTCACAGTTCACTGAACCAATGTGGGTACTGTGCCATCCCTGCCATGGGGGTGTAGTCATCCCCACCCAAAACCACACGGCCTGAAAGCAATGAAAGGCTGGGTCCCCGAAGACAATCAAGGGGGCTGCATGCAGGATGGCCAAGGTCATTGGTTGGCACTTCGTACGGCTTTTTTTGTGATCGTCTAGATTAAGAGCCAGAGCTCCTCCAACATAACCCCGCCTCTTTCCTCCCTCTTATAGTCCACAAAAATGTATGTGTGACAGAAAGTCTCATAGAAAGGATAATTATTAGTAGAACAGGTGACTAAAAGACCCCATGGTACGTCATCCCTAGAGACCTGAGAGTGGGAAAGACACCAGAAGGCTTGTCTCTGGCTCAGACTACCCACCATGCCCAGACCCACTGGGCCCCCAACCTGCCTGTGCTCCCACGGGTCTCCCCTTCCCTTCACCCACCCTTGCCCACTTCTTCCTCCCTCTTCTCTGCTAATGTGAACCCATCTTGCCTTTCAAGGGCCAGACTCCGTGCTGCCTCCCCTCCGAGGCCGCATCTGGCCCACCCAGCCTTTTCTGTTCTCTCCCTCTCCACACTGGGACAGCGCTTCCCCTCGGCATTGCAGTCCACTGTTTACCTGTTCTTTAAGAACTGCATGTACCTTAGTTTCTCTCCCAGCTTGGATTTTACATTCCTGGGGAAAATTAAGTTTCATCCCCAGCCCTCCCTGTGGTGTCTAACACACATTAGGTGCTTCCAACCAATAAAAATAGATAAAAACAGCCTCCCTAAATAGCTCAGAGAGGATGGCTAGATTACTTGAGATCCTTAATTCTGATTGTATAAGTAATATAATAACTATGACAAACACCGATGGAGCTCTGAATGTATACTGGAGCCCCTGACAGGCATCATCTCAGGTAATCCTCACAGTGACCCCACGAGGTAAATACCACTATTATCCCCATTTAACAGATGGGGAAACGGAGTCTCAGAGAACTCAGTCACTTGTCCTAGATCAGAGAGCTAGTAAGTGGCAGCGTGGGAGTTAGAACCCAGGCAAGCCTACCATCTCCTTTCCTATTAGATTCCTCAGGTACATGTTTATCAGTGGTACTTCCTGCTCCCTGATTTGAAAGAGCGAGGGGCACAGGTGATTGGTCAGAGAGCAGGAGAAAGTTCAGATATTTTAGGCCCCTCTTCTGCCTCCGGGGCTCCCAGTGCCTCTACAGGGGGTTCGCCCAGTGATGAGGGGTCACACCCCTACCCCAGAGCCAACAAGAAGGTCAGGGGCAGAGGAATTTCACAAAAGGAGGTACCTCTGGGGCTCTGCAGAGAGCGAGGTGCTTTTTGATGAGATGAGCTCTTCGATTAGAATGGTCTTTGGGGAAACGTTAGCTGGAGGGTGGGATTTAGAATCTGTTTGCCCGTCCGGCTGCCCATCACCAGGCATGGCCTTGTCCTTTCTCCTGCCCCCTGAACAGGGTGACCAGGCCAGAGGCCTCACTCAGAGGGCAGCTTGCAGGATTTGGAAAGCAACCAAATTTAGCAAATGGAGATCTCCAAGGAAACCCAAATCCTAAGTAAACTGTATTTTTTGTTTTATAACGTCTGTGCCTCTGCATCCAGCCACTGGCCTCTCGGTTGATGCCATCACCTGTGGTGCTGGGAGCCCTTGGTCTGAGGGTATCTTGTTTCTCTGATGCACGTGAACCTGCTCTTGTGAGTTAGCACCTTCTCGAGAGCAGATCCTGTTGGGTGTATGCCATGAATCCTCACAGTCTCCCTGAGAGACTCAGAGAGCTGGCATCCCCACGAGGGAGGCACAGTGAGACGAAAGCACATTCCCAAATACACAGAAGCAGGGAGGGGGCCGGGACTCCGGGAAGCGGGCCTCTGAGGTCCAAGCCTGCTTGCTTCCCCAGGCGGTCATGATAGAACAAAGCTAAAACCCAAAGAATTAAATAGGCTAAGTAATAGGCTTTGGGTAAATATTTAAGAGAAAAACCGCCACTAGATCCAAGAGAAATAAAAACCAATATTCACACAAAAACTTGTATACAACACGAATGTTCCAGCACCGTTACTCATGATATCTAAACAGAGGAAATGAGCCAAATGTCCATTAACTGATGAACAAAAAAAGATGGCGTACCCATACAGTGAAATATTATTCAGCAATAAAAAGGGATGACGTGCTGATACGTACGGATCGAACTACCATGTGGATGGACCTTAAAGACACTATGCTTTATAAGGAAAAGAAACCCACGCTGTATGATCCCATGTATATGAAATGGCCAGAACAGGCGAATCTACAGAGACAGAAAGTAGACCGGTGGTTGCGTAGGCCTGGCGGGAGGGCAGGGATGAGGAATGATTACTAACGGGTATGGGGTTTCTTCCGGGGATGACAAAAAAAAGTTCTAAATTAGACAGTGGTGATGGTTGCACAACTTTGTGAACATACTAAAACCACTTAATTGTATACTGGAAATGGGCAAACTCCATGGTATGTGAATTACATCTCAATAAAATTGCTCAGAAAACCCCCAAACCATGGCTAATGAACCCAAGTGACAGGGCTTTGCTGAAGGATGTGGTCTTACCCCGTCTGCTCTGATAAGCTTATGTCTCATCCCACCACGCTTGGCCACAGGCCACCCAAACAATTCAAGTGGAAAGAATATAGACGGAAGAGATAGGCTCCATAGATTTCTCCCCGGAGTCTAAACTGGAGGATCTTTTTTCTTCTTTCTTGTCCAGATCATTTTAAATTTTATGGAATCAATCTCACTATTCAGTTTTTGTTTCTGGGTTTCAAATCATGCTTCAAAAAGCATTCCCCATCCTAAGATGGTAAATCTCATTACCTAATGCTTTCCTCTAATGCTCTTCTCTAATGTTGTCCTCTAAGGTTTGTCTTATTACATTTAAACCTCTTATTTAATTGGGAATTTAACAACAAACTGGGGATCCAGGTTGTTTTTGTTTGTTTTGCCAAATAGATAGCCAATGATTAGATCAGGAGTTTTAAAATTTGAGATTAAAATGGACTTGGGGCATCTTGTAACTTCCTGAAACTCAGTATGAAAAAGTGTGTGTGTGTGTGTGTGTGTGTGTGTGTGTGTGTGTGTTTGCTGTATACATTCCAACGCACCAAGGCAAGTCAACAGGACAGTTGTTAAACAATTACAGGGGAGGCCTGAGTGATTCCCCATAGGGAAAGTTCTCTGTCACATATGAAGGGAGAATCCCACCCCCTTTGGCTTTGACGTGTTACTGAGGCAGAGAACGAGGGGTGCCTCTCACTGGCTCCCCTGGGCCTGTAACACTTTAGGTTTCTGATCATTGGCTGACAAACCAATGGAGCTGATACATCATTTTAGGTGACAGAACTTGGGGTCCTCCTGTCACAAGGAATTGGAGGAGGTTTCCTGTCCAATAAATATAAATAAATGATATAGTGAAAATAAAACTGCCATTCCAAAGAAAATAGCAGATCCTTCCGTGCAGACTCGTGTGTTCACATAATAAACGTATAAGCAACTCACTGTGTGCCAGGCACTGTCTAGACTGGTGGTTCTCAAAGTCTGGTCCGTGGACCAGCAGCATCCGTATCTCCTGGGAACTTGTTAGACATGCAAATTCCCAGGCCCGCTCCAGACCTACTGAATGAGAAACTCTGGAGCTGGGGTACAGTCATCTGCGATTCTGATGCACATTCAAGTTTGAGAACCACTGGTCCAAGTACTGGGAATATAAGGGTGAAAAGACAGATAAAATCCCTGCTCTCCTCACGGACTTTACATTCCAGTGTGTGTGCTAGGAGAAGACAGACAACAAATAACTGAACATGATAATTCTCAGCTAGTAAAAAGATCTATGAAGAAAAAGAAAGATCTATGAGGGGCTGATTTAGAACAGGTGGTCAGGGAGGAGGGTCTGAAATGAGACCAGAATGGTAAGGAAGGGCCAGCCAGGTAAAGAATCAAGGGGCAGAAAAGAAATGCATGCACTTCAGGCAGGGGGAACAGTAAGTACAAAGGCCCTGAGGCAGGACCACACTTGGCCTGTATGAGGAACAGTGAGGCTGGAGCACAGTGAAAAGGAGGAATGCATCGGGGATGGATTTGGAGGGGCAGGTGGTAACAGCAAGCTCAGTTTTTGTTCTTAGTGCCAAAGAAAGGCACTGGGCAGTTTTGACCAAATAGAAACATGATCCAATTTACCTTTTAGCAGGATCCCTCTGGAATGAACTGTAGGGGGTAAGGGTAGAAAGAAGCAGGGAAGTCGGCGAGGAGGTATCGCGATAATGCAGGCAAGGAATATTGGCACTTAGACCAATGTGCAAAGATCTATTATTAAGTGAAAAACAAACAATGCAGGACCGTGCCTAGTAAATCGCTTTTAAGCATACACACATTCAAGTGTGTGAAGACATTTCTGTCCCTCAAAGGATCCAGAAAAAAAAGTAAATAGTGGTTATCTTGGGAAGAAGGGGGGTTAGTGAGGGTCATTTTATACCTCTCTGTACATTGTGCATTTTTAACATGTGCGCAAGGCATTACTTTTATTTAAAGATAAAATATTTTAAAATAAACATTGAAAAGCTGAGATCTAGGAAAACATACAATAGGCTATGGGTGACCAATATCAGAAAGAGGAAGCCTACTTCTCATGGGTGTGACCCTCTCTAATTAGGCGTCCTCCCCTGAAGCCGCTGAGAGCCAGGCTGACAAACTGGGACAAGTTCCTGTCCTTGGGTTAGAGTGGGATCAGAGCGAGGCACCTTCTCACTGGAGGACCTCTGGACCCCATTTCTGTCCTGTAGCTCTGGTGATGTTTGTGTCTGTCAGGTCTCCTTGGGCAACCAATACAATTTCCTGTGAATGTCTGCTGTATTTCCCTGTGCCCTATTTGTCAAATTGCTCCCCTCCGTCATCTTGGCAGCCGGTTCGCCAGGAGGCCAGCGTGCCCTTCATTTAATTGCATGATTGGGCATAAACAGAAGGAAATACTTTACTGCAGGGAGAAAGCGGCAGGCAGTATCTGATTTCTCCTGTCAGTTGATTAGGATTTGTTGAGTCCGAACAAGGTCAAATGAGATTAGAAAGAAAATGCAGTGTGTCTGGTATGCATTTCACATAACTGTACCGTTTATGTAAACAGGATGTACGAAGGGGAAATTTTAAAGCAAATACTGAATGTCAGCCTCAAGGTTCAAGAACAAGAAACCAGGGCTTATGTGTTATGCCGGGAGAGAAAGAAAATTTATTTTCTGGGACATTTGGAGTCCTACTGAATCTATCACGCTCTGATTCCCTTTTCATGTTGGTGCAGTTAAAAAGTGACAGTTTTACATCTGATTTTCAGAGGCACTGAGCACAGAATAAGAAAAAACCAAAGAAACGCCCCATTCTACCTTTCTCGTCCTTCTAAAGCTCTTATAAGTGGTTTAGAACCACTTTCTGTAATAGCTGCCGCTGAAGTGCTTGATAGTGAGTCAATCTCTTAGGACATGGAAGGAAAAATCTCACCTCCAGCACCGGCCAGAACATTCTAGACGTGGCTGACTCCGGCCAAGGCCACACCTCTGTGGATAAACCTACACGGCTTCTACTAGGATTTTTGTTGGTCCTCGAAATCTGTCATTTTCTTCCTTTCTCAGATCCACCCTCTGCAGGGCTAGTAAGCATATAAAGTTTTAATCACTTAAACACCTTAAATAGTTTTAATGGCTTTAAAAGTGGTCTAAACGCTTTGAGGGAAGATATGGTTTCTGTTACACACTCTCTATAGGACCTAGCATCTTGTGAACGCTTAATAAGTGGCTTGGACAGCTATTATTTCCATGGACTATTTCCTAGCCCAGAGCTGGAAGGCTATTGTGAGGCCAGACTTTTAAACTAGGAAACGTCCTGTCCCTTCCCATGTTAAATAACAGAGGGGCCAGGAAGTATTAACATTATCATGTCTCATGACTCCAAGCATCTGAACATATATTATTTAAATGATAAATCTAGATATGGTATGTATACACACACACACACACACACACACACACACACACACAATGGAGTACTACTCAGCCATAAAAAAGAATGAAATAATGCCATTTGCAGCAACATGGATGGACCTAGAGATTATCATACTAAGTGAAATAAGTCAGAAAGAGAAAGACAAATACATGATATCACTTATATGTGGACTAAAATATGACACAAATGAACCTATCTATGAAACAGAAACAAACTCACAGACATAGAGAACAGATTTGTGGTTGCTATGGGGGAGGGGAGGTGGAAGAGGGATGGTGTGGGAGTTTGGGATTAGCAGATGCAAACTATTACATAGAGAATGGGTAAACAACAAGGTCCTACTGTGTAGCACAGGGAACTATATTCAATATCCTGTAATAAACCATAATGGAAAGGAATATGAAAAAGAATATATATATGTATAACTGAATCACCTTGCTGTACAGCAGAAATTAACACAACATTGTAAATCACCTATATTTCGATAAAATAAATTTTTTAAAAATGATAAATCTAGACACTTCCATTTCAACATGGAAGTTGAAATAAATATGGAACTTGAGGGAAGTTAAACCAAAACATTAAAAAATTCAATATTGAGGAGAATTACATTACAGTAAGCACTTTAAGGAACTGAGGAATCAGTTCCCAGTATTTGGACAGGAACATTGCCAAACAACACCTGATATGTAATAAAGAAACTGGTTTATATCAGTAGCTAGTGGTTGTATTTGCCTGAAAGCTGTGTGGTTTTTTGGCTTTTTTTTTTTTTTAAATAGCATTTCACAACTAGATGTAATGGAGAAGTAACACTAAAATAATGACTTACACTTGCATTACCGGCGTTCAAGGTGCTGTCACAGGCTTGGGCACATTTGATTGTCAGCATAATCGTGTTGGCTTGCGGGAAAGACGTGGTTCGGAAAGCCTCGTGGATCTCTTTCAGGAAGGAGGGAGTCAGGGCCCTGAGATGCTGAGCAGCCCAGAAATGGTCAACAGCCCCGTGTGGGCAGGTTCAAGAGTGCTAGCCTGAGGTGGGAGACCAGCTTTCGGACCCGGTGAGGACTTAGAAACTACGGGGGCAACCTGGGTGAGACGCTGAGCTGTATCTCTGTCCTCGGTGTTTTCAGGGTGTTTCCTAACCTTACAATCTATCATTCCATGGGGTTAAAAACGGTTCACCTGCCCCCTGCATGCAGCAGAGCAATTCTCCAATATTGAGAAGATGACTGTCTGAAATATTTTCGTCTGTGATCCAGAGGTCCTTTGGAATCGTGCAGATGCTCGAGAAAATGACTGTTTTTTAAAAAGCAAATTATTAGGATCTTTGAATATGTGGTAGTGGCAATTCATGGAGGTTCCTGTTAATAAAGTTTGCAGAAATCAACTCTTTCTGCACCTCTCAAGTCCCTTGTAGGAGATCTGTGGCTCATCCGTTATCAGAGCTGTGTGATGTCTGTGCCCCTAGTTCTGTCACAGGAGGTGAGCTTCTCTGAGCCTGTCCCTTCAGAGGCACATGAAGTCTCCCTGGCTGCTCCCTGATGAGTCTGGAGAACAGTTTTCCACCCCCACCTTCCCAGAGGAGGGAGAGACCAGTGAGCATATTTCTAATTCCAACAGGCCAATCTGTACCTCCTATCTGAATCACCAGGTGGGCAGGCTTGCACACACACTCTGTGACACCTCCCAGGCTCAGACGCCTGCATAAGCAGGTAGGACTCTTCATCAACTATAAGAAACTATTAATCATGTTTCCATTTGGTCTCTTCAAAGACACCTCCCAAGCTGTATCCTTTCAGTCCAGTTTCATTCCTCACCTTGCAGCCAAAGAGTTATTTGTACAGGCAGCTTCCTCTCTTCGTTACCCCATCCTGGCCAGGGGCACAAAGATGCCACCCATGGTCCATTGAAGAAACCCCCACCGGATGGTTCGCCTAGTTCAGCATGGACAGGCTGGACCACTGGTGAGGAAGGGCAGAATATTCTCTCTGCAGCCCCTCCCCAGCCCTAAACTGCATGCCCACTGCCTCGAGCAGCTTTGCAAAATGGGAACAGCACAGACAGACACACACACACTGCCACACACAGACATCTACACCCTGTGCGGGGATGCCAGATGCCAGAAGCAAAAAGGATTCCCTTTCATCCAGCAGCCTTCTGATTGCAGAGGAGTGTCTCTGAGCCGTGACCCGCTGTTTCCCTGCCAACTGAGGCCTCAAAACAAACAGGAATCTGCTCAGACAGGCTAGTAGTCCATTCGGCTCAGCCATGTGCCCCAGGACAAACCACGCTAGAATAACACCCAGGAGAGCTGCCACGGCCGTCTGCTGTCTCTGCCTCCCTTCCCTGCTGGCCACCAGCTCTGTGCCCCTGGGCCTGCCACTGGCTGCCCAGGGTTGGGGGCCCTTAGAGCTCCGTGTGCATCCCTGTGGGCGGGGTCGCTAAGGCAGGTCCCCTCTGCAGATCAACGAGGCCAGACAGAGACCCAGAGGCTGCATTATCAGTCCCCCGCCTGCCTCCCTGCTTCCCGCACAGCCCTGCGGGACTGGGAGCCAGCTCTGTGGCACGATGTCTGCAGGCGGACCAGCAACCTGATGTACATGCCACGGCCCGTCCCCTCTCCCCACACAGAGCTGCGGCCACCGGGAGGTTCAGAGAGTCGGCTTGGGGCTGCTGGAGAAGCAGCTGCAGCGCGGTGACAGTGACACCACAGAGCGGACAGACCAAGTGGATCCCCTTTCCCTTCGACCGGAGAGAGGAGCAGCCCTCAGCCTGCAAGCTGTTCAGGTAAGAATCAGGGTTTCTGTTCTGAGCAGGTTATAGTATATCCAGAGCTGAGGTGGAGTGTGTGTGTGTGTGTGTGCGTGTGCGTGCGCACGCGCGTGTGTGTGTGTGTGTGTGTGTGTGTGTCCCAGTGCAAGTATAAGGCTGCTTGGAATAAAAAGCAGGGCTGGCTAATCGCACAAACATGTAAAAAGAGCACCTGGAGTGCAGAGACTGTGAGAATAATCACGCCCCCGCTGCCCCCTTTATCTTCATTCCCGCACTGCCGGGCCATGAGGACTGGAGGGGGCGCAAGGTTCTCATTCACTAAAGCCTTTGTGGTTCAGCAGGACACGGTGGCCTTCGTGAGCCTGCCTGGCATCACCCTGCTTGCCACACTTACCCTCTTAGGTAGCCTGGAAATTCAGGCACCTAGAAATCCTGTCCACTGGGTGGGCACCTTAGATTTGTTCAACCTTTTGATATAGAAGTTGGGCTGAAACAGGATTATCTGAGTGTGTTTGAGAGGGTGGGATTCTGATGGCCCTGCTGGTCACCTGGATTACTTCTTACTGTCCTGATCTCCTTTGAAAATCACATCCTCATTTCAGGGCTCCTCCAGATAGGCACCGGCAGAGAGGGAATGGGAATGGCTAGCCACCGGGCACATTCTCTGGCACTGACGCTATCCACACCTACGTCACTATTATATGCCAAAAGTTATGCAAGGCTTCTAGACGGAGCGCTCGAAAACTTCAGACCTCCAGGTGCTGGGGTGGGAATTTCAGGCGTTTAATCACGGACCCATTTTTCAGAGACCCAAGAGGGCACCCACTTATCTCGCCTCTCAGGAGCAAGAGCTCGCTCTGTGCCTCAGCAGACACAAATGCTCTGTGCTCTCTCCAGCTGTTTAAATCCACCCCCACTTTCCTGCTTTGGTAACTGGCACTTTCCCTTTCATTTGCTATAGGGATGCAATTGTTTATGATTTAGCTCCGTGAACACCAGTGGGCGGATGCAATCATCCGGGCAGAGGGTGAACTGGGCTCTGAGTGAGGGCGAGCCAGCCCAACAGTGGCAAAGGGTTGGAGAGAAATCAGCTTTGCCAAGTGGTGTCTAGCAAAGGGCTGGCCAGCTGCCTCCCAGGGCTGTCTGGGTGAATGAATGTGGATTTTGGTGGAGACTGTGATTCACAGTCGCAAACTCCCTTTGTTTTCTTTGTGTTGTCATTGAGGGCTTCCGAGGAAATTCCCCTTTTGAGATCACGTACCTGACTGTCTTCTGTTGATTCTACCTTTTTAGCATGAGGAAATGGATTTGTAAATGCAGTACTTCATCAAAAACAAAGTTAATACACGAAAAACTAAGGGACAAGACGTTGCGTTACTTGTAAACTTCCTCCCAAATCTGGTGTGCACATACACATATAGGGCTTGCCAGGTTCCAAAAAGGATTTAAGGAAGCAGTATCCAGTTAATTAAAATGGTTTGATTTCACAGGCAGGTAGCACCAACTCTGAGGATGATATTTCCACGGTGACAGTGGACAGACATCCATGCGTTCTATCTACACCTAGCAAAGGGATGTCTGATGCCAGGACAGAGATGTGCTCGCTCACTCTGCTGACGTGCGTTATGTGGACCCTGAATAAACTATTACAGGTCATGGAGCTGCTGGCCCCCCTGTGCCAGCTTCCAGCAGTCAGAGACCATACAGAGGGGAAGACACACCCCTTCCACCTCATCCAATAGGCATTACTTGGCTAATGCAATACTCCTTGATTTAAGCTACTGGAAGAATAATCTGCAATCAGTCGTGCTACAGACATACCCTGTTTTAGGTCAATCTAACAACTATCCAGGACACATAAATTGTAAGTGCATGACTGTTTTTCCTTAAGAAAGGATTCACTCGTCAAGTTCATCAAGTACTGTTAAGGTGTCCCACCTAAAGATGGGACTGGATCCAGCCCATTCAGCCATAGAGAAAGGTGAGGACTTACCTGGGGGGGCAGGTAGCAGAGAATGAACCTGGGCTGACAGGATATCCAACTCAGCTGGGAGGTAAAGGAGTCCAAGGTAGAGGAACAAGGACAAGCATCTGGGCCAGTGGCCTATAGCGAGAGAAGAGGGAGGGAGGGAATAGTAATTATTATTATTACTATAATATATATTTTTTGGTTGCCCTGGGTCTTAGTTGCAGCTCCCGGGCTCCTTAGTTGTGGCATGCAAACTCTTAGCTGTGGCATGCATGTGGGATCTAGTTCCCTGACCAGGGATCGAACCCAGGCCCCCTGCATTGGGAGCGCAAAGTCTTTTTTTTTTTTTGTCTGCCTTGGGTCTTTGTTGCTGCGCACGGGCTTTCTCTAGTTGTGGTGAGCAGAGGCTACTCTTCGTTGCGGCACGCGGGCTTCTCATTGTTGGTATGGCTTCTCTTTTTGTGGAGCACGGGCTCTAGGCGCACTGGCTTCAGTAGTTGTGGCTCGTGGGTTCTAGAGTGCAGGCTCAGTACTTGTGGTGCACGGGCTTAGTTGCTCCGCAGCATGCGGGATCTTCCTGGACGAGGGCTCGAACTGGGTCCCCCGCGTCGGCGGGTGGATTAACCACTGCGCCAGCAGGGAAGCCCAACAGTAATTATTTTGATTCCTAAATGTTACTACTTAAGAGAGGCAGCAGAATAGTGGTTAAGTACATAGATTCTGCAGCCAGGAAGAAGCTGGGGTTCAGTTCAGACTCTGACACTTACTAGTCCTGTGACCTTGTGCCTCAGTCTCCTCATCTGTAAAATGGGGTAATAAAGTACCAGCCTCATTACTGAAAGGATCAAATGAGTAATAGTCTTAGCTCAGTGCCTGGTTTATAATGAGTAAAACCTAAGTATTTCTTGTTGTTACTGTTATTACTATTATTATTGTCATTGAAAGGTCAGTTCTGAAAAGGCTGCTCACAAGTCCATTTGTTCCAAGGTCCAAAGTGACTCTCTGAGTGACCATCAGTGCCACCTTCTGGGCAGCTGGAGGTCCTTTTCCTTGGTGTGGAGTTTTGCTTGCATTTCCCAGCTTTCAGAATCGAGGAGCTTCTGTGCTGGTGGCCAGCGTTTCTTGAGCCCTTATATGAGCCAGGCACCGTGCCTGACTTTACGTGTGTGACCTCGCCGGATTCTCGTAACAACCCTGTGAAGTAGGGCTGTCACGGCTGCAGGAATTGAGCTCGGTGGGCTGGGCCATTTGCCTACAGTCACACAGTTACCAAACTGCAGAGCCAGGCTTACACCCAGGCTGTGCTGCTAACCAGTATGCCGTCTATGATTTGGGGGACCACTGGAGGTGTCCTGACAGGCAGGTGGAGTTTGGTGACAGATGGACTTCAGCAACAGATGAGATCTGAAGGCCCCAGAAAGTAGACCAGAATTTGGAAGCTTTGCCAAGAAGACAGCAGAACCCTACATTGGCCTGGGGACAGAACCTCAGCCTTGAGGACCCACGACCTTTGGGGCTCGGTGTTTGGGAACAAGACATGAACGCAGGCCCTGGGGGACAAGGTGGGCCTCAGGCCTTCCTGCCGCAGGCAGTGGACGGTGCCCAAGAAGAGAGGAAATGGTACAGAGACGGACACAGCAAGGGTGCTGGGCCAGATATCCTGACACCCCTCTAGCCTAAGGTCAGAGGTCATCTTGAGCTAAGCCCGAGGTCAAGACTAGGTGACTCCAGCCGTGGAGAGAGGAGGAATGGGCAATCCAGAACGTAGTATCTGGGCTCAGTGAAGTTTATAGTGATGTAAAAGGCTTGATTTGCCAATGCAATTTCTCTAAATTGAACATTTAAAACATGACACACAGAGATTTGTTTTACGCATAATTGCTCAAGCCCACCTCTCTGACTTCAGCCGAGGAATGCTGGCGAGAGGAACAGGTGTGAGAGTGTGCCTACCTCACACCAGGGCTGTGTAGATCTGGGGCTACTGATGGACAAGACTCATCTCTGCCGCTCCAGAACCTGTAGTCTGGCCCAGGTGTTTTCAGACTTTAATGTGCATGAGAATCACACGGGAGCTTCTTTAAAACACCAGGTTCATAGAGAACAGACGTGTGGTTGCCCAGGGGAAGAGGAGGGAGGGACAGAGTGGGAGTTTGGGGTTAGCAGGTGCAAACTATTACATATAAAATGGATAAACAACAAGGTCCTACTATATAGCACAGGAAACTATATTCAATACCCTGTGATAAACTATAATGGAAAAGAATATTTTTAAATGTATGTCTATGTATAGCTGAATCACTTTGTTGTACAGCAGAAATTAACACATTATAAATCAACTATACTTCAACAAATAAGTTAATTAAAAAGATTTTTTAAACTTCAGGTTCCTGGGACCTACCCACACAAGTCCTGAAGTAGCCGGGTTCATGAGGGGCCCAGGATTCTGCATTTCCTGGCTGGGGCCCAGCTGGTTCTGATGCCTTTGGTCCACAGGCTACAGCTGAAGAAGCCTCGGGCTGACCGTTGCTCTGGTTCCCTTGTCTTCATTGCTGTTCATGAGAACAGTCACGGGGCCTGAATCAGTGGCAATTAGTCTCTTCTCTGTCACAGCTTCTTCCTGGACCATTTTACTTAGGCTAAACCTTCGCTGCTGGTAATAACAGCGACAGCCCGCCTACTGCGTATTGAGTTACCATGTGCCGGGCACAGTACTAAGCCCTTCACAACCATCCCGCAAGTTAGGTGCCATTATTATCACATTTGACAAGGGAGGGGAAAGGCCCCACTGCCAGTATGTGGCAGATCTGAGATATGAACCCAGGCCCCGCAGATCCCCAGAGCACAGCCATGGAACCCCTGGGCGAGGCTATGAACATAGTTTTAGCTTCTCTGTCAGTTCAACCCTCCTTTCTCACTCTTGGGTGTCTTTCTCCCCTTCACATTCCTATCTTGTCCTCCCCCATCCCGCGACTCCCATATAATTTCTTCAGAAGATGATGTGTCCCTGTGGTTCCCTATTTTTATCTCATTCAATAAGTCAAAAAGGGTGTGGTCAATGGGTGGGTAGAAGGTAGCTGTTATGGGTTAAATTGTGTTTCCCCCTCAAATTCATATGTGGAACTCCTAACCTCCAGTATTTCAGAATGTGAGCTTATTTGGAGACAGTGTCCTGACAGAGGTCATCCAGCTTTGTTTTGTTTTGTTTATAAATTTATTTATTTATTTGTTTATTTTTGGCTGCGTTGGGTCTTCATTGCTGCCTGCGGGCTGTCTCTAGTTGCGGCGAGTAGGGGTTACTCTTCGTTGCCATGCGCGGGCTTCTCATTGCGGTGGCCTCTCTTGCTGCAGAGCACAGGCTCTAGGCACGCGGGCTTCAGTAGTTGTGGCGCATGGGCTTAGTTGCTCCACAGCCTGTGGGATCTTCCTGGACCAGGGATCGAACCCGTGTCCCCTGCATTGGCAGGCAGATTCTTAACCACTGCGCCACCAGGGAAGCCTGGTTATCAGAGATCATTAGGGTGGGTCCTAATCCAGTATGACTGGTGACCTTTTAAAAAGGGGAAATTGAGACACAGTGACATATACAGAGGGAAGATGATGTGACAAGACACAGGGAGAAGATGGCCATCTACAAGTCAAGGAGAAAGGCCTGGGCCAGATCCTCCCCTCAAAGCCCTCAGGAGAAACCAACCCTGCAGATGCCGTGATTTTGAACTTCGGGCCTCCAGAACTGTGAGACAAGAAATTTCTGTTGTGTAAGCCACCCAGTCTGTGATACTTGTTACAGCGGCCTTAGGAAACAGCTACAGTAGGAATGAGATTCCCCCTCTAGGCCCTGGGTCTGGGCTGATCTAGGTGAAGGCCACACAATCTGCCAAGCTGTGGCAACTTCTTCTTTAATTCTGAGTGCTTTTCTGTTGGCTTAAATAGTGTTCTTGGGAGCCACAGGTAGGCCCAAGGCCCAGGAAGGAAGAAGGAATGAATGGAAAGGATGAAGAGGAAGCAGGGAAGGGAAAGCAAAGAACAAAGGAGGCAGGAGCAGAAAGAGAAAGAGAGTGGAGACCAGGATGGGCACACTGGAGGCCATCCCTGACCAGTTCAGGTCATGCAGCTCATTCATGGGGCCCCTCCTGCGTGCCAGGAGCAGGCCACCGGGCCTGGGACCACCAGTCCCTACTTTCATGAAAGGTAGAGGCTAGGCGGGTCCACCGACATCCATCGTGCAGGAACTCCCCCTGCAGGCACAGGGCAGAGTGCTGGACCCAGTCAGGGGCTCTGGAAAAGCTTCGGCGGGGAGGGGATGCTTGGGCTGAGATCTGGAGGATGAGCAGGGGTCAGATGGGTGAGGGCTGAATGTTTCAGGTGGAGGGAGAGCACGAGCAAAGGTCACATGGTGTAAAAAGTGTGGCTTCACCAAGGACTGGAGGGGAGGCCAGTGTAGCTGGAAGGCAGGGAAGCAGGGGGGCAAGTTGGCATCAAAGGGGCAGATGTGGGCTGGACCACAGTGGCCACACTGAGCATTTCGGTCCTTTGCTGAGAGCCACCGAAAGCCAGAGAAGGAGGAGATCCTCTATAGGGTAAACTCTGAGTTCAACAAAGGACAAACAAGTTGCTGGTGCGGTTCAGCAGTGGGTCAGCCCTGAAGCAAGACAGCAGGCTTCCTGAGCTCACAAATCTAGGGTTGGCTGTGTCATGATTAAGGAATAAAGTTCCAGGCCACTTCCCAAATAGTGTTCTAGCGCAGTCCCCCTCAGCTGAGCATGTTCTAGGTGTTGGTCATGGCCCCACTGGAAAGGGTTTAAATAGGGACAGCTGTCTCCTGCTGATGAGGTTAGTTTGTGAACTTGGCAGCCAGGCCAGGCTCAGACTGGGGTTGACCAGGTGGCCCCTTCTTTGGTATCATTTGAAGGACACAGAGAGGCCTTGTGACTATAACCTCTCCTTTGCCTGCTGAACTTCGCCTGAAGCTATGGGAGAGGGCCAGCCGTCAGCAGGCCAATTATTCAGCATAAGATTCAAGCTGTGAAGGGGAAAGAGGCAGGGGCAAGAAGCCCAGGCAGACCCCCTGAGGCACCAGGGGTGAACGTGGGCAGAGACAGGTCTGAAAAGAGGCAGAGAGTATAAAGGAGGAGCGCAAAGAACTTGACGCCAAAATTTGCCTTATTCGTGATTTCGCACAAGCAGCAGCAACGTGGGTCCTCAGCTGTGGGAAGTCCACCTTGGGGTTTGCAGCCCTCTCCTGTGCCCCTGCTACCAGAGACGCACACCCCTTTCCCATCACTGGGAAACTCCACATCGACGCCAGCGGTTGTCGGCATAACCCATGAGTGAGTCCTGACGTCAAACTGAACGCCACGCCTTTGCCATACGCCCTGCCGGCCACAAAAAGAATTCCCTTCCTGGGCTTCCCTGGTGGCGCAGTGGTTGAGAGTCCGCCTGCCGATGCAGGGGACACGGGCTCGTGCCCCGGTCCGGGAAGATCCCACGTGCCGCAGAGCGGCTGGGCCCGTGAGCCATGGCCGCTGAGCCTGCGCGTCCGGAGCCTGTGCTCCGCAGCAGGAGACGTCACAGCAGTGAGAGGCCCGGTACCGCAAACAAACAAACAAACAAAGAATTTCCTTCCAGCAGAGGGACTGGACTTGGCTTAGCAAGGATGAGTCCTTGGGGCAAGTGGAACACACTTTGGAGAAGAGAAGGGACTTTCAGGAAGGTGAGAGCAGCCAGGGGGCCTCGTGGGGAGCGAGATCCTCCCACTTCTCTCACATCGCCCACTGGCTCTAGCCCCACCAGCCTCTCTTCCATTCCTCTGCTGTTCCACGCCCTTTCCTGCCTCTGGGACTTTGCAGTTGCTGTTCCATCTGCCTGGAGTGCTTTCCCCACAGTTCTTCACATAGCAGACCTCTTGTCAACTCCTTGAAGAGGCTTTCTCTCCTGTTATTCCCTCTCCTACCTCTGTCTCCTTCATGGCACTTACGCCAGTCTGTAGTCATCTTGTCAATTTTTAAAGTTTGCTATGATTCATTCTCCCCCCTAGAACGTAAGCCTCAGGAGGGGAGGACCTCATCTGTCTGGTTCCCTGCTATATCCCCAGGGCCTAGGACAGAGCCTAGGCACATAGTAGGTGCTCAGTAAATGTTGATCCAATGAATGAGTGAATGAGCGACTGGTTCAATCTTGGGAGTGGGAAAGCCAAGACCAAGGACAGCAGTGGGACACCCCAGCCTCTGTCGCTCCTCACAGCTCTAGAAAGGGGCACGTTACGTCTGAAAGCAGCACCGACAAGTGCGCGTCGGGGTCCCCGACCCTGACTCGAGTGGGCAGGCCCCTCACAGTGCCCAGGACCCCATACTTAGCATCGGCTGCTCTGGCTTAGTGTGCACAATCTCAGCTCTTCAGAGAACTCGTTTCGGGAGCCTGGAAAAATCCAGCCTCGTTGTATTATTCATGCTCAAAGATGAATAACTTCTGTTGGCTGATGGACATCAAAGGCAAACAAGTGATGTCAGGCACCCAGAAGGGAGACATCGATCCGGCGCGTTCCAACCCTCGCACCCAGGGAGGTGGGTGGAGCCGCTCATCCTTGCCTTTGCCACCAGGTCCCACAGGAGCGGAAGCAGCGTCTGCACTGATAAATCAGTGCATGCACAGTGCTGCCCCAGTACCTCCGGGACACAAAGCGCTGCTACAAAACCAGGCTGCGCTTGTCCTTCCTCAGAATCTTCGTCAGAATTTAGAAATGGCACCTGGAGGACAGCGGAGAATGAGTACTTCAGAGTCCCTCCTCGGAGTCCACACGGCAAGCTGCAGCCCTGGGAGAGCGCGTCCCTGGTCCAGGGTCCCAGGCTGGCTTGGCCCCAGCTTCTTGGCCTTTAGTGCTAGGGTGGTGTTTACGTTAAAGGAGCAAAATGTTCCTCCTTAAGCCTCCACTGGTTTTTCGTGTTTGAAATGCTAATGGGGATGTTTCTAGGGGCAGAGATTCAGGTCAGCTTCAGGATGGTTTCTTCACAAGGATAAAATCCCCACTCCGCTGGCCTCACAGAACTTGCTGCCGTTCTCCCAGGTCAGTCCTGGGATCCCTGCTGAGGGCTCGGGAGGCAGTGTCCTAAGTTCCTTGGAAAGAGAGCTGACACGGGAGACCAAGAATTCTCCTGACGGCTCCACTTCTGCCCTGTCTCTCTCAGCATCCTTTTCCTATTTCAGAGTGACAGTCTGCGGGGCGTGATGCTAGGGGGTATAATGGTTGGGGCAGGACCGCTTGGGTTTGAATTCTGGCTCTGACACACAATAGCTGCACAGCCCTGGCCAAGTTCCGTAACCTCTCCACTTCTGTAAAAGAGACATAATAACGGCGCCCATACCCTAGGGCTGTTGACGGTACTATGTGAGTTCATACAGGTGAAGTCTGAGAGAGTGTGTTATATTATCAGCATTAGCCGTTACTCCCTCATAGGGCCGACTTAAGACTTCAGTGAGACAAAAATGTTTTACTACATAATGCATAGCACACAGTGTTTGCTCATTAAAATATTAATTATTGGGCTTCCCTGGTGGTGCAGTGGTTAAGAATCCACCTGCCAATGCAGGGGACATGGGTTCAAGCCCCGGTCTGGGAAGATCCCACGTGCCGTGGAGCAACTAAGCCCGTGATCCACAACTACTGAGCCTGCGTTCTAGAGCCCGTGAGCCACAACTACTGAGCCCTCGTGCCACAACTACTGAAGCCCACGTGGCTAGAGCCCGTGCTCCGCAACAAAGAGTAGCCCCCCCCCACCCCGCTCGGCGCAACCAGAGAAAGCCTGCACACAGCTATGAAGACCCAACACAGCCTCAATAAATAAATAAATAAATATTATTGCTACTGATAATCTTCGCAGTCTGGCTAAGGTTTTCTGGAAGCTTTCCTAAGAATGCATTTGAACTGAAAAAAATGATCTTGTGTTAGGCTTTTGTGGTGCTTGTGTGTGCACTCTGTGTTATCATTTTGTTTTTTGTTTTTTACAAAAATCATTATTACTAAAATTCCTATTAGAAAAATTAAAAAAAAAATGACCTTGGAACATGAAGGTCACCTGCTGCCCTGCTGTTCCCCTGTCAGTCTTTTTTTGTTCCAAGGGACAATTATCACCCTATGCTCTTTCAGCACTTAAAATCCACATGTCAGGAACCTAGAACTAGCCAAGAAAGCAACAGCCCCCTTAAAGAGTTCAAGCACAGAGCAGACGAGCCTCCCTGTTCGGCAGTTTTAAGCTGCAGGCGTTTGCAACAAACAAGTAAAGAAGCCTTGACTTCCGCGAGGCTCCTTAGCACAATTCCTTAAAAGGCTTTGGGATTCCCACCCCTCCAGGGGGCGCGCCGTTCCTAGCGGCATGGAGTCCTTCAAACTTTTGCTCCGTGTCCCCTGACCCTGGGCTTTGAGTTTAAATTATTTGAAGTCTGACTGCAGGGCGAACTTGACGGCCTGCTGTAGGCTGTGAACTGCACAGTTATTCTACATTCAGGCCGCCAGATGCCCTACCCCACCCTCCTGAGTGACTGTGGGTAAAGAACTTGTCCTCTCTGTGATTTGTTTTCCTTCTCTGCAAGAGTTCCTCTCGAGAGGGGGTTGTGGAGGTTATTAAGGGGACGTGGACAGCTCCACCTGTCTCTCTCCGTACTTGCTAATTTCCTTCCCATTCCTCTGTGGCCCTCCTGACCATCACATAGTGGGGAATATGGAAAAACCCAGCGGTGATCAATGTTGCAGAGGTTTGCAAATATTCCCCTGCACTAGGTGACCATGAGCACATCACTTGGCTTTCGGAGCGGCACAGAGAGATGGATTACGGGAAGGGGTCCAGGTCATAGTCTGGAGGAGGGGATGCTGGCAGCCCTAACCCTCGGTCCAGCCCATTCTTGCACCACGGAGACCAGGCCCAGAGTATGGATTTTCAGCCCGTGGCTCTCCTGGGTCATCAGACCTTTCACTAAGGCCTGAAGATCGATGGTCTCCCATCATGGAGGTGGACCCCTTCCTGACACACTCTGACCTTCCGCAGATGCCTCCCTACCTCCCACTGCGGCCAGAGGATTTAACACACAGCTGGTTCAGGATGGGTCCAAATGCACACAGCGCGAGTTGGGGGAGAGCGTTTCCAAGGCGATGTCCAAGTTGTTTCTAGCAACCCACTGACCTGACCCTCCCCGCCTTGCGTTGTCCCAGAACTGAGCCAAGATTGTGGAGGGCGGCTACACCTTGGGATGTCTGGCCGGGACCCTACTGTGGTGGGAGGTTCGGATCCCACGCTGGAATGGGCCCTGGGGAAGGTCAGGGGGAGGGTGAGCCAAAGCAGGCTTCATCGCCTCCCTGTAACCTCTTGCCTTTCCCGCTTCTGCTGACAGCATGGCAGTCAGATGTGGGGTGTGGAGGCCTCTGTTTCAGGAACTATAAAGAATAGCTCTTAAAAAAAAAAAACAAAACTCTAAACATGTCTTGCTCTAGGATGGAAGCATATCCTGAATTGGTGACTTTAAAGTCTTTTCATTTGCTGCAGACCAAGAGGAAGATCTCTGGTGACTAATGAGGAGTCCTACCTTCATCAGACTCTTGCAGCATTTTCTTGAAGTCAAGGTCCCTTTCTCTTCCTGGCCAGTCCCACATCCTGCTGGGCCTGTGTTGGCCAGCTCCTGTTTCTCATTATCTCTCCCCCATCCTCTTTAAAGGCTTCTCACTCCACCCAGGTGTTTTATTTTTAAACTTGTACGGTAATGTTAGGGCTGAGCAGGACACACTGCCCACATTCACGGGAAACTGGGCTGCCTGGAAAAGCATCCCCCTTTTCGGAGACGCCCTCCCTCCCCTCCATCCCTATGTATTGGATACCTTCTCCATGAGGGGTCCTGCCCCAAGGATACAACAATGAAGAGAGAGACATGGTCCCCACCCTTGAGGAGCTTACATTCTAATGAGGCAGGAGAGTGGGGGACAGAGTATATACAAACACACACGCACACACACACGCACGCGCGCGCGCACACACACACACACACACACACACACACACCAAGTAAGCCAACAAATAAAGAAATAAGTAGAAATTGTGATGAGATCTACAAAGGAAACAAACAAGGTCCTGGAACAAGAGAAGCTGTTACAAATTGGGTAGAAAGGGAAAGCCTCTGGAAGGTGACATAGAAGCAAAGGCCAGAAGGATTAAGGGGCTCCAGGTATGCAAAGAGAAGGGGTGAAGAGTAGACTATCCTTTGTGGAGGGAAGAGCATGCGCTAAGGCCCCGAGGTGGGCAAGAGTTTGTGTGTTCTAGACTCCAGCAGAGGCCAGGATACGTCAAGTAGAGTAGACAATGGAGGAAAGGTGAGGCTGGGGAAAAAAAAAAGATGAGGCAGGAGAGGCGTGCAAGGACAAGACCATGCACAGCCTGGACTCATGCAGAGAGTTGGGGCTTTATTCTGAACGCACTGAAAGCCACTGGGGGATTCGAATTGGAGGCGGCACACAGCAGCGGACATTTTAAGATCCTCATTTGATCCTGAGTGGAGATTTAACTCTAAGAGGGGTGGAGGGAAGGCAAGGGTCTGAGTTGGGAGGCCCGGGAGTCATGCAGAAAGGAGATGATCGGGGCAGAGGCTAGAGTGAGGCAGGGCCACAGCTAGAAACAGGCTGTCTCTTCCAGGCGGGCTGCTAACCATCTTGCTTCCAAAGAGCTCAAAGAACAGAGCTACTAAGACAGAACAGAACACCAAGCCCCCAAGTCATGGACTTGGTCAGAATAAGCAAGAGTTTACCTACCCTAATGCCTATACCTAGCCACGTGTGTTAGGTTTCCACACAGAATTAAGTAAGAACTTTGTCCAACACTGGCTCCCGAGAGCTTCTGAAAGGTGTAGAAATATTCTGGTTTCTCTTTAAGCCACGTCAGCTCTCTCTATCCATTACAACTTTGCCTGGGATGTGAGGTTGAATGGCTTTGACTAAGTGATCTGATCTACATGCAAAACTCAAAGGTGACTTTATATGCCTGAATGACCTAAACAGGGGTCCCTGCTCTCCAAGAGAAATACGGCTATGTTATACTCTTTGGAAGAAAGGAGATAGAAAACAAAACAGAACAGCAGGGTAGCCATTCTACATAGAATAACAGTAATAATAGTTACTGTTTGTTGTGTACTTCAAGGCACTTTACTTGTAACTCATTTAATCCTCCGAAAGCCTGTTGAGGTAGGTAACACTCTTAATCCTTTTTACTGATGATGGAGCTGTGGCTTAGAGGGAAGGGAAATGATGTTTGGTGGTAGAAGCAGCCGAGTCACGGCCCAGAGGCTGGTCGGCCTCCATTGGCAGGACTCCTGACTTCGTCCCAGGGCTTGGTGGCTGTCTGCTTTGGTCACCACTGTGTTTAAAAGCGGCACAGAAAACGACCTCAAGGATATCATCCAAAATGCCAGTAGAACAGGGATATGAGTAACTTTGTTTTCTTTTTCTGTTTTTTGGTTTTCCTTTTCATGTTTTGAATTCACAAAGTCTGGTACATAGTGGATTCTCAAAAACTTTGTATAATGAAGTTGTTGAGTTAATGAGTATGCATTACTTAAAATTTTATTTTTAGATAAGTAATTTATATCATTATAGGAAATTTAAGTCATTCTAGAAAATACAATTTAAGAGAATTAAAATCTACCCATCATCCAGAAATAATCACAGTTAAAATACTGATAATATTGGTACCCTCCAGTTCTTTTCCTGTGTTTACGTATGTCTGTATTTGTGTGTCTGTCTCCTTACCTGCCTGTGTGCGTGAGAAACAAAAATGGGGTCATACTGTCTTCACAGACGTCTACTTTTTCATTTAGCAACATATCATGGGCATTCTCCATTCCAATTAATATTCTTCTAAAACAGAATTTTTAATGGTGGCAGTGTATTCCTCTATAATCTAATGAGTCCTCTGTTACTGGATATTCAGTTCATTGTCAGCATTATTAATAATGCCATAAAAAACATTTAAACATAGCTCTATTACTATTAAGGAGGAAAGAACATTATATATTGAAATACAAAAGAGAGAAAGACATCTATTTTTAGGGCTTTTTTGGGTAGGCCAACCACATTGCTTGCATCTGTCCTTCAGAATCACTTAAAGGATGGGGAGATGTCATCTGGAATGTTCCACATTTTCCCAGGCCTGGTCACTTGTCACCTCTCAAGTATGTTTTTGTTGCAATTCTGCCACAATGGAGGTGGGTTAAGGAAAATCCCAGTTGTGGCTAAAATGTGGGCCCTAAAGTTAGACAACTAGATTTAAATTCCAGTGCTATCCCTAAGCAGCTATACGACCTTCAGCTGGTTCACCGTTCGGAGCCTCAGTTTCTGTGTGTAAATGGCACATACCTCAGAGGATGTAATGAGGCAAAACAGGTAAAGCTCTTCTAGCATCTGTCCAGCATGGACCAAATGCTCAGGAGATGGTGATTTCTATTATTATGAAGGTAGAGGAAGACTTTCCTCACAAGTTCAGTGCTTTGGGAAACTCCCTCCCGACCTACACTGCAGGATCTGAGGAAAATGAATTGAAAAATCACCCAACATACCCTCTGGCTATATTGCCCTTTTACCCTTTGTGTATGCACGCGCACACGTGTGTGAGTGTGAAGTCTAAAGTGTGAAAAAAACAATGAACTCAGTTTCCCTTCCTTGCCAAGAACCAGGTCTGTGAGATTAGAGATATATTTAAATTCTGTTGTTCACAGCTGCATAAGGAATGTACCTTTTCTTTCCATTTTGCCAGCTGTGTTTTATAACTGTCTATCCTAAGATAAAAACAAAGCAAACCAAAAAAATGCAGGACTATCTACAACAGTTCTAAATTGCTCTCAGTTTTATATAATAAAACAGAAAATATCTAACCCCTAAAACACAGACCACAGAAAGAATTAACCTGACTCATCTATCGTACAGTTTAACAAAGATACACTACTGGCACATAGTAGGTGCTCACTGAACCCTGTTGAATATATTTATTGAATATATGTTTTCCTTACAAAGAGCAAGCTGTCGCAAAATAAGTCAGTATATTCATTTCATCTAAATACTGTCAGAGCCTATTCGGAGGGGCTGAAGAAGATGATAGATGATTAAATGAACAGATGCTTTCTGAGTTTGTAAATTGAGTGTTGGGAAACTTTCTCCTCCTAATTCATGGCTCTTGAAATATGTTTATGATCCTGGTGGAATTGTGTAGGGATTTCTCTAAACCTCCATCAGGGGAGCACATGTGATAAAGCACTTCTGATGACCAGGCCAAGTTTTTCCATTTTTGTCTAAATATGGGAAATGTTCAGAAAAATCTTAATGTATGTGTAATAGTGTATTCTCAATATCGAAATGGCTCTGGGGATCACAGATACCACGTCTGATTGTAAGGTAACCCAGTGCTGGGCCCAGATTTTAATTGCAGGTCAAAGCCTTGAAGTCGAATAACTCTGAGACCCTGTAATTTCCAAGTAAATCACTGGAAGTGGTAGAACTACCAGCATCTACTGCCCTTAGGTATTCGTTTCTTCCTATGGTTTGAGGGTGTCGGTGGAGATCACACTAGGAGAGATTCAAAGACAAGATATGTCTTCTGCTCTCATGATGTCATAAGCCAGTGGAGGGGAGAGACCAACCAACAACTGGATGGAATCTTAGAAGGAATCAAAGTATTGCTAGGCAAAGCACCGCACCATGGGTCCTTGAAGGAAGGAAGGAAGGACGTTTATTACTGGAGAGATGAGGGAAGGCTTTGCAGTGGATATAAAATGTGATGTAGGCCTTGAAGGATAAGAAGAATTTTAGCTGATAGAGACTGGAAGGGAAGGGCCTTCCAGGCTGAGGGAGTAGCATGAAGCAACTCATGAAGCCCTGGACAAGCAACAAGGAGGGGAGGGCCCCACGTGGCTGCGATGGGGAAGGACAGGGTGGAAGGTAAGGTTTTCAGACAAGATACGGGGTCATGGAAATCCTCTGCTAAGGACTTAGGGCCTTAATGTCTGGGAAGTGGAAAGAAATGGAAGGTTTCTGATAATGGAAGAGCGCACGTCTTCCTTTAGAAGAGGGACTGGGTGGCCGTGCGGAGAAGTGATTAGAACAGCAACGCTGCGAGACCAATCTCAAGGCCATGGCTTCCGTTTTCCTTTTCTGGTTAGCCTCTTAGCAGCTTTGGGCAGCATGGCCCAGAGCCAGTTTCCCCTCTGAATTATGTGGTCCTATACCTTGGGGCCTCTAGTCTCCCGTGACATCTCCTTTGAGATCACCGGCTGCATTGGGGGTCTCTAAGAATGTGGGGTGTCCCCCAGGGCGACTGCCTCTGTCCGCCTCTCTCTTCAGGTCGTTCTCCCTTGAATATCCCCTCTCTCCCCTTGGCCCCGACCCTCCCGCATCTGCTTCCAACTCTGGCTTCTCTCCAGAGTCCCACTTTCAGGTCCCGCTTCACACTCCGCTCTGTACGGATGGTGTCTCTCACCCGGGATGCAGCCCACTCCACAGTGCGCTCGGCACCTGCCCTGCTGATCGGGCTTCTGGTTCTGTCCATTCTCCCATGCATTCCCCCATCCTCCCCACCCGCGCCCTGAGCTATCTCTGACTATTCCTTTGTTGAGTTCCTAGCATTTGCCAAATCCTCTTCATGTTCCTCCCCAAGTGACTTTATTTATTTATTCATTCATTCATTCATTCATTCATAGACATTTACTGAAACTGCTGTGGCAGCCACTATAGAAGAAATACATATTCTATATATTGATAGAAAACTAAAAATACAAAAAAGTATAGACAATATTTTGGCATACTTCCAGACTTTCTGCTGGTTTTATATAGTTTCAACTTCTTGCATTAACAAAACTGCATGAATCAAGTTTTAAGTAATATAATTTGACTATAGGGTAATGCATACTTATTAGAGCAATATTGTGATATACAGAAAATTTAAATGAAGAAAAAGAACTCACCCAGAATCCTAGTGAAGATCATCATTAGCAATTGGTATATATATATAAATATAAATATATATATATATATTTTTTTTTTTTGCTGTACGTGGCCTCTCACTGTTGTGGCCTCTCCCGTTGCGGAGCACAGGCTCCGGACGCGCAGGCTCAGCGGCCATGGCTCACGGGCCTAGCTGCTCAGTGGCATGTGGGATCTTCCCGGACCGGAGCACGAACCCATGTCCCTATATATTTTTCTAATTATTTATTTTATTTATTTTTTAATTTTTGGCTGTGTTGGGTCTTCATTGCTGCGTGCAGGCTTTCTCTAGCTGTGGTGAGTGGGAGCTACTCTTCGCTGTGGTGCACGGGCTTCTCATTGAAGTGGCTTCTCTTGTTGCGGAACACAGGCTCTAGGTGCACAGGCTTCCGGAGTTGTGGCTCGTGGGTTCTAGAGCGCAGGCTCAGTAGTTGTGGCACACAAGCTTAGCTGCTCGGCAGCACGTGGAATCTTCCCAGACCAGGGCTCGAACCCGTGTCCCTTGCGTTGGCAGGCAGATTCTTAACCACTGGGCCACCAGAGAAGCCCTGTATATTTTCTTAATATAATCTCTCCTATGCGTTTTTAAATAGCTAAGGTTATTGTGTATGGGGTTTTTTTTGAATTTTTGAATTTTATTTTAGTTTTTTATACAGCTGGTTCTTATTAGTTATCCATTTGATACACATCAGTGTACACATGTCAATTCCAATCTCCCAATTCATCACACCACCACCACCACCCGCCACTTTCCCCCCTTGGTGTCCACATCTGTGTCTCTATTTCTGCCAGGCAAACCAGTTCATCTGTACCATTTTTCTAGGTTCCACATATATGCGTTAATATACGATATTTGTTTTTCTTTTCTGACTTACTTCATTCTGTATGACAGTCTCTAGATGCATCCACGTCTCTACAAATGACCCAAGTTCGTTCCCTTTTACGGCTGAGTAACATTCCATTGTACATATGTACCACATCTTCTTTATCCATTCATCTGTCGATGGGCATTTAGGTTGCTTCCATGGCCTGGCTATTGTAAATACTGCTTCAATGAACACTGGGGTGCATGTGTCTTTTTGAATTACGGTTTTCTCTGGGTATATGCCCAGTAGTGGGATTGCTGGGTCATTTTTAGTTTTTTAAGGAACCACCATACTGTTCTCCATAGTGGCTACATCAATTTACATTCCCACCAACAGTGCAAGAGGGTTCCCTTTTCTCCACACCCTCTCCAGCATTTGTTGTTTGTAGATTTTCTGATAATGCCCATTCTAACTGGTGTGAATACAATACCTCACTGTAGTTTTGATTTGCATTTCTCTAATAATTAGTGATGCTGAGCAGCTTTTCATGTGCTTCTTGACTATCTGTATGTCTTCTTTGGAGAAATGTCTATTTAGGTCTACTGCCCATTTTTTGATTGGGTTGTTTGTTTTTTTGATATTGAGCTGCATGAGCTGCTTGTAAATTTTGGAGATTAACCCTTTGTCAGTTGCTTCATTTGCAAATATATTCTCCCATTCTGAGGGTTGTCTTTTCGTCTTGTTTATGGTTTCCTTTGCTGTGCAAAAGCTTTTAAGTTTCATTAGGTCCCATTTGTTTATTTTTGTTTGTATTTCCATTTCTCTAGGAGGTGGTTCAAAAAAGATCTTGCTGTGATTTATGACATGGAGTGTTCTTCCTATGTTTTCCTCTAAGAGTTTTATAGCGTCTGGCCTTACATTTAGGTCTTTAATCCATTGAGTTTATTTTTGTGTATGGTGTTAGGGAATGTTCTAATTTCATTCTTTTACGTGTAGCTGTCCAGTTTTCCTAGCACCACTTATTCAAGAGGCTGTCTTTTCTCCATTGCATATCCTTGCCTCCTTTATCAAAGATAAGTTGACCATATGTGTGTGGGTTTATCTCTGGGCTTTCTATCCTATTCCATTGATCTATATTTCTGTTTTTGTGCCAGTACCAAACTGTCTTGATTACTGTAGCTTTGTAGTATAGTCTGAAGTCCAGGAGCCTGATTCCTCCAGCTCCATTTTTCTTTCTCAAGACTACTTTGGCTATTTGGGGTCTTTTGTGTCTCCATACAAATTTTAAGATTTTTTTGTTCTAGTTCTGTAAAAAATGCCATTGGTAATTTGACAGGGATTACACTGAATCTGAAGATTGCTTTGGGTAGTAGAGTCATTTTCACAACATTAATTATTCCAATCCAAGAACATGGTATATCTCTCCATCTGTTTGTATCATTTTTAATTTCTTTCATCAGTGTATTATAGTTTTCTGCATACAGGTCTTTTGTCTCCTTAGGTAGGTTTATTCCTAGGTATTTTATTCTTTCTGTTGCAGTGGTAAGTGGGAGTGTTTCCTTAATTTCTCTTCCAGATTTTTCATCATTTATGTAGAGGAATGCAGTAGATTTCTGTGCACTGATCATCAGTGATATTGGTCTGTAATTTTCTTTTTTTGTAGTATCTTTGTCTGGTTTTGGTATCAGGGTGATGGTGGCCTCATACAATGATTTTGGGAGTGTTCCTTCCTCTGCAATTTTTTGGAAGAGTTTGAGAAGGATGGGTGTTACCTCTTCTCTAAATGTTTGATAGAATTCACCTGTGAAGCCACCTGGTCCTAGACTTTTGTTTGTTGGAAGATTTTTAATCACAGTTTCAATTTCAGTGCTTGTGATTGGTCTGTTCATATTTTCTATTTCTTCCTGGTTCAGTCTTGGAAGGTTATACCTTCTAAGAATTTGTCCATTTCTTCCAGGTTGTCCATTTTATTGGCATAGAGCTGCCTGTCGTAGTCTCTTAGGATGCTTTGTATATCTGCGGTGTCTGTTGTAACTTCTCCCTTTTCATTTCTAATTTTATTGATTTGAGTCCTCACCCTCTTTTTCTTGATGAGTCTGGCAACTGGCTTATCTATTCTGTTTATCTTCTCAAAAAACCAGCTTTTAGTTTTATTGATCTTTGCTATTGTTTTCTTTCTGTTTCATTTATTTCTGCTCTGATCTTTATGATTTCTTTCCTTCTACTAACTTTCGGTTTTGTTTGTTCTTCTTTCTCTAGTTCCTTTAGGTGTAAGGTTAGATTGTTTATTTGAGATTTTTCTTGTTTCTTGAGGTAGGCTAGTATTGCTATAAACTTCTCTCTTAGAACTGCTTTTGTTGCATTCCATATGTTTTGGATCGCCGTGTTTTCATTGTAAGTTGCCTCTAGGTATTTTTTGATTTCCTCTTTGATTACTTCAGTGATCTCTTGGTTGTTTAATAACATATTGTTTAGCCTCCACGTGTTTGTGTTTTTTACGTTTTTTTCCCTGTAACTGATTTCTAATCTCATAGTGTTGTGGTCAGAAAAGATGCTTGATATGATTTCAATTTTCTTAAATTTACCAAGGCTTGATTTGTGACCCAAGATGTGATCTAACCTGGAGAATGTTCTATGTGCATTTGAGAAGAAAGTGTAATCTGCTGTTTTTGGATAGAATGTCCTATAAATATCAATTAAATCTATCTGGTCTATTATATCATTTAAAGCTTGTGTTTCCTTATTTTCTGTCTGGATGATCTGTCCATTGGTGTATGTGAGGTGTTAAGGTCCCCCACTATTATTGTGTTACTGTGGATTTCCTCTTTTACAGCTGTTAGCAGTTGCCTTATGTTTTGAGGTGCTCCTATGTTGGGTGCATATATATTTATAATTGTTATATCTTCTTCTTGGATTGATCCCTTCATCACTATGTAGTGTCCTTCCTTGCCTCTTGTGACATTCTTTATTTTAAAGTCTATTTTATCTGATATGAGTATTGCTACTCCAGCTTTCTTTTGATTTCCATTTGCATGGAATATCTTTTTCCATCCCCTCACTTCCAGTCTGTATGTGTCCCTAGGTCTGAAGTGGGTCTCTTGTAGACAGCATATATATGGGTCTTGTTTTTGTCTCCATTCAGCGAGCCTGTGTTTTTTGGTTGGAGCATTTAATCCATTCACGTTTAAGGTAATTATCGATATGTATGTTCCTATGACCATTTTCTTAATTGTTATGGGTTTGTTTTTGTAGGTCCTTTTCTTGTCCTGTGTTTCCCACTTAGAGAAGTTCCTTTAGCATTTGTTGTGGAGCTGGTTTGATGGTGCTGAATTCTCTTAGCTTTTGCTTGTCTGTAAAGCTTTTGATTTCTCCATTGAATCTGAATGAGATCCTTGCTGGGTAGAGTAATCTTGGTTGTAGGTTCTTCCCTTTCATCACTTTAAATATATCATGCCACTCCCTTCTGGCTTATAGAGTTTATGCTGAGAAATCAGCTGTTAACCTTATGGGCGTTCCCTTGTATGTTATTTGTCATTTTTCCCTTGTTGCTCTCAATAATTTTTCTGTCTTTAATTTTTATTTGATTACTATGTGTCTCGGCATGTTTCTCCTTGGGTTTGTCCTGCATGGGACTCTCTGCGCTTCCTGGACTTGGGTGGCTGTTTCCTTTCCCATGTTAGGGAAGTTTTCAACTATAATCTCTTCAAATATTTTCTCAGGTCCTTTCCCTCTCTCTTCTCCTTCTGGGACCCCTATAATGTGAATGTTGTTGCATTTAATGTTGTCCCTGAGGTCTCTTAGGCTGTCTTCATTTCTTTTCATTCTTTTTTCTTTATTCTGTTCTGCAGCAGTGAATTCTACCATTCTGTCTTCCAGGTCACTTATCCATTCTTCTGCCTCAGTTATTCAGCTATTGATTCCTTCCAGTGTATTTTTCATTTCAGTTATTGTATAGTTCACCTCTGTTTGTTTGTTCGTTAATTCTTCTAGGTCTTTCTTAAACATTTCTTGCATCTTCTCGATCTTTGCCTCCATTCTTTTTCCGTGGTCCTGGATCATCTTCACTAGCATTATTCTGAATTCTTTTTCTGGAAAGTTGCCTATCTCCACCCTAATTTAGTTGTTTTTCTGGGGTTTTATCTTGTTCCTTCATCTGGTACATAGCCCTCTGCCTTTTCATCTTGTCTATCTTTCTGTGAATGTGGTTTTTGTTCCACAGGCTGCAGGACTGTAGTTCTTCTTGATTCTGCTGTCTGCCCTCTGGTGGATGAGGCTATCTAAGAGGCTTGTGCACTTTTCCTGATGGGAGGGACTGGTGGTGGGTAGAGCTGGGTGTTGCTCTGGTGGGCAGAGCTCAGTGAAACTTTAATCCGCTGTCTGCTGATGGGTGGGGCGGGGTTCCCTCCCTGTTGGTTGTTTGGCCTGAGGCAACGCAACACTGGAGTCTACCCGGCTCTTTGGTGGGGCTAATGGCAGACCCTGGGAGGGCTCACACCAAGGAGTACTTCCCAGAACTTCTGTTGCCAGTATCCTTGTCCCCACGGTGAAACAGAGCCACCTCCCACCTCCGCAGGAGACCCTCCAACACTAGCAGGTAGGTCTGGTTCAGTCTCCTATGGGGTCACTGCTCCTTCCCCTGGGTCCTGATGTGCACACTACTTTGTGTGTGCCCTCCAAGAGCGGAGTCTCTGTTTCCCTCAGTCCTGTCGAAGTCCTGCAATCAAATCCCGCTAGCCTTCAAAGTCTGATTCTCTAGGAATTCCTCCTCCCGTTGCCGGACCCCCAGGTTGGGAAGCCTGACGTGGGGCTCAGAACCTTCACTCCAGTGGGTGGACTTCTGTGGTATTAAGTGTTCTCCAGTTTGTGAGTCACCCACCCAGCAGTTATGGGATTTGATTTTATTGTGATTGCGCCCCTCCTCCCATCTCATTGTGGCTTCTCCTTTGTCTTTGCATGTGGGGTATCTTTTTTGGTGAGTTCCAGTGTCTTCCCGTTGATGACTGTTCAGCAGTTAGTTGTGATTCCAGTGCTCTCCCAAGAGGGAGTGAGTGCACGTCCTTCTACTCTGCCATCTTGAACCAATCTCCCCATGTGACTTTAGACCCATTCCCTCCCTTCTACTCTCACAGCTCTAGTTTCACATCTTTTGTCTATTTCAATTCAACAACTATTTATGAAGCACTGGGGATTGTGCTGGGGGTACAGGTGTGTGAAGGAAGCACACGGCCCCTGTCCTACACGAGCTTGCAGTCAAGTAAAGAAGATGAAGATTAAGCAAGGACTTGAAGGGCTTCCCTGGTGGCACAGTGGTTGAGAGTCCGCCTGCCGACGCAGGGGACACGGGTTCGTGCCCCAGTCCGGGAAGATCCCACATGCCGCGGAGCGGCTGGGCCCGTGAGGCATGGCCGCTGAGGCTGCGCGTCCGGAGCCTGTGCTCCGCAACGGGAGGGGCCACAACAGTGAGAGGCCCATGTACCACAGGGGGAAAAAAAAAAAAAGCAAGGACTTGAAGACTGATGAATTTTTCTGAGATGGAAACACACAGCAAGTGCCCTTCAGCCTCTGCTCTGCCTCTGCCCAGCCCTCCCCCACCCCCACCAAGATTTTCCTATAAAATGTTACCAGAAGCATCTTCCCAATTCCCTTCTCAAAATTCTCCACTGGTTCCCCACTGCTTGCAGATAAAAGTCTACAGTCTTTAGGACGGCATCATTAGGGGGTCCTTGATGGTGTGACTCCAAACTACATGCACGGTCCTGCACATCCTGCACGCACCCCCCTGCCCCCACAACGGCACCAGTCACTCAGGCTGAGACCAGACCACCTCTACCTGCCCATGCCCAGGCCTTTGTTCAAGCTATCCTGTTCCTCTGCCACAGCTTCCACTAAATCCTCCTGGACCGCTTCTCCCTCCAGCCTTTGGCACCTTCATCACAGCATTTATCACAGTCTGTCTTGCTTACGATGCAGCTTCTCATCCTCCATCAAGGACAGGGAACTTGTCTTATTTATCTTGAACAATCGAACAACAAAATAATAGCTGAAACTATGAGATGCTTTAGATGTGCCAGGCGCTGTGTCAAGTGCTTTTACCTGCATTACCTCCTTGCACCCTCATGATGAATGTGTGGGGTGGGTGCTATCACTGGCCTCACTTTACAGGTCAAGTAACTGATGCTCAGAGAGGTGAACTGACTCTCTGGATTTAAACCCAGGAAGCCAGACTTCAGAGCTCATGCCTTTGACCTCAACTCCACCTTTACTCCCTCGTTGTGTCTTGTCAGGTCCCTGTGCTTAATAGGCCCTTAGTAGGTGTGGCTCAATTAAGTGAATGGGGACAGTGAAGCCAAGAGCAGTCTCCTCAAGGTGATACGGCAAATCACAATCGCTGGGCAAATGCGGATGTTCAGTGGCCGCGTCTCCTCTTACATGTGTTAACTAGGAAATGGAGCCAGTTTTCAGAGCAAAGCTAAACATTTTTGACTGATTCAGGGGCAAAGGATTGGATGGAGGCTTACTGAATCCAGGAGGATTTAATCTGATTGGATTTGGGTGGCGACAGGCTGCATTCACAGCCCTTGTTGGTCCAGGCATCCAGAGCACTTCCCTTTCACATATCCGCGGCCTCTCTACTGAGTCTGAGAGGAGGTATTTCATGAGGGGAATACCCTCTCCCCAACACTGGACTAGATCTGTCCATTTCCTTAAGGACAGGGCATGGTGTGGAGTGCCAGTCCTCCCCGTGGGCCTGCCCTGCTCAGCTCCAGACAGACCTGCCTTTGTGAGCAGGGCGGGCGGGTGGGCGGGCGGGCACTGCTTGGCATCCCGCGTCCTGGGAGCGGGGCCAGCGGGGAGAGCTGGGACAGGAAGGCTGGGAACGGAATAGGGCTGCTTTCCCAGAGGGCTGAACACGCAGCCACCACCAAGCCGTCCGGGTGCCCCCTCCATTCGTTTCTGTGATAAATGAGGCAGGAGCTCGCCCCCGAGAGCCTGCAGGAATGGAGCCCCAGCCTCCAAAGCCTGAGAGCATCAGGCACTTTGACTTTCAGAGCCGCCCCCAGAAGAAAACATCTGCGGCGTGGGACATTCAGCAGTGGGAGAGCATCACTCCTGCCTTCCTACTGCCTCTCCCCGCAAGGGCCTGGGAGGGGCTCCAGGGGGTCTCCTCTCGCTTTACGTCTTCACTAGCCTTGCGTCTGCTCGTCTTACTAACCTGTAGACATCTTAATACGCCGCTCTAGGCTCCGTATCTTGGCTTAAATGCCATATGCCCTTCTCTGAACAAGTCGGAGCATGTACAGACAGGCAGACAGACTCGTAAATAAGTAAATGTGGGGAATCCTGTCTAACATGCCGTGCTTTCTACTTTCTGACTCAACCATGCCACGTTGCTGCTGCTGCATTTGGTGAAATCTTCCATCCCACACCCTCCAGCACATTACCCGCCGTCCTGAAGATTTTTAAGTGAGCAGAAACAAGCTTTGAGGAGCTGGGACCTTTTGAACACACTCAGACCACGAGAGTCACTCTGTTACAAAGGCAGTGAAGACTCCTAATGCCAAGCTTCGCTGAGGGGTAGGCCCATGACGCTGCTCCAGATCCAGTCCTCTGAAAGGGACCTTGACAGGGAGGCAGTGGCTGTTTCATTGACAAAGCCTGAGACTTTTATCAGATGCCATGCCGCACTAGAGCGGCTTGTGTTACGCGGAATCCCCCCAGCCAAGGTGCAGCAAGGCAGGCCAATTATAAAAGGCAGAACAAGGCAGATTGCAGGGCAGGGGTTGGTGGGGGTTGGGTGGGGTGGGGGACCGTGTCTCATCACAAAAGAGAAAGGCTTGCCAGAGAGCCAGCCTGAGGAAAAGGCATTAGCTCCATCTTCCGTGCTCACGAAATGATGAGAAAGATTAGGGCTCAAGAAAGGGATTAGTCGGGCTTCCCTGGTGGCACAGTGGTTAAGAATCGGCCTGCCAATGCAGGGGGCACGGGTTCAAGCCCTGGTCTGGGAAGATCCCACATGCCGCGGAGCAACTAAGCCCGTGCGCCACAACTACTGAGCCTGCGCTCTAGAGCCCGCGAGCCACAACTACTAAGCCCGTGTGCCACAATTACTGCAGCCCACGCACCTAGAGCCAGTGCTCTGCAACAAGAGAAGCCACCGCAATGAGAAGCCCGCACACTACATTGAAGAGTAGCCCCCGCTTGCCGCAACTAGAGAAAGCCCACGCGCAGCAACAAAGACCCAAGGCAGACAAAAATTAATTAACTAATTAGTTAATTTTTTTTTTAAAAGAAAGGGATTAGCCAAGTCTGTCTACCCGAGAGGCTCTGCAGCGTCCCCTGAGAAAAGCTCATTTGTGGCACTTGAAGAGGAAGGCTGTGTGATGCTCTCAGGACCACGGAGAGCTCTGGATGGGCGAGACCAAGGGGGGACCTGAAGACATGGGGAGGCTCTGGGTGTGTGAGTTACTGATGTTAAAAATGTAAAGCTTGGGGCTTCCCTGATGGCGCAGTGGTTGAGCGTCTGCCTGCCGATGCAAGGGACACGGGTTCGTGCCCCGGTCTGGGAAGATCCCACATGCCGCGGGGCGGCTGGGCCTGTGAGCCATGGCCGCCGAGCCTGCGCGTCCGGAGCCTGTGCTCTGCAACGGGAGAGGCCACAACAGTGAGAGGCCCGCGTACTGCAAAAAAAAAAAAAAAAAAAAATGTAAAGCTTGATTGATTCTGATACATAAGACTCATTAGGTAGAGGTAAGAAGCTTGGAGAAAAACACGCCATTTACATTTTGGGCACAGGATGCCAGCAAGGACAGAGGCAGATAGCTCGGTGAAGTGAGCCAGGGCACAAGAGGAGACGGGAAGATGAAGCGACAGAGAAGAGCCTTGTTGGGGGAGGTCCTGGGTCATTCATTGCTTGAGAAAACCCCAGCCAGGGTTTGGGATGGCCTTTTCCAAGGGGGAGCGAGCCAGCCCTCTTCCTAAGAAAAACAGTTCCTGAAGTCCTGTGTCCAGAGTCCTGAGGGAGGCAGAGGGAAGGGGGAGGGGTTCCAGGTGAGACGGTGGGAGGCTACAGTCCCAGCCACAGTCACAGAGCACGAGGCCTGACTTGGGTTCTGAGATCTCTTCCCACTGAGAGTGTGAGACGGATGCTTGTGGTGGGGCTCCTGAAGTAACTCAGGAATAATAACAACAACATGGATACTTCTAACAAGATGTAATCTTGTTACATAAGGTAACATTATTTATTTGTATCATCATCTAACATGGACACAGTGTAGCACTGTGCTAAGAAAGCACTTTATATACCCTTATCTCGTCTTATCCTCACAATATCCCTATGAGCGTAGGTAATACTGTTATCCCCCTTGTAGAGCAGAGGAAACTGAGGTGCAGAGAGGTGACACTGTTTAGCTTCGGTCTCACGTCCAGTAGTAGCCAAGACAAGGCTTGCCTTCTGCAGGGCTAGCTCCAGGGCCCAGCTTCCTGTCCCCCAGGGAAAAGGCTCCATCAGCCCAGAGAGAAGGAAACCCAGGATGTGGACACAGCCACAAATCTAGCCCGGGTAGAACAGCCACAAAACACCTCCACTGTCACTTACTGGATGGCTCCTTCTGTATCAAACCTAAGGCACCATAAGTTGTAAGACACGCCATCATTTTAGGTACCACTGAGAAATCAGTGCATATCCTAATATTAGAGATGTTAAAATACCAGAAGAAAACTGCATCTGAGGCTTGGGGAAATGTTCTAAGTGCCGTGATGTGCTAAAAGCCTTGCCTCTGCTACCTTACTTCAAGCCAACAAATAGCCCTTTCTTCTCACCCCTGCTGTTAGAGAGGAGAACACAGCAGAGGCTGTGTCATGGTCAGTGACACAGCACTATGGAGCTGGAGAGCCTGGATGTGTCCTTGGCAACGTCCTGTGCCCCAAATCCCTGTCCCTAACCGTCAGGCAACACTGCCTCTGAAGGAGATGGGCCATCTTTGTCATTTGTTCCTTCTGGTGGGCAGCCAGCTAAGCAAACCAAAAACACAACAGAGGCACTGACTTCAAGAGAAAAGAAAACCTTGTCTCGTTCATCTTCACAGGCTCATCTATGCCTGGATTTACTCCAAGTCTCAAGCTCCCCCTGCACTCTGGGGATGCATCATCCTCTGGTTGCCAGGTCAGGTGACCCATTTAAGAAGATCTTGCAGCTCTGCCCTTCCTTCGCCTGCTTCATAAACCTCTTCAGTCCTGGGTCTTTCTCTGACCCATCTCTCCTTTTTCCCAAACTCCAGTTGGTGATTTGTGCCAGATTTTGCAACATCATCCTTGACCCTGAACTTTATTCTTCCCACATCTTCCTTGCCTCCTCCCATCTTTCCAAGTGTCCTAACTCTTTGGCCTGACCCTGCCCTGTTCAAGAGCCTTATTCACATCTTAATCACTTCCTAGCTCCATTTCACACCTCCTTCTCATTTAAGGCTTTCTAGAATCCCAGTGTGCCAAAATGAACACATGGGGAAAAGAGATGTGGAATGAGGAAGTAGTATGTGTGGAAAAAACCAAATAGACCACTTTCCTTGTTTTAATTTTTGATGCCAAGACCTCCATCACCCACTGTGGGCTGGGTAGCTACAAGATGGCCTCTTGGTTTCCCAGCTGTGTATCATCATATATCTGCTTGCCCACTGTCGTGACCCCTTGGCTGTCCTTCCCATGATTTTCCATAGTGAAGGAGGCAATCGTGCTTTCAAGAAATCTTCTCCATCTCTTTGAAACACCCTTGTTCCCTCCCCTCCGGGCCACTGAGTCACTCCTTCCCTGCACATCTCTTCTCAGAGCTTTCCCGACACTGGAAATGAAGGAGGGTACTTTCTCAATACTGCTCCCCACTTCAATGAGAAATTAAAATCGCAACTTGGACACGTCTCCTAATGGCAAAATCATTCTAGTGGGAAATGCCCATGTTCTTTTTTTTCCTGATTAAGCTTCTTCTCACGCAGCCTCTGTCCTTCAGAATCTCTCTACTTTTCTGCATGACTGTCTCAACTCAGCCTAACTTCCCACAAAGCCCCAGTTCAACAAAATTTCCACTTTCCATCTATGTAAACTTTTACTGAAGGTTCAATATTATTTGTTTTCATGTTTGATTAAAGTGCTAACCCTGCTCAGTACAGGTTTCCTTTGCTCTGAGTTCCCCCAGGGCAGAGGCCTGAGACCTGTCTGCTGCATACATTCACTCCATCCATGCATCAAGAGGACACAGTAACTACGTGCTGAGGGAATGAACGACTCACAGCCACTGCTGGGCTTCTACATCCATTGAGGATGTGAGCGCCACGAAGCATCTGTTCATGCGACACATCTCTGTGGTACCCTACCGTGTGCCAGGCCCAGTATTAAGCATGAACAAGAGTCCCTGCTCTCTTGAAGCTTCACTTCTAATGGAAAAGGATGGTTTAAAAATCATTAAATTGGAGTCTAGCCACCAAATACTGGACTCTAATAAGCATGTTGGAGAAAGTCTCGAAACGACTGCAAGTTGAATTCATGCTCGCCCTGGGAGAGCTAAGAAACTGGGAGAGGGAGAGTCAGTTAGAGAGAGAGATGAGGACTTTTTTAACAGCGTTATTGAGGTGTAATTTACATACCATACAATTCACCCATTTAAAGTGTACAATTCGATGCATTTTACTATAATGACAGAGTTGTGTAAATACTGCCACTACCTAATTTCAGGGCATTTTCATTGTGCTAAAACCCGCACACCCATCAAGCCATCACTCCCCAGTCCCTCCTCTCCCAGCCCCTGGCAACCACAAATCCACTTTCTGTTTCTACAGATTTGCCAATTCTGGACATTTCACATAAATGAATTGTATGATATACAGTGTCTGTGACCAGCTTCTTTCACTAGCATATTGTTTTCAAGGTTCATCTATGTTGCAGCATTTTATCAGTACTTCACTCCTTTTTACAGCCAAATAATACACTCCACTGTATGGATATACCACATTTTGTTTATCCATTCATTCATGATTTGATGGACATCTGGGTTATTTCCACCTTTTGGCTCTTATAAACAATGCTACTCTGAACATTAATACGTGCGTTTTTGTACGAACATACGTTTTCATTTATCTTGGGTATATCCTTAGGAGTGGGATTGTTGGGTCATATGGTAACCCTATGGATAACCATTTGAGGAACTGTCAAACTGCTTTCCAAAGCAGCTCACCAACTTTACATTCCCACCAGCAACGTACAGGGGCTCCAATTTCCCCACATCCTTGTCAACACTTGTTATTATCCAACTTTTGATTATAGCCATCTTAGTAGACGTGAATGGTATCTCACTGTGGTTTTGATCCGCGTGTCCCTGAAGGCTAATGACGTTGAGCGTCTTTTCACATGGAGATGAGAAGATCTGTATTATGTTTGCGAGGCAGCCACTGATTTGATTCCCAGCACAGTGCGTGCATGTCACAGGTGCTCAATAACGTTGCTGAATGAACATAACTAAGAATGGAGCAAAGAAAAGTGCCTTGAAGGACACCGGCTCCATGAACTACGGCAGGCCTGGAAGAGGACTTGGATGAGGGAGAATATTTTGCAAAAGTGAAGCAACGTATTTTGATCCCCCTTACCCCATCCTGCTGCCTTTAAACCATGTTCCATTTGGAGCCTCCCTTCCCGGAGGCTAGGTCAGGAGCCCTGTCACCTGGAGCCAGGGAAGGAAATGGGAACGCCAAATAAAGAGGGCAGTCAGCTCAACTGCCAAGATTTGTAGACAGAAGATTTGAGAAATTGCCTGAGCTCCCTTTTAACATAGCAAGGGCTGGGCCTGGCAGACAGACTGTGGAGCTTCTATCACCGTGTAAGGGGATGCCCACCTGCCACAGGGGTCAGCCTTGAAGATGATATGACTGTGTGTATAGGAGGTGGAGGTGGCTGTATCTTTGGCAACATCCCAGTGAGCCGGGGGTAACCCTGGCCCTGCAACGTGGGGAGGCCTGGAGAACTGAGAGGGTGGACAGGCCTGAGCCCACGGCAAGTGGGCGCAGTCTGTACTCCAGATGTCCTGCTGTTCCTGTTTGAGACAGATGCTGAGGTGAGGGTCAGAGGCCATTGTGTGGTGACCTGTAGCAGCGCTAGGGACAGACCTCCTGGGCTGGGAGGCAGAGACCCAGAAGGGCCCATTGGCCGGTAAGAGCTAGTCAGCCAGGGAGCCTCCCTGGGCCCTGACCAAGCCAAGAGAGACCAGGGCCTCAACTTGAGCTGTGAAGGCCGCGGGTGAGTAGTAACAGAGCAGGAAGAGGGCTCCACACCTAGACCTTGGGCCCCAGAGGCCCCTGAGTGAGGGTCTCGACTCTTCCAGTGAGAGGCTGAGTGACCTCTGCTCCCCTTACAGCTAGACGATGTTTCCGAGAGGAGCAGGGAGGGTGGCCAAAGATGGGGGGACACTCTAGGGGGCGGACATCACCCAACAGGACCTTTTAGCTTCTTGTACTGGATGAGACTGATGCCGCTCTTCAACTATCTAACAGGTGAGGTCTTGGGAGGAAGCCCAGGCCACAGACAAATGAAAAGCAGCTCCAGTCACGTTCTGTGACAAAACTGGTGACAAAACTGGTGAGCTGCTTCGCTCAGCAGTGAGCCAGGCCCACATGGGCAGTGGGCGCAGGATGCGGTTGGAATCCAACCTAAGTCTGCTTGTGGTTGTGTCTGTGGCCGCTTCCAGCGGTCCCTTCTGGAGTCAAGGACCGTCTGGGCAACTCTCCACCAGAACCAGAAAAACAGCTCCAAGTGCACGTCCTTCGACATGTTTACCTAGGATGCTTTGAGAAGCTTTTGGAGGCATGTGGATGGGCCAGGCTGAGAAAACATCTCTCCTCTAACTGCGGCTCCTCCCATTTCTTGAGCCCTTCCTTTGTTTCAGGTGCTGTGCTAACACTTACACATGTCACCGACTCCTCCCAGCAACACTGTGGAAGTAGGGACTCTTATTAGTTATGCTTTATAGGTAAAGAAACTGGGGGCTTGGTGAGGTTTCCCAGGCTCTTCTGTGGGTGTTTGGATCAGTATTTGAACACAGTGACCTGGCTGCAGAGGCCGGGGACTGGAGCGCCGGGTATACGGCCTCTTATTTTTCTATCTAAAAATTCCCCTTAAAATTGAATCAAGAGCTGTTTATTAAAGAAAAAAATTTTAATGTTATTGTTTCGTATTTGTAAAAAAAACAATACTTGCCCATTTCACAACAATAAGGATGGTTAAATAGAAAAATGACAAGTGGCCAAACTGAGTGAGAATTCTCTTCAGCGGCTCTTCCCCCAGCACAAGGCAACTCCAGCAAACTCAAGGCCTCAGCTTCGTTGGTTATGTAACTATACCCAAAAGACACTACACCCAGCTCATCTCAAAGCATGTGTGTTTCCACCCATCCATCCACCTACCTACCCATCCATCCATCCACCCACCCACCCACCCATCCACTGATCCGTCCACTTTTTCGTCTCACAATTATGGAGCCTAGTATGTACAAAGCACCAGGGACCCAAATGAACAAGGAAGTTCCTTCCTTTGAGAAGTTCACAGTTGGGGCAGAAGCACCCCCAGAGTACAATGTATACAGGTGCAGATGGTGGTTCAGCAGGCATGGAGTACAGAACAGATTAAAAAAAAAAAAAAAAAGCAGTGAAGAGAGGCAGGCATGAGAAGGAGGGGCTTTGCCTGGTGAGCTACCCCCAGATCTCTGCACCTTCTCTTCCTTCAGGTCTCAGCTTAAATGTTACCTCCTCAAGGAGTCTTGCCTGACGATTCTAGAGTTGGATTTACCCTTTATTCTCTGCCTTGGTTCCTTGAGACTGAATGTTTCTGTCTTTGTCCTTTAATTCATGTGTGCGGGTGTGTGTATTATCTGTGAAGTCCCAGGTACAATGTGGTCCCATACGGACAGGGACAATATTCCCTTTTTCACAAAAGTATCTCCAAGGCCTGACATACTTGGTTTGTTGTTTGGTGCTTGGTTTGTTGCCTGAATGAATAAAGGTTGGAACCAGATCATAAAAGGCCTTGAATGCCAAGCTAAGAAGTTTGGGCTTTGGCCTGCAGGCAGTGAAGAATGAGCAGAGGGTATCTGAGTGAGGATGAAGCATGATCAGATCTGTGGTTTGGGAGGACAAGGCTGGAGGTGTTGTGGGTGAGGTAACAGGAATAAGCTACAGAGAGAAAAATGAGAAGCAATCGCCTTGGACAGGAGTCAAGATTCTGCTGGCCCGACCCAAGACACTGATGGTAGTGAAGGAAAGGAACGAACACGTAAGGAATATTTAGGTCAAATCATTAGGAGATGCCTGTGGGTAGCGAGGGAAAGGGGATATGACTAAGGTCTGTAGAGCTTGGGTTACTCTGTAACCACTGTACTGTCATTCATTAAGGCAGAGGCAGTGTGGGATTTTGGAGACACAGGTGGAAGCTGAGGCAGACAAGGACACGCAGGGAGAGGACGACAGCACGCACATGGTTGAGAGAGGACAGCTCGGACAGACCCCTGAGGGATGCTGGACGTCAAAGGGGGGGCTAACGGACAAGAAGCCAGGACAAGACACTGAGCAAGTACAGTTAAAGAGGACCTGGAAGCCAGTGCAACTGTCGAAACCAGACAGAGGAGAACTGCCTGGAACGGAACTGAAAGCTCTACTGTCCATGGGGGTAGAAGAGTCCATAAGAGGAAAGAGTGGACACCCTGGGTCAGGCTGCCCCTCAGCCTGAAGGTGGGTGCAATGGGTCAGATCTTCTGATGGTTAAAGCGAGGGCAGACGGCGCTGGGTCCAAGTGAAATCTCCCAACTGGCACATGTTGAATCGATTAAGAGCAGCTACAACCAAAGTGCGGCTCCAGCAAACCACACAGCCTCAGGCCACCTCTGGCTCATGGGTCACCGGTCTGCAAGCCCAGTTTTGGAGAACCTCATGGGCAAGCTTTTCCAAGGGCAGTTTTGGTGGAAGGAGGACTCCAGAGGGCTGGGGATGAGTGAGAAGGGGTGGAGGCAGTGACATTTGGGGGGGAAGCTCGGCCGTGGGGAAAGCTGATAGTGAGGAGGGAGCAGAAAGGCCCCAGGGACGGTGGGAAGGAGCCTTTAGGTGGAAGACATTTAGCAAGTTTGGGGCTGAAAGGAAAGGCTGAGAGCACAGCATTCTTGCCCTCTTTTCAGAGGGCTTTACAAGTGTTATTGTTTTCTCTTTATATTAGAAAAATACCTGCGATGTATTTCCACCGACCCCATCCCACTCCCCAGAGGTAATCATTTCTTCAGGTTTCTATCGATGTATCTACACGGGCACATGTAATTTTAAAAATCAATTACGGGATAATTCCACACACATTGTTCTAGAGCTTTCTCTTCCCCACTTATCTAGGTTCATATATTGTATGTCCAGCTCTCTCTTTTTTTTTTTTTTTTTTTCCCACCTGCCTGGGATTTGCTTGGCTGTATAATTTATCATTTCACTACTCATGCAACATGGTTTCCAAGCTCTTTCTGTGGCAAACAGTGCGGCTGTGAACCTCATACATTGATCTCTGGGCCCTGGGGTGAGTCCCTCCATAAGACAAACTCTTAATATTGGACTCACTGGTCACAGAGTCCGCACACAGTGTGCGGCTTCCTCAAAGGACTTGTTCAATTTGTCTGCTTCTTCCTCAGGGCCTGGGTATAAAAAAACGCAGGGAAGAAGGTTCGTTTCCAAGGAAGCTTGTACAATTGAAAACAAGGCTTCAATGTATCCCAATCTGATGACTATACAGCTTTCTTTTTAATCAGGATGCTGTGAGCAGGGTGGTACTTATTTATAGGTAACGCCTTCAATAACCTGATAAAGATGGGACAAATACAAATAACTTTCAGAGAAAATAACACTCTACTCTTCTTGGTTTGAACATCCACCTTCTAGGACTAGAGTCAATATTTGAAGAAGATACTGATTCCCGAGGGCCCAGTGAAATACGTTAAAAGAGCCACAATGTGGGACATTTGATCACGTATTTCAGGGAGACCAAAGGTTGAAGGCTATTAAAAATTTTTTTAAACAAAATTAAATGCCTAGGATTTGGTATTTGATCTGTGAAATCATCAGTTTAATTATATTTGCAGAAGATCATTCTTTGGCACAGAGGAGGGAAAACCCTCTCTCATTCCTACAGAGAACACAAAAACAGGCAGGACAAACAAGGTGAAGCATAAACAGCCTCTTTTAGGGACCCTGATTTCCCGGCTGCGGTCGGCACACTTAGCTCAGAGCGCCCTCTTCTGGACCTGGGCTCCACTGCATCAGCCTGGGCCCAGCCCACGAAAGGCAGGACAAGTCTGATTTTCAGTTTGCAAAGCGGCTCCAATTCTAGCTTCAACACATCTTTGAGTTTCTTCTGCCTTAGTCACTGAAACCCCAAGATGTTCTTTTTCAATATTTGTGCTACATTTTCAGGTTACACAGGACTCTGCCTCCTCTTAAGAATGATTCCTTGGTGACTCTTTTTTAAAAAAAAAAAATACCCTCCTTAGATCTGAGTTAAGTCACTGGGATTCCTCGTACGTTTGTTAACTGTCGGGAATAAATTCATAATTTTGGATAAGTGGGAACTAGGTCTAGAAACCCATGGAGAACGTCAAACAGCTGTATGTGTCATTACCCAATGCATTTGAGCAAAGTCTGTTTAAGACTGTGGGGTTTTGTCTCATTCCAGAAAGTTGTCAGAACCTTAGGTCAGCCTCGTATTTCCCCTATTCCTTTAACAAATACTGCCAAGCACCTACTATGTGCCAGGGGTGTTCACAATGGGGGACAAGAGGAGGATCGTGTCACTTTAATCCCTCATGTGTTTTTACTGCAAAACAGCTGAAAATCTATGAGCATCATAATGGGTTACTGGAGCCTCAATAAAGTTCTTTCAAATTACCTGTTAATCTATCGTGTGCTGCAACTATTATATTTATAACTAGGTTAATCCTCTCAACTCAGAAATGGCTTCTAGCTTCTTTAAAGGGGCTATTCAATCCGCCAAAGAACACGCTCATAATCTGTTATGACAAGAAGGAGGGGCTAGGATGAAAGGAAACAGCTCTTCTGAAAAACTGCCTGTTTTCCTTGCAGCCAGGGTGGCCAGAGCTGAGGCCGGCCCCCGTTTGGATGTGGGAGCCCACAGTTACCTGGCACTTTCTTCATGAACCCTGCTGGGTCAGCACCGGCCTCTAACCAGCGACTTGCCCCCTGCCCCGCTCATCCTCTGGGCAGAAGAGAAGCCCCCTTTCTCTTTCTCCTTCAAGGAAGACCTGGGGCCCATTTGCCAGACTGAGCGGCATCAGGTCCTGCAAAGGACCAGCCCCAAAGAGGGGAATGCTCCCTTGCAACCGGACCACAACGTTTACAGAGTCAAAGACAACAATAACAGCACTGGGGAGTGAGCCAGCAAGGTCTTCCAGGAGAGATAGGGAAATGACGCAAGGCCGAGGGCTTTAGGCACCAAATCCCAACACAACTTCCAATGAGATTCCACTAGTTATTTATGCTCTGACTTTTACTGAACTTCAGATGAGCCTCGGAGAGGCAGACATCCTTTCATCCTCACTTCTCTTAGATTTGTAACCGCAATACGATGCTTCTTTAGGAAAGTCATGGACCCTTCTAGTCTGCTATCCAAATGATAAGTGAACTTGGCTTTTTAAAAAAGCTAACCTTCTCTCTAAAATCGCTCCAGATTTCCAAGGGGAGATTCTGAACGACTGTATTCTGTGGGCTCGCTCCATCCAAAGTTCTGAACTTTCAGGTGCCCTTTCCCAAGTTACACTGTTTAATTAAACCCAGTTCATTCAATTCAACTCACCAAATATTTATTGAGCCGAGCACTGTGTTAGCAAAAGACCTGAACGCTGCCCTCAGGACATTCACAGACCAAGGGATGAGACAGATGAATAAACAAATCATTTCAGTCCAGCATGGTAGGTGCAATGATAGAATTATGTACAAGGTAGCACTTTTAAGCCTCTCATGGAGTTATGGTCTGGGGGGAGAGCCAGACATTAATTGGAAAATCGCACAATTAAAAGTAGAGTTTAAACTTTGACCAGCGCCATCGAGGAGAGGCAGGCGGCACCATCGGAGCTTTAATGGGACATGTGGTCAGGGAAGGCTGAGTAGGACATCCTTGAAGAAGTCGCAATTGAGATGTGAAAGATGGTTCAGGGTAAATTAGCTGTAGAGTGGAGGGCACGGTGGTCCTGCGTGGGAAAGCATGTGCAAAGGACCCGTGGCAGGAGATCACACAGTGTATCCAAGGGACCAAACCAAAGCTGGTGTGGCTAGAACACAGGGCCGGAGGGAGACTGTAGGGTGGCTGGGCCAGAGGGGTCTGCAGGGCTGGACCCCAAGCATGTCCTGGTCAGCCATGGCCTTCACTTCTGTGTGCTTTTCTCCTCATCTGTGTAAAGGGGATCAGAGCAGCACATACCTCGAAGGAATGAGGAAATCCCTTTTAGCACTTCGAGGAGTGCCTGTGAGTATCAGCTGCTGTTATAAAGTTGTAATTATCATCCTCATCATCTCACCAGGATGAGCCTGGGGATGAGGACCCTGCTGGCCCGGGTCAGGTATTTCTTTTTAACACTTCACACTAGCTACATGGGCACAGTTCCGCAGAGGTCTCAGAGGCCACAGAAATCAGCAAAGACTCCTATAAGGGTGACCGCTGGCTTTCTGGAGACATTCTGAATGAATGACCGGCTGGACTGCTGACCACAGGGCTCAAAAACAACCACCAAGAGTTTACCCCCAACTACCTGGAAAAAAACCGAGACAGAGGAAGGACGACAGTGCCTCCCGAGAGCAGGCTGTCTATAAATAGAAAATTACACTGAAAGAAGACAAATCGCACTTGATGTGAACCCATTTTTGACTCTGTCTGGAAATGCAGGGCAGAAGGAAGTGGAGGGGACAGGGAGTGAGAGCAGGTGTGCCCAGGCCGAGGCTGCCTGCCTGCGGACCGGCATGTACTGTGACCAGAGTGATGACGAAGGGCTGTGCTGGCTGCCAAGGCACCCACACCTAGGGACAGACCCCAGCGCTCCCGGGCTGCTTCTGTGCTCTGACACGTGCCCAGACTGCAGATGTTGGCCCCCGGGCTGAGATGGGCAGAAGGGATGTAGGGCGCAATGGGAAACATGGAAGGAGCTTCAGAGGAGTAGGGAGAGCAGGGCTGGGCTCCTGGGCACCTGTTTCCTAAAATGGGCTGTTGTAGCGTGGAATGGGATAACCTATCCGGTAACTGTTCTCAGTAAACATCCGCTAACAAATCAATCAGCGCTCTCTTCAGAGCAACCTGGAGCCTCCAGTACCCACGGCTTTTCATCCCAGTTCTGTAACCCCTTGGCAGCATGGCACTAGGGAATATCCGAACATCTCAGTGTTTTGTATGTCTCATTAGAAAAGAACTGCAGGGACTTCTCTGGTGGCGCAGTGGTTAAGAATCCGCCTCCCAATGCAGGGGACAAGGGTTTGAGCCCTGTTCCGGGAAGATCCCACATGCTGCGGAGCAACTAAACCCGTGCACCACAAGTACTGAGCCTGTGCTCTGGAGCCCGTGAGCCACAACTACTGAGCCCATGTGCTGCAACTACTGAAGCCCATGTGCCTAGAGCCCGTGCTCCGCAACAAGAGAGTCCACCACAATGAGAAGCCCGCGCACCACAACAAAGAGTAGCCCCCGCTCGCCACAACTAGAGAAAGCCCCTGCGCAGCAACGAAGACCCAACACAGCCAAAAATAAATAAATTTATTTAAAAAAAAAAAAAAGAATTGCAACCTGACCATTTAAGTGGCTCTGCATCAGAAATATTTACAATAATAAGAGGTAACATTAGCATGTTTTCACTACGTGTCAAACACTGTTAAGAACTTTCCAGGGAGGTCACGGCACCAATACTAACACCTGAAGTCAGAATGTCTGGGTTCGAATAATAGACCAATGCTTTCCTGGATCTGTGGCCTTGAGCAGTGACTTAACCTCCCTGGGCTTTAGTTTCTTCATCTGTAAAACGGGAGTGTTCATACTACCTATGTCATAGCGTTCAGGAAGGACTAGATGAGGTAGCGCAGAGAGCCTGGAACTGAGCACCTCAACCTTCATGCTTATCATCATTATGAATTCCCTTGGTCTATGCTACCCATCACCCCTTATGACAGCCCAGGAAACTGAGGCTGAAAAAGGGCTGGGTGTCCACACGATGAAGTATCCTTCAGAGCTAAAAAGAAACGAGCCATCAAGTCATGAGAAGACATGGAGGAACCTTAATGTATATTACTGAGAAAGAAGCCAATGTGACAAAAGGCTACATCCTGTATGATTCCAACTCCACGACATTCTGGAAAAGGCAAAACTACGGAGGCAGTAAAAAGATGAGTGGCTGCCAGGGTTTCAGGGGGAGGAAGGTAGGGATGAACAGGTGGAACACAGAATTTTTAGGAGCGTGAAATTATTCTGATACTACGATGGTGGATACATGTCATTATTTGTCCCAACTCACAGAACGTACACTACCGAGAGTGACTTCTAACGCAGACTATGGGTTTGGGGTGACTCTAATACGTCAGAGTAGGTCAATCAACTGTAACAGATGTACCTGTCTGGGCGGGATGCTGACAGTGGAGGAGGCTTGCTTGTGTGCTGGAGGGGACACGTGGGACATCTCTGCACCTTCCTCTTAATTTTGCTGTAAACCTAAAACTGCTCTAAAAAAAAAAAAGTCTATTAATTAAAAGAAAAAAAGGTTAAGTGACACAGCTCTCGGGAGGCAGAGCTGAGACTCAGAGCCAGGGGTCTCGCCCGCTTTCCTCGGCTGTGGTGGTAGATTGGAGCTCCTCTGGGCTGAAGCAGGGCGCGGGGAAGAAGCGGGCTGGGGCTCAGCAGGAAGGACAGCGGGCACCTCTGTGTTATCTCTATGTGTTCCTTGGTCTACAGAGGGGATCCCCAACGCTTGCCTCTCTGAGCCAGTGGTCCTGCCCGAAAGGTTCACGGGATGGAGACATGGATGCGGCTGCGTTACCACCTCCCCTGGTTAACACACACTCAGCTCCTGGGGGAATCATCTGGGTGTTTGCATGCTGGAATGAGCGTGTGTGTAAGCGATATATCTATACTCACAGTTTGAAACGTTTCCCCTCCGACTCAGGCCCTCCCCTCCAACAACACAAGGACTCCCCATTCTCCACTGTAACACATTTCTAGAACCTGCACCTTGTAGCCGATTATAGGTATTGATCATATTCTTCCATGAGAATAATAGAGTGATGGGGAGCTATATATTTAAGATCTCTGTCCATAATGAGATATTAAAGCAATACCCAGCTACTATCAACCACCGTTAGAGTTTCAAATAATGAGGTTACGAGCCAAACTATAAAATATATGTATTGACTATAAAGGGGATTGAACAATCACCGCCATAAGCATCCTTCTTGCTACCACTGTCATCATTTATTAGCCACGTAAGACGTGTCAAGTTCTGAGCAGGTTATGTGCCTTACGTAAGTCATTTGATCTTCTCCTTTTAGGCATGTAGTACTACTACTGTCATTTTGCAGATGGAGCAACTGAAGCTCAGAGCGGTTAGGTGACTTCCCAAGGGCACACAGCCACTAACTAAGTAGTGGACTCCACAGACTGTATTTAACTGCAATACTCACATTTCCTGGCCTCTTGAACCTTTTGGACATTTCATCTTGATACATCCCCATGGGTCCCCTCTCCCTCCTACTTTAAATGTCAAGCCCTAGCACACAGCCTGGCACAGGGGAGCTGTTGATCAATGTTACTCTCCATCCCTCCCCAAGAGCACCCTTCCTCCACCATCTATCTGCCCCTGCCCTCCCCCACCCCCATCTCCTCTCAGAGGAATGAGCTGTCTACCGGGTGCTTCCCAAACTAGAGGATGCCTAAGAATCACTTGGGGAGGCTCATTATAATGTGGACCCAGTAGGTCTGATGTGGACCCAGGAATCTGCATTTTATAACAAAAGGGCCATGTAATTCTGATTTGGGTGCTCTCTGGATCATACTGAGAAATTTTTTAAGAAAACCAATGTTTCTTATTTGCAACACTACTTAAAAATGCATGTGGTTAAAAAAATTTAGAAACCTTAAAAGAGTAGCTGGTTATAAGTACATCTCTCCATGTGCAAGGGTGTTCATGGCAGGAGTTTGGATAACAGTGGAAATAAAAGTAACGTAAATGGCCATCCCTGGAGAATATATGCAAATACGGTAAAGGCTACCTGTAAGATCAGAACTTACTTCTAGAATTTACTTATATGATATTTGTTGTTAAACATTACAGATAAAAGGTATCAAAATGGATAGATCTCAGATACAATGTTGCGTGAATAAATGCAAATCGTAGAACTATACAAAGTGCACCGTTTACAGGCATTAGACTCTCTCTCTCTCTCTCTCTCTCTCACACACAAGTTATAATAGTGGCTGCCTCAGAGGAGGGAGGACAAAAATGTTCAGAAAAAGGGAAACGAGGAACTTCAACTTTCTCTCTAATGGTTTATTTCTTTTTTTTTCCAGTGGGTATCAAAAATTATCTTTTATTTTTGAACTAGTAACTACATTCTCCTGCAATTATTTCCTTCATATAAAAAAAATCTAAAGTAAATCTGAGAAAATGTTAACATTTGTTAAATCTGGGTAGAGCACACACAGGTGTTTAATTATTTTTGTTTGTTTGTTTTTCTTAAATAAGAAAGAAAGCTACCCTGCCTCCCTAGTCACCCAGTTTCCTTCCCTGAAGGCAGCCGGATGTTTATTTTGTACCCGTCTAGGTCAGTCTATGTGTTAACAAGCATACAAAGTCTAATGTGATTCTCTCCTACCTCCTCCAGGACCCAGTCTCATCAATTAAATTCTCTTTTAATCTCCAATCTGTTCAATCCCTTCCCCTGAACATTTCTTCTTGACAAACATTCCCAGGTCTCTCATTTGAGAAAAGCTTCTCTCCATTCCTACTCCTTCAAGGCACAATTCTCCTCTTGGTGTGATCACAGTCCTTCCTGGGCGGGTGGCGTGGACTCACTGCTTCCAACCGCTCACCATTGACTCAAGCCTCTCCTCCCCTCACTTGGTTCCTCCATCCATCCATCTGTGGGAAAAGAACTCCATGGCCACTTCTTGGTCTCTATGTCTCTTGACTCTTCTGCAGAATCTGATGCTTCGGGTCACCCCATTCCTGACGTCGCCTCCTGCCCTGACGTGTGCCATCGTTCTCCATCCGTCTCTTTCTTTCCCCACTTCCTCGTCGTGGCTCCCCTTCTCCCACACGCATACCAGGGCTGCCCCCACGGTCCACCAGTGCTTTCGTCTTCTCTTCTTTCCACTCACGACCTCACCACACCCCGCACTCTGACCCCCAAAAAGCGTTTTAGCGAGGACGCTTACTTCCTTTTGGGTTCACTTTCCGTGACCTCAGAACCACATTTCCAACTGTCTGAGGGATACACCCATCTCCCTGTCCTGCAGACAGAGCAAATTCGACCTGCCAAATTCAAAGCACTTACTCCTCAGGAATTCTGTATTTCTGCTAGGTAGGTGCTTCTCAAATTTAACATGCATACAAGTCAGCTGGGGCATCTTGTTAAACTGCAGATTCTGATTCTCTAAGGCTGGGGTAAAGCCTGACAATCTGCATTTCTAACAAGTACCTGGGTGATACTGATCCAGGGACCCCATTTTGAGTAGCAAAAGAGATTTCCATTCTCTAAGTCAGGGGTTCTTAACACTGTCTAAAAATCAGAACCACCTGGGAATTGTACTAGGTATAACACAGTTAAAACTATGCATACGATAAAAAGAGCTCAAGCAAATTAACTCCTCTTTTGCCTGGCCCCACCCCAGACAAATGAATCAGAATTTCTGGGTGTCTGGTGTAGGCACCTGCATTTGTAAATGACTACTGAGCACGTGCTTGGGACTGTGCTAAGGACTAAAGAGACAGTGGTAAATAAGACAAAGTTTTATGGAGCTTACAAGTTAGTAGAAGTGATGGTGATAAAAGAGAAAAACAAATACTGGAGAGCATTTCGGATAAGTGCTATAAAGGAAAAAATGGAGTTCTGAGGTAGAGGAAAACTGAGAAGGGGCTACTTTAGTTAGGCTGGTCAGGGGTGACCTGCAGAGGTGACATCCGAGCTGAGATACGAGCCATGAGAAGGTGGACAAGCAAAGGTCTAAGGAAAGAGGAGCACTTCAGGCTGAGCGAACAGTGTTTCAGACAGAGGGATCAGTAAATGCAAAGATGCGATGGCAGGTCCATGCTTGGTGAGCTCAAGGAAGACAAGAAGAGCCAGTCGTGTGAATGGAGCAGGGAGGAGCAAGGGAGGAGAGGAGAGGGTGAGGCTGGGAAGAGGCTGGAGCCTCACCATGAGCCTGGAGGACACGGTCTTCCCACGGATAGAGCAATGGGAAGCCGATGCTAGGAGGTTTTCAGCAAGCAAGGGGATATGATCTGACTTAGCAAGCTGCTATATGAGGGCAAGAAATGAAACAAGGAAGCAGGTAAGAAATGATGGTGGATTGGAACATAGTGGAGACGACAGAAGAGGCTCGACTGAGGATATATTTTGGAGACAGAGCTGGCTGATGAACTGAATGGGGCTAGGTGAAGGACAGAGAAACGACGACTGTTCCCTTTTAGGGACACTTAGGAAGATTTTTAAATACCTGAGGAAAAAAAGCTGGGGAATTGGGTGGGGAGAACCAACAGTTCTGTCTAGACCATCTTAAGTTTAAGATAATTATTGGACATCCAAGTAGAGATGTTGAGCAGGAAGTGGATTATAAGATCTGGCTATAAATTACCTTTCCAGCCTTACCCCTTCCCCATGAACTCATTATATATGAGCCATCCTTAATTCAAAGTGTACTGTTTCCCAGACACAGACACAGAAAACAAACCTATGGTTATCAAAGGGGGAAAGGCAGGGGTGGGGGGAGGATAAATTAGGAGTTTGGGATTAACAGATACACACTACTATATAGAAAACAGACAAACAGCAAGGTCCTACTGTATAGCACAGGGAACTATATACAGTATCCTGCAATAACCTGTAATGGAAAAGAATCTGAAAAAGAATATATATATATATCTCTCCTTCCTAATCTCTCTGTCATTCGTGTGATTTGTGTCTCCCGGGAACTCTCATTAAAACGTGATACCTCGTTTGTAGCATTCGTCACTTTCTCCCCCCATTTGTGTGTATTTACCTCCCACGCTGGGTGTAAGTTCCTGGAGGGCGGGGCTTGCATCCGACTCTTGTACCGTCTCTGCCAGTGACATCCAGAAATGTGCCCAGCACATGAAAGGCTGTTCATTAAACGTGCTGAATAAATAAATGATTAGGACACGCCCTGGGATGATAGCCTGTGGTTAATCTAGTCATTGGAGATCAAAGGTGGGAGGTTTTCTTAACCCTGAAGGAACTGATGCTTGCCGACTGGTACGGAACTACCTAGTACAATGCTAAGAGTCTTGGCACATGTACATCATTGTTTATCTCTCAACAGTAATGCATGTAACCTGCTTAGGCCAAGAGTATACGCCTTAAAAAAATCTGAATCTAATTTATGAACTCACTAAAGAAGCCTATTATTAGAAAAGCTGGTGGTACGGTCTTTCCTAAGAAAAATACTGCATTTGTAATCGTCACCACTGCTGCTCCAGGCCCAGCTGTGGTAAGACTGGACTTTGGTCCACTCTGCTTTCTGTGGATACACGTTCATCATGCTGGGGCACTGGAAACGGGTGTTGAGCCCTGACTATTTTATGACCTTAGGCCCAATCTGTCCATGAGGTGTCACTAAAATCAAATTGATTTATTCCAGTGCCCTTTGCGTCACCGTGTGCCACGTCATGGATTCTGAAGTGGGGAAGAGACCATAACAGGTCAGACATTGGATCTTGGCACACAAGCTGACAGACACTGAGAAAAGTGAGAGAAAGACGAGCTAGAAATGGAGAGGAGTGACCACGGAGGGAGGCTGGGCAGTGGCCTCAGCTCAGAAGGGTGTGAGAGGTAAAGGAGGCCTCCTGAAGGAGCAAGGGTATGGAGGTCGAGTGAGATGAAAAGAGAAAAAAAACATAAAGGATGGGGGGCTTCCCTAGTGGCGCAGTGGTTGAGAGTCCCCCTGCCGATGCAGGGGACACAGGTTCGTGCCCCGGTCCGGGAGGATCCCACATGCCGCGGAGCGGCTGGGCCCATGAGCCATGGCCGCTGAGCCTGTGCGTCCGGAGCCTGTGCTCCGCAACGGGAGAGGCCACAACAGTGAGAGGCCCGTGTACCACAAAAACAAAACAAAACATAAAGGATGGGGCAGTAACGGAGCTGCTGGAGGAGGATGGTAAAAGAACAACAGTCTCAATGCCAGCAGCCATCACCTACTGAGTGCTGGTTACAAGCCAGGCACTGTGATAAGGGTTTTATACAGACTGTCTGACTTACTTTTCTCATGACCTTGTAGTAGGTACTACCATTTAACCCATTTTACAGATGAGGGATGTAAAAATCAGAGAGGTTAAGAAATTCACTTGGGGTCACAGAGCCAGCAACTAGAAGAGCTAGGACTCAGGCCCAGCTCTGTTGGACGTCAAAGCCTCAATCCATAACTGCTGCTCTCTATCACCTTCTGATATTGATTCAGGGGCATTTCCTCTCGCCATGCCTGGTGTAGGCTAGGAAACGCAATGTCTTCCAACATCCCCAAGAGTGAGGAGCTGGGTGATGAGCTAATTTGGAGGTGTACTTCAAAAGCCCTGCCATGACTGAGCTGTCTGTCGGGTCCGTGAGCCCCCGGAGCAGAGATGCTCTCATCCGTCATCAGGGAATACTCACTCCATTGTGTCAGGCCCCACCTCAATGTTTTTTTATTGTCTGCTCTTCACCATGAGTAACACCACTTTCCATTTTCAGCTGGGAGCTTCAGGAGATGACCACATTATAAGCCAGGGTTGAAAGCTAAGCGCTGCCTGGGGGATTACTCACCCACTATAGGATGCAGCCAACATCTCACCCTCCCACTCAGGATGCTGCTGGAATATCCTCTTCCTTGCCAAAGCCTAAAGGAAATCTGGTTTCTCCCGGAATCAGGCTAGGAATGGTGCCAGGTTATCAGAAAGTTGGCAAGTGAACTGGTTCTCCAAGTGGAACTAATGTGGTTGCTCTGGTCCCCTCCTGGGTGGTTGCTTGTTTATTCATTTGGCATTTGTGGAAGACCTACTATGTGCCAGGCATTCTGTTCCATGATAGAGCTACTGCAGTGATCTACATGGCTTTAGTTCTTGTCTTCAGAGAGCTAAGTCTAGGGGAGAATAAGCAGGTGATTCCAATAAAATGTCATAACCAGGAGCATGTAATAAAGAATATGAGGATGGGAAGCTCAGAGAGTTTGGGGAACTAACAGCTGAAGAATTTAAGTCAACATAGGAGAAGCAGGAGCTGGCTAAGTTCCTTAATTGTAAGCAACCCAAAATGACTTTGACTGATAATAAACAGAAAGAGAATTTGGAGAAGCTGGGGTTGCCCACAGAATCACTGGGAAGGTGTGGTAGGACTGAATCACACTGCAAGAAGGGTCCAGCCAGACCAGGACCTGTGTGTGTGTCTGGCGGGGCATCCCTCGAATACAGGACGGGGCTTTAGATGCTGGGCAGTCAAAAAGGATGACAAATGTCCAGGACAACAGGTAGAAGTGGGGAAGATGGGGGGCAGAAGGCTGTCTCAGAATGACCTAAGATACTGAGTCAGAAAAACCAAAAGGAGCAGCTTCAAGAAGCACTGACTTAACTGAGGTGAGCAGGCACTGGGGCCACAGCCAGGCTCTCAGGCACCGACTTAATGAGTGAAGTCTGCTGCTCAACCGAAGACTTCGAGGCTCTGTGGGGAAAAAAGCCTATTGCCGGCAGGTAAGTAGGAACTACGTGTTGAGCTTTCCTGTTTTTTTCTTTCTTTTTTGGTGTTCCTGGGGCCATTCTGGAAGGTCACAGTTCTGAGTACATGCTTGAGATCACAGAGCCCAGCTAAATCAGAAAAACATTCTCTGCAAACTAGTTAGAAAAGATGGTTTGGACCAGCCAATGGGATGATGATAATAACCGGCCTTTATTGCTTGTGCTCTCATGTGCTTACGTGCATTATTTCATCTAATCCTCATTATAAGCCTATTAGTTTGCAGACCAACAGACAGAGGCACAAAGATTATAAATGGCTTGGCCGAGGTCCCACTGTTAGCAAACTGTGGAGCTGGGAGGCAAATGTAGATTTGCTTTACTAAACTGAGAGTCTGTTGACAGAAGACACAAAGAAGTGAGCATCAGATGAACAAAAGTGGTTGTAGAAGAAAACAGTTTTGTTTCTGTGCTAAGAGATTGGAAGCCTCATTCCTTAGCTATTACCTCTCTCACGGGTACCATTTTGAATCTTAAGGTCAGTTATTGCTCCCTACTGAGAAATTTCCAAATTTTATACTTTAGCGAGGTACTTTTAGCAGTGACTCAGGGTGTTAACCTCTAGATTGCAGCAAGAGGTATATATAGTATTCTTAATGAATTTTTAAAATAAAAATGTCTCTACACAAATAATATATGCTACTTGTAAAAAAATTGGGGAACTATGGAAAAGAAAACAAAAATCACCTGTAACCTTGCCACCTACTAATGGCTATGGTCACACTTTGGGGTCTCTGTGTATGTATGTATGCATGTCTGTGTGTGTTGTAGCCTCTCTCTCCAACGCATATATATAGGTATTGTGTTTTAAAATCATAGTTCTTAATATCTTAAATAATTGTTATTGCCTCAATTTCACCTTCTTCCTCAAGGGGGAATTGTATTGGAGTATTGAAACTGGCAAATCTACTAAACGAGTATCAGTGGACAGAGTAGAACGTGATATGGAATGCAAGGTCCTTTGTTCAAATGAGTGGGCAGAAGACATGGGGGCCTCCTGGGGTATGCTGGATCTAGTGTGTGTGCCTGGTTCTTTCAGGAGGATTTGGTTTTTCATTATTTATTAATATTTCTAGTTGGTAAGCATTGCCTGAAAAACATTTAACGTAATGATTAACCTAATCAGGTAATCACTTATTCATTAGGAGAGATTTATTGCACAATCTACCATACAGATGACACTGAACAATGTTGTGTGGATAAAAAAGTAGAAGAGTAGCTTTTAGAACTGAAGAACTGAGCACCGAATGGAATCCTGGTTCTGATCCCACTTCCCCTCCTCTGGCCTAGGGGACCCCATCCCTTCCCACATCCTGGTCACAGGGAGTTCAAACCTCCACAGTCCAGCACACACAGCCATGTGGCCTTCTCAGGCAGGAATGCGGTTTGGCCTTCACAGCCCCCGCTGAGCATCTCCTTCCGGAGCCCACGTGGCTCCAGCCAGCACAAAGCCAGGTCTATTCGGTCGCTGCTATTGTCAACTCCTGGCACACCCAGTGCCAGCTGTCTCCTGTCCTTTTCCCAATTCATCAAGACAAAGTCCTAGCAGCTGAGGAGCCCTGCATGCTCCCTCTGCGCAGCCCAGGCATCTGTTTTGTGTTGGGGGTCACTGGCCGGTCAAGTGCTTGCACGATGCAGCTGCATTTGCTGATGTAAACAAAGCCGCCTGCATGTGAGTTTTCTGACCCTGAAAAGGCCCCACAGAACTCTCCCCTCAGGCCGCCATCAGACTTTGCTACCAGTCCAAGGGGACAAAGAAAATGGACTGGAGTTTTAGTTAATAAGTAACAGCCAAGAGGGAAGCAAAGCACCTGGTTCCTTCCCCCTTTTCTTCCTGGACCACCATTCCTCATCCTAAACTGAGGCAATGTCACTGCCAAGGACATCCACGTGGCGGCCCAGCAGGCCAAGGGTCAGCTGGCTCCCCTGACAGCAGTGGATGCTCTCCCTCACCCCTCCTAGTACAGAGCTCTTTTCTACTCCTGCTTTTTGCTTTGTTTTCCCATGCTTCATTAGATTTTATTTTTAGTTACAAAAGGAAACAGTGAAACAACACTTTAGTATCCATTTTAAAAGTTAATCACCTCCAGGCCCACCTCTAGTCTACCTTTCAGCTGCAATATCTCATTTGCAAACAAAACAAAAAACTAAACACTAATACAGATTAAAACACCTCCTAACTCTGGGAGCCACTTAATTTCTCAAAATCTCAAATTTTTCCTCTGTGAAAACAAGAACAACAATGTTTATGCTACTTCAGCTCCTATACGAAGTCATGACATGATATCTATGAAATACTTAATAAGACAGTACAAATACCTTAGATTTAGTTACATACTTTTGATCTTTAAAAGTTCTTAACGTGGATCATTTGATCATATTTACTCTTATAATTACGTCCTGTGGCAAGTGATACTGGTTTTACATTTTCAGTAGCGATACTAAGTTTCCATTTGACGTGAATTCCAGATCGAACACTGATTCCACTTCAAGAATACTAATTATAACAAAAATACAAAAAAACAAAACTGTAGCTGCGTAGATCTAGATTATTCTGGACCATACATTCTGTATATATAGAAAATAACCCCCCTCAAAAAAAGAAATGACAAAGAGAACACAAGAAGACATGAAACCCCAATCAAACCCCAATCAACCAGCTAGCCAATCAGGCGGCACAATCTCAGAGCAAACACGGACAAGCGTGGCATAGTGCTGGACGAAGCGATGCAAGATGATTTTCAATGGCTTTTTACCACCATCGTGACCCAAACAGCCAGTTAGTCGTCATTGGCCCCCAGCCCTTTTTTGTGCTCCCCACAGCTTACTTTTCTTATCCTGGCACCCCCCCTCCCGCCGCAAAGCCTCGAGGCATTCAATGGTCTCCCCTAGAACCATCCAGGTGTGTCTCCCGCAGGAGTCCCATGCTCCAAAATGATCATTCCCATCCCCCAAATCACACTCTCTTTAAAAGAGGTACGTTTCCGAAGCATCAGCCACAAATTTTAGTTGTTCTGTTTAATAAACGCCAACAAATATGCACCGAGCATCTGTCAGCTACAAGCCAAGAGTGCGTGTCTACGGGGGAAGGGAGTGCGTAAGGTCCAGTCGCCGCCCTCAGGAGGTGAAAATTCACTAGGGAGGCCAACCGGAGGATGCAAATAACTATAATTGCAGGGTAGAATGTAGTAACTGCCACAAACAGCTCCAGCCAACAAGCTGCAGGATGCCGCAGGAGGAAACAATGAATTTCAGGTTAGTGAGGCTCAGGACAGGTTCAGTCACGAGGCAGCACTGGCCCCCCCGGAGACGCATCTGTCCTTGGAAAGATTATATGAACTCCTGTGGCCCCCCAGTTGGTGGGTTATCTCGAGTCCCTCGCCTATGCTGGGCTAACGACCGCAAGAAGGTTTAGCATCCTAACGTTTCTTTCCTGAAACGTTTCCTGAAACGCTCCTTACCCAGGAGGATTATGCAGTCCCCTCCAGTTGGTGAAACAGATTAGGACACATGCAGCCGTGCACACATCCCTGGGCCCACCCACTGAACTCCTGCCCACCCTCCAAGGTCTCAGCTCAATGTCACTTCCTCCGAGACATCTCGACCACTCTCTATCTACTGGTACCCTCTCCGCCTCCAGTCACGGCTATCTCATTTCAACAGGGAGATACACGCACTGGCACTGTAATAAGATGTTCTCATTCAGCTGTTCACTTCTTTTTTTTCATTTTTTTTTTCTATTTATTTTTGGCTGCGTTGGGTCTTGGTTGCTGCACGCGGGCTTTCTCTAGTTGCGGTGAGCAGGGGCTGCTCTTCATCGCGATGCGCGGGCTTCTCACTGCGGTGTCTTCTCTTGTTGCAGAGCACGGGCTCTAGGTGCGCGGGCTTCAGTCGTTGCAGCACGTGGGCTCAGTAGTTGTGGCTCGCGGGCTCTAGAGTGCAGGCTCAGTACTTGTGGCACACGGGCTTATCTGTTCCGCGGCATGTGGGATATTCCCAGACCAGGGCTCGAAACCTTGTCCCCTGCACTGGCAGGCAGATTCTTCTTAACCACTGCACCACCAGGGAAGTCCCTGTTCACTTTTTTAAAACTTAATATTGCAGGGAGGTCAGTGATGCAATGGATAAAAACTTAATATCTCCCCCATAGGAATAAAAACAGACAATGAATGCAGAGACTTTGCTCGTTTCGTTTGCCTATGTGTCCTTAGTGCCGGATAAATCACAGCATTTAGTCGAATGAATTAATGAATAATAATAGACTGATTCAACCTCATCTCCTCCTGCAGTCTCTTCATCTCCCCGGTTGGTTTGTTAGTTTTTGTGGTGTGGGATCAACGGTTTTAGAAAACACATAGGATGAATTTCACATTGATTTCATCTATTGAAAATACTCATATTTGGGTTCAGTATGGCAACTGGCAAATCAGTATAGTTTCTCAGGCTTTGGTTCACGAGGGGACTTCTAAGCGTAGCACGTGACTTTTCAGGAAAACTGATACAATACACAGCACACCGGGACCATCATCCCCGCCCGCCACCCTCCTTTCTTTCAACAAACACTACTATGCATGTATTATGTGCCAGTCGGTGCAAGATACTAGAGATAAAAAGCTGAGCAACAAAATCGAGGGCTCTCCCTGATGGAGCAAAGTCGAGGGGGAGGAACTGTCAGTAAGCTGCAGTGAAATACAGAGGGACAAGGGCACCTGCTGGGGGGCTGGGCCTGGACCTGCGGCCGGTGGTCAGGGAAGGCTTGTCTGACGAACACCTGTGCGGAATTCTATGGGAGAAGTAGGAACACCCTGCGTGAGAGTGGGCAGTGGGGAATGTTGGCAAAGAGAGGTGCAGGCCAAGGCGAAGCGAGTTCAAAGGCCCAGAGGTGACAGCAAGCTTGGAACCAAAAGACATTTACCCTCGTTAGAGGCCACCGAGGGATTCGAGGCCAGGGACTCTTGGGCTTTCTTACTCAATACCAAGACCAGGAAGGCTTGGAGGCAGTGTGGGTCACCGGTTACACCTCAGGAAATGACGGCAGTGTAAGCAGGACTCTGCCGCTTCATCCACCGTCTGAGGGCGGGCCCAGCAACACAGCAGACGCTTAACAACCATTTCCTGAGTGAACAAGTGAAGTCCCCGAAGGTGACCTCAGCCATCTCCTCTGGTGTCACCAAGCCCCACAGAATCATAAGACCAAGAGGCATCTTGAGAGCCAGCTGGTCCACTTTGTCCCCTCCAGCCTGTCTGACCTGCCCTCAGACCTGCCAGAGATGACACCATCTTGTAGATTGTATAAAGTTAGTAGCAGCATGACTCGGAAATTCATTTCTTGAAGTCATACACATACAGCCGAGGGACAGACGACTTGTCCAGTCATCTGGTGAGTCAGGGCAGGATGGAAAAGAGCAAAGAACAAGAGTCCTCAATGACCAGGCGGCAGGTCAGGCAGCAAGGTCCCTCTGGCTCCCCTGCATTCTGTGTCACCTACTGAGACACCAAGGTGCCTCGCTTCCCAATCTGGTCCTGAATGAAGATCAATGAGCCCACATTCCCCCAGCAGCACCTTCTCCCGTGGAAATTATATTTCCAGGTATATCTGGTGGTGAGATTTTTCAATCCGACTTTAGCTCATCTGCTGGTACCATGCGCTGGCTGGATGCTGCCATCCTTCTCAGGGAAGGCTACTGGGCCTGTGTAACCAAGGCTACTGGCCGGACAGCTGTGAAGAACGGACACCACATCTGGCCTAAACCCACATCTAACCGCACACATGATTCTACTTTGTAAAATGCTTACATCTCCATGAATGGAAATGTTAACAGAAATTATCTCTGGCTGATAGGATCGTGGAGAATCTTTTAAAACTTTTTACTGCTGTTTATCTGTATTTTCTAATTTTTCTATCACTCCCTCATATTTCAGGACTTCTAAGGGGGCTGACGGGCATCCTCTGCTTATCTGTGGAACTGATATAAGAGGAAAGCCCAAGTATTAACCCTTCATTTCCCAAAGTATGAGGCATGTGCCCCTACTGATACAGGAGAAATTCTGAGTGGTACTAAGACACCTTTCAGGACCACTGCTTAGAGAAAGGGTGCCCCCTTTGAAGCCTCCTTCAATCATTTTCACCATTCAAGGAGGAGGCTTTAGCTTGGTACAGTTTTGCTTTCAACCCCCCTAGAAGAATGGTTGTTCACTCTGTGTAACCAAGAGAGATGAACAGGCAGGAAACAGCACCTAAGAAGAAGCCAGTGACTGCTGTCCTTTGACTGTATTTGTCTTTACGACTGCCTTCTATTTATGGGATGTTTTTGCAATTATACTAGAGAGATAAAGCTTCCTTTAAATAAGGAAACTGAACTTAAGTAAAACTGCACTTCAGTAATAAAATGTAAAAGTAAGGAATTTGGTAAGGGGATAATGGTCAGAGTGACGTAGGTGCACCCCTGTACTGAAGCCCAAGGACAGTGGTCGTAACCTCTGGTGAGGGTAATACCATCCCAATGGAATATCAGTGCACAGCAGCACATCCCAACAGCTCCCCCAGGTTTTGATTTTTGTCTGTTTATCTTATCATTTCAATATAAAAACAAGAGCATGGAAATAATAAATGAGGAATTTGCTCAGATGGTGACCCAGGCAGATGGAGGACAACTTCAGAACAGGATTCCAAGTTTGTCCAGATAAGTCCTGCTGGAAGACTGATGGAAGGAGGAGGCTCCTAAGAGCAGATAGAATTTCTTTGTAATGTTTGCCCTGAGGAAAGAGGCCCTTCCACAGGAAGAAGGTCAAGTCCGGTCTATTTTTATAAGAGCATTTCAAGTGGTTAGTGGACTTATTTCCTGTGGTTCCCAGGAATTCTGCAGCAGGCTCTCAGGAGGATGCTGGTGATAGGGAGCAGGGACTTGATGAGTGAGAATCAATAATTATCTCTATATTTGCTTCTCTTTTTCTATAAAAATAATCCAGAGGAAAAACACTTGCTTTAGAAGAGCAAAGTTCATGACAACAGAGAGCAGAATGCGACATAAAAGTGTCCCATTGTTCCTTAGTGTGTGGCAGAGTCTTTAGGTCAAGATTTTGCAAGCTGAAGACTGATTTACTCACTCATTCCCTTCCCTCCCTCATTTACTCAAGAAAGGGTTGAGCAACTCCTCTGTGCCAGGCATGGTTTAGAGGCTGGGGAGAAGGTGGTGAATAAGCATGACTCTGTCCTCCAGAAGCTTACGGGCGCGTGGGGGAGAAAGACATCAAGCAAGTAAACACATGGATGGACGTACAATGAAATTACAAATGATGGGAAGTGTTGAAAAGGGAAAGAACAAGAGGCAACAGAAGAGAATAAGAGAGGCAGAGGGGGACCGAACTCAGACCAGGAGGTCAGGGAAGACCTCTGAGGAGGTGACACTTCAGCCGCCATCTGCGAGGCGGAAAGAGGTCGGGAAGGGCATTGCTGGAGAACCATGTGTACGAAGGCAGCCATGTGGAGGAGACTACCACGGACTCAAGGATCTAAGAGAAGACAGGAGTGCATGGAACACAACAGGCAAAGGGAGGGAGGAATGGGAGGTCAGGCCAGGTCACAGGGTCTCAGGCCATGGTAAGAGTCTGGGTTTTACTTCATGGAAATAGAAAGCCACAGAAGGTTTTAAGCCAGGGAGTGATCATCTGATATAGGTTTTAAGAGATCTGATTCTGTGAATAGAAATGACTGGAGGGGGCGAAGAACAAAAGAGGGGACTACCTTAGAAGTTAAGACAGGAGCTCGTGGTGCATTGGACTGGGTATTGACAGTGGATGATAAGAACATCAATTCAATAGCCCTTAACTAGAGTCAAAGGGCTTGATCATGAGAGCTTAAGAGAGGTTGACTAGCTAACAGGGCTGGGACCAGGGTGGGAAGAGGGAGCCAATTGCTTCAGGTGCAAAATTTACTCAGAAATCAAGAGAAATCCTATTTTAATGCAAGGTTTTTAAAAAATCAAATTTAATGCAGAAAAGTCCATGATGAACAAAATATCAAATTTCTTTAAAAAAAAAAAAAGGATCAGTAACAGTGCTGTGCTAAGCCATATAAGAAAGCTGAGGCAAAAGGGAAAAATCAGTAACTGATCCTGTCTTTACGTAAAAGTTTGACATTTTGTTCATTTCCTCATTCTTGTCCTGTCTAGCTGACCGTCCCCACCTGTAACACAAGAAGCCACCATGCAACCCTCTGCTCTGAAGTAGATATTATGGAAAGAAAACTAATGACATAAATCATCACAAGCTCTCCGATGGTTTAGACAGTATCCCTTCTCCTTACTCTGGAGATTCAGACAGAAGGTGCAAAATAGTTGCTGCATAAATATTTCTGATGGAAGTGTTAATGGCTAAAATTTATCAGGCTCTTAACATGTTAGATACTTTGCCAAAAACTGTTAAGTACAATTATCTCATTTAATTCTCACAACAATTCTGAAGTAGGTATATAATTACCCCTGTTTTACCATGCCTGGCATATACTTGATAGGCATTTAATAAATATAGGAAGAAAGGAAGGATGAACAGATAGAAAGGAAAATAAGAGAAAGAAAAAGTGATGGGCCTTCCACTATTTCTTCAAAGTCCTGTAGGAATAACTAGTGATTCCAAGTCTGGCAAACGCTATTCTCTAAAAAGTGCTATTCATCTTGCTTAAAAGGATTGGTAGAGCAAGGAAGCTAACCTTAAATATCACCTTCTTCCACAGGGAATATTTTTGATAAGTTGGGGTTTTTTCACACCTTTTCCCAACAGCTTTTCTCAGAACACAGTTCGGGAATATTTTTGATAAGTTGGGTTTTTTTTACACCCTTTCCCAACAGCTTTTCTCAGAACATATTTCTTGAATTCATTCATTCCCATATATTTACTGAGCAATTACTATGCATCAGGCACAGATCTAGGTGCTGACAATACCAAGTGAGCCAAAGGAACCTGATCTGGGCCCTCCTGAGGCTTCCATGAGAGAGAGACAGAGAGAGAATGTGTGTGAGACAGACAGTAACAAGTAAGCAAACACATAAATAAAATCATAAATTATCATAAATGTTACACAATAAACACATCTGGGTCTGTGTTACACAATAAACACATTTGGGTCAAACACATAGGGAAGGGATGGGATCTCCCCTAGACAGGGTGGGCTCAACATAAGTAGCCTCAGGGAGGCTCCCAACAGTCACTCTGCCAAATACGCTGTTAGAACTTTTGCAGATCAGATCAACCAAGCTCCCTACAGAATGTGACACCTGACAACCTAATGACCTGCTCCTATGCAGAACAGTTTTGAAAAGCAACACCCGTTTATCTATTTTCTGTACAAACAAATCCCATAGAAAAGTTATGCACACCATCAAGGGTTTAGGAATACAGTATCATGAAAACATTAGGAAGCGTTCTCCCTTCTGACCGCCCCACCCCATGGGCCCACCTAAATGTCTAGATTTATCGAATTCCAGAGGAGCCCCCTGAACATGACAACGTCAAGGAACCAAGGAAGGTAGGCTCCTTGAAAGTCAAGAGGAATTATGTGCAAAAAGATGGCAGCCCAGAGAAGGAAGAAGTTTCTCTGACGTTTCTCCTTACTTCTTGTTGCCTAATCCGCTTTCAAAGGCCGGTAACGTAGAAGCGCTCCATTTTTCAAACCGCTCCACCCAACGTAATGGTGCTTTGATCTCTAAAACATGAGAGAGGAGCAGTGGGTGGTGGAGGATATTAATGGCTTTGAAAGGTCAGTTAGAGAAGAAAAGGAATAAACAAGGAGAGAAACCATGAAGAGCAGAAGGGATGAGGGCAAACCATGCTTCCAGCTACCTGCCAAAATTAAAGGCAACTCCCGTGAGGCCATGTTTGACATATGAGTGTACTGTCCTCATTATTGGTCCCGGGCTATCATTGTGATTTTTCTGATAAATGGCATTTTGACTGCAATGTGCACATCCCTGGAGACGCTAGATACCAGGGGCAGATTTATCTTAGTTGAGCTTCTTGGATAGAAGATTTCAACTCACTCCCGAGCTCTTTCACCCCTTATCAAACACCAGTCATTTGCCGGGGCCTTCAGTGGTGATGCTCTCTTGCTCCATCTCCCTCCCATAAGGCCCACCTGGTTCCTGCCAATAGCCGAGCTGCGTGTGGACCTGTGTGTGGAATACCAGTGACAGTGACCTGGTCACAGGACCCGAGAGCTATCAGATGTGCTGAAACAGGGCAAACAGTGCAAACTGAAGACTGGTCCCTTTTGGACTTTTCATGTGGGATCAAAGAGAATTGGCAAGTGAAAGGAACCTCTAAAAATAGCCAAAGTCCTTAAAAAGAAATAATGCAGAAGGAAACAAGTTTTATATGTCCTGATGCAGGCTCTGCAAAAACTAGGCCCTGGAAGGCTGGCGCTGGGGTGGGGGATTCTTTTCTTCCTGCCCTTGGGCTGTGACACCCACTGGGTCCCTTTGGGAATCCTGGGCCCCCCGCCCACTTCCTGCATGGTGCTGGACGCCTCTGCAGGAATGTAGCTCTTGGGGCACAGCTGGGGCCTCCGTGGCCCGCTTTCAAGATCCAGAATAGACTCTGACATGTGAAACGAGTTCCATGGGGTTTACAGTTCCTCTTTCGTATCCAAGCACCTTACAACACAAAACCGCACGCCAGGACTGCTAAGTCTTTTTCCAGAGATGCTTGGATATCTCTCTCTGGCAGAAATGGGAGTTCTGTCTTTTTTATTTTTGAATGTTTTGAGTGAGCATGGGGCCCTTGGAAACGAGGCTGCCCCATGGAGACGCAGCAGGATAAACTGATGTCTTGGGACTGAGGGTTTTATTCTTGGCTAAGCCACAGATTTGCTTTGATAAGCCGTCAGCCTCTGGGCGACCCGGTTCTCTTGGCTAAAGAAAAAGGAGAGCCATTCATCCAGCCGGTATAACAGCAGAAAGAGCAAATACGAAATGATTATCAAGTACCTAACGCAGAGTCTATACAACAGACACCCCAAGATGCTTGTTTACTCGTATAAAATGCTTTGTGAAACCCCAAGTGTTATAAAAATGTAAATAATCCACACGCTAAAACATAGGCTCTTATTAATTACACTCATGATACCTTTTATTTCCAAAGCACTCACTACATTGCAAGGCCCTTCCCAGGCCTCACGGCCCCAAGATGGGATCGGTCCTCGTAACAGCTTCCTTTTACAGATGAAGATCAGAGAGATTAAATGACTTGCCTGATCGTGCAAGTAGTTAAAGACGCAGGAGAAACCAAAAGCCGTGTCTATGAGAACTTCCCTTTTTCATGGCCTTTCCAACCCAGTCAAGAAGGAAGATCTTTTACTCAGTTTACCCAGTAGCCTCTGGCCTCACCCCAGCCCCTTTAAAAGCAAAGGCAAATGACCCTGCCGTGACAAAAGCCAAGACGGGGGCTTCCCTGGTGGCGCAGTGGTTGAGAGTCCACCTGCCGATGCAGGGGACACGGGTTCGTGCCCCGGTCCGGGAGGATCCCACAGGCCGTGGAGCGGCTGGGCCCGTGAGCCATGGCCGCTGAGCCTGCGCGTCCGGAGCCTGTGCTCCGCAACGGGAGAGGCCACGACAGTGAGAGGTCCACGTACAGCAAAAAAAAAAAAAAATAATAATAATGTATGTAACACAGAGAGATCAGCTCCATGCTTTGTGACCACCTAGAGGGGTGGGATAGGGAGGGTGGGAGGGAGGGAGGCGCAAGAGGGAGGGGATATGGGGATATATGCATATGTATAGCTGATTCACTTCGTCATACAGCAGAAATTAACACAACATTGTAAAGCAATTATACTCCAGTAAAGTTACTAAATTAAAAAGAGAAAAATAGTGTATGTAAAGTACTTAAGACAATACCTGGTACACAGTAAATGCTCGAGAAAAGGTCACTATTTTATTATTTACGGACACATTTTTTTATTTATGGGTATGCCATAGGAGGCTATTGGGAAACATATGGCAGGGCAAGCCCTCAGTATTTCCAAAGAGATAACAAACACATGCTTCAAAAGACTGAGTTTGGAGAAGCCAAATTTTCTGGGTCAGGAGAGAAGAAAAAAAAAAAGACTCAGCAAACAGACTCTCTTTCTATGAGCTGGAAGGTCTGCTGATTTCAAGAAAGGAATGTCCTTCCTGGGCTGGTTCTGGAGACTGTAACTTGCACAACAGATTCAAAAGACTTTTGGAGACACATCAATAAGAGAATGCTAGACTAAGGGGGCGAGGGCTGCCAGAGCCCCTGCAGAATCACTTTGCATTTGACTCGAAGCCCCAGGGCTTTAAAGCGTCCGTCTGCAGGAAGGATATTTCCGTTGAAGATGTGTGCAGGTCTTCAGGATGACTAAGTGCGTGCAGGATGCTCTGGTCCGGGGTGTACCATTAAAGTTCAAACAGAACTGGGGCCCGCAGAGCACACCGCTGCACCAGGGAGCGCTCTGTTTTTCCTCTCGAATGGAGGCTGTTTTCTCTAAGCGCTTAAAAGAATTCCTGACCTCCAACTAAAAGAGGCTCTATGGGCGAAGTGTTTTAGGGGTGGATAAGCCAGACTGCAGAGAATTAAAGACCCATAATCAGGGAAGGAATGAAGGATATTGGAGGAGAGTCTTCAGAACGTATATGTCTACTCAGATTTTCTACTCTTCATTGAGGAGTATGAGAGCTAAGGCTGGGATTGAGCAGTTGGGTGACACAGCCCAATTAGATGAACATCCTCCTACTTCCTGTCGGCTACACCCTGTCTAAGCATCTATGCCCCTCTTATCCGAAGCACAGCTTGATGACTCTGGTATGGGCCAAACTGTAAACTCCTTAAAGGCAGACACTGTGATTTCTACTACAGGTCCAGAATCCCTTATTTGAAAAGACTTGGGGCTAGATATGTTTCAGAATCCAGAATTTGGAGGATTTTAGAAAGGTGGTATGGTATGTATACTGTATATTACGGAACAACTCCAGTAGACGCTGGTCTAATAGCCTATAATCAAGCATGTCAGTACCTTTGAACCAGATTATATGAATATTAACACGAAGTAGAATAAATAAAGACTTTAAATAGTCTCAGGACAGTTTGGGTCAGGTTTTGCCACATTTGAGTTATGAAAGGACTTCTGGTTTTCAGAGTCTTCTGCATTTCAGAATTACAGATTAGGGATTTCAGGCCTTTCTTTTTCTTTTTCTTTTTTCCCCTTCTTTTCTTTTGTAAATTTCCAGGACATCTGCAGCGTCCTGCTCCTGGCAGGCGCTGAGCAGAAGTTGTCAACCAGAGTATAACATCTTTTTCTTTTAATATAAATTTATTTATTTATTGGCTGCGTTGGGTCTCCGTTGCTGCGCACGGGCTTTCTCTAGTTGCGGCGAGCGGGGGTTACTCTTCGTTGCAGTGCGCGGGCTTCTCATTGCGGTGGCTTCTCTTGTTGCGGAGCACGGGCTCTAGGTGCGTGGGCTTCAGTAGTTGTGGCACGTGGGCTCAGCAGTTGTGGCTCGTGGGCTCTAGAGTGCAGGCTCAGTAGTTGTGATGCACGGGCTTAGTTGCTCCTCAGCATGTGGGATCTTCCCAGACCAGGGCTCAAACCCGTGTCCCCTGCATTGGCAGGCAGATTCTTAACCACTGTGTCATCAGGGAAGCCCGAGTATGACATCTTGATCTCCCTGATATAATACCTGATTCTGGAAGCCAGGGAATAGTTTATTCTCAGTGACTTTGGGATTTTTAAGGATTAGAAGGATCCTAAATTAAAGAACAGGAAACGAAGACTACTGACCCCATAGGTTCTCTGTCATCCTGGACAGTAACACACACAAACCCAAGAAATATACTGAGAACTGGTCACTAGTGTATCAGAGCACCTAAGCAAATGAGAAGAGAGCTTCACTGTACATCAGGGATAAGGAAGAATTCTACCCTATCACTTAGAAAATGATATTTTCAAATATTGCCAAAAGATCACTAAATGTTAAAAATCACGTTTGTTCAGTCCTAAGTCAATAGCACGGATGACTGGCAAAACTAAACAATAAGATATACAGAGGCTGATAAAATCAAGCTAACGTCTATTGAATGCTTACAAGTTTCCAAGTGCTGGCCTCAGCACTTTGCATGCATTATCTTTTAAGACTTATGGAACTCTGTGCAATAGCTACAGTTTTGGGGCCCCATTCTGGAGATGAGGAAACTGAGGCTCTGAGGAATTTGCTAGTGAGTGTCCAGCCAGGACTCCAACCTGAGTTTAGCAGTCAGAGGAAAAAAGAAGGAAGGAAGGGAGGGAGGGAGGGAGGGAGGGAAGGAGGGAGGCAGAGAAAAGGAAGAATAGAGAGAGAAAGAAAAAAAAAAAAGCCTTGACTTAAAGCATTTGCCACTCTCTGTGGTATAAATACTCTCACTGGGGCCAATTTCAAGCCACTAATGGTTCAACAACTGGCTCGCAAAATTCATGAATATTTAATAATTGGCTTTCCCAAACTTGTAGGAGCCATCTCCTACACGCCACTGCCAAGTCCATCCCCCGGCCATGTCCATAGTTTACTGCTAACTTTGCAAGATGAGATTTCAGCTCATGGAACAGAACTGCCTTAGGAAGTGATAGCCCAAGCCAGTCAGCCATGACTCCATTCCTTCCTCAGACCTGGTGCAGATCACCAAGGGTGGAGCAGTAAGAAAAGAAAGAAGAACACACTCCCTTTCCTCACCAGAGGAATGAAGTGGGTCCCTGCCAACCTGACACTCCCTGGCAGAAATAACAACACCTGGAACTTTTTTCCAGACCCTACCAACTTTCTCTTGGTCAGATAAGGAGGTCAGACTTGAGACCAAAGGGTCTGACTCCTTCCTTTAGATCCTTTATTTCCTTAATATTTCCTTTGAAGAAGGAAGGAAGTATCTTCTACAAGATGGGAACCAGGTTTGGCCCTGCTTTTAACCCAGGGTAGGATATTCCAGCCCTAATTTGAACCCAATTAAAATACATGTGTGCTCTCGGCTTACCTACTCTGTTAATACCTGTAGGACATCACCTTCTAATTAGGTGTCCTGATAATATGTTTCCATGAGAGTCTCCCGAGAAGGGATTGGCCTGGTATTCGATCAACAAACGTGCACAAGGCACTAATGATGTGCAGCCACCTGCTAAGGGCTGGGTCTAGAAAGAAAAGCACAGCGTCTGTTCAGGGCCTCAGAGACTAATGAAGAAGATAGTCAAGCAAATACAGTTAAATTATATTTATTCACGCTTCCAACAAATGTCTATCAAATGCCCATTCAGTGCCAGGCATTTTACCAGGTACTAGGAGACCATGGTGAACAAGGCAGATTGGTTTGTACTGTCATGGAGCTGACAGCTCAGTCATGAAGAGAGACATGAATTAAATAATCACAAGAATGAAGGTGTAATTAGAAACTGAAGTAAGAGCTCTGAGGAAATGTTAGATGGTCCCCTGAGAACTAGAGGAATCTGATCCAATTAAGGGAAGTCAGGTAAGGCTTCCTTGAGGAACTGACAACTGAACTAAGACTTCAAGAAAAAGTAGGAGTTGACCAGGTGAGTGGGGTAAAGAGGAGGAGGAAAGGAACAGCGCTCCAGAGAGGGAACAGAGTAGGTAAAGGTCCTCAGGCAGGCGGGAATGCATGGTTTCAAGGAAGTGGAAGGCTAGTTTGGAGAGATGAGGAATGAGGCAGAGGAAGAGGCCAGGGCTGGTCCTCCCAGAGCCCCACAGGCCTTGTTCTGGCCTTAGTCTTTATCCCAGAGCAATGGGAAAACAATGAAGGCATTAAGCAGGGCATATGCACAGCCATTACACCCAGTGCTGTGACAGAGTAAATGGAATGCTGCTATGGGAGCATTAGGGAATCAACTAATCTGAACTGGTGTGTGTGGAATGGAGGAAGAGTAGGGACGTCAGGGCTGGGGATGTGTCCAAGCAGGCTTCCTGGAGGAAGAAATATCTGAGACGAATTTCTGAAGGATGAGTATGACTTAGAAAGGCAACGGTGGAAGGGTGGAGGAAGGGGGAGAGAGAGAACATGGCTGGGTGAGTGTGAGGGTATGGGGAGACTCCAAGAAGAGCAGGCCAATAAGAGAAAAGGCAACAAGGTTAGGTGGAAACCAGATGAGGAAAGCCTTACAGGTCATGGTGGGGTCTGGGTTTTATCCTGACGGCAGCAGGGAACCCACTGACACAGTCAAAGATCTTCAGCAGGAGAGGGATACTCATTTTCACATGTTAGAAGGGTCCCTGGCAGCAGGGTGGAAAGTGGACTGGAAGAGAACAGTGCTGGAGAAGAGAGGCCGCTGCCGCCTGCCTCAGCAGCCCAGGTGAGAGAAGGTGTTGCACCTGCACTCAGGCAGCACAGTGAGAATGGAGTAGGGAGGGTGATGCTAGGAGACATTAAAGAGGGACAGATGAAAGGGCTTTGTCACCAGTGAGATGGGTGGGAGTGATTTCTACTCTAATCAAAGAATAGTCTCAACAAATTGATTTCTATTTGTGCTGAGTCTTGCCTTATGACCTTGTACATGGTCAATTTCCGTAAATGCTCCATGTGTCCTTGGGAAGAACGGTGTTGACTAATTGTGGGGTGCAGGGTTCTCTTACATGGTGCATTCCATTAAACATGTTAATTGTGTATTTCGATCTTCCACATCCTTAATATTTTCTTGTCTGTTTGCTCCCTCATTTATGACAGAAATGTGTTAAAATCCCCCACCGTCATTGTGAATTGGTCAACAACTTCTCTTTACGAATTTGTCAATTTTCGCTTTATATATTTTGAGGCTATGTCATTAAGTATACACGTTTAGAATTTTTATATCTTTCTGTTGAACTGATCCACTCTCCATTATGCAGTGATCCCTTTTATTCTTGACCATTCTTTTTGTCTTAGACCTACTTTATATGATATTAATATTGCCATACCAACTTTTAGTTTTTTGTTAACATCTGGTGTCTAGTTTTGCGTGTGTGTGTGTGTGTGTCTGTTTTTCATTCTTTTGCTTTTAACCTTTCTGTGTCCTCATGTTTTAAATGTGTCTCTTGTAGTCAGAGTGTAGATGGATTTTTTAAAAATCCAGTAGCTAGTAAATTTAGCCCATTTACATTTATTGTGATTATAAATGTATTTGAATTTATTTCTGCCACGTAATTATGAGCAATTTTTAAAAACATTTCTATTATTTTTCTCTTTTTTCTAGATTCCTTTGGATAAGTACAATTTTATTTATTTCACCTCTTTTCCCTTATCCCTACCAGTTGCTGACTGGAATTAATGCATTTTATTTCTTTTCTTTTAGTAGTTACCCTTAACGTTTAAACATGCATACTTGACTTATCAAATTCTAAGGTTAATTAATATCTCTAAGGCAGAGTTAAGGCTTTTGGGTGATTCCATTCAAAGATACAGGATCAAGGACTTAGGGCACATTTGAGACCAAAGGTGAGATCTGTTTTACATATGCTGGATTTGAGGACACATACCCAATTATCACCTTAACGGATGCCTACACATCTACCTTCAGTGGCTTAATATACTTTGCAAAATATCCTCCTTCATGGGTATTCTGCATTGCTTAAGCAGTGACAGGAGTTAAAAACAAAATTAAAAAAATAAACATCACTGTTTGCCTTCCTTTGATTCTTAGAACCACGTCTTCCCTTCTGACCTAGTCACCAGGGCCAAACTGAACACTAACGTGTCCTAGAAACAGCAAGCTTCACAAACATTCCTTCGATAACTGTTGATAAGCTGAGAACTGAGTCTGAAACAGTGACCTGGATTCTCTCTTACATAATGATGGCTTACCTTTGCCTCCTCCATCTCCTCTACTATGTTTGTGGCTTAAATGACGAGGGAGGAGGGGCTTAGCTAATTTCTGCCACATATGAGAGGGAAGGAAAAACTCCATTTCCATACCAACTGAAAAAATTATTTTAAATTAAGCATTCAATCGCAGCTGACCTAGAACATATCAGGATTCAACCAGTTCAACAAAACCACTTACTTGTATCTCCTAGAGGTCAGGTCACAGTTGTAAACTTTCCAAGTAGTGTTATGAATACTGTGCCCAGTTAACCCTTCAGACAACTCTGAGGTAGGCAGGGTGGGGATGATTAGAGGAAACATCTCGGAAGGAACAAATGACTTGCCCAGGCTCCCAGAGCCAATCTGTGTGCAGCTGGGGCTGTACAGTGTTGCTCACTCTCCCACACTGAAAAGTGACTCTTGTATTCCTGCGTGAGAGCGTATACTTAACATCCTGTCCATGTGTCAGAGTTCAGGATCTCTTCCAGAGGCTACAGCTAACAAAATATATCAGGCTTAACATGGACGGTCCAATAGGCCTGGTGTTCCCCTCACTTTAGTGTCACTGGTAAGTCCAGAAAAATCTCCCCAGGGCCCCAAATCTCAGAGGGCAGGGCTTAGCACACCACGATGACACGGAGTCCACTGGGCTTGGTCTTTTCCATCTCCCAACACACACACAGATAACCCCTTCCCCCGACAGCCAACAAAAAGATAATACTAACCACAAGCAGGGCTTATACATTATGCTCAATGCCTGATTTCACACAGTTAATGGATTCATTTCTTAGAGCAATTTGTGAAAATCCCCAAGGACCTGGTAAGGTTGCTGCCTAATGGTTTTATCAAGTCATATACTTCCTTCATTCCTATCCTTTAATTAACAATACTAGATTGGCAGGGAACTCTGGACCAACCACTGCTAAAAATATAGGTAAATTGTAAATAAAGCAAAACGGGGGGAGGGGAATTCTGTGCCTCTGCAGTTCCCTCCACCAACAAAAAGAGGTTTCATTTTTTTGTATGTTTTGGCCGATTCGTAATCCCACTGATACAGTCTATCGAATTCACATTGACACAAGGCTTACTTTCAGGCATCAGCAAGTCACCTTCAGGTTTCAGGTACGGATCTGAACTTAAGGGCGACGGGAGAAATCTGAAGTCAGTGCAGCCACACCATCACTGTCCCTCTTACTGGGGGGAGCAGGCAGAGATTAGAGGCATGGGCTTGTATAACCCCAGGCTGCAATACAATCAAGGGGGAGGGGATGCCCGCCGGCCTCTGACAGAAGGCCTTTAGCTTCATGGTTTACACACACATGAATGTGAGCGTCAGTATAATTCTTGGACAGAACTGATGCCTCCAACCTCGGCCAGTGCATCTGTTCCCTGCATCCCAGTGGGATGGAAGAAAGAATGGAAATGGGAAGAGCCAAATCCATACGCAACACGTAGAAACCAACTTAATGGAGACTCCCCACGGGGGCTGGATCTAGAAGGGAGGCTGTCCTCACCACGCAATTACTGCACAACCAGGGCTAATGGGGACCTCCATTTGAGAAAATCCAGGGACGGCAAGAAACAAAATTCTGCCCATCGAAGATGGACAACACAAATGGCTCTTTGTACAGTGTAATGGCCACCACCAGTATATGATTATTTTCTCCTATACCAAATTAAGTACTCAGTAAGTGCTTGAAAACAAACAAAAAAAAACCTGATGGAACAAAAAATATGGATTATCTCTTAGCTGTAATTTAAGGAAGAAGGATCATTGTTGTATGCTAATGAGAGGAGATGGGTGAAGATGCCCATGTTTGGAAGCACTAAACTGCTTTACATTGAGGGGATCCAGAACGGAGCGGAGGAGGAAGCGGAGGGAGAGGAAGATTGAAAGGCTGGGACGGAAAAGGACTGAGTACAGAGACAATGAGAGAGAGTGTGAGAGACAGAGGTGGGCACAGAGACTCAGAGGCTTGTGGGTAAAGAGAGGGTTTGGGAAGAGTGAGGGTTTGGGAAGGAAATGCAAAGTGCTGTGCAAGGTGAACGCTGCAGTCTGCCCTATGAAACTGATGTATATGAAATTAATTTTCCATATGTTATTGGACTATGTGAAAGGGGCCGGACAGAGTTTCACCATATGTGAAGGGGATATTTGGAGTGGTCTGACTTTAAAGATAGTTTATATGGTGTATGCAAAACTCTCTTTGGGGGTCCTTGGAGGGACTTCAAACCACAGCCCTTGTGGCTGTAGACTGGGAGAGATGTACTAGACACATTAAAATGCCTAGAGCAGAAGAAACACATGGAGGCTTCCAACATGAGCCCTAATTCCGAAGTCACCGGGACAAATCACCCAGATTGCTCCCTTGATTTCTGATGGAATCACCTTCTATGCGAGCAGCTCCGTGAGGCCGCTCCAGGGATGCGTGGATGGGAGTGTGAGAAATGCAGGAGGCTGGCTGGCCTTCCGTCAAATTCACAGGGCTCCTAACACCTGGTGACTTGGGTTCTCTGGGAAATGAAGAGATGCACGGGGGCAAAAGCAGAGGCTGTGGGTGGTGACAGCCAATACCTGGGTCACAGATGAGTAACTTAATGAATGATCAGGTCGTGGGGGCAGATGTATGTGCCAGGCAATGGGTAAAATCCCCACTTCTAATACTACTACTGCGGTCCCAGTAAAGTCACTTCACCTTGTCATGGCTATTAAAGGCAAGTTAGGGCTTTCTTTCAACAGACCCCTTTTGAGGCTCACTTACTAGCTGTTGACCTCGGACAGGCCACTGAGCAGCTGTAAGCTTTGGTTTCACTTTATAAAAACATGAGGATAACATTAGCATCTGCCTCCAAGAATTATGGTGAGGAGGACAGGAGTTAACTTGCAGCCCACAATATGTTAATGATGATCATTATTATGATAAGGCCACTTGATAATCAACGTGTACAATGAGCACCTACTCGCTCTTGTAAGATGAAGTTCTCATGTTGGTTTCCAAGTCTCCTCTTCACCTCTTTCTTGTACCGTCCTTGTAGTCAGCACCAATTCATTCTCCTAAATGGTGGGGTAAGTAGATATTTTAAAATACTAACGTTTATTGGCTTTGCTTTTTAGTCCTCAGCGGTGTCACGGATGCATTTTCACACTAAAAATATAAATTTGTATATAGTGGGTATATACAACATTAGAGGATGATAATAGGCAGTATGGTGGTTTCTGTGTCAACAGTAAGTATGTCTCATTAGAAAATAATTAGGAGGAAGATGGCCTTAGTCCTAGGAACAGACTACCGTCTTCCCTGTGTGATCTGACGATATACAGGAAGCTGTGGACCCAGGCAATTGCTAGCAGAACCTTCAAAATGCTCCACCCCATAAAATGTCCTTTGGCAGTGACTGCCATTTAACAAACCCCACTGATGGGGGCTTCCCGGGTGGCGCAGTGGTTGAGAGTTCTCCTGCCGATGCAGGGGACACAGGTTCGTGCCCCGGTGCGGGAGGATCCCACATGCCGCGGAGCGGCTGGGCCCGTGAGCCATGGCCGCTGAGCCTGCGCGTCCGGAGCCTGTGCTCCGCAACGGGAGAGGCCACAGCAGTGAGAGGTCTGCGTACCGCAAAAAAAAAAAAACAAAACACAACACCTCCACGTGCCTTCTTCTCCAGCTCTGGTTCTGTTCCCACCAGTAAACCCAGAACTGTCCTTTACAAATTAACTGTTGGCTGCCTCGGAAATGCCCCTCACCGCCACCTACCCCGCCCCCGCCTTCCCCATGGGTCTCCCATGCCCAAGCTCCCGGGGCTATCTCCATACAAGGGCCTCAGCACCTGGCCAAAACAGTGGGAGGGTGGAGGGCACAACCTCAGTGCTGGCCTCTCGGCATTTGCGGGTTTCAGCCAGACCCTGAGTGTTATTTCAGTGCAACTTCGGCGTTTAATTTGAGGATGTGTGTGGATCAGAAGGAGGAACCAAAACATTATTTTTTTTCCTCTCCGCCAAATGATCAAATTTGATGTTCTAAAAAACACACAGCCTGGTCCAGAGCTGTGTCCAATTGGGAAGTGCGACATGCCTGAAAATCCCTCCCCTACCAGGGACCATCCTTCCTTAACCACTGGCCACAGCACAGGCCTGTTTACTGTGGACAGCACCTGGGCAGTCTGTGGTTACCACCCGCCCAGGAGCCTGTGCCCTGAGGCTCTCCTTCCCTTCTTGAAAGTGCACGCTGCACCTTCGCTGGAAGAACGTTCTACAGGGTTGTTTAATTTCTTACAGCCTTGAAAGCGCCATAACCAGGAGCTGCTCAGCCATGGCTGAAGGGGAAATCACAACCTTCACAGCCCTGACCGAGAAGTTTGATCTGCCTCCAGGGAATTACAAGAAGCCCAAACTCCTCTACTGTAGCAACGGGGGCCACTTCCTGAGGATCCTTCCAGATGGCACAGTGGATGGGACAAGGGACAGGAGTGACCAGCACAGTAAGCACCCATCTCACCTTTCTGGTGCCTTCCTTAGTCAAGGACGGAAGAAGGGAGGATAGCTAAAGAAGGGCTGTACCCTCTTCCCCAAGGCTCTATTCAGGCATGACACCCTCAGAGGCAGGGGGAACAAGGTGTAAAGGGTCTACGTGTGGAAACGGGGGAGTTGTGAAGGCTACAGCCTGCCTAAAGAGGTCCTATTTCAAGAGTTTAAGAGGACTCTCTGTTGACCTAACACAACTGCTGTGAGATCAGACTGGCTACCAATGTTCAGTTGTTCCAGATTTCTGTAACTAGCGAGAGGTCTGGTCCCCAGGGCCCTGCTCGCTCCATGACAGGAAGGGCCACGAGGGGCAGGGTTGGCAAACCGCCCCCCCCCCCGAAAGACATGGGCTCAATTTCAAGTTAACTGACTCTCCAGGTTATCTTCCTACTGGGCTTGATTTGTGAAATCCTAGTTCATAATCGTAGTCTTACACATCATAAGTTGTGCTTGCTCTCACATCTGCATATTGTGCAGATGTGTTTGGGGTAACCGGGAGGAGTGAAGTCATTCTCCAGACCTTATAGAAACCAAAGGGCAAGAGCGATTCCAGCCAAAGGCCGACTATCTCTTCCGGGCTTTCCTGCCAGCCCAGCTCCCAGATGGTGTTGATAAATGGAGGTATGACCTTGGAGAAAAGAATCTCCTCGACTATCTAAGAAACAAAATCTCTTCGTTGTGCTTTAGTACTTCCGGCGGTGGTGTGTATGTTTGATGTTAGGTGTCTGGGTCCTACTGTGATGTGCTCAGGGATTCCCTGAGCACCACCAAGGCATTAGATGTTGGAGAGGAGCCAGAAGTCAGATCTGGTCCCTGATAGGAGGGTCTGTAGGGTCAGACGTGTCACGCACCAAGAGAAGGAGCGTGTGGATGAAATCAGGAGACACAGAATAGCACAGGTGGAAATTAAGGTTGCTGCAGGATGGCTTTAAAATGAAATGCAGAACACTGGCTTTGATGTGATGGTTTCTATATCAGGTAGTCTTTCTTATTCACACGATATGCACCAAAGGTTGCAGGCACTAAGCACTAACGGTCACCCCAGTGGCGCTCACTCTCCATCCTCAGATGCACAGGTGGTGGGGACGGAAGCCAGCGCTTACCAAACCAGGCGGCACTGTCCTGTCCTTCCCGCCCACCAAGCAGACCCTTGAGATGAGAAGCAGGATGACTGAGGTTGGGGCTGGACGCTGCAGGGTTAGAATTTTTTAGCTTGGTTTAGATGGCTTGTCTTCAGATAGGCCTGTTGAATGCCTTATACCCGATGCAAAACAGGTACCAGAGTGAAGCAAAAAAAAAGACTGCTGAGTAGGTCAAACACCTACAGAAGCAATGTTTACTGCAAATAAATGGACTCAGACTGCAGTCTGTTGTGTTGTGTCAGACAAGCTACACAATTCATGTGATCTGCCTCATACAACACAAAGGGAACAAGTTGTAATTTCTCAAAGGTTTTAAACGTTTCTAATAAGTCTTAGCTTTCCGAACCAACGGGAATGCTCTCTGGTCCTTAGAGTCCCAGGAGAAAAAACAACCTTGGTGATGTGTTCCACGGCGTTAAGCTGGCTCTTCTGGGAAACCTTAAATTCTGGGGTAACAAGAAGCTACAATTACAATTCCAAGTACTGGAATTTCTGTACAAATGGTAGATGACTTCACTGTTAACATTATAGACTGCACTCTGGGTACGGAACTTTGGGACAACTTCTGCATAGCGCTGCGAATTCAGCTGCCCGACCTCAGATGTCAGGAGCCCTGGAGGGCAGCATACGGTAGCGTAGGAGTGTGTGTGAGGAGGTGTGCACACAAGTGATGCTGGATTAATTACTTTCCAAGTGAACTTGGGCTAGTTACTTAACCATTCTGGCCTCACTTTTCTCACGTGTAAAATAAGAATGATATTACTTGCCTCACAGGCTCCTTGGGAGGGTTCCGTGAGATAACGCAGTGAAAGTTCTTGACACAGTCCCCTGACGCAGAGCCACAACTCAGCACGTGTGGCTATTCTTGCCACCACTGTCACCACCACCACCACCAAGATTTCCATGTATTCAACGCAGCACATGGAGATACAGAACAACACTTGAGGACCTTGCCTAGTCTCTTCTCTTCAATAACACTGCCCTCCAGGAAGGCCAAGGGTCTAGATTCAGGTTTTGATTCAAGGCCTCTCTGGCAACATTCAGAGTCGTTGCGTTGGCCTATTTACTTAGTGTAGAACTAAGAACAAGGGACAAGGAGGGCAGAAGTCAAAGTCGGGTGAGTGAGCAGAAATACATCCCCGTACCTGTCAGTGCCAGGAGAGCTGGATCATCCACATAGCCCCTGCAGAGTCAGGGGCCCCAGATTTAGAGACAGAAACCTTGAGTTCATATTCCTATGCTTCCACTTTCTAACTGAAGCAGCACTAGACAATTACCATTCTCTCCATTTTGCATAAAGTGCTGCCAAAGCAGCTTCCCATCCCCCACCCCCAAGACCCTTCCAATCGTTCTCTCTTGTCTAGCAATGTAAAAGTCTCCAGGGTTCCCAGCTATCTCCTCTTGGGGGAAAATACTGAGGCTCAGTTTCCTCACCTGTGCAACGGGAAGAGCAGCACTGCCTTGTGTACCTGACAAAGCTGAAAACTCTTATAGGAGATCCTGCAGCCGAGAGGACTCCCTTCCCACCATGGATGCGCCCTGTAAATGGGGTTCTGTTGCCCTCTTCTGCCCAGTGACGGTACTGCCACAAGCCTTCTGAATTTCAAGTTTCTTCAGAAACAGAATCAACCTGGGCAGGCATGGAGTGGATGATCCCTGAGTGGCTGGCACAGCCTGGCGATGGAATGGTTTCTATTCTTTGATCATTAGTTTGAGCATGACTGGAGGCCATGGTGACAAGTAGAGAGCCACACTCTAAGACTTCCTTCAGGAAGAATATTTCTAAAAGCCAATCAAATATTTAGGTAAACCTACATAAATCACGCAAGGTAGAACTGTACTCCTTCCAGCTCTACAAGGCAAAAACACAAAAAAACAAAAAACCTACGTTCACAGGTCTTCCTTTTTTTAAATTTTTTTAACATCTTTATTGGTGTATAACTGCTTTACAATGATGTGTTAGTTTCTGCTTTATAACAAAGTGAATCAGCTATACATATACGTACATCCCCATATCTCCTCCCTCTTGCGTCTCCCTCCCACCCTCCCTATCCCACCCCTCTAGGTGGTCACAAAGCACCAAGCTGATCTCCCTGTGCCATGCGGCTGCTCCCCACTAGCTATCTATTTTACATTTGGTAGTGTATGTATGTCCATGCCACTCTCTCACTTTGTCCCAGCTTCCCCCTCCCCGTGTCCTCAAGCCCGTTCTCTATGTCTGCATCTTTATTCCTGTCCTGCCCCTAGGTTCTTCAGAACCTTTTTTTTTTTTTTTTAGATTCCATATATATGTGTTAGCATACAGTATTTGTTTTTCTCTTCCTGACTTACTTCACTCTGTATGACAGACTCTAGGTCCATTCACCTCACTACAAATAACTCAGTTTCGTTTCTTCTTATGGCTGAGTAATATTCCATTGTATATATGTGCCACATCTTCTTTATCCATTCATCCAATGATGGACACTTAGGTTGCTTCCATGTCCTGGCTATTGTAAATAGAGCTGCAATGAACATTGTGGTACATGACTCTTTTTGAACTCTGGTTTTCTTAGGGTATATGCCCAGTTGTGGGATTGCTGGGTCGTATGGTAGTTCTATTTGTAGTTTTTTAAGGAAACTCCATACTGTTCTCCATAGTGGCTGTATCAATTTACATTCCCACCAACAATGCAAGAGGGTTCCCTTTTCTCCACACCCTCTCCAGCATTTATTGTTTGTAGATTTTTTGATGATGGCCATTCTGACCGGTGTGAGGTGATACCTCATTGTAGTTTTGATTTGCATTTCTTTAATGATTAGTGATGTTGAGCGTCCTTTCATATGTTTGTTGGCAGTCTGTATATCTTCTTTGGAGAAATGTCTATTTAGGCCTTTTGCCCATTTTTGGATTGGGTTGTTTGTTTTTTTGATATTGAGCTGCATGAGCTGCTTGTATATTTTGGAGATTAATCCTTTGTCAGTTGCTTCATTTGCAAATATTTTTTCCCATTCTGAGCGTTGTCTTTTTCATCTTGCTTATGGTTTCCTTTGCTGTGAAAAAGCTTTTAAGTTTCATTATGTCCCATTTATTTATTTTTGTTATTTCCATTTCTCTAGGAGGCAGGTCAAAAAGGATCTTGCTGTGATTTATGTCATAGAGTGTTCTGCCTATGTTTTCCTCTAAGAGTTTGATAGTGTCTGGCCTTACATTTAGGTCTTTAATCCATTTTGAGTTTATTTTTGTGTATGGTGCTAGGGAGTACTCTAATTTCCTTCTTTTACATGTAGCTGTCCAGTTTTCCCAGTACCACTTACTGAAGAGGCTGTCTTTTCTCCATTTGTATACTTTTGCCTTCTTTATCAAAAATAAGGTGACCATATGTGCATGGGTTTATATCTGGGCTTTCTATCTTGTTCCACTGATCTATATTTCTGTTTTTGTGCCAGTACCATACTGTCTTGATTACTGTAGCTTTGTAGTATAGTCTGAAGTCCAGGAGCCTGACTCCTTCAGCTCCGTTTTTCTTTCCCAAGATTGCTTTGGCTATTCGGGATCTTTTGTGTTTCCATACAAATTGTGCAGTTTTTTGTTTTAGTTCTGTGAAAAATGCCACTGGTAGTTTGATAGGGAATGCAGTGCATCTGTGGATTGCTTTGGGTAGTATAGTCATTTTCACAATGTTGATTCTTCCAATTCAAGAACATGGTATATCTCTCCATCTGTCTATATCATCTTTAATTTCTTTCATCAGTGTCTTATAGTTTTCGGCATACAGGTCTTTGGTCTCCTTACGTAGGTCTATTCCTAGGTATTTTACTCTTTTTGTTGCAAGGGTAAATGGGAGTGTTTCCTTAATTTCTCTTTCAGACTTTTCATCGTTAGTGTATAGGAATGCAACAGATTTCTGTGCATTAATTTTGTATCCTGTTACTCTACCAAATTCATTGATTAGCTCTAGTAGTTTTCTGGTAGCATGTTTAGGATTCTCTATGTATAGTATCATGTCACCTGCAAATAGTGACAGTTTTACTTTTTTTTTTTTTTTTTGGCTACCTTGGGTCTTCATTGCTGCCTGTGGGCTTTCTCTAGTTGCAGCAAGCAGGGGCTACTCTTCATTGCAGTGCATGGGCTTCTCATTGTGGTGGCTTCTGTTGTTGTGAAGCATGGGCTCTAGGTGCGTAGGCTTCAGTAGTTGTGGCACACGGGATCTAGAGTGCAGGCTCAGTAGCTGTGGTACACGGGCTTAGTTGCTCCATGGCATGTGGGACCTTCCCTGACCAGGGATCGAACCCGTGTCCCCCGCATTGACAGGAGGATTCTTAACCACTGCACCACCAGGGGAAGTCCCAGTTTTACTTCTTCTTTTACGAGTCTGAGGTCTTCTGCCAGCGTTCAGTAGGTCTTCTGTAGGAGTTGTTCCACATGTAGTTGTATTTTTGATGTATTTGTGGGGAGGAAGGTGATCTCCACATCTTACTCCTCCATCATCTTGAAGGTCCTACCCACAGCTTTTCTTTGTCCCCAGCCAGCTGATCTGCCCTGGGCAAGATAGGGAAGTTTTCAAAAATGTGTCCTCTTCCTACCTCCAAGAGAATCAGTTTCCTAGAACCTAACACAAGGCCTTGCTTGGAGTGGTATAAACTACGACGGATGACTGTGTATGGGCTGCTGTAATGTAGACCTGAGTCAAAGGTCTCCACTGGTGGGAATTTCTGGCCTGCAGAGAAGATGTTTTTGGTTCATCCCTTTACGATGGCTCAAATCACTGCTGTAGGAAATTAGCAATGCAGACTGTGGAAGTTTGTTACTTCGCCATACGAGGAAGGCCAGGCAGGATGACACAGGAGAGCTGCAGACTGTGAGAAGGGGCATGGGGGGCAGGGTGTGAGAAGCTTCATGCTGACTCCTAGGGCTTGACTTGGGGAGGCTAGTAAATGGTCGTGTCACCAGGAGAGGGAGGCTCCTGGAGGAGGAACAGGGGCAGGGAAAGAGGACCTGCTCCATCTCAGACACAGGGCGTTTGAGGAGCGCCTCGTGGACCAGGCAGCCCTCCTTGGGGTTATCACTTCACATTTACTTGTGCGATTATTGAATGGTTCTCTCCCTCGCTGGGCTCCCTGAGGACGGGGACTTTGTCTCTTACAGCTCAACACTGCAATTTGTGTGTCTAGCACATTGCCCGGCAGCTGGGATCATGCTCAAGAATATTAATTTGATGAGTTAATGAACTGTGTTGGTGGCAGGTAAATTCAAATTCAACAATATATTCCATAAATATCTATCGAGCACCTGATATATGCCAAGCACTTCACTAGACTCTTTCATTTCCTCTTAGCCACGATCCTGTGAGGTTATTAATTATCATTCAAAACTAACTGCCCTGTGAATTAACCCTGTGAACACAGGGCCTGGCACCAGCCAGCAACTGGGAAACCTGGCACCGACCCACAGCTGCATCTTCCAGGACCCTCTCCATAGCCCACTACCACCCCCGACACCAACAGCACAGCCGTGCATCCCGCACACTGATCAAATAAACCTGCTGAATTCACAGAGTCCACTGTGTGGGTCAGGTCGGCGTAGGTGCAGGGCCCATCACTGCTCTTTACTGGTTTCCTGTCACCTTGGGGAAGCTACTTTTCCTCCACGTGCCTCAGTTTCCTCATTCTAAAAACAAGGATGGCAACAGTACCCACCCTCATAGAAAAGTAGCAATTCTAACTGTGGTAGTTTGTGAAAGTGTTTAACACCCTGCCAGGCCCATGATAAGCGCTCGGAACATGGTATTTATCATCCTCCTCCTCCTCCTGAAGCTTGCTCGGCCTTCCTTACCCAACCATATGATCTTGGGAGTCTGTTGAGATAAGCCAGATGCTACATCAGCTCCCTCCATCTCAGCGTCTCCGAGACTGTCCAGGCTTGGAGCTCTGAAGGCCTGGCATGTAGGTACCTCATGCCCAGGCGCCAGCCCCACAAGCCCTGCCCTGACCTCTCCCGCCGGCAAGCTGTCTTGGGCAAAGCAAGGAGGAGCTCCATGCCTGATTCTGCTCTTCCTGCTAGAGTTCCCTCTCTGCCTAAGGGGGCCGTGACTTATTCCTGGACGGGATTCATCACTGGAACAGCAACTGAAGGATAGGAAAATGCTCACGAGCATCCCAAACCTGCAGCCCCTCCTGCGGCACGCACCCCCTCGCCTCGCCAGGCACGTAGGAGGTTGCACGGAGAGCGGGATTACCGGCACCACTCACCACACAAATGGAAATGTTCCTGAGCAAAGTGTGTGCCAATCAAATATTTATAAATCAAACCACATCCTAAAGGCAGTAGAGGAGTTCACTGGTCCCAAGAACCCTGCTCTGCAGCCCTTTAGAAAGGGCAGGCTCCTTCCCTGCAGTGAATCCCTCCTGCCCCTAGTTCTGGGGGCAGTCCGGACTCCGGTTCTGCTACCACTCGGCACCTAATGGTGAAGGCACTGTGTTCCCCATAAGCCTGGGCCAAAAGTGAAAACAGCTTTTCAGAGGACCATGGTGGGCAGAGCCGGGCCAGGCTGTCAGGCATCAGAAAGAGGGGCTAGTGTCCAGGCAGGCAGGCACGCTCTCCCCAGCGGGATGCCATGCCGAAGGCCTCCCTCCCTCTCCTCCCCACCGCTCCCTTATCTGCTTATACAGAAGGGGTTTTTCCAGATAAACTTTTTTTTTAACTATCACACAGTCCATGGACTATATCAAAATTTCCCAGGCACCTTTTTCAGATCCTAAAGGGGAAGCAGACACCTTCACACATTCTAAGAAAAGTTTTTTTCGTGTGTGTGTGTGTGTGTGTGTGTGTGTGTGTGTGTGCGCGCGCGTGCCTATTCTAAACCACTGGAACTTTTTTCTTCCACAAACTCCATTTTATTTCTTCTCCGTCTTTCTCTAATGTTTTACGGCGCCCAGCTTGTGGCTACATTTTAATTATAAATGCCACTGACATAAAACAACCTCACGGAGTTCTGAATGAGGGTGACCTCATGTTGGGTAAACACGGCAAAGGACGGGAAGTCTCCAACCCAGAATAAACCAGGCACGTAATCTCTCTTGGCCTCTCTCTGGAGAGCAGAGGTGGAACGCAGGCCTCTTTTAAAGGCCACGGAGGAACGTGCTGCAGAAGCAGAACCCCCACCTGCAGACGTTCATCCTGCTGAATGCACCGGCTGTAATCTTATCTTTAAAAATTCCTAGGGCAGGACAGGAAGATACTAGGATGGTGCCCAAGGCTCATGTCTCTTGCCACTGGCAGGCTCCTAACTCCTGTTCTTTCTTTCTATCCTTGGAAAGTAAGCGATAATGTGTCTTACTGTGAATCAACTACTATTGATAGCTAATGGAAGGGTCTGAGGAGCAGAAGAGAAAGCCGGAGATACCGGCTTATATTTCCTCAGGAAAAAAAGGAAGAACACCTAGTCGGGGACCAGCACATCCACTCAAAGCCCTGGATTCCTCCTTACGTAGGTTCCCCTAAGTAAAGACGCATGAAGGCATCCAAAGGATGAGGGTCCAAAGGATGAAGCAGGAGCAGGGTCTGCAAAGGCGATTTGGTACATTTCAGTTATTTGACATTTACTTTTGCTACATCAGCTATTTCCAAACCAGCACACCCTAATGCATGCCTAGAAAAGGAGCAGGATTGCATTCCACTGGGGACACTGTGGTTACGAATCCACCAGGCAAACGCCTCCAGCCTTCCTGCAGTGCTTTATAAATTTGAATTTCTCTAAGAAACTTGTATCTATCACTAGAGTACCTTTATAAAAACTGCTTTCCGGGCTTCCCTGGTGGCGCAGTGGTTGAGAGTCCGCCTGCCGATGCAGGGGACGCGGGTTCGTGCCCCGGTCCAGGAAGATCCCACATGCTGCGGAGCGGCTGGGCCCGTGAGCCACGGCCGCTGAACCTGCGCGTCCGGAGCCTGTGCTCCACAACGGGAGAGGCCACAACATTGAGTGGCCCGTGTACCGGAAAAAAAAAAAAAAACAAAACTGCTTTCCATTTCTTCTGCTAAGTCAAAAGTCGCTGTCCGCATTTCAGAACTAGGGAACACTGAGTTCCCATAGAGCTAAATGATTTGTCTCGTTTTTCAAAAAGTACTCGCTCCTTCATCCTTGGGATGCTACAGAGCCACTGACCTTCCCGCTCATAGAGAGCAAGTCCTAAATTCCCCGTATGGGAGGGAAGAGATGCTCCCGCTCTGTGCGCTGGGTGCTAACCTGGTGGAAGGTGCTGGAAGAAGAAAATGAACAGAGCAGGTGTGGCTTTAGTGGCCCTTCACCAGCTTTCCTGGTTCCCTGTCTGCCCTTAAGAAGACGCACCTTTTGCAGATACCTACGTTCAGGTCTACGTGGTACCTGAGGTCAAGCCTGCACTGGGTCATAGAGCACTGCAGGGGTCAGCAGCAGCAAGAAACTGAGTGTCTGCCCACCAACCAAGAACCAGGCTTTACACATCAACTACCCACCCCCCACCTCCCAAAAGTATCAGCAGCCCCATCACCCAAAGTGAACCACTGTTGTCACCTGGCTGTTCTTACCTCAGAACTGTGTCTTCAAAGAAATGAAGAGTTAGGATGAAGGGCAAGTTCCTTCCACTCCCCTCCCCAGCCTCAATCCTTCTCATCCTCCCCAGAGCAGCCACTGCTATGCATTTGGTCTGAATCGAGCGCACATTTTTATCTTTTACTCCCTATCTATTCATGAGCTACGCGCATTGTTTTATGTTTTTTACAAAAATTTCATCAAGGATTTACCATAAATAGTCTTTTGCAATTTGCTTTCTTTCACTGCACATTATTTTCTGCTTTTCTTTGAAAGGGAAAACAATTAGAGAGAGAGAGAAAAAAGAGAGTTTTTGTTGTAGTTGCACTTTTGTTTGCTTTTAGCTCAAAAACAAGTGGGGTGTTTGCTACGGTGCTGCTTGATCACTCTGGGTCGTCTGTACCCCTAACTGGGTGTCAGCCCCTGAAGGCAGGGACCTTGCCAGCACTGAGCACAGCGCCCAGCACACGATGGCCGGTGCATGAAAACGTGGTGACTGGGTGGCTTTCCCTGAGCCCCCTGCTTGCTCCAGGAGGGAGGAGCTGCTGCTTCCACCCAGGCTGTTGGCCAGGCCCTCCCTCTCTTTCTGAGCCCCCCTCTCTCACTCGCTCTCCTTCCCACCCCCGAGCAGCAGCCGCGGGAGGATGTAGGTTTGGAAAACTGGAATGAAGTCACACTAGGGAGTTGGACACCTAGTCAGTTACACGAGCAACGCGCTGGGTGTTACTCCTTCCTGCCAGCTCTGCTTGCAGAAGGATATATGCTTAAGAAACTCAGCCAGAAAGAAATCCAGTGAAAATGAGCTATGAAACTTGGACATCCTGGAGAAATAATATTTACAGAGGAAACTCTTGAGACGGACTCTCAACAGTACCACAGCCCTGGTGTTGGGGCTCAGGGCTGAGGACTGAGTCCTGTGCCAGGCAGCTCTGCTTCATGTTTACCTCCACGGGGCGTTTACACAGCCAAGACGGGACTCCTCAGACAGCAAAGTCAACCCTACTTAGCCCCACAGAGAGACAAACGGGCACTATTTAAGGCATAGGACAGAAATGGACTAGAGAATGAAAAGCTTTAAAAAAACCTCTTCCTTGGTGATAATGATGTGTCAGTGTAGGTTCATCAGTTATAACAACTGTATCACTCTGGTGGGGGACGATGATAATGCAGGGGAGAAGGCGTATGGTAAATTTCTACACCTGCCCCTTATTTTTGCTGTGAACCCAAAACTGCTCTACAAAATAACGTCCGTTTAAGAAGATTTTCCTGGATTACCCAAAAGGACTTGCCCTTTAAGACTCTTGTTGCACCTATAATGTGTCTGACTAAATACCTACTTATATGGATGGTAGGTGGAGAAAAAGTCCCAGGCAACTAACATCACTCAATTCTACGGCTATGACATGGGATCCTGGATGGTCATCTGCCATCTGGTACATGTCTGACCTTGAACACAAGGGGACCAAGGAGGGAAGTGAATATGGCTTGATTTGGACCAATCTCCCTGATAACTGGAGCTCAAGGTATTGTACGAAAGACAGGAAAAAGTAGGATACCTGAAATAGGTGAGCCTGGGTTCTGGTCATGGTTGTGCCCCTGATTATAAGTATAATGTTTGGTGAAACATGTGCTTACCAAACTTCAGTTTCCTTACCTGGGGGACAGAGCCAGTGCCACCTTCCTCCAGGGCTGCTGTGAAGAGTGATGAGGGCACCTAAACACAGTAAAAATGGCAGTCATCGTACTGGACACTTCGAGGCATCAGATCATTAAACCCCACAATTCCATGAAGCAGATACCATCATTATAGATAAGGAGATAGAGGTAAATACCATGCCCAATCATCACACAGCTAGTACACAGCCAAGCAAAATCTGAATTCATGCAGTCTGCTTCTGGAGTCCAAACTCTTTTGTTTACTCTTTATATCAAGATAGAAACCGGCATGATGCCGGGCACATTGTAGGTAATCAGTAAACGATTATTCGCTTCCTTTGATCTCTCTTAAAGATACAGGATTATGATGGGAAATTGATACAAAATACATTTGAAAGTTCTCTGAAAACCGTGAAGTCCAATGAAAATACAGAGCATTAAAAAAAATGTATTGAGATAAATTCACATACCTTACAATTCACCCATTTAAAGTATGCAATTCAGTGGTTTTTTTTACATTCAGAGATTTGTGCAATCATCTCTATAATCAACTTTCATCACCCCAGAAAGAAACCCTATACCTCTTAACCCAAAAAGAAACCCTATACCTCTTAACCACAGTTTCCCCTTCTCTCTCCAAGGCCCTCCTCAGCCCCTGGCTACCACTAACCTACTTCCTGTCTCTATGGGTTTGCCTACGCTGGCCATTTCTTTTAAATGGAATCATACAATATGTGGTCCTTTGTGAGTGGCTTCTTCACTTAGCATGTTTTCAAGGTTCAGCCATGTTGCAGCGTGCATCCGTACTTTGTTCCTTTTTACAGCCAAATAATACTCTATTGTATACAGCATTGTTATTAAATGTATTTACATGAGTCCTAGACTGTTAGAGCTGAAAAAACTCTGGAGACTGAATCCAAACCACTCCCATTTTACTAACAAGGAGACTGTAGCCTGAAGGTTAAACAGCCTAGCCAAGGTCACTCTGCTGGTCAGTGGCAGAGCCCAGCCTTGACACTTACAAACTCTCAACTTGGCCCCATCCTACCTCACTCCACAAAGCGTCATTGGAAACACAATTCAAAACGCGCAGCTTACCGATGATGGGCCAACAGAATCATCTCTGCAACGATCAGCCTAACATCATTCATTCAGCAAATGCATACTGTCTGTACCCGGAGCACAGGGCACTATGGGAGGCACTGGAGACTGAAGGAGGAACAGGATAGCTAAGATTCCTGCCCTTTCTCCCAAGTGTGCAGTCCCCTGGGGAGGTAGAAATTAATGAGTAAAGCCCTAAACGATAAAAATAAGTGCACACTTTACAAAATGCCATGAAGGAAACAAACAGGGACCGAGAAAGACAATGATGCAGGGACTAGGGTGGCAGGGGTCCTGGCTGAAAGGACTTGCTGTGCAGAGTGTGGAGGGGCACTTGGGTGGGGAAGGCCTCTCTGAGGAGGGAGTTTTAGGCTGAGGCCGGAAGGAAAAGGACCATCTTTGTGAATATTAGGGGAGAGGAGATACCAGACAGAGGGCAGAGCGTGTGCCAAGAGCCTTAGGCAGGAGGGAGCTCGGGGTGAGGCAATGACTCAGGGAGCAAGTGGTGTGACCCGAGGCTGGAGAGGGGAGGCCTCTGGTCTGTGCTCTCATGCCTACCTCTCAGAGCTAAGCGGAGTTAGGAAGACCGGTGGGAAAGGAGATCGTGGCTTCCGCTTTCCTTCCTGTGAATTAAATAAACACCACTTGCCAGAGGAGGCCCTGAGTTTCTGTGGCTAAGACTTCCAAGGACAAGAGAACTGCATCTTCAATAAGGGTGATGTAACTATGTATCACCCTTAGGATGAATCATAAGATAAGGAAAAAAGAGGGAAATGAGAAAATACAGACATATTAATAAGGAAGTGGTGAAATGATTATGGTACAGCCACATAATGGAACACAATTCAACTGGCAAAAAGAAGGTAACTACTGAAGTGGAAAGATTTCCAGTCAGTTGTTAAGCGAAAAACACAAGGTGTAGAACTGTATGGTATTTCACCATTTGCTTAGGAGGAAAAAAAAAAAAAAAAAAAAGGCAGGAGGGATAACATCTCTCTAGAAGGATATATTCCAAATATGTCTCAGGGGGCTTCCCTGGTGGCGCAGTGGTTGAGAGTCCACCTGCCGATGCAGGGGACACGGGTTCGTGCCCCGGTCCGGGAGGATCCCACATGCCGCGGAGCGGCTGGGCCCGTGAGCCATGGCCGCTGAGCCTGTGCGTCCGGAACCTGTGCTCCGCAACGGGAGAGGCCACAGCAGTGAGAGGCCCGCGTACCGCAAAAAAAAAAAAAAAATGTCTCAGAGGAGTTTACTTGTTTGTCTCTGTCTCCCCAGGAGAACGTGCCCCAGAGGAAGGGCAAGGATCCTGTCTGTCCTGTAGCCCCATCAGTTGGGAGTGGGAGGCTGGAAGGACTGAGAGAAGACATTCACCATCTCCTCTTCTATGTTTCCAAGTCTGAAACATGGGAATATATTTCTAAGAAATTAAGTGAAAACAAGGGGTCTAGAGGTGCCAACCGAAACCCTGTATTCCTTCTAGCACCCCTTGCGCCTCAAACTTTGACAAAGTCAACCCTTAGAGGGGTCAGCTGACTCCAAGAGAACTGCTGGGTGCTCACTGGTCCCCCGTCTAGATTTCACTCCTTATCATAACAATGGCTATGACCAAAGAAATTTTCCAGAAGAATCCAGAATTCATTTCAATTCCCAAATGGGAACCATCAAATCACCTCTCTCCAGAGTCACTCTGGGGAGGATGAACAAATGAATAATTATCAAGTGGGACTCCAGTGAGGTATCCAGCAGTGAGCAAGGCACCATGGGAGTATCAGTCAGTATAAATGGAAAGAAGGCAACTCAGGGTATCTCAGTCCTCGCCCTCAACTTCAAGGTCTCTCAACCTCGGCACTATTGACTTTTTGAGCTGAATAATTCCTTGATGAGAAGGGCTTGCCTGGGCGCTGTAGGATATTTATTTAGCACCATCCCTGGCTTCTACTCACTAGATGCCAGTAGCACCATCCCACCCCAGCTGGGAAAACCAAAAATGTCTCCAGACATGGCTAACTGTCCCCTCTAGAACAAAATCATCCCCAGGTAAGAAGCACCATTCCCATCCCAGGTGGCTGCTTCATTCTCCCTTTCAAATGCCAGGGTTTCCCCTCTGCCTGTATCCCAGTGGGGTTGCCACAGAGGTTGGGGGTTGACTGAACTTCATTGTGGGTGAGTTACCTGAGTTTCTTATGTGCCAAGCAATCTAACTTCCTGGGAACCTCTTCTATCTGGGAAAATAACACTATCAGATTTTGAAAAATAACCATCTGTCCACGAGAAGCTCCCCCACCAGGAAGGCCCGGGCCATAAAAAGGTACCCCTGCCAAAGCAGGTTGATAACGGAAACTGAACACCCTCAGGCTGGCCGGTTGCCGACTCTATGATCCCCCCAAGATCACTGGGATGATGGAGCCAGGGAAGTGAATGCTGTTTCCTCCTGTGACAGTGCCCCGTAAAGTGCACGTGGGGTCACGTTGTAACGAACAAGGCAGATGGGTGGGCGAGCCCGCCATCATCTCTCCTTCCCTCGAGAACATGATTCCCAATGGACAGCTTTCTTTGGAGGGCAAAGAAAAAGGAACTGTATTTCTATGTTTTGATTAATTTGAGGCTCATCCTTGAGGGCTCTGTGAGATGAATGAGCAGGATTTTCCGTGGCTAACTGTCTTGGCCGCCAGGCCCTATCGGCAAAAGCTTAGTGTTTATTTACTTTTGCTCGTGTTATTTTTATTTCAGTTCAGCTGCAGCTCAGTGCGGAAAGCGTGGGGGAGGTGTATATAAAGAGTACGGAGACTGGCCAGTACTTGGCCATGGACACCGACGGGCTTTTGTACGGCTCAGTAAGTATGAGGCTGACATGCTTCCAGACTCGGCCAAGGTTTGAGGTTTCCAGAAATCTTGTTACATGGAGTGATGCACACTATAAAGCGTCAATTAGTCTCTGTTTGTTATTTTTTCCAGCAGGACTCCCACCCTCCACCCTGCCTTATTTTAGGCACAAACATAAAAGAGTTTCTTGCGGGATTCTCTCAAAATACTCCAACGTATTATCACATAGACAAAGAGAAAAAACATTGATTGAAATTTTAGTAACTCATCCAGTCACTCGCTCCAGAATACCCAATCCCACTTCATTATTTCATTCCAAAAATGTTTCTTGAGCATCTACCATGGGCTATATAGGTGTGTCTCTTAAGGCTTTTTACAAAAATTGCAGAGCCCAGACTCTAGCAGTTGATATTTCATGCATAAAACTTTGAAAATAGCCCTTTTATTCTGGAAGCGTCACCTAAAAGGATAAAAAGTTTAGTAACTTGGGCTTCCCTGGTGGCGCAGTGGTTGGGAGTCCGCCTGCCGATGCAGGGGACACGGGTTCGTGCCCCGGTCCGGGAGGATCCCACATGCTGCGGAGCGGCTGGGCCCGTGAGCCATGGCCGCCGGGCCTGCGCATCCAGAGCCTGTGCTCCGCAACGGGAGAGGCCACAACAGTGAGAGGCCCGCGTACCGCAAAAAAAAAAAAAAGAAAAAAAAAGTTTAATAACTTAATTCAACAAACATTGAGCAAACGCCTCCTGTTGTCCAAGTACAGTTGGGTACTGAGAGGGTGCAAAGGTGAGTAAGCCACATCCTTGCCCTGGAGAAGCAAAGTTCAAGAGTTTATTCAGTAGCTAAAATCCTGCTGCATCTCCTGCTCCATCTCTCTCCTAGTTAATGCTTTATATATGTTTGACTCGGTACATACTGATCTTTGTGAGAAAAGAAGAGAATAGGGTCAATCTGATTTTGTCCCCAGTGGTATCTCTGGTAAACGATTTGAACGGAAAGAGAGCTGAAGCCAATGGCTGCAGGTTTTGAAAATATTTCTGGAGTTCAATGATCCTTTCTCTGTAGCCTAACAATTGAACATTAAGGCTTCACCAAACCCCCTTCTTCCCTTTTATGAAAGATGTCTACCAAAAGGCACCCAGTAGGTGGGATTTTAGTTTGGGGCTCCCTTTAACTTACATCAAATCGCCAAGTGGCAATGGGCAAAGGAAACTCTCTCTTGAAGCTGTAATCTCAGCCAGAGTTTGGGATGTGAACACAAGTTCATTTTTTTTCATGCTGCCCACTAGGGCTCAGGAGATGAGACCATCAGAGGAACAGGTAGTTCCTGCAGGCTGTTTGCTGAAATATGGATTGGACAACTTGAAAGGGTTTGGAGCTAGGCAGTGACTGGTACATAGGGAGTAGACTTTTTTTTTCAGGCAGGCCTTCCAATCAGCAATAAAATCAACAGGCCAATCAATCATTCAATCTCAGACTCATAAATGAATCCCATGCCTCTGCCACTTTGGCAAGTTACTCACCTACTCTGAACCTCGTGTGAAACGAGGACAGTAATGGATAATTACCGCGTACTTATATACTTAAGAAGAGTCAGAGAGACAACGCACAGAACCCGCCCACTGGTGTAGCAATGGCAGCTATAGGGCAGTCGGTTTACAAATCCCTTACCCTCATTATTTCTTGCATTATGTGTTACAATTTTATGGCTTTTCCTCCTTTAAATCAATTCTGATGTTTATTATAACCTTCTCTTACTTGTATAGAAATTTGATAAAGACTCCCCTAAATCCAGATACGTCTAGGCTCCAGACACCCCCTTCTCCCACCATAGTCCTGGACATCACTGATTCACCTGACATATTCATAGGGTGATATTAATATATTATGCCTAAGAATTTTTATATTCCCCCATTGATAAAGATAAGTTCTAAAATATCTCAGGGCTCTGCCTCATGCTCTTAACCCATTTTAGGTATTCATCCATCCTGATACAAATTCATGTGTGTGGAAAGGACATATTTATTAAAAAAAAAATAAGTCTGAAAGGCTCTAAAACATTAATATATTTATCTTTGGGAGTGGTACATGGCTGATTTTATAATATATGAATGCCTTTCTGAATTTTCCAAATTTTTTACAGTTGGTATCTGTCACCCATGTAATTGGGAAAAAGCATGCTAAACATAAAAAAGAAGTTAATTAAAACAATAGGCATGAATCAACTCTTCATCCCCGGGCCCGTGGCATTGCACGAAGTGCACAGTAAGCACTGACAAATCCTGGTTGAGGCACAGATAGAGCATCTCCAATTTGGCCTGCTGACTCAGCCTGGGACTCAGCCATTCTGTGTGTCAACTGCTCTAGTGTAACAGACACAGCAGGTGGGGGACGTGGCCGCCCCGAGCTTCGTCACAGAACACAGGCCTGACGCCCACTGAGCGGTGTCATGGGGTGAGTCCTCCCTTGCAGGAGAGTGGGCAACCCACCCAGGTCCAAAACTGCCTACCTCCTCCCACCCTTGACAACGTGCATCGAGCAATAATGTCTGGATGAGTTCCTCTAGAGGCAACAGAGTCACCTAATTAAATATTACATCTATGTCCCATCTTGGTCCAAAATGATCTGAAGTGTCTCACCCAGTTGTCACTGCACTAGACTACAGATGAAAAAGGGGCAGAATACTTCCTGTTATGTAGTTCCTTACTAAACAAAGGTAACTTTTCTGAATACTTTATATGAACTCAAGAATCAGATTACATTCATCACCTAGCTGATGTGCACCTATTATCTGCAAAATTCTTTGTCTTGGGGGAGACACAAGGCTGAGAAGATTCCATCTCTTCCCTCAGTAGGACTGACAGTCTAACAGACAAACATGCCACAAATAGAGAATAAACAATAGGACTGGAAACCACCAGAAAGGGACTCACCAACCACTATATGGGTGAAGAGGTAATATAGAGATCACATGACTTGGAATTGGAGCAAAGTCCATACACAGCATATGTATGTTAATACTCCTGTTTATATCCAAATATAATGAATGTATTCTAAAATCTTGACAAACAGAAAGGGCAAAGAACTGGGATTCCTCCCACTCTAACAGATGAATTTTAGTAAAACAGTAACTGTTGGTAGATATTTTCAATGTAATTGCACTATTTAATATGTTTTAACTATCTCTCCAACTTAATAAATTTACATTTGCATTGGATCCCACTGTATGGATGTACCGCTATCCACTTAACCAATCACCTTTCCATGGGTATTTACGTTGTTTCCAATATGTCACCATTATAGCCAATACTTCAAAGAACATCCTTGAAAATACCACTATCTCATAAGCGTCAGTTCCTAGAAGTGAAAACCCTGAGTCAAGGGTAATGCATATTTTAAATTTTGATACTTATTGCCAAAGTCCCCTCACAAAGTTTCCACCAACTTATCTCACCAACAGTGTCTGACAGTGACTATTTCCCACACTCTCCCCCATACTAAGACTTGTAAATCTTTTTGCTCTTTGCAGATATTATAGCCAACATATTAAATCATTTTTGAATTTGCATCTTCTTGCTAGTGAGATTAAATATGTTTTCATAGGTTTATCACCGATTTTTTTTTTTTTTTTTTTTTTTTTTTTTTTTGCGGTACGCGGGCCTCTCACTGTTGTGGCCTCTCCCGTTGTGGAGCACAGGCTCTGGATGCACAGGCCCAGCGGCCATGGCTCACGGGCCCAGCCGCTCCGCGGCATGTGGGATCTTCCCGGACCGGGGCACGAACCCGTGGCCCCTGCATCGGCAGGCGGACTCTCAACCACTGCACCACCAGGGAAGCCCTTATCACCCATTTTTAAAACAGCAGACATAGTATGCCATTTTGATAATACCCTAAGTTTCTATCGATATGGCCCTATCTATGTCTCTCTGTGTGCTCATACATAAAGAGGTACAGAAGGATGTTCATCAACTGTTAGTAGATGCCTATATCTGGGTGGGTGTGCTTTGGGGTGATTTTTTCTTTCTTTTTTTTAAAGTAAAGTTGTGATTTTCTTTTTACAAGTACCAGTCTTTTGATAAGTAGCAAAAAAAAAAAAATCTATTCTCACTGAAAAAAAAAATCCTTTAAGTTCCAGGACATGTTTTATGCTTAGGACACATTTTATGCAAGCATTTATGTTCATAACAACACTAAAGTAAAACCCTGATACTGTTGGTGAAAATCACAAGGGTGTAAAGTATAATTGGTAGGTTTTCATTTATTCTTCAAGACCAAACCTAAGAATGCCCCACTGCATCACATTCTGGTTTTACCCATTTTGGATGCTTTTCATGGTCAAACCTAGGTGCCAGGCCTCTGCAGAGACAAAAGACCCAGCTCTACCCTTAAGGTACTTAAAGTCATTCAGGATTTCCCAAGTGGGAGACTCTAGGGTCCTGAGCAGAGCAGATGTGAGGGGAGTTTACATAACAGCAGATGTACATTGAAGGCTCATTATGTACTGGGTCCCGTTCCAAGTCGTCATTTCTATCCTCAGAGACAGGTTCCGTTATTTTCCCAATGTCGCTGAAGAAGAAACTGAAGCACAGAGAGCCTCACTAATTTGCCCAAGGTCACACAGCCAGTAAACAGAGGAACCCAATCTAAAACCACTCACTAATCATTCTACTCTTTCCCGGTTTTATTTTTTTTAGCAGACACCCAATGAGGAATGTTTGTTCCTGGAAAGGTTGGAGGAAAACCATTACAACACCTATGCATCCAAGAAGCATGCAGAAAAGAATTGGTTCGTTGGTCTCAAGAAGAACGGAAGCTGCAAACGCGGTCCTCGGACTCACTACGGCCAGAAAGCAATCTTGTTTCTCCCCCTGCCAGTCTCCTCCGATTAAAGAAATCTGTGCTGGGTGCTGATCACTCCAGAGGAGCCCGAAGGGGTCCTCACCCGGTTGACCCCAAATTGTACCCTTGATCGTTGGCCGCGCTAACCCCTGGCCCACAGAGCCTAAACTTGTAACGTGCTTCTAAACGCCCAGTTCACTTTTTTTGTAAAGCCCTTCACCCTGGCACAGTTTGGAACCGAGGGACCAAATGGCTTTTAGGGGCCAACTGGCTGGCCAGTCTGGGTCTGGTTTGGAAGTCCAGTTGCCTCTGGGCATCTGATGCAGGCTGAGCCTCCTAATGCATGGGTGGAACCAAATGAAGTGTGAGCAGAGGGCTGCCAAGTGGGCTGTAACTGCATGCAATTCCCTCTACAGAGTAAACCCTGCCCGCAAGTCCCCTGAATATCTGGCATGATTCCCTTTCAACCTTTCAATCCCCCACGATTATTAGCAGAGAAGCTATGGCTCCGTTAGAGGAAGGCAGCTTTCCATGAGTGGAAACAGGGATGAATAAATCCCCTCTCAGAAGGGATTCAAATGGCAAGGGGAGACTGACTGGATTCTAGTGGACAGCTTAGAAGGATGGGATCTCAAGGCGCAATGAATGAAGGCTGAGAAGCTCAGGCACAGGAGAGCAGAATGAAGGCAAAACCTTGCGAGTTCTTACAACGCCTTGACTTCCCCAAGGTTATTCGGCAGCAGGAAACCCCTCGATGATGTCAGGTGGAGAAGAGAACTAGGTTCTTGATAAACGCCAGGACTCTGGGTATTGGGAAATTCATTTGGGTCTGGGGAGTGGGTGTGGGAGTGATGAGAAAGGGAAACATGGGCTGAGGGGACATTATCCTCCAAAGAGGATGATTCTAGAAGTGAGAAGGAAAGAGAAGGGGATGCCATGACCTGTGCTTGGCCACCAGAAAGCGGAGGCTTTGGGGTCCTGGGGCAGTGCTTACAAATCACATGGGCATCTTGTTTGACTGCAGGTTCTGGTTCAGTAGGTCTGCCGTAGAGTTTTCCCATTTCTCACAAGCTCCCAGGTGCTGTAGATGCTGCTGCCTCCCCCCCCCCCCCGTACTTTAAGTAGCAAAGTCCCTAAAAGCGTTATTCAAATGAAGGGGGCTCAAACCCGACCCTCCCGGCCACACCCTTAAAAATGCACGTCCCCTGGATCTTCCCGCACTCAGGCAGCATCAGCAGTCACGCCTGAGTTAAGGAGCCGGGGTTTAAGGCACTTTGGCCCAATGCCTGTAAAATGCCCATTTAGAAGATATACAAAAGCATACTTCAAAAACGTTAAACGCTCACAAACAGCTTTTCCCAAGACGCCATTTGTGTGACGGTGACTTATATAAATATGCTTCCTGCTTAAAGTAAACTTGACCCAAGCGGCTAGCAAATTAGAAATACCATTCATCTCTGACATGATGCTGTTGCCATGTAAAGGCCTTTAATAAGCCATTTAAATTTACTGTGAGACTATACCTTTTAGGCACATTTAAAAATATATAGCTCAAAGGCAGTTAAACTGATTAGCACTCAGCCACTGAGAATGATAATAATAGGATATGATATATAAGCTCCTCAATTATCTACTACTTAGACTACATTTACCTTAGAAAATGAGATTTCTCTGTTTTCCACTGTGCTGTTCTAAATTTTCCTTTGCAAATGGGGATTCTTAAGCAATGATATAATTGTGCATAAAAACTGATGAGAATGCTAGCTCATGTTTTATGATCAACTGCAGTAATTATTAATGGAATGGTAATTCCTTAGTAACTGAACTATTTTGAATGGAAGAAAAATGACAATTTGTGAAAGTTCAGTGTGATACTACAATTGTGGAACTGAAACACGTTAACACTACAGTTATATCATTCTGCATTTGTACAGCAAAACGTTTCATAACTGTTTTTGTTTTTGTAACTTGGATAAGACAATTTGATTTTATTTTAGTAAATCTTTGCAGGCAAGTTGGGAATAGTGCACTGTGGCTTGACATCTCTTGACTATGAAGATTTGGCCAGAAAAAGGTACCCACAGAGGAAATCCAAGATATTTATAATGGTCCATAATTTTTAGTGTATGAATCAAATTCAAGTATAACATTGGCCAAAGAAAATGAAAGCTGTGGCTAACAGATGAGATGGAAGTCTGTGGTTGCAGAGACCCAAGGCATTGAGAGGAAGTACTACTGTGACCTTGACAACCTCAGCCCAGTCGCTATTCCTGTATTTGTTCAATGAATATGTAAGTGCCAACGGTGTGCCAGGCGTTTTACTGGGTCCTGAGGCTCCTGGGAACCTTGTGTGTCTGGTTTGCTGCTGTATTCTCTCCCAGGGCATTATATTTATGACGCAAGATGCTGAGGATTCATTTCTTTCAGTCAAGTAAAAACAGAGACTTTGTAGGTTCCTGCTGAATAAACAACACGTCCCAGAAACCAAGGTTTTGGAAGAATTAGCAATCCCCAGCGTAAGATAAACCTCTATGGAAGTGTCAGAGGACATGGCAAGGTAAACCTAACACTTCAACTGCAGAACCGTGTCAGTTCAGGGGGACCACTTTCAAATAGGAAAAAAAAGGCTGTCCGGTCTTGTAAGGAGGGAGTCAGTGGCAGCTGCCTGCTCCGTTTTGAACATGTTCTCGTTCCTCAAACATGGAGCATTCCTGTTGCTCTCTCTCTCCCTTGAGAAAGTCCTGGAGCCATCTGCCCATCAGATGCCTCTTGTGTGGATTCACTTTCAGGCCAACTGTTAGGAATTGCCTGACGTTCTATACAAAGCATCAGGAAAGTATATGCTTTTGGATTGTTTTCAATGTGGTGGTGGAGGTGGTGGAGATCTGTTTCCTTGGAAGGGGTGATAATTAAAGCCTCCTATGGCCAACAGTGTGGACTTACAAAAAACTGACTGGAGTATCACATGTTACTGAAGATCAGGGTCCTTGCTTTGTGTTAGAGACGGAGCCCAGGCCCTCAGCCTTGTAGAACATACTGTTCAAATCAACCAAGTTCCTGGGCTACAAAGCAGACCTCTGAAGAAGAAGATGCCTGTCATTTTACATCACTCTCTCTTTTTTTTTGCACCTTAAAAATATTAATAAATGTTCCACTTATAGGGGATAATGTCTCTCTGACTTTTTGAGCATCATCATGTCTCATCTTCCTATTGAAGGACTTAGCCAGCATCCCTGAGGTGTTGCTGCTTGGTTTTCTACACTTAGCTTGTTATCAGATATGAAACTTTGAAGGCTGCTAGGAAGAATATTTTTCATTTTGTTTGGAAACCTAAGGCAATCATGGTGCTTTTCTAGGGATCCATTAGGGAAATATATTCAGGAAGTTTGCCCCCTGAAGCAAGGACCATAACTAACTCAGCTGACACTATTTCTTCATCCGTAGCACATGAAATTATGCTACTATCGTAAAGCTGACCAGTTTGCGCTTCGGCAAAAATACAGGGACCTGAAAAAAATTTTAAGGACTTATTTACAATTTTAAGTCAATGGCAAGAGGTGCATCTCTTGCATCTCCAGGACCTTGATGTGGGGCTAGAGGTTTGCCCATCAGATTTTCTGAAATTATTATCACATTGAAAAACATCTCCTCAAATAAACTCCTGAATCTTATGACTTCTTATTCTTAGGAGGAAGTACACTGTTGCCTAGACATTGTGGCAGAATCAGATCACACACATGCACACTCGCACACATGCAAACATATGCACACACTTACATATGCATGCATGCTCACATATACACATGCATCTATAAAAAACAGTTGGGCGGTGTTTGCTCACTCAACGAATTACATATCACCATCAATCCCTCCTTTTCTTTTTAAAGTTGCCTAAGGCAGTATTCTTCTACTTGTTGGAGCTTGAGCAACTGTAAGAACTTCATTTTTTCTATCCCATTTTCCAACCCAGCACATATATTACCTTTAAAATACACACAACTGAAACCAAAAAATGTCACAAAATTATATATATGAAATGCTCTGAGATTTTTCTATTACACTCCCCTAAAAGAGGCTGGTCAAAGATCAATTAAATGGGGTCATGACATTCAGTCACAACCACAGTTTGAAAAACACTGGCTTAATGTAACCATTCTTCTTCCCAAAGATGACCAGACTCTACCAGGATCCTGTATTATGACTTTAGTGTTTTCAAAGGCACGGTTTGTTCTTGAATAAACAGTACAAGGGGACTTCCTGTTACCCACGAACCACCTGTTTTGAGGGCATCGTGGATTCTTTTAGCTGGTTTGCTACTAATGCAATATGAATGCAATGATGCAGACGCCACGGGCAGCCACTGCTGCCTCCAATGCTGGTCTTAGCAGATTTCTGCTCTCAGAGCCCCGGAGACCTTGACCCTCTCCCCTGCTACGGAATTCTCATCACTTTGGGGCTTGAG